>NC_030831.1:57716800-58409300 GCF_001704415.2 Capra hircus
CAAACATTTTTAGCCATGCCCTAGTGGTTGGCATCTAGGCTAGTTCAGTATCTCACCATATAAACAGCATGAAGACAGCCATCCTGAAAGACACATTTTCGTACCAATATCTTACCGTTGGTATACATCCTGAAAGAGAAGTGACTGTAAGAAGGGACTTGCACCTTAAAATCATGATGCCTGTTGCCTTCCCACTTCCTCAGCAGAGCTGTTCAATATCCTCAAGAAGTGCTGGGACCTACATGGTACAAGAGCAGATCCCCGCTGGGGGGACGGGGGGGGGACTGGACAGGCTGAAAGTTAGTGGTGGAAGGGAGCCCAGTGGGAAGGAAGGGTTTGAAGAAATATAAAAATACAGTAGCAGTTAAGTCCATACTGGGGACAGGAAAGCATCGTATTGATGCTGTTGAAAGTGGGGTTCAGTCACGTGGGAGGGAAGCTAGGTCTCTTCCCAGATAATGAAGGAAAGGAGGAAGAAGAAGATGGGAAGGGCCAAGACCAAGGATCCGCAGGCTTAGATTGAAAAAGCTGCCTCCACGTGAAAAAGAACAACAGTCAAGCACACCATCAGAGGAAGTGCTTAGAGAGGAAGAGGATCTGATGGGCAGGCCAGAGACCTCTGGTCTGCTCCTGGGTGTGTGTGACAGGGCTGGGGCGCTCTACTGTACTGTTCAGTTCCTCAGGGGTGTCTGCAGCAGGCTTCCCCGTCCATGACTATCTCCCAAGTTTGCTCAAACTTCTGTCCATGGAGTCGGTGGTGCCATCCAACCATCTCATCCTCTGCTGCCCCCTTCTGCTGGCTTCAGTCTTTCCCAGCATCAGGGTCTTTTCCAGTGAGTCAGCTCTTCATCTGGTGGCCAGAGTATTGGAGCTGGGGCAGGTCGCTGAAAGTGGACCTGTGTCAGAGCAGGGGTCTGTTACAGGTGTGACTCTGTATCCCGCGTGAGGGATGAGACCCGGACATTTACTCTGGAGAACCCGCTCCCTCGGGCTTGGCTTCCTCCTGGACATAGCCGGATGCATGTGGGGGAAAGACCGCAAGGACTCCCAGCAGAATATGAAAGTGGTTATCTGTGAATAGGGGAGCTGTGGGTGGTATTTTTTTCCTCCTTATTTCCCCGGAATTTCCACGAGAGTAAACACTTTCCTGTTAGATCAGTAGACTCTTCCTTCCCTTCTGCTACTTACCGCTTTGTCCACTCAGCTGTTAAGCCAGGGCCAGCAGAGGAGGAGACTCTGCCTTGGGCTCGCCGTCTTTGCTCTTCACGCTCCTGAGCGGCTCTGATGGAGGCGGGGACGTTCTGGGACAGGGAGCCGGGAGGTGGTGTCGTGTGCCTGCCAAGTCCCTTCAGTCGTGTCCGACCCTTTGTGACCTCATGGACTGCAGCCCGCTAGGCTCCTCCATCCATGGGATTCTCCAGACAAGAACACTGGAGTGGGTTGCAAGCCCTCCTCTAAGGATCTTCCTGACCCAGGGCTAGAAGCTGCGTCTCCTGCACTGCAGGCAGATTCTTTTATCGCTGAGCCACCGGGGACGCCCGAAGTGGTGTCTGATGCACAGAAAAGGCGGGGGTTCTCCGGGGGCAGGTAGATCGATTCCTCAGCTTGACTTCCTCAGCATCTCTCTCTTAAGTCCCTGTGTTTTGTCCCTTTGAAAGAAATTCCACGTATTTTTTTTATGGCTATAAAATCTAATTTTCAGCAACAAATTGGGATCTCTGCAGTCTTGATGGATGTACCCTGTCTTTTCTGTGAAACATAATTAAATTTCTTGATAAGTCCATAGCAGATGAAAAAAAGTGTTGTTCCCCACTGTTGCTAATGTATGAAGGATAATTAAAACTCATAAATAACCATAAAATCATTTGCCTTCGATGATAACATCTTTAAGCGTGTAACATCTTAACAATTTAAAGGCCTCATTAGATACTCCCTTGGACACAGAGCCCATTTTCTGGGAAAGAGTTCTGAATAAATTTTACTTACGTTCCTTTTATAGTGAGATGTTATTACTCAGTGATAATATGCAAAATAGCTTCATGATGGTGATCGCTGTTTTATCTTTGTAATTGCAGACATATCAAGTGGATCTGAAGCCCAACGGGTCAGAAATAATGGTAACAAATGAAAACAAGAGAGAGTACATCGAGTGCGTACACACACAGCCCTTCCTTTGATTAAATCGCGCGGCGTGTTTGGTGGGCAGCCCTCGCCAGAGCACCTCGTGCGTGCTGTGGGCATCCTCGGAGCAGCCTGGGCTCCTTTCCGGCTGGGCTCACGGGATGCTGGATTACGGGGTGGAAAGGGCGACTTGTATCATGGCTTCTTGGAGCTGCCGACAGAGGAGCCGCGGGAGGAGAGAAGGGTCCTTGTTGAGTAACGTAGCAGACACTCTGGGAGCCAGTGGGCGTCCTGTCTAAAACTGAGAATTACAGCGGTGGAACACGGTGTCGAAAGCCAGTTGGGGTAAAAGTAGAAACAACCAAAGAGAAGATATTGCCTCTCTCTCTCCTGACTTCTCTTCCGTAATGAAAGTGTAGGAAAAGAGTTAAAATGGATGAGGAGAATTCAGCAGGTGCTGAAACATCATTCCTGATGTGTGTAATTTTCTTTACTCAGCCTCAGCCTCCGCTGGTGGAACAAGATGTTGAGTGCTTTGGAAATCTAGGACATCTGTAGTGGGCAGGGCTTTCTCTGTTGGGCAGCTTACATTTTCCTCTTTGGTGTATAGGAGGTAATGCTTCAAGCACACGGTTCTGGTATCCTCCAAGGACGGCCGGGCTGCCCTCGCTAACCTCGGGCGGGTCAGCGTAATAGTGGTTGGCTCCCAGGGTCTTAGTTCCTGCTTGTCTAGTGAGCTACAGCCATGGGCTGAGCTCCTTGTTTGCGTTCAGAACATCATCTCAACAAGCCAGGTTGCCTCCTCTCTCAGTATAATGGGTCACAGGACTTGAGAGAATGGCCAAGGGTCCTAGCATCCTTCCTTAGCATCTGCAGAGAAAAGCCTACTGTCTTTCCTAATTAGGAAGAATGGGGGAGTGTCGAGTCCCTAGAGACCCTGACGAAGGACGGACTTCTCCACTCGCACGTTTGAAAGCTTGCTATTCTTAGTCAAAGACCAGAAGTAAGATACTACAGTTCTTGCCTGTTCACGTTCATTGGCACTGAACTTGGACAGTCTCAGCAAGTAAATGGTGTCCTAGCAGACGCCATTGTCTTCACTCAGAAAGCACAGACTTGGAATCGATTTTTAACAGCCCTCCACCCCAGGGCGACTAGGGTCAGGAGTCAGAGGGTTTAGACCTTGTGATACGTGTTGTGCATCTTTCTTTGCAGTTAATTCTTTCCGGTTTCAGGTCGGGGGTTGGGGGCAGGGCCTCAGGCAGCGTCTCCACTGGCTTCACCGCCAGAAGTCAGGTTGAACTCCCAGCTTCTCCCTGCCCCCTGCACCCCTGGCGCAGGCGGAGGCTGCTGGGCTGGTAATCGCAGCCCAGCCAGGGAGCCCCCGAAATGCTGAGCGATGGGCAGGCGGCAGGCTGGTCCCCGGGCACTGTTGCCACGGCTCCCCCTCCCCATAAGTGCGAGCCCTTGGTGACAAGGCCCCTGTGCTATTTCACGACAGAACGCCTTAGGGGTACTCCAAAGCGGATTCGCCTGGCAGTAAACGCTGCTGTACACTACACGTTGTCCCAGGGAGCATGGTTTCAGTGGATTTCTGTGACTCGAAGAGGTTTTTTTTACCACTAGTCCTCCAAATGTTGGTATTAAAGTATTAATGTTAGTGGTAAAAATGCTGATAAATTGTATGTCTTCATTGAAAACCAGCACATTGGATACTAGAACGAAATATCATATGATCACATATATTGTGCTGGGTATTCCCCTTAAAAATATGTACATGGTTGTACGTAAGTGTGGGTATGTGCATAGGTGGGTTTTTGTGTATGTGTCCATTATGCCCAGGTATGTTTGTATTCAAAGCCCGTTTACCCTTTTCTCTGGACAGTCACGTTTATAAAGCAGCTTTGGTAAACAGGCTTGGTGGAGGGGAGCGAGGATAACCAGTCTTACTTTTTTTAAATCCTCAATGAGATTTGAGGCTCCACATGTGCCCCTGTTCTCGAAAGCATCCAGGACTCAGCCGCAGTGGCCCCACCCTCTCCTTGGCCCGCGTCGGGCCCTGCCCGACGAGAAGCGGCTGCAGTTGGGAAGGAAGGAGTGAAGGCAGGGTGAAGGGGGTGGTTAACTGCCATCCATTTCCTCCCACAGCCTAGTCATCCAGTGGAGGTTCGTGAACAGGGTCCAGAAGCAGATGAACGCCTTCCTGGAGGTGAGTTGGGCTCACTGGGAGCCAGGCCTGTGCCCTGAGGTTGGGAGAGGACCACCCTCCTCCTGGGGGTGGGCGCGAGGCGGAGGACCATCACAGTCCCCTACGCGGGCGCAGGTGTGGGGACCCCACTCCCACCGCCTCCAGCGCCGGGACAGGAGTGTGAGCTGCGGCCTTCTGTCTGTTTGCTTTGGTTCAGTGTTTTCTAGCTTTGTGGCTATTAGTTTTTAATTTGCTGTAACTGTTTTTTAAAGAGAGATCTTTACAGACTTGACCCAGAAGGGCAGGCTCCCCCACAGAGGCTAGAACCATCATCCTGCAGTTTCCAGTGGTGCCCGGGGAAGGCTGGGAGCACCTCAGCCTTTTGCCGCGGTGACCGCAGGTTCTGAGAAATTGGAGGACCTGGGCAGTTTCCATTCATACCATCCCTCCCCGGGAGCGGTGCCTTCCCCTGCATCGGTCGGACTTTTTTTTTTTAATCCCCTGCCCTTTCTTCATGGCTGGCTGAACAATTCCTCACCCTATTAAAGTGAGAAGCAGTTACTTCTCAAACCCTGGTAGTTAACGTCAATGATGCCACAAGGCCCCTGAGGAGAAAGGCCCGTCACAGAGAATAGTGGTTCATCATTTTTTTAAATGGCTCACTGTGACCCAAAGTGCAGTTTCTTTTTAAGTCCTAATAGTTGCTCTAGTTACTTAGAACGAACCCCAGGTGTCCACTCCAGGCTTCCATTCTCATTGAACCGATGCCGGGTTCTCGTTGGCTGATGCTGTCAAGCTCATCCCTCACCCGCTTACCTGCTCGTAGCGAATAAAGCACCAGCCCAGGCAGGACTCTCGGAAAAATTCTGGGACCTTGGGTGTAACGGGTGAATTGGACGCACTTGAGAACTGCAGGGTTCATCATACCTTATTTACACAAGAAACCCAGCTGGCCTCACTCTAGGTGATCTCACTTGCAGAAACGGACCACACAAATGGCCAGCAACACGGAGCATCCATCCTGGATCAGAGCAGTAGTTAGTGAAAGTGCTAGTCGCTGAGTCGTGTCTGATTCTTTGCAACACCATGGACTGTAACCCGCCAGGCTCCTCTGTCCATGGGATTCTCCAGACAAGAATGCTGGAGTGGGTTGCTATTTGCTCCTCCAAGGGATCTTACTGACCCAGGGATCAAACCCCCATCTCCTGCATTGCAGGTGGATTCTTTACCGTCTGAGCCATCAGTTAGTGATAACTAACCAACTAAGCTGGGAATAGGGCTGGTTCTCTGTACTCCCTGTCTCTCTGCTGATCACACAGCCATCTCTGGGGTTTCATCTCTGCCTTTGATACCTTATTTGTAAATAGTTCGCTTGCACGCCTATGGCCTATGTATCTACGGGCACCCTGACTCCTGGCAGTGTGTCATAAATGGCTTTTGAAATCTGCCGCCTGCTTACAGCAACTCATATTTTCGTAGTGTTTCAGGAATTACTCAAGTACCTGAACCCTCTGGAGTCTGCCGCTCTTTAAATCTTTTATACTGTGATTATGCTGTTTTTATCGGAACTAAAATCACTGAATACTGTCACTGATAGCTATAAATCATCAGAGAATAATGTGTTTTTTCCTAGCTAACCGCACAAAGCTGGTTGGCCCTGTAAAATTTGTCTCTTTCAGAGAAAAAGGTATTGAGAGTGATTTTTTTTTTTTTTCCTTTCAGGGATTCACGGAACTGCTCCCTATTGATTTGATTAAAATCTTTGATGAAAATGAACTGGAGGTTTGTAAACATTTTATGTAAAGGAGATTTTATTTAAGTTGCTTCACTGCTGACATTGTAATATGCTCTCATCCACAGTGTCCTAGTGAGTAAGCGTAGGTCAGTTCCACCGCAGGTCTCTCGGGGGCTTGTTTGCCGACTGGGGAGCAGAGAACAGCAGTCGTCACCTGTGTGTTCCTTCCTGGGAGAGGGCAGGTCCGGGATGCGGCAGACAGAGGCCTGCTGCACTGAGCTGGCTCACCGCCGGGCCTGGCTTGGCGGGGAACCTGCTGCTTCTGGTAGAGCTGGCGTGGCAGCAGCCAGGGGAGGGGGGCACCACCCTCCTCCCTGGGTGGGGGCCGGCTGAGGACTCGGGTTTTCTGCGCACCCACCGTGAGAGCTGAGGGGGGCTCGTGAGCCTGAGTGTCTATGAGGGCTCCTAGAGCAGAGGTGGCCGTGAACTTGAAGGGGTCGTGTTGAGTGAGGAGGCACACCAGAAAGCAGCAAGGTGCTAGCAGGAGGTGGCTTCATCCCAGGTTGTGCCAGCTTCTTGGGGTTGATGTGGAGAGCAAGGCGTCTGCAGAGCAGAGGGACCTCTTTGCCTTCGTGTCAAGGGAAGCAGGACGAGGCAGGCTGTGTCTGTGCAGAGGCTGCTGACGGGACTCAGGGGCCGCTTGTCCAGTGAAGCGGCTCCCAGGGACTGGCTTTCCGTTCTCCTACCTTCAAATGGAAACGTCCTGGTAGATGATGTCATAGAAAGCATGTCAAGGAAGCCCTTCTTTTGAAAGATGGGGAAACTGAGGCCAAGAGAGGCTAATGACCTCACAGGTTTATCCAGCAGGCTCTGAACACAGTCAGGCCTATGAGCCCGCCTTTCAGGCCTCTGGTTTAGTTGTTTTCCCATTTTCTGCTGGTGCCTCTGTGAGAATATCACTCATCTGTCCACAGGAAACTGCCCTGCAGAGGGTTGGAGATGGTGGTTTAGTTGCTAAGTCGTGTCCGACTCTTTGCAACCCCATAGACTGTAGACTACAAGGCTCCTCTGTCCATGGAATCCAGGCAAGAATACTGGAGTGGGTAGTCATTTCCTTCTCTTGGGGATCTTCCCGACCCAGGTATTGAACCCGTGTCTCCAGGTTGACAGGCAGATTCTTTACTGCTGAGCCACCTGGGAAGCAGAGGGTTAGGCAGTAAGGAAAGGGGAGCCAGGCCCAGTGAGGCAGAGAAGCAATCACAGCCTCAGGACAGATCTGCTCACCGGGAGGTGAGGTGATGCCCTGAGCTGGTGGATCCGTCTGGGGAAGACACGTTCTTGCTATCATAAAGCACAAATTCTGTTGTGGGTGGAGAGGTATTTTCACATAGTGAGACAGATAACCTCTCAGAATAACAGCCAGCCAGCGTCACGAGCAGATGTAAACAGCATAAGCAAATCCGTGAGCACTGAGCTGAGATCAGAGGGGCCAGGTGGGCGATCAGTTTGGACTTTTCATCTCCAGCATGAGACACGGGGGTCCGTACAGGCACTGGAATCGGGTCCCCCGTTACCTCTCTGTCTCTGACCTGAGGCGGCAGATGGGTGTGGCACGTGTGTTCCCCGTCAGTTGTCCTTACAGGTCACTGGATCGTCTGGCTTTGCACGTGACGCGATGCTGGCGTTGAGAGAAGGCCTTTTCTCCGTGTGTGTTTCTTCAGCTTTCACGATACACCCTGTTCACCTCTGGTCTGTCTCCTCCAGTTGCTGATGTGCGGCCTTGGCGACGTGGACGTGAACGACTGGCGACAACATTCTATCTACAAGAACGGCTACTGCCCGAACCACCCCGTGATCCAGTGGTTCTGGAAGGCAAGTCTGGGGCCCAGGGCCTGTGCTGCCTTCCAAGGTCCACCGCTGGGTTTGGGGCTCTGTGGCCTGCTGGGGGGGGAAGAGGTCTGCTGAGCCAGACGGAGCCCTTCCCGCTGCTTCTCTGTGACCGTGGTGGACGCCTGTCCTCACTTGTCCTGAGTCAGCCACACTGTCTTCCTCAATCACCTACTCAAGTGCTTTTGTTTGAGTTGGACGACCCTAAGCAGCAGATAGCTGGATTCAAGAATTGGAACGAGTCCTCCAGACTGTGAATAAGAAAGAAAGGCTTCTCAGGACAAATACATGCTTTGGGGCTGGCTTTTCCAAGATGCCATTTTGGTTTAAAAAACCGTTTTCTCAACTTTTTTTGTGAATTCCAACAACCATTTTGATGTTTACATCTTTCAATCAGAGATGCAAATGAAATCTGATTTACTCTCTAAAGGCCAGTGTTTGTATCCTGTTCATTTTAGGAGAGAAGTGAAATAGTGAGCAGGTCTGAAGAAGAGAGAGTAAACTGACTTTGAAAGAACAATTCCGGGGGAGGGGGGGTGGGGGAAGCACTGGTTATTTACTTACAGAAATAAGAAATCCATTTGAATTGTCTTAATTTCTAAATATCTGTTACCAATAAGATTTCAAGTGCTGCAGAGAAGTAGAGAGAAAAGGAAGAAAGCAGAATCATCAAATCCTAAAGTCTTAGTCCAGGTCTTACTCAGCTTTGATTTTTGATTTTTTTTTTTTTAATATCAGTTCAAGTGACTTTACCAGGGAAGCCAACTAGATTCTTAGAATAATTCAGATAAGTAAGATTCACCGGTTATTTCAGAAGCCTAGCCTGGCTTCTGTTTCTCTTTTGCTAAAATGTTATCTTTAGAGAATTTCTCTAGTCAGAAATCCTGCCTCATAACCTGGGTTCCCCTGGAGCTGACACTTTAAACTGTGTGTATTTCCGAATGGCTCAAGAGGATCGTGTGTGTTTTCGATTGGCTCGAGAGGACCGGCAAGCCTCGCAAACAGAAACATGAGCTCAGTGCCATCAACGAGTTTGCCTTTTTTTTTTTTAACCACGTATTTTTGACCAGTGGACACATGAAGAAAGGGATGTTGTGATCCCTCGGTCTCTGATATTAGAGGCCAGTGTTGTGGCCATTTAAAAAAATGCTTCCCGGCCTTACCCGGTCCGGGTATAAGACCGTCTAGGACTTCCGCCGCAGTGCCCGTGGGATGAAGGTTTGCCGGTCTGCGTTGCACAGCCCGTGCCGCGTGTTGACCTCTGCGCCTCCCCATCCGCAGGCTGTGCTGCTGATGGACGCCGAGAAGCGCATCCGGTTACTGCAGTTTGTCACGGGGACGTCTCGAGTACCTATGAATGGATTTGCCGAGCTTTATGGTGAGCAGGATACCAGGGCGTCTTGTCCTCCCCTCACCCCATGAGTGTTTACCAGGTATCAGCTGTGACTCCAGAAGGCTGCCCCCAGGCCTCTAGCCGAGTGGGAAGGCTGCAGTCCATGGGGTCGCTAAGAGTCAGACACGACTGAGCGACTTCACTTTCATGCACTGGAGAAGGAGATGGCAACCCACTCCAGTGTTCTTGCCTGGAGAATCCCAGGGACGGGGGAGCCTGGTGGGCTGCTGTCATGGGGTCGCACAGAGTCGGACACGACTGAAGCGACTTAGCAGCAGCAGTAGACACACCACATGACGGTGCGGCAGCATGCTGTATCCTCAGCTGTTCGTGTTGCTGGTGTCCTTCAGTCGCTCAGTTGTGTCGACTCTTTGCAACCCCCTGGACTGCAGCACGCCAGGCCTCCCTGCCCATCACCGACTCCTGGAATTTACCCAAACTCACGTCCACTGGTCAGTGATGCCATCCAGCCGTCTCATCCTCTGTCGTCCCCTTCTCCTGTTTGTGTAGTTACCTCTGTATAAAAGCAGGGAGCTGTTTTTACTTTTTGCTTTTGTTCAGAGAACCATAAGTTTGGTCTTCTCTTTCTTTTCTGTTTTTTTTGGTATATCTTCCAAAACGACTAGATTTTGCAGAATTGTACATGTCATTGTAAGCTGAGCCTTAAACTTACTGCACCCCTCCACAAGGCAGAATTCTTCAGCGCTTCCTGTAGATTAAAAAGTCACTTTCTGCTCTCCATATCAAAGGTCATGATGTTTCATGTCCCCGCCCGACCCCGCCCCAGGAATGGTTTCACATTTAAGCTTGCAGGGCTGGGCTGAAAGGCTGTAGCTTCCACCCGTCCTTATGTTGTCGTGCCTGCTCTGTTCAGCTTGGCGCGGTTCCGGCCTGATGGTGACGTGAGTCTGAGGTGGTGCAGAACCATGGCTGCCCCTGTTTTGCACACTGTGACGTCACAGCTGCAGAGGGGGTGCCGGGCTCACCCCAGGCACGCCCTGCCCGCCCCGCCTTCTTTGCTTCAGCCCCTCCCTGTCTCGCTCTGCTGCCTTGAGCACTCAGCCTTGCGTTTTCTTTTCCTTTTGTCTAGGTTCCAATGGTCCTCAGCTGTTTACAATAGAGCAATGGGGAAGTCCTGAAAAACTGCCCAGAGCTCACACGTGGTGAGTGACGGAAAACCACCCAGCTGTGACACAGACTTGTTTTTTCAAAGCTTAGCCATGGATAATACCGGGTGAGAGGGTCACGAGCTGTGCTCCCTGCCCACTGAGCGTTTAGAGTGGGAACTGTCAGTGATGCAGGTGGGAGTGTAATCAGACGGGAGCTGACGAAGTTGAACCAGGAGGTGAAAGGGCCGGTATGTTTGATAATGAAGGGTTAAATCCCCCCTTCCTGCTTCCCCTGGGGTGTTCCTCCTCCAGTCCCCCTCTTTCCTTAAATATTCTGGGAAGCAGAGATTTCATTGCATCATTTCCCTATGTGGCTGTGACAACACCCAGCCTCTGAGCAGACTGAGTTCTTACTCCAGCCTTAAATTGGTTTAGAACCATGAATGAGATTCCCTGGAGCAACAGGGTCTTTAAAAGACTTTCCATGGCTATCCAGAATCCATGAGTCTCCGGGATTTAGTAATTTGATTGTGACAGAGGAGGGTCACAGGTCCAGCCAAGGATCCCTGCCCAGGGAGGCTTAGCACAGTGGCACTCAAAAGGCCGCCGGGGTGGGGGGGAGGGTCTCTGGGACCCCCGAGGACTTTCTTGAGACCCACAGAGAGGAGGACCTCAGGAGCTCTCAATCTGGCTCCCAGGTCCCCTGGGTTGGTTTCCCCTGCCGAGGCTTTGGTTTCTTATTCATAGGAAGCAGGTGGAGGGGATCCTGTGGATGGTCAGGCCCCCAGCCTCCTTCCCCAGGAGTAGCTTGGACTGCCAGAGTCGCTGGGCCATCCCGTGCTGCCCGGCGCAGCTCGGAGGAAGGTCTCATTCAGGTGCATTTGTGGAAAATGAGCTGTGCGAGGTTTTTTTGCTTCTCTTCGATTCCGTCGCCTTGCCGGAAAGCACGTTTTCCCATTTTTCACATTCTAAGAACTCCGAGCAGAATGGATGTGGCCCCTGCCCGTCAGCGCCAGGAGAATAGGCTGAGTCTTGCTAAAACTGGCCGATCGCCGGAGCAGTCGGTGTCCCTGACCACCTGCCTTTATTCTCAGGGGAGAATGTTTTGGCCTTTTGGAGCTTTTATTCCAGTTTCAGAATGCAGTGTGGTTTTCTGGGCTCAGTAGCCTTCCTCTGAAAGGCTGCCAGCGCTGAGCTGAGCCCCAGGATGGTCGGGCTGGGGCCCGAGCTCCCAGACTCAAAGAGGAGTCACAGCGGCGTCACTGGGCGCAGCCGTCTCGTGTGGGGCAGGCCGTGCACCTTGACGGCAGTGTTCTGTGGGTTCTTGGGAAGCTTACTTGTGGTCTGAATTCACAGGCTCCCGAATCTCAGAACTTGAAGTCAGGTCTGCCCGAATTAGAATCTCCACACTGACCGCTAGAGTTAAGCTGCTGCCACGGGAATATGGTTCCCTTTCTTTCCAGACTCTTCGAAAACAACCAAGTAATTGAGCGCTCATCCCACATCCTACTGTTGACCCACAGACAGATATCTTGCCGTTGAACGCTTCTTCTGTCTCGCGTGCTGAGCCGCCACTAAAATACAGGGCCGCCCAGACAAGGCGCTGACTCGGTGTCTCTCGACCTTGGCTGGACATTGGAACCCCCTAGAAAGCATTAAATACAAACACTGGCCCTGGGGTCCCACTCACGGAGGTTTGGACCCAGTTGGTCTGATACGACCAGGGCCATGGGATTGCAGAGCCACCCGGGTGGTTGGCGAGGACAGGCAGGGTTCAAAATTGCTGCTCATCTTCTGGAAGGACAGAGGCCAACCCTGGGAGGAAGGCAGCCCCGCTGCTCATCAAGTGTCCCAGGAGGAGAGCGTCCGGGGCCTTCTCCCAGGCCGCTCTCCCAAGGCCCCGAGGAAGGTGCTAGTTCTGCTGACAACCCAGGGCTGACGGCGTGGGAGTTCCTCTTTTTTTCTCTGCTGTGGCTCTCCTCCCATCCAGCCCCGGCTTCTGCTGAAACAGAAACACAACAACCATGCTTCATTCTTGCTACGCTGTGAACAGACTTCCCCGCGACAACCATAGATGTGGCTAAATAAAATCTAGCCGTATGTGTTTAATCTCTTCCGTGTTGGATGAAAATACAAAATACACAGTGAAGCGTCAAGATTAAAACCTGATTTACTAGGAGAGCGAGGGCTTGGCGGAGCTGGTTCTTTGACATATAATTGTGGGATATCTAGCATGAAGCGGCTTCTTTCCTTTGTTCTATCAAAGGTCACTGCTCATATAGTTAAAATTCCTCTTTACTAAGCAGCACAGACCCACCTAAAAATAATCTCCTTCAGCCCACACATCTTCCAGACAAGACTTACCCCCTGAGGGTAAGAAGGCCATGGAGCTGGTTGGTGGCAGGCCAGAGCCAGACCTTCTCCTGACATCAGAAAAAACGGCAACCCTGAGCACTCACTGTGCTCCAGGCATCGCCCTAAAAAGCGCCGTGTGTGTGAACCTGTGACATCATCACAGCAGTTCTAAGAGGCAGGTCCTGAGAGTCCCCTCTAAGCAGTGGAGCAACTGACGCCCCGAGAGCTGACAACATCCCAAACCTCAGCTCTTCACACTCCCCGACTTGCTTCTCTCTCCCCACATCATGCCAGTATTTCTCAAGCTTGAATAATCTATGGACCTTCTTTAAAATGGCCACAGACTCTCGAAGCCCCTCAGGATTGCAGGCCCTGGACTGTGAAATACCAGCTTAAAATCAAGACAACAGCCGCCTCCTGGGAAAAGGCTCTTTTAAGTGTAGCTGCAGAGTGGGGTTTTGTCTTTGTCGCTGGTGAAATGACATTGGAGGTCGTTATCACGGTGAAAACCAAACGTTGAAAACTTCTTTCCATCTTAATCTTTCAGGATTCCTGAGTTCCTGAGCCCTCTGGTTTGGGAGGCACAGTGTTCTGCTCTGCTGTGTATTTTGATGTTAAAAAATCTCAGAGCTCAGTGTGTCTTTTCAGACACTGAGTGGTTGTTAAAGGGCCCACCCACCCTGCTCATGCATCCTACTGTCTTACTGCTGACAATGAGTGGCTTTAAAACACAGGAAGATGCTCTGCTCATCCTTGGAAACCTATGCCAGTGCCGAGAGCGCGCAGTCCTAGACACTGAGGCAGCCTGACCATATCCGGGCCTTGGAGCCAGCCTGGGGCTGATTCCAGGCTCTGCCACTTACTGGGTGACCTTGGGCAAGTTCCCTAACCTCTCTGTGCCTTGGGTTCCTCTACAAGTAGGGATGCGGCATCACCTACCTTACAGGTGGGCGCCAGGATTTGCTGAGGGGATTGAGGAACAGCACCTTGGTGGCTCAGCTGGTGAAGACTCCACCTGCCACACAGGAGACGCAGGTCCAGTTCCTGGGAGGGGAAGATAGCTGGAGAAGGGACAGGCTCCCCGCTCCAGTATTCTCGGGCTTCCCTGGTGGCTCAGCTGATGAAGACTCCACCTGCGGTGCAGGAGACCTGGGTCCAGTTCCTGGGAGCGGAAGATCCGCTGGAGAAGGGACAGGCTCCCCGCTCCAGTATTCCTGGGCTTCCCTGGTGGCTCAGCTGGTGAAGACTCCACCTGCAGTGCCGGGTTCAGTTCCTGGGCGGGGAAGATCCCCTGGAGAAGGGAAAGGCAACCCACTCCAGTATTCTGGCCTGGAGAATGCCATGGACTGTCTAGTCCATGGGGTCGCAGAGAGTCAGACACAGCTGAGCGACTTGCACTCACTCACCACTAACAGTGCTGGCGCGGGGCAAATGCTCCACAAATGTTAGCTTATGAAAGCATAATGAGCTAAGGCGTGCACGCATGCACACATGTGCAAACAAGCCACAAGCACATGTAGCCATTGTCATGAGAGAGGCCTGCCAGCAGCCCGCCTCCCTGGTCTGTGTCTGGGGCTCCAGGTCCCTGTTCCTGGGGCGTGAGGGGTGCGTGGGGGGGGGGGTGCAGGGACCGGCGAGTGAGTGGTGACAGTGGTGGCTGCCCGTGGGCGCTCGCTGTGTGCCAGACCCCTTTATGTGTGTGATCGGACCCTCCCAGCACCTGACCCTGCGGCAGTCTCCCCACTTCACTGAAGAGCCAACAGAGAGGGAAGTGACTGGCCTGAGATCACCCGGCTGGCAGGTGGCAGAGACAGGATCTGAACTCAGTCCTGTGAACACGTGTGATCATTGCTCACAGAGGCCCCGCGTGTCTGGAGGTCTCACTGTCACCAGGGTGACTTGTACCCCCCCAGCCAAGGCCTCCAGCTGTGGAGGGGCTTTGTGTAAAGGCAGCTCTTCACGCCGCACACCAGTGACTTGCCTGACTCTGGGTAGAGGGCCTCTCCGCGTCGGGGCCCCAGAGCCACGGGGGCCTGGGTTCCGGTCTCAGGTCTGCGGTGTGGTCAGGGCTGAGGCTGGGACACGGCGACCTGCCGCCCGGCTGCAGGGCCCGCATCTGCAAAACGGGGAAACATCACCCGCTCAAAGGGGCTGTGCTGAAAACGGGCGCTGTGTGCAGAAGTGCTGGCTTCCTAAAATAGCGTCAGATTGAGGGAGAGCGCCAGAGAGCCTCCGTTTGCCCTGCTGCGGAAGCCCTTGGGTTTCCGGCCTGGAAGCCTCGGCGTGTGCGCCAGTTACCTTGCCTGTTCTCTTCCCTTCCCAGCACGCGCTTCTAGGGTGCACGTCCGACTGTAGTAGAGAGGTTTCACAGACGATTCGGAAATCCTTTTCTCGTCCCCTGCAGGTGTGTGGTGTGGGCAGGGTCATCACTGGATTATAATTTTTGTGCTGAGGCTTTTACAATCCTCCTGCTCAAACACACCACGTGCGCTCTTAAGCCAAATCGAGGAGACCCAGGTGTAGCTCACAGACAGAAATGCTGCTGTTTTACCTCCGCTTTGTTGTTACTTTTGCAGCTTTAATCGCCTTGACTTACCTCCGTATGAAACCTTCGAAGATTTACGAGAGAAGCTTCTCATGGCTGTGGAAAATGCCCAGGGATTCGAGGGGGTGGATTAAGTGCCCCCTGCCTCAGGGCGGTTGTTCTTCGAGCAAGTCCTGCTTGCACTTTTGCATTTGCCTGACAGACTCTGCAGAGACGCTGGCAGAGAGCAGCGCGGCGAGGGGTCCTGGAGCGGAGCCCCTGCCCCCGACTTGCCCACGGCCGACAGGGAGACCCCGTCCCGGGTCGCGTTCCTGCATTTCCCACCACCAATTTCCAACTGGTTGATGTGTATACTGATTACATTTCAGGAGGACTTATTCTATTTATGTTGTGCCTCTGTAGGCCAAGCCCTTAATAAATATTTTCCATACTTTATAATGACAGCGAATGGAATTAATCACTCTACAGGTATAGTATTACAACTCATGTTTACTTTTTAAAATGATTTAGACCGATTTGCAGATTTTATTTCACAATTAAAGATATCTCATGTACTTGGAAAAGTGAGCATATTTTTTTTTTTGTATTTGAATTTCATACCAGGTTTAATGTCGGTGATGTTTTTATTTTTAAAGTACTTGGAAAGCCCCACCCCCTACCGGATTAGCTATGGAAGACTGACTTCTGTCCAAAATCCTTCTGCAGACAAATACTCTTAACATTAGCCATCATGACAGTTTTTTCCATGCTCAGAATGAAAACTGGATATTACATTTTTTTGTTCAAAATTAGCGTAATAGCTGCAGACTGAGAGAATTGTAACATAGCATGACAAAATTTGTGTTGACTTGAAGGAATCACACCATTATTCCTTAGAAGTAACTACGTGTGCTGGAGCACGTTTGAGGCAGGGTTGGACTATGACTTCTCGAAGAGAAGCTACTTAACCCTTCCCGATGCTGTACAGCCCTCCTGTCATATTCTCCTCCTCGCTGTTGTAGTTGAGACGCTCGAATGGAACTTGGCACCAAGTGACGGGAGAGCAGGCCTGTGCAGCCTCCCGCCTGTGCGCGTTTGCGAACGGTAGCTGAACACGCAACTTCTGTTCTAACTGCACCAGTTCTGAAGGCACTTTATGTACCACATGGAGGTCATGCCTGGTTTTGTTTTGGGTTTGTTTTTTAATCATAACATTGAATGTGATTTCTTCTCTCTGCACATGCCTTTCCGGTGCAATATCTATCGGTTGTGAATCTGGCTGCTGGTGTCTAAACCCTGGCTGTAAAGCTGAGCCTAGAGGCCTGTCCTCGCCAAGCGTTTTGTGATTTCTACTCCACTGCAAAGATTACTAGACAATCTAACCGGGTTTTGTTCCCGATGACCTGTTGCATGCTTCCATACCGTGCTCTGCCCGCGCTGTGTCCGTCGCGTGCTAGATTAAAAGGGCGGAGAGACCTGATTTGACACCCAGACGTCTGGCTCTCCAGCTGACCCTGCTGGGGGTGGAGAGCTCTGCGGGATTCGTGTTTGTGGCCACTCTCGAGTCCTCGCTGCAGAACTGTGTTTTGAGGGGACGCCTGAGGCAGGGCTAGGGGATCTAGCAGACCCTTCTGTCCTTAACCTGTGTTGTCCTAAGCCCTGTGGCGGCCGTCCAGGGAAACTGGATAGATTGCTTGCCTGTTGTAGATGAGACCAAAAGAACTGTGGTTTCAGGGCCTCCACTTAGGATCTTCCGGGTGGCTTGTGGGAAGCCTCGAGTGTTTGTAGTTGAGCTGTTTAAAGGGGCTGCAGAGCCCTTGGCATCTAAAAGGTGGAGTTCTACAGAGCTGAGGGTTGTTTCCTTCTCATGTTGATTTTTAAAAATCCAGTAGTGATCAGAAAACCTAGATGTTGAGTAATTAGGGAAAAAAAAACAATATTGCTCATTATTTTTACCTCTTGGTGGGATTTTCTCCCTTCAGTTGATATAACAAGTATCTTCTTCTCTTAGCCCCTCGGCTTGCTTTTTATGATTCATGTCAAAGCCTGGGAGAGCAGTGTGCTGGGATGGGTTTTATAAGTGTGTAATTATAGGGAAGAAATCCAACAATCCTTGTGGAAGAACTGGGATTCTTCTGTCATTTCATAAATTCTTAAATCAGAATGTTCACTGAATGCAAATTAGGCAAAGTACTGAAAATACACAAGAAAACCCATTCTAAGATCATTTCTGTGCCAAGAACAGATAAGAATTATTGAAATAGACCCCCGTGAATACTTGGAAGGCGGTAATTGTGAATGACAGTTCAGTTCATCTCTCCCTTATTATCTGATTTCAGTGACAGCTCGAAAGTGCTGGGTTTAGAGTTTGTTTGGGGGTTTTGGCTTCCTTGAATCCAAATAAGCTTCTCCAGTTCTCAGCAACTCTCCGTGTTCCACTCTTTGTCTAAAACGGTCACGTACCTTGCTTTCTCTGGATCCTGACGACCACTGCCCACCACTTTCACGCTGTAGCCTCAGGCGGCGGCAGGGAAGAGGCGAGTGGGCTGAGCAGAGGCCTCTGCCCACCTGGCTCAGCAGGCCTGGGGGCAGAGGATGGTGTTGCCGCCCCAGATCTCTTGAACAGTGATGCCTTCCTAGAAATGACCAGGATCCAGCTTCTCTAGTCCCCTGGAAAAGAGCCATTGTGGGCCATTTTGCCACAAGGTTAAGAAGTCAGTTCCAGAATTTGCATGTGGTTGAAAGGTTTTTAAACATCGGCTAACCCAGTCACCTGTAAAAGTCCTGCGTGTTTCTAGTCCCCCCTCTTGTCGGCCTAACAGTGAGTTTGGGGAGTCCTGCTTGGTAGGGATTGGCTCCAGGCAGGGTCTGCTCGTCTACCTGCCGCCTCTGCGACAGGGAGTGATGAGGCGTGGGTCTCAGCACTCTTTTCCTTTCTCCTGAAACATGTCCCTTTACTTAGCAAGGCGCTTTGGTAGCTCCCACCAGATACTCCCTAAGGCTGGATGACAAATGCCTGACATGGTTTGTTCCTCCCACATAAGGATGCAGGGACAGGTTCTGAGAAGAATGGTTCGCAAAATATTTGAACCACTCTCTGCATGTCACACTGTTCAATGGACAGCATGGACCGTTGCTGTGTGACCTTGCCAGGTCCAAACTGGCCCCCTTGAAAACCGAGCTTGTGTGCCGCAAACTACTAATTGTCCTCACAGTTACTAATTGTTTCTCACATGACTCCGCTGTTTTTCTAAGTCTTGTATCTTGCCTCTGAAATGTCAGGATCCATAGAGCACGCCTGGGTTAACCAGTCCTCAAGCCCTTGCCCAGCGGTACGCTGGGCCTCCTCACCCTGACTCCGCAGCCCTGGCGGACCCCGGTGTCGTCTCCTGCCCTGCCGGCAGGGGGCGAAGCCGTGCAGGGGACCCTCCTCCGACCCCCAGGAGGTCCTGCACTACCTCTGTCTTATTCAGACTTTGGGGTACACCCTGGTAAGTCAAACTGCCAATTTTAGGTCCGAGATGTGCTTTTTAAAATAAACCGTAATAAACTCCACTTTGTACTTTAGATTTTAAAACTGGGAAGAAAAATGTGATATACTTTGGACCACTTTTTTTTTTAATTTATCGAAGCCTTAACGAACAGTGTATATACATCTGCGTTCACACCCCCCACCCCTGTCCCCAGAGTGTTTTCAGCACGTCAGGGACAAAGCTGTAGCGTTAGGATGTGAGCTTGTATGTGTTATAGGAAAGGCGAGCTTTCTGTTGGTGCAGAATCGTCCAAGAAAACCTCTCGTTTAGACCCCTCCCCTCCGTTAAAGGTGTTGCGTGCATGTTTAGGACGCATGTCTTTTCGGTGGTCGGCTTTGTGTTTGTACGAGTGGCGGTAGAGCCTCACGGCGTTGGTGACAGGCCTCTGTGTGCTGCCTTCTTGACGTGTATCAGTGCATCGTAAGCCTCGTGACCGTGACCCCGTGTCCACAGGCAGAATCTGCGTTCCTACAGAAGCCACTTTGCCCCTCCCTCAGACTAATTTCACCTGGACTGTCACGGTTTCCTTCATGTTAACTTCGCATTTAACTGTTGCTCCTTCACAACTATGTATGTAATATATGTACGAACATCTGCTGTGCAAATCTATCTGTATATATTTGTATAGCATTTACACCTACCTTGAGGAATCTGGTTTCGAAAGGGAGTGAGAGGTTAGTCCCTGCTACCGTTTTCTCCAAGCTGTGTCCTGAGAATTCTGACCCTCAGAGAACCCAAGGGAGATGATGATAGAATATGCTGTCATCTCTTAATTCAGCATCTATTATCAAACAAAACATGAAAAAAAAAAAAAACAGTGACTTTTAAGGTGAAAAGTTTCAAGCATTCCAAATGAATTCTCAATGTTTCGTAACTTTTTATTATAACCTCACCTCCTAATACAAAGCCAAGTACTATTTGATACAGTGATTAAAAACCAAACAACTTGGAAATTTTTTAAAAGACATCGTCTGGCTAAATGCTCATTTTCACAATCAGAATAGCTTTAAAATAGTTGAATTTGATACACGTAGAAAAGGTTTTGTTGAAGAACAAATTCCTTTTGCTTTTCGTTTTTCTTGAGAGACCTAAAGAGAAATTGTGGATTGTTTTCCTGACTTAACAAGAGTATTGTGACAAAATGAAGTCATTGTAAAGACGTGATGCGACTTGTCAAATATTTAATAAAGGATTGTGGAAGCCGGAACTTTTTCTACATCAAGTATTACAGGTTGTCTGTTTTAAAGCTTTTTCATGAATGCATCGTCTTAATTGTTTGGGGGGTGATATTCAAATGCCTGCAACTTTGTGGATTGTATGCTCATTAGAAGCATCTCCCTAGAAGTTCCACATCTTTTAAAACATCCATTAAAGACTTCCCTGAACACATGGGTTGAGCTTAATGGGATGTACCTCTGTTCTTATCCATCTGTCTTTTATTTAAGAATTAATGACTTGATGGATTACCCAAGTGGTAGTATAAAGTCCATGACTGGAAAGGCATATTTCATCTCTGGTTTTCGTCCAACTCACCCTCAATTTATGTTCATTAATGAGACTCAGTAATGAAGCCTAAGATGGTTCTCAGAAAATCCAGCTATCATGTCAATTCACTGATAAAACAGGTGGACGACTCAAATTTTGTTCCTTTTTCTTACTTCCTGCTGACCTTAACTTGTGCCCTCAGAGACTGCCGGGAGGTGGCGTCCAAGCAGGATGTAATTTCGTCCTGGTCTCTTGCCCCCTGTCTCTCTCAGTTAGCAGTAGACCATGTCCTGCTGGAAAGATGGCAGTACACTTCGGCATTCCTGCAGCCTCCTCCAGCCTCACGGGAACACACAAGGGAGATGCCAGCAGATAGAGCCACCCTGAACACGTGCGCGGCCATCCTCAGAAACACACGTGATGAGTTTATATGAAATAGAGGAATAAATCATACATCAGTCACACGGTTGCTAGGTTAGTAAACGCTTACCCTGCTCTGAAGTCCAAAGGTGACCTAGGCAGTCCTGAAACTCGAAAGCCTCCTGGTAAAAGCTGGTGGTAAGCATGGGCATCTGGGAATTCTCATCACTGTGGCTGGTCCTGGGTACCACATCCGGAGGAGCCCCTGAACGTATGAGGGCAGATTCCAGTTGCCATCCCCTTGGTGCGTCCCCATCCGGAAGACGGCGCCTCTCAACACTGTGCTCCCAGAGAACCCAGACCACGGGGTCTCTAAGCAAGTCTTTGTAGGACTTGGACTGGACAGAACAAAACAATGGTGGCTTTTATTGACCCAGACGGACTCCTTCATCAGGGGACTAGGGGATCCTGGCCCCACCTAGGGGACACCTGCTGGTGGGGGCTGAGGAAGTGCAGAACCAAGGCTCCCTTTTTAGGACTGACCGCAGGCCAGCCTGGGGAACAGGTCAAGTGGCCCGATCACCCTTCCTGCAACCCTGGGCAGTGCCTCCTTCCCCTTCCCAACCAAGCCCAAGTCCATCCTGGCTGCAAGTCACAGAGTGAGCTTGGCCGGAAAGCAGTGGAGAGGCTGCCCCCTGCCTCCAGGCAAAGTGGCATCTCCCCTCAGCTGGGCCTCGGAAGCAAGGCTCCCTTGACAGCCGGGGCTTCAGAGAGCAGGTGAGAGGCAGCCCAGCCCCGGCCCCCGTGCTCACAGCAGCAGATCCTGGCCCCTCTGGGTCCGCCTGCTGCACTTTATCTTGAAGCCTGAGCTGCCTATTCTATCTGAATCCCCTCCTTGGCCAGATGGCTGGCCCACTTACCCCTTCAGGGCCTCGCTGGCTGTAGAACAGACACAGCCTCGGAGAGAGGGGACCTGAGGGGAGGAGGGGAGGAGGGAGGGCGGCTCTTTCCTCCCTGAGCCCTTCCGCTCACCTCCCCCAGTGCTCGGGGAAAGCCTTCTCTTCTCTGCGGGAGAAGTTCACCTGCAGACAGGCCCATTTGGAAGGGGTGTAGGGTCGTGTGGGAAGGAAGCCCCCAGCTGCACACTGAAGATGCTGGAGTGACAGCCGACAGGCAGATCTCGCTGTGATTAAAGGGAAATCATACATTCTAATGGCAACTTCTAAGCAGTCCTGCACCGTGGGACTTTTACGTACACTTCCCAGAGTGAAGTTACCAATTTTCTTCAGTCTTGTTCAGACTGAAGAGCAAGACCAGCTAAAGGCAGACCATTCTGCACTGCCTGGAGCTCACCATGCTTTAATCACACGACTGCCAAATGTTTGATCCAGAAGGACCTTGGCCGCCTGAGTCCCCAGTTCTTGCCCTCGCTTCCTCCCCAGGTGCCCAGTGCGGTTGGCCTCACTTGTTGCCCTCGGGGGCGGCCCTGCAGAGACCCAGGATGATAGCCATGGGAACTCCCCCCAGGGAGGGGCCGAACCCCGTGGGTCCGTGGGGGCTGGTGTGACCTCTCTGACCCAGTCTCTTCCCTCCAGCAGCTTGTCTGCCGCAGAGGGGCCACTCGCCACCAGGCCCGGGAGAGAGAGGAGGGCCACCAACAGCCCAGCTGGAAACGGGCAGCTGCCCTCAGTCTTGAGGCCACCTCTGGTGAGGTCAGGCCCAGTGTCAAGGTCAGACCCTCAGCATCCCGCTTCAGATGGGAAACCTGGGTTGTCAAGGGAACCTTGCAAACACATTGAGCTGGTCTCATTCTCTTAAACCCCTCACGGTGGAGCAGAGTGCAGGGTGGTCCGTGGGAGGGCAGAGGACCAGATGGGTGCCAGGGGCACCCCAGGCAGCCTCTCTCCTCCGAGCCGGGCCACCAGGATGGTGTAAAAAGCTTACCTCAAGCAGTATCATCCCAGCCAGGAAGAGGTCGTGGTCAACATCCTCAGGAAACCGTCTCTTGCTGGCAGGGGCCAGAGCCCACCGCCACTCTGGGTGTCCCCACACCCTCCTCAAAATGCAGGAGCCCTCGAGCAGGGTAAGGGCCCCGCAGCACAGAAGCTGTTTGTGGGAATCGGGGCTGCTGCACAGCTGCGGGCTTCCCCGGGCGGCTCAGTGGTGAAGAACCCACCTGCCAAAGCAGGAGACAGTCTCCAGCCCTGATCTGGGAGGATCCCCCGGAGGAGGACACAGCAACGCACTCCCGTGTCCTTATCTGGGGAAGCCCGGGGACAGAGCAGCCTGGCAGGTTGCAGCCCAGGGGGTCGCAGAGTCAGACATGCCTTACTGTCTGCACAGTAAACTCTAGGCTGGGAGGTGAGGGGCTGCTCCCAGACGCCCCTCCATCATCCCCTGTCTCAGGACCCTCTGCAGCCCCCAGGCAGGGGGGGGACGGCACGTGTAAGGTTGTGAAGAGTAGACGACCAGAGGGACAGACCCCCCGCCAGCCACAGCCGACCGCAGAAGAGGCTGGGAAACGGGGTTCAGCGACAGGCAGCCTTCAGCACCTCTCTGCAGAATGAATCTCCCCTTCGGAGAGTGCCCTTCCTGCCATTTGCCAAGCTTCCATAGTCTACAGGTCCTCTCCTGGGATAGTAGTCCTATTGCTTACGTAAATCTCAGTCTAATAAGGTAGATACTGTCCCCGCCAACTTACACACGAGGACTCAGACCAGGAGGCCCAGAGACTTAGAGAGAAGAGCTCTGAACCCGGGCGGTTTGGCTCAAAGCCTCCCATCAGCCACTCGCTCTGGCCCACCCTCCACTCCCTGCACCAAGCCTCCTCTCCAAGGGAAGAGCCCAGACACTCGTTCACACCAAGATGCACATGACTGATCACACCAAATGCGTGACCCATTCTAGGTGTTTTTACAGACTCCAAAGGTGAGGCTTAGACTTAAACCAACAGGAGTAAAGACTGACCTGATGGCATCTGAGTGAAAGTCACTCAGTCGTATCCGACTCTTCGCGACCCCTTGGACCCATGGAATTCTCCAGACCAGACTACTGGAGTGGGTGGCCTTTTCTTTCTTCCCAACCCAGGGATTGAACTTGGGTCTCCTGCATTGCAGGTGGATTCTTTATCAGGGAAGCCCGCAGCAAGCTGAGTGGAAGAGGGCTTTTGAGGGCAAAGGCTCCACTTCAAGCCACAAAGTCCAACAGACACAGAGAGGTTATGGTTTAGTCACTCAGTCGTGTCCGACTCTCTGTGACCCCACGGACTGCAGTCCGCCAGGCTCCTCTGCCCATGGCGTTCTCCAGGCAAGAAGACTGGAGTGGGGTGCCATTGCCTTCTCCAGGGGGTCTTCCTGACCCGGGGATGGCTCTAACCTGTGTCTCCTGGATCTCCTGCATGGGCAGGCGGATTCTTCACCCCTGAGCCACCGGGGAAGCCCCAGACAAGGAACCCCTGCCTGCAAAGACAGCCTGCCCCAGTGACAGCCCCAGGCCCGCCCTGCCTCTCTGCCCCAGGACAGAGCTCTTTCCACCCTCGAAAGCAAGGGCCCTACATTTTCCAGATCCAGGGGCAACACGAACATCCCTTAGTCCGACAGAGATGACAGGCTGTGGAGACCTGGAGGCCAGGGGGCTCGGTTCTCTGCCTCGGGAACTATCTGATGGAGTGCCAGGATGTACATATTTTTTTAAGTGTTTCTGTTGGATAAACATAAGCTAATCGCTAAAATCCTTTAATACTATTTGTGGTGGAGAGTTTGGGATTTGTCTTTCTAATTCTAGTTGTTAGCTCTCTTGCAAATTAGAAGAGCGCCTCTGGCACCGGGGTCCTCTCCCCTCCAACCCCCAGCCACTTCCTGCTCTGGCCCGCCTCCATCTTGCCTCTGTGCAGCCTATGTTTACTCAGAAGATCCTTGCTTGTTCATCAGGTGAGGTTATCAGGGGACATGCCCTCCCCATCCAAAGGCGTAGTCAAACAAAAGTCAGGCCTTTGAACCCCAGGCTCCGGTTAAAAAGTAACAGGCTGGGTATTGGGTCAATAAGAGGCAAATATTAGCTGTAGAGGCCGGAGCACCGTGACCTTGAGAAACGCGCTGTTGCTCTTCCTGTGTCACCAGTGACGGCTGTCTGTCTCGGAGGTCTGGGACACTTACGGACCCAGGCGACCTGGAGCCAGTCTTTTTGCTCTGCAAGTTGAACGTGGAAGCCACCAGCCCTTACAATTTGCTCCCAGCCCACTCCACTGGCCTGGACGGCCGCCATAGCAAGGCACATGTCCACTCTCTCCCCCTTTCCCAGCTGCCCAACACGCTGGCCAGCCCGCCTCCAGCCCAGCTCTGATCACACCGCCAGGCTGGCCACTGTGTCCACGACTTGCCCGTCAGCCCCCGTGTGGTGCTCAGGGCCGTGCAGGGCACCTGGGCAGCAGGACAGGCCTCCAGGGGGTCTCCCCCAACACCGCCTCCCCAGGCTTCAGCCTGCACTGTTGTCAACCGTTTCTGCTTCCCTGAAGCTCGATCCTGGTTTCCATGACATATTCCTGTCCTGGTTGTTCTCTCCTTCTCACAGTACTGTCCTCATGCAGGTGTTTCCCAATAATTCATCCTCGGTGTCCTCCATCTCACTCTTTCTTGCCCCTTCTCCCCACCTCCCCTGTGGCTTAAAGTCATCACCGCCAGGCGAGCAGTGACCAGATCTGCCTCTAGGCCCGACCTTTCCCAGCGCCTTCAACCCTTCCTTCCAGCATCCCCGGACCTCCTCGGGAGAGCCCCAGGCTAAGTGCCCACTGCCTCCAGACTTCTGTTTCTAAGCGTCTCTAGCGTTCTGCTCTGGTATCTTCCAAGCGTCCACCCTGGGGCTTTAACTGTGACCTCTCTCATGGCCTTGCTCCCCAGGTTCCAAGACAGAAAAACCTCAGCTTTCCACTCACTTGTCCATCCATAAACATGCCACCATGGGCCACACGCTTGTAGCAACTAGAAATATAACCATTCAGAACAAAAATCCTCCCCTCCGATAAATACACACTCCAGTGGAAGCAGACAATCAAGGCATAATGAGTGACTAGTACGCTGCATTAAATGTTGGTGAAACCAAGGAAAGCAAACGGGGGGAGGAGATGGCGTGGGAGGACGCAAATCTGGACAGAACGGACTTCCCTGGTGGTCCAGGGGCTAGGACTGCACTTCACCGCAGGGGCCACGGTTTCCATCCCTGGTCAGAGAACTAAGATGCTTCATGCCACACAGAGAGGCCCAAACATCGGTTAGTCACAGTGGCTCAGGATAAAGATCTCAGGGAGGTAAGGGTGAGTCTTGTGGCTACTTGGGGAAGACCAGGTGCAAACAGAGGCGCAGCAAACACAAAGGCCCTAAGAAGGGCAGGGATGCAGGCCAAGGCCCTTTGGGAATATGCTAGCATTGAGTCAGCTGTTGGACATCCCAGCTGAGCAAGGCAAGCACAAAGTTGAACGCAGAAGCTCGGGGAGACGTCTAGGCTGGAGATACCAACTTCAGCGCCATCAGCCGGTCGATGGAATTTCAAGCTGAGACTGAGGAGGTGGGATTCCCGGGCTGGAGGCTGCGACAGTCAGGAGAGGAGAAGCGGCAGGGAGGAGGAACAGAGCAGGGTGGGGGAGATGGCTTGAGGAGGGCGGGGAGGCACGTGTCAGGCGCTGCTGGCAGGTCTCCAATATGAGGACCGAAGTGACTACAAGTTTGGTACAGGGGATTCACCGGGGACCTCGGAAGGGGAGGTCTGGGTGGGACTGGGGAGCAGAGGCCCGACCAGAGGAGGCTCCGCAGAGGGGGCAGGCCTGGGGCGCGTGTGCGTCCTCCAGCAGCTCACTCCCCCCCAGGCTACCCCACGCCTTACCGCCTCGGGACCTTCTGCCCAAGTGGGGATGACGACCCCCCCCCACCCCGAGCGCACCCCCCTGCCCTTCTCCCCTCCTTCAGTGCAGTGTGCTCGCAGCTCTGAGGGCCCAGCTCTCATTATTGCCCTCCATGGCAGAAATCCATCAAGGCTGCCAGCGTCACCCCATGAACATCTAAGCCCCTCAGCCAAGCTCTCCGGGCCCAGGGTGAGCAGGTCCCTGACTCAGTTTCCCTCCCTGCCCCTCTCTTCTCTCAAACACACGAGCCCCCCATACGCAGCCCATCCAATCCTTCCTTCTTGCCTTTGCTCACGCAGTTCTCTCTCCTGGGAATGACCTCCCCCATGTCTAAACCTACCTAAAATTCAGAGTCCATCTCAGATGTCCCTTCCTCCAGGGAGCCTTTCCTGATTCCCTCCAACCCAATGAAGTTTTGTCTCATTTCTGAACCCACAGCACTCTGCCCCTTTCTGCCTCTTGCTGTGCTTCATTGTATAAGTATTGTCTTCCTCTTCATCACCGTAAGCACCCTGAAAGCATAGGTTACATCAATGCTCTCTGTCCCTTGGGTGCTCAGTAAGGCTGAGTCAAAGGGAACTGGTTAGGTGCCTGGGGAAGCAGGGTGAGGCTGCAGGTTCCAGAGTGCTTGGAGGTCATCTGTGGGCTTCAGCTGGGATGACCCTCACTGTTCCCCGCCTTGGTCCACTCCTGAATAATAATCAAACTAGTCAGGCGAACAAGCATCTTCCACTTCACGACCCTGGCGAGGGACCCCAGACCCAGCTGACTGTGAGAAAGTCATCTGGGGCTTCTGGTGAAAGGCGAAGACAGGAGACAAGCAGACGGTCAGCAAAAGACACCGAAACTGTAGAAAAGGACCTGCTCAGAGTCGTGCCACCTCGGCCCGGGCGCTTTGGCGCCTGCCGACTCTCTTTGCGGCCTAAAAAAATAGCAAATGAACACAGTGCCTTTTTCACTCTGCTTTTCATCCTTCTCAGGGTCTTCAAGGCTCGTAGATCAGCAACACTTTAGTTCAAGAGATGGCGGTTTCCCTGGAGAGCCTGAGCCTCATGTGGCCGTCTAAACAAAGACACAGGGGCAGGTGATTCCTGAAGGTGGCTCAGCCATGTCCTCTAGGGGCTGGTGCGTGGTGTGGGAGGAGGCCTCTGCATTTGGAAAAGGAAGTGCCCCAGCGGAGGTGAGGGAGAGAGAAGCTGCCAATGAGAATGCTACGTATACAGACATCACACCTATGTCACGGGCTTCCCAGGTGACTCAGTGGTGAAGAATCTGCCTGCCAGTCCAGGAGATGCAGAGGACTCAGGTTCGACCCCTGGGTCAGGAAGATGCCCTGGAGAGGGAAATGGCTACCCGCTCCAGCGTTCTTGCCTGGAAAATCCCATGGACAGAGGAGGCTGGTGGGCTACAGTCCATGGGGTTGCAAAGAGTCAGACACTATTTAGCAGCCAAACAACAACAACAAACCTTATGTGATGCCACCAGTAGAGGGTAGGGTGATACACTGTCAAACTCGTTAACATTTCTACAGCCAGGCACGTGCGTGCACGCACCAAATGGGATAAACAGGCGCTATAAATAGCCTCATGCCAGGTCAGGTCAGGGTTTTGCCATCTGACAAGGTTTTTGTCCCAAATGAAATTGCTTCACCTTTATAAAAAATGAATTTGCAATGGCAGATAAGGGCTTGTGACTCTGCCCAGAGGTCAGTGTCTGTCAAAAATTCAGGTAAGGATCTACAGATTCAGTGCAAGCTGTATCAAAATTCCGGTGGCATATTTCATAGAACTAGAATAAATAATTATAAAATGTATAGAGAAACATGCCAAAGATCCTGAACAGCCAAAACAATCTTGAGAAAGAAGAATCAAGCTGGAACTATCACAGTCCCTGATTTCAAACATAAAGCTACAGTAACCAGGGCAGTACGGTCCTGGCACACACACAGAACAGTGGAACCCACACTCCTATGGGCAATTAATCTGCAGCGAAGGAGGTGAGAATGTACAATGGAGAAAGAACATGCACCATGGACGCCAGTAAATGGTGTTGGGAAAGTGGACAGCCCCAGGCAAAAGAATGAAATTAGACCTCTTATGCCACACACAAAAATCACCTCAAAATGAAATAAAGACTTGAATGGAAGACCTGAAACCATAAAACCCTAGAATAAAACAGGCATGCCATAATTCTCTGGATATGTCTCCTCAGGCAAGGGAAACATGAGCAAAAATAAATAGGACTAAAAAAAAACCAAAACACAGCCACACAGCAAAGGAAACTATCACCCAAAAAAGAGGTGACTACTGAATGGGAGAAGATATTTTCAAGTTGTATATCTGACCAGGGATGGATATCCAAAGTATATAAAGAAATCATACAACTCACCAAAATACCAGACAATCCAATTTTTAAAATGGGCAGAGGATTTGAATACACATTTTCCCAAAGAAGATATGCACGTGGCCAGCAGACACATGAAAACATATTCAGCACCAGCGATCGTTAGGAAAGTGCAAATCAGAACCACAATGGGGTATCGCCTTAGACTTGTTAGAATGGCTTTCATCAAAAAAGATAAAAAGCAGCAAGTGTTGGAGAAGATATGGAGAAAAGGGGACCCTTGTACTCTGCTGGAATTATAAACTGGTGTGGCCACTTTGGAAACAGTATGGAGATTCCTCCAAAGGCTAAGAATAGAACCACCATTTCATCCACCTATCCACTTCTGGGTATTTCTCCAAAGAATTTGAGAACGCTAATTCAAAAAGATGCTTGTGCCACTGTGCTCACTGCGGCTTTGTTTACAATAGCCAAGATATGGAACAAACCTAAACGTTCACTGATGGGTGGATGAATAAGGAAAACTGGTGTATACATACAGTGGAATAGTATTCAGCCTGAGAAGCGAGATCTTGCCATCTGTAATCGTGTGGAGGGACCTTGAGAGTATTATGCTAAATAAAATACCCTAGGATTTCACTCAGATGTGGAATCTAAAACAAGCACAAAAAAAAACATGAACAAAATAAATAAACCTTTACAGATAAGAAGGAAGATTAGTGGTTACCAGAGGGACAGAGGACCCGGGGATGGGTGGCAGGGGTGACGGGAGTCAGTGGCACAGCAGTGGGTGGCGACTCGACTTCTGAGACTGACACTCTGTAAGGCATAGATGTCAGACTACAATGCTGTATACATTAAAAAAAAAAAAAAAAGAATTTTTCCTGGAAAAGCGATCACTTGAACTGAACTCAAAAGACCAGCTGGCGCGGAGGGAGACCTTCGTAGCATCCACCAGACACACACCACCTGCAAAGCCTCGAGCAGCCCCCGGGACAGCTAGCGCCAGCGCCAAGGAAAGGGGCTCCTATAGCTCAGGCAGGAGAGGCAGGCGCAGCAGGGACCAGGCACTGCTGCCCACCTGCCTCCGATTCACCTGGGGACGGTTGCTGAAAATAAAAACCCTGGGCTCTCACCTGAAGCCCTTGGGAAAGGGAGCCCTGTAATCTCCACTCATAAGTTCTCCTGGAGATTCTCATTCATGCAGAAGTTTCAGAACCTCTGATTCAGTTGAAACACCCGATGTGCCAGGGGGGTGTTCCAAGCTGCTTTAGGATCATGAACACATTTGATCCTCCAAGCACCCTCACTAGGTAAGTTACTATCACCATTTTGCAGGTGGGGAAATCAAGGTGCACAGAAGATTAAAAAAGAAAACCCTCATCCAAGATCGTGGAGCCAGTAAGGCACAGACGAGGTGGTCTGGTGTCAGCGTCAGCGCTTCAATACCACGCTGTCTTTGCATTGATTTGGGCATCTCTGCTCCATCTGCAGTCCCAGCAAATCTGGGGCTCTGGGCAACTTGGAGCGTGGATGACATCCCTGAAGTGGCCCTGTGCCCTCCCCAGGGACAGACCACGCACGCAGCTGTATCAGGGGAGGAGGAGAGCTGTGGTCTTTCACCCCTGGGGGCTGGAAACCACCGAGAGAGGCTGACCAGGTTGCAATGAGCCTTTTGGCCCCAGGGTTCAAAGCCCGTGTTCCTCTCCTTTTTTATCTGTGTTGTCGATACCTGTTTCAATAGCTTCTGTTTGAGGACATGGAGCCAGAGAGCTGGAATCGGGGCTTGGAGCAGCCTGACCGGATGGTCAAGCCTGCCGACTGATCCGCCCTCTCCTTGTGTCAATTCCAAAAGGCAGGGTTTGGAAATCAAGTCAACAGAGAGCTTCTCTTCATCTCCACACAAACAGCCGTCCCGCGGTGTTTGGAGAGTGTTGGGCAATGCCGGACCAAGCGGGGTCAGGGGAAAAGTCAATTTTGCCTTTAAATCTCTAAAGCCAGGTTCTGCTTTCCACGCTTCCATCACACTCCTACAGCTCACATCAGAAAGCAAACACTGCAGGCTTGTGCGTCTGCCCCTCCCCGATCCACCCACCTACGAACTACAGTGGGCATCAGAGAATGTCCTGGAACATTCTGTCTTTCCCCTCACGCTGAGCAGAAAGTCTTGCTGCACAGACCGTCACCAAGCAACCTCTATTTCATGGCCCCAGAGTTCTTGTTCAAGGACAACTGCTCTCTAGCTTAAGCCAGTAAAGAAAGCACTGGAATCGCACATGAAGCGAGAGAAATGGCCAAATGCCACGGGTCGGCATAGCAACCGTCTACTCAGAGGAGTTTAGAAATGGAACAGTAGGAAGTACTTGTTCCAAACCCCTTGCTTTACAGATGAGGAAACAAAGGCTCAGAGAGGAGAGGCATCTTGCCCGAAGCACCCAGCTCACAAGGGGAGAGGACACGCCTGAGCCCACTTACCCAGCACAGCCCTTCACTGGCCTCTTGTCATTTGTCTCCAAAACTTCCCAGTTCATTCTCAGGCATCCATTCAGCCTCTTATTTCTTCTCTAGGGTATCTTCTATGGGCTAGTGAGGAGATGAACCAATAACATGGGCTCCAGGAAGATGTCTTTGTGGTTTCCCCTCCCTTCCTCCCTCGTCCCTTCAGAAATGGTGCTGGGGGGACTTCCCCGGTGGTCTGTTGGCTAAGATCCCACTTTCCCAATGCAGGAGGCCCTAGGTTCGATCCCCCGTCAGGGAACGAGATCCCACATGCCACAACTGAGACCCGGTACAGCCAAATACATATTTCTTTTTAAAAAGAAATCTGAAGCCAAAATTTAAAAAAGGAAACAGAAGAAACAGCACTGGCCCCGGGGTCGCCCTTAACCCATGAGAACAGCAGCTCTGGGGCTGAGCTCCCACGTGGGGAGTGAAAAGTCGCCCCTCGGGAATCAAATTCTGTAGCCCGAGTTGAGAAGCACCGCTTGAGTCATAGGCCCCAATTTCACCCACTGCAGCTCCTAGGAGCCTCGTTGCTGGGAACGAGGGATGGGAGTGGGGGTGTCTGAGCATCGTCGCAGCTGCCACCCCAACTCCCCACCACCTGCTTCAAAGGAGGCCAGTGCCACCTTCCAGCGAAAGACTCCCCCAGGCCTGAGGCCACTGAAGTAAGAAGCCTTCCTCCAGAGCTAGCTGCGGATGGTGGGGACAGAAACCAACAGGCTGGAACAGCCACTGCCATCTAAACGTGCACCGTGCCAACACGGCAGGGCCAGCTCGCGGGAGCTGCTCTTCCCTCTAAGGGACTTGACCCATGAGCTCACGGGGGCCCAGCTGCAGCTCTGGGTAATTGATCCCGGATATGTGTGCAACAGGCGGTCGGAAAGCTGCAGGCCGCTTCCCACAGGATCATCGAGAAGGTTCACCGGAGTCAAAGTTAGGAAATAAACTAGGGAAGGAGTGGGGTTCTGTAAGAGCCTTGCTCTCCCGCTGAACGCAATCTGTCACTCCAAATGACTCACGCACCAACGGGAAAGACTAAAAATATTCGAGCCCGACATTTGCATCTATTAAATCATCATTTTGTCGCACATGGCTGGAAACTGGGTTTTCTAAATGTTACTGCAAATTGTCTGCCTCTGTTGCGGGGTATCTGTGGGCTTCAAAATCAGCTCCAGGGCGGGCGATAATCCTGCCCTGAGAGGCTCAGAGGGCGTCAGCACCAAGGCATCCCTGTTGTTTGTTAGCAGCAGCAGTAAGACTCCAGGGTTTCTGACCAGCGAGGGGAGAGCACCTGGTGATGGGGCCTGCCCTTAGCCGCCCCAGCCTGGCGGCCAGCAGAGCCGCTGTGTTCCAAGCTCTGGAAAGCAGCCGACTTCTCCTTGCTTCTCTTAAATGGTCATCCAGTTTTCTTCTAGGTGTTCAAGGTGATACAGGTTTGGCTGTGGCTTCTCAGATGGTGTCACCCAGGACTCAGTGAATTCAGAGGCCCTCATCCTGTAAGTTACACCCTGCTCCATGCCACAAGCAAATGCAGGGTCCTGCCTGGCCACCCGCCCTCTGCTCGGCAGCGTGGCACAGAGGAGCCCAGACAACCTCAAAGGGCACCAGCAGGAGCATTTCTGCCCCAGAGACGCAGAGGGAGAGGACGTGGCTGAAGAGCCAGCAGTGGGAAGAAGCGCTCCGTGTGGAGGACTTGGTCTTCCTTTTGCAGAAATGGACACAGTGCAAGGAAACCCCCCGCACGCGCACACACGCCCCCCAGGCTGAGCCGGCCACGTTCAGATCATCAGCAAGGGGAACCCCCTGGGTCTGGGACACGCAGCTTCTGGCTGCCAAAGGGCTTGATTCTAAGTCAGGACGACGGTCCAAGAGGCAGAGACCGCGTTCAGAGATGTGCTCTGTGATGTTCACATCTCAGAGATGGGAATTTACCCACAGACGAACTCAAACCAGCTTCCCAGGAGGTGCTAGTAGAAAAGAATCCACCTGCCGATGCAGGAGACATAAAAGGCTTGCATTCCATCCCCGGGTCAGGAAGACCCCCTGGAGAAGGACATGGCAACCCACTCCAGTATTCCTGCCTGGAGAATGCCACGGACAGAAGAGCCTGGCGGGCTACAGTCCATGGGGTCCCACAAAGTCGGGCAAGACTCTCAGCACGGCGCTGTAACTCAAACCAGACACAGCGCTCAAGGAGGTTAAAGGGACTTAGGTGGCAGCATAGTTTGAAAAGATGAATGAATCTGGGGAACGTTTTAGACAAGCTCCATGCACTCTTACAAGGGACACCAGAGACGGAAGGAGCTGATCAAGAACTCAGGTCATGGAGTGTCAACATAACATTTCTCTTCTTCCCCCCACCAAGTCTGCTTTCACCCAGCCTGTGAATAATCTTTTTGTTTTCAGTCGCTAAGTCACGTCTGGCTCTTTGTGACCCCGTGGACTGCAGCTTGCCAGGCTTCCCTGGCCTCCACCATCTCCTGGAGTTTGCTCAAAGTCATGTCCGTTGAGGTGGGGAGCTCTCTTTACCGTCCCTTTATGCCGGCTAGGGCAGGCTTTGCAACTCTCTGTTTTTGCCTGTACACTGTTCCCTGAAACTCCAACCTCTTATAATGACTCAGGCCCCCTCCGTCCCTCCTCCCCTCCGTGTTCTGGTTTGGGGGCTGGAGGAGGAGTAGCTGGCAGATTCCTCTCATTCCCCTACGACTTGTTAGTGGCTGGGGGTCCCTGGTCTCTGCTCCACTGGGGGAGGGGTCTCTGGAGATCCTGGTAGTCTCTGGGTGCTGGTGAGTGTGGCTTTCAGGCCAGTGGGGTTCGGCCTCGCCCTGGGCTCCTGGCACTGGGGCTGTGCTGTGGAGAGGGGGGCGGTGCCTTCTCTCCTGCTGGCCCAGACTGGAGGGTGCACACCCCCAGCCCCTTCCTGGGCATGGCGGGGCCCCGCCCCACGTCTCCTGGTCTGAGCCTCATGGTGAGGTTCAGGGAAAGCTCAGGTGGGTCTTCTTGGAGCCCACTGAGGCCCAGGGAAGTGGGAAGGTGAGGCTGTCCTCCCTTTCTGCCCAGACATGGCCCCTCCACCCTGCGGGGCCCTAACACCCAGCCCGCCTTTCCACAAGCTGCCAGAGGGCTTGTCAAGTGGTCCAGATCTCTCCCGGGAGCTGTCTGTCCTGTGGCTCAATGAGCAACAGGCTGGTCAGCCAGCAGGCCCCCTCCCCTCAGCGAGCCCTCTCAGTGCTTCCTGGGGATGTCTCTCCCCGTCCACCCACTTGGCCTGGGGTGGGACTCACCGGGTGGGGTAGCAAGTATGACTTCTCCCCAAGTACTGTGTGCAGCCCCGAGCTGGCCCCTTGCCTCCCTCCAGCCCCAGGGCTCACCCCACACAGGCCAGGGCGGGGGGAGTGGGGGTGAGGGGTGGTTCCTCTGAGGACGTGCCAGGAAGCCGACGGGACCTCCCCTTCGAACACCTGGACCCCTGGCATCGGTCATCGACAGCTCTGGGCCTTGGTTGCAATTACAGAGCAATAGGAAAAGTTACACATAGCATCCTATCACTCTGCTGAGGAAAGGGACGAAAGAGGCTCCACATGTACTGATACTGAATGATCTTAAAGACATGCTGTGGGGTGAAAGAGCAAGGTTCAGAATAATTTGGCCCCAACTTGTATTTTAAAGATGGTTATGATGCACACACGTGTATCTGTGTTAACAGTCCATACAAGAAACAACAATGGTGGCCTTGGGGTCGGGGGCTAGGGTCTCACTTTTCACTGAAGGCTCCGTGAATGGAGCAGGCATTCAATAGAGGTGACCCCCTGCCCTAGGCTGAGAAGGGAGAGAGAAGACCCAGTTAACCGTGACGTCACACCCATTTAGCAAAAGCAAGAAATGAGCGAAATAGAGCAGTGGTGGGCATTGCCGGTGCGTGGCGCACGGCAAAGGGAAAGCAGCGTGGACACCGCAAAGGGAAAGCCACGTGTCACTTTCACAAAAATAAACCTGCCGGGCATGCGCCACCAGTTTCTAAAGAGGAGGAGAGGCAGCTTCCAATAAAAGACGCTGATGATTAAACATCCTCAAGAGAAAGAGGAAAAAAAGAACAAGAGGCAATGTAGCGGAGACATGGAGAAGTGACTGTATCCGAACTTTGGGCACAGGTCTTTTTTTCTAATGGAGGTAACACCGGCTTAAAACATTGGGCTCCACGTGCGCAGTGTTGTGTTTCTACCTCTGATACCCTAGGGTGTGCTCTCCTGCAGATGGAAAACCTGCGCTTCCACCCATCTCCGCATAGCAGCCCCCTGCCCATTTCAGCCTTTCCCACGCTGCTGCACCCCTTCTCGTAACCGCTGCTCTGGTCTCTGTGTCTGCATGTTGGTTTTTGTTTGGTTTGGCTTGTTCATTCATTTCGTATTTTGCTTTTTATACTCCATATATGATTGAAGTCATGGAGTTTGTTTTTCTCCATCTGACTTTTTGTGTTTCCCTGGTGGCTCAGTGGTAAAGACTCTGCTGACCGACATAGAAGATTCAGGTTCCATCTCTGGATTGGGAAGATCCCCTGGAGAAGGAAATGGCAATCCACTCCAGTATCCTTGCCTGGGAAATCCCATGGGCAGAGAAGCCTAGTGGGCTGCCATCCATGGGGTCACAGAGAGTGAGACACGACTTAGCAAGTATAAACAACAACATCTGTCTTATTTCTCTTAGCACAGTACCCTCAAGGTCCAGCCATGTTTTTGCAAATGACAAGATTTCACCTTTTCATGGCTGAGTAGTATTCTATTGCACATAGATACACCACACTTTTTTTCTCTATCCATCTGTTGATGGACACTTAGGTTGTTCCACATCTTGGCTAATGTAAATAAGGGTGCATCTTGTGTTTTAGAATGAGTGCTTTCACATTCTTTGGATAAATATTTAGGAGTGGCATAGCTGGGTCACGCGGCAGTTCCTTTCTTCATATTTTGAGGAATCTCCATACTGTTTTCCCCAGTGGCTGCCCCAATGTACATTCCCAGCAACAGAATATGAGGCCTCCCTTCTCTCCACATCCTCTCCAGCACTTGTTATTTCCTGTCTCTTTTACAATAGCCATTCTAACAAGTTGAAGCGATCTCACTGTAGCTTTGAGACTCTTGAGAGTCCCTCGGCCTGCAAGGAGATCCAACCAGTCCCTCCAAAAGGAAATCAATCCTGAATACTCATTGGAAGGACTGATGCTGAAGCTCCAATCCTTTGGCCACCTGATGTGAAGAGCCAACTCATTTGAAAAGACCCTAATGCTGAGAAAGATTGGAGGCAGGAGAAGGGGATGGCAGAGGATGAGACGGTTGGATGGCCTCACTGACTCAGCGAACATGAATTTGAGCAAGTTCCAGGAGACGACAAAGGACAGGGAATCCTGGCGTGCTGCAGTCCACGGGGTCACAAAGAGCTGGACGTGACTGAACGACACCAGTAATCAGTGATGTTGAGCATCTTGTCATGTGCCCATTGGCCACCTGCCCACCTTGTTAGGAAAAATGTCCATTCAGCTCCTCTCCCCATTTTTTTAATCTGGTACTTTTCACTGTTGAGTAGGGCACAGGCTTTGCTCTGATACTCATGTACAGGTTAGTTGGTTGTATGATGTCTCATTTAAACATCACAGCTACTTGGGGCGGGGGGAGGTTGCTATTATTATTCCAGCCCTACTTTGCAGATACGGACACCTGCGTCAGAAACCTGCCTTGTCAGGTCACACAAGCCGTCAGTGGCAGAGGGGCCCAGACCCAATTTTTCTCATATTCTGAGAGATTCTTTCTTCTACACACATTTCCAGAAACTCCAGACCCTGAAGGGAACCATAAGAGTACGACCAAAACTGCCATTTGTTGATGTCACGCGCTGTGAGGACCCCGTCCCGAGCACACAGTAGGTCTGTGCCCTCACCAGCTGCTGTGTGGCCTTTTTATTAGTTCAGTGTCGAACCTTGTGGATAGAACAGCAGCGCCAGGAAGGGTGAGATCTTTCCCCTGTCGGATCCCTTTCCTGTTTCTAGCTGAGACTACAACCAGCTAGTCTACGCCGAAGTGCTAATGGGTGAATGGGCCACCCTCTCAGCCAAGACGCTGAACTTTATCAGGGCCTTTGGAGACGAAGTCTTAGCTGAGAGGTCTCCACCGCTCAGACCCCAGGGCACCATTTTCCTTCCCCTGGAAACCGTCATGAGCAGTTTCCCAGACATCCTTCTAGACCAGCAAGGACACAGGTTACCCCTCCCCTGTGTGTACTGAAATGGAAAGAGGTTACACACACCGCTGGGTATACTGCTTCCTCTACTTCGCAAAACTTTAAGATTGTTCTAAGAGGTTTTTTTAAGAATAGATCTTTGAAATTGTTTTATCAGTTTTGTTTAAAAAAAAAAAAACCCACATACTTCTCATGATTTTGATGGCTCTAGAATATTTTGCTCTATAAATATATCCTATGTTAATTTGATATTTCTAATAGATATTTGATATGTTCTAGTACCTTGCCCAGAGAAGGCAATGGCACCCCACTCCAGTACTCTTGCCTGGAAAATCCCATGGATGGAGGAGCCTGGTGGGCTGCAGTCCATGGGGTCTCGAAGAGTTGGACATGACTGAGCGACTTCACTTTCACTTTTCACCTTCATGCATCGGAGAAGGAAATGGCAACCCACTCCAGTGTTCTTGCCTGGAGAATCCCAGGGACGGGGGAGCCTGGTGGGCTGCCGTCTATGGGGTCGCACAGGGTCGGTCATGGCTCAAGTGACTTAGCAGCAGCAGCAGCACCTTGCTATATAAACAACACTGCAGTTTTGCGCACTGTAGGATAAATTCTTGAAAGTGGAATTGTGTGTCCAAAACTATATACATTTGTAATTTTGATAGATATTTCCAAACTGCCTTGCGATTTGGCGTGACCTGCACTCTCACCGGGGTCTCCCTGGTGGCTCATTGGTAAAGAATCCACCTGAAATGCAGGAGACACGGGTCTGAGCCCTGGGTCAGGAGGGTCCCCTGGAGAAGGGAATGGGAAGCCACTCCAGTGCTCTTGCCTGGAGGAGCCCATGGAGAGAGGAGCCTGGCAGGCTCTGCTTCCTGGGGTGGCGAAGAGCCGGCTATGACTGAAGCAACCGAGCGGGGCACAGCTGCCGTACGGATCTGCAGTCTGCTTTCCAGGTTTTTGATCTTACAAAGATGCTGCACTGAATATTTTTATGTACATGTCTTAGTGTCCTTTTGTGACCATATTTATAAATTCCCAGTAATAGGATTACTGCACCAAGAGGGGTGTACTTCCAATTTTAATTCACTGTCAAATTATCCTTTAAAAAGTAGACCAGTAACACTTCCAGGGACAGCATTTGAGAATGGCATCTTGCCTACAGCCTGACCAATACTGGATATTGACCAGCTTTTTAATTCTGACCTATGAACTCTCTGAGAATTGATCTCTCATCAACATTTCTATAATGATGAATGAAGCTAACCATGCTTTCCTGTGTTTATTTTTCTGTAAATTCCATGTTCATATTCTTCCCCTCCTTCATTTTCATCTTGAATTATTCAGTTTTTATTTATATAAATGGTTTCTAAACTGAAGAAATGTGGCTGTGGTCTGGATTGCTGATATTTTTCCCTGGATCTTTTTTTCTTTTGACTTTACTAATTATCTAATGTTAGAAAGTCTGGATTTGAGGCTCTGTGGGCTGCTTAAGAATGCCTTCCCTGGCCCAAAATTACACATATTTTGACCAGTTTTAAGTGTAGTCCCTCAGTCGTGTCCGACTCTTTGGGACCCCATGGACTATAGCCCACCAGGCTCCTCTGTCCATGGGATTCTCTAGGCAAGAATACTGGAGTGGATTGCCATCTCCTTCTCCAAGGGATCTTCCTGACCGAGGGATCGAAGCTGGGTCTCTCGCATTGCAGGCAGATTCTTTACTGTCTGAGCCACCAGGGAAGAGCTAGACAATTGCTTCCATCTGTCCTAAAGATTCATCTGGTGCCTGTTGTTTCTCAGTCCCCTTGAGACATCAGTTTAACAAAACGCTGAAGGTTGACCTTCCTTTTGATGGTCCTAGCTGAGACCTTGCACCCCACTCCAGTACTCTTGCCTGGAAAATCCCATGGATGGAGGAGCCTAGTAGGCTGCAGTTCATGGGATCGTGAAGAGTCAGACATGACTGAGTGACTTCCCTTTCACTTTTCACTTTCATGCATTGGAGAAGGAAATGGCAACCCACTCCAGTGTTCTTGCCTGGAGAATCCCAGTGGATATGGGGTTGCACAGAGTCGGACACGACTGAAACGACTTAGCAGCAGCAGCAGCAGCTGAGACCTTCCCCAATTCACAAATTCAGCCAAAATAACCAATATGCTTGAGGTTAATTTTTTTCCCCTGGTTCCAATCTGTTGTTTGGGTTGTTGATTATTTTCAAATGTCCTTTATACAGTCCTGATTGAATAAACCATCCCATAAAATCTGGCCTAATTAAAGTCTTGCCCTTAAAACACAAGAATCTACTTGAATTTTTCCTAAAACTTTTGGGGAAGAGGACTCCCCCATGGCCCTTGCTCTTCTGTGTGCCAGCACCTTCAGCTAAACCATCCCTGAGAGTAGCTGGGACTTTTCGGAGGGCCTGCAGGGCAGCTTTATGTGTGTGGAGAGGAAGGGGTTAATGAGGGTGAGCTGCACAGATACTGGTAGACAAGACACAGAAGCACAAACCTGGGGGAAAGGCAGTATTTCTAAAGCTCTGGCTTCACGGGACTTTACCCTCTGAGTTTTAGCTCGTAATGTTTTTGGAGTTTGTAAATCTTTTCACAGAAATCAGCCCACTGATGTTTTACACAGCAACCCAGGGAGAGTCATAACACTGTTCTTAATATTTTTATGCAGGAAAATGGAAGTCCTGTGAGATGAAGCTAACACAGCGGGAAGGGCTGAGCTGGGACGCAAGTCTCTTTCTTAGTACTCCGAATCTACTGGTCCTTCCCCAGTTCTCCCTGCCCTTCCTGGTTACGTCAGCTTCCATGGAACAGCATCGCTAAGCCTAAACACAACGCTTCTTAACAATTGGGATATAATTGCTGTGTAACGTCGTGCTGTTTCCAGCAGTGTGAATCAGCTCTGTGTATGCGTGTATCCCCGGCTCTCTTGAGCCTCTCCCCGCCCCACTCCCATCCCACCCGTCTAGGTCTTCACAGAGCCCAGAGCTGAGCTTCTCTGCTGAACAGCGGCTTCCCACTGTCTGTCTGTTTTATACACGTGGCAGCGTGTTTATGTGAAACCTCATCTCCCAGGTCCCCTGCCCCCTTCCTCCGCTTGTGCGTCTGTGCTCCGTGACCGCATCTCCATTCCTGCCCTGGAGCTAGGTTCATCTGCAGCACTTACTGAAATAATCACCTCTGTGCTCAAGGAATGACGTAACTCTAAGGACGCTGACCTTCGACCTCCAAAAAGAACTGAGCCAGGTCAGTGGATTAAGTAACACAGGATCCTGAGGCTCCTGGGATATGTTCAGATAGGGCTGTCACATAAAATATAGCATCCCTAGTTAAATTCACATTTCAGATAAACAATGAATAATTTTTAGTATAAGAAAGCCCCAAATATTTCATGGAACATACTTACCCTAAAAATATACATATTTGAAGTTAAAATTTACCTGGACATTCTGTGTTTTTAGTTGCTAAATCTGACAAGTCTAATAGAAGAGAGACAGTTTCTTGATACATGTAACAAGATTTGTGATATTCTTGGTCTGAGGAGGTATTAGCTGAGTTGCAGCAGTGACTTCCTAACATAGAAACTAATATAAAAATATATAAAGGTCACCTTGTAACACTTTAAATCTCATAGACAAGAAATACTTTTGCTCATTTTTCTTGGAATAAACTAAACAGTTAAGCATTAAGTATCAAAGCCTTAGAAATTACGGAGGATATGTGCAATCATTTATCTTTAAATGTGGTCTTTGCATCACTATCAAGAATTCTAAATAAAAAAGAAAACACCCACCTTACTTCAAAATACAATTTTGGTGAATAATAAGTTCAGTCGATGGAACACAAGGAATGAAAATGGTATCCAAAATTATTTTTAAGAGTGTTGATACAGATATTGACATGGAAGTGTGTTGAGGATAGAATATTGAATGAAAAATACAAGCTGCTAAATTGTATTTTTGCAAAACAATTGTCTTTTGTCTATTAAAGTGTACCTTCCCCCCTCATGTTTCAGCATCTCTGAAATTAGGATGCCTGTAGGATTTATTGCCATTATCAGTGCTGTTGGGCAGCCAGCAGACAATGTAACTGTCATCGATGAGAACTCAGTGATGGCTGGTCATGGTGTCAGCTCACTGCGTTATCTGCATTGTAGGTACAACATAGTTTGAGTTTGCCATGGAAAATGTCTTCCAGGATTACACTGTAATTCAGCATTGAAACAAAGCTATTTTCTGTGCAGAAGCTTGAAAACGAAGTAGAGGGGACTAAATTAGATTTCAGTGAAACAAATTCTTTTTTATCTTAGAGAAATAATCACAGTTCTATATTGTCTGGCAGAGCAGCATGTGCTTCACAGAACCCAAGAAAGAAAGAGACTCTCAAGTAGATGAAGGGATATTGTCTTTTGTTTCCGAGAAATGTACAGAAGGATCGCCGACGACAAGCCAAGGAAAGCAGCGTAAGACAGCACATGTATTTCTGGGCCTGTGAGCCAGGCCAGGGAGGGCTGAAGCGGGGCTAGGGTAGGCAGCCCAGCCAGCAGCTGGGGACTCTGGCTGCCTGGTCCAGCCCAGGCTGGGCTCTTGGCAGCTAAAGCCAGAGGCAGGGAGAGGTTGAGGAGGCTCCACATGGTCTTGGAACTCCCCTGCTGACCCTCCCCAGGGCCAAAGCAGCTATCTGAGCAATAGACGAATGGTTTTGAGTGAGAGGGTACAGACAGACAGGGATAATGCCACCCCTTAATTTGCATTTTATCTATTATCTGGAACTTGCCCTGGTCACTTGGGAGCCTCAGGCAGAGGGAAATCCTTAGGGCTCAGACCAATGGCCAAATTTGTCCTCCGAGCTGGCCCCAAACCTCTGACCCAAGGATCCTTCTTCCCCGGCAAAGCGAGGAAGGGAATTCATAGCCGCTGGAGCCTATGGTCCCAGATACAGAGAGAGCAGAGGCCATGAGGGACTCGGCTGTGGTCTCCCAGGATAAACCATCTCATGCCCCTACCAACAGCCAGCTGAATGTCTTTTCTCTCAACATTTTCTCCATCATATCTGCTTAACAATAGTAATAATAATGCTAAAATATCGTCTCATTTAATCCTCGGGTGGCTCAGTGGTAAAGAATCCTCCTGCCAACGCGGGAGAGTGGGAGGTGCGGATTCAATCCCCAAGTCAGGAAAATCCTCAGGAGGAGGAAATGGCAACCCACTCCAGATCCTTGCCTAGAAATTCCCATGGATGGAGGAGCCTAGCAGGTTACAGTCCATGAGGTCGCAAAAGAGTCAGACATGATTCAGCACATACGCATTTAATCCTCACCATAGTCTGGGAAGGTAGGTATTATTCTCTGAATTTTACAGAATAGCAAATTTAGGTTCAAGTCCATCCAACAAGTGCAGGAACAGGACTCAAACTTCAGGTTCTCTGGCTACAAATCCCCCGCTCTTAAGCACTGCCTGCAGTACATCTCTGTGAACAAAGACCCCTGACCGGAGCTGTCCTCTCCTGACTAATCCCACCGCTGCTGTTTCTCTCCTGCTCCTTGGAGCTGCTTCCTCTCTCTGCTTCCCAACTACACGCCAAGCAACTAGCAGGGCCAGCCCACCCTCTGTCACCATCCCCTGCACCCTCAGTGGGCGCTCAGTCCTCAGCAACTCCCAGGATCCCTAGTGCCTCCAGCCCGGAACTCAGCTATGTGAGCCTCCCATGATCCTTGGTGCCTCCCATAGTCCTGTGTGCCCCACAGCCTGGCTCTCAGCCTTCTGTGCCTCCCCAATCCCCCTGTGCCTCCCACAATCCTCTGTGCCCCACAGCTTGGATCTCAGCCTTGTGTGCCTCCCCAACCCCTCTGCGCCCACAGTTAGCAGATACTGTCTCCTAAATACCACCTTGGGCCTGCTGGTTCCCCATGGCTGGCTGAAGTAAAGACACCTTTCTCAGCCTGGTCACTGAGGTAGGCTGAGGCCTCTGTATTCACAGGGCCTGGCCCAAGCCCAAATCCAGCTTTCTAAAGTGCCCCTCTCACAGAAGGCTTGCTGGGGCCAGGTCTGAGACTCCTGCTCTGACCAGAGTCCTATCTCTACAGTCCACTATGGGGCCGTGTACGTGTCTCTTCAATTCCATCATGAGCTCCTTGAGGCCTCGCTCCTCACGTGACACAAGCAGTGGGCAGTGGTCTCTCTCTGTGCTCAAGAGTCCACCGCCAGGCCAGGATGGGGGCTCTGCAGAAGCACTCCCGTGCTGGATGTGGGTCCTAACCAGTCATCCCCAGGGCTGACACTTGGATCCCAGGAGGTGATAAGGGACAGCAGGCTGGGACCACGGCAGGAGAGGCACGAGGGACAGCCTGACACGCCTTGGGGCTCCAGTTCTGACCGTAAGGCTGCTGGCCGGAGAACTAGTCTGGCATCTGACTCAGTGGCTTCTGGAGTCAGTGGCTCCAGAATAGAAAATAAACTAAGTGCCGACTCCGTTCTTTGCCTGACTCGAAAAGAAAAGTGAAACGGAAGTAGCTGCAGCCAGGACAGAAAGCAAATGAACTAACTTGATTTTTAAAGACTTCTTTCCATTGAACATTGTTTTATTTATTTTAGTTTTCGTTTGATTTTTTAAGCTTCTCTTTTTGGCCACGCCACGAGGTGTGTGGGATCTTAGTTCCCTGACCAGGGATCGAATGCATGCCCCCTGCATTGGAAGTGTGGAGGCTTAATCACTGGACCACCAGGGAAGTCCCTGAACCTTGTTTAATTCAGAGTAATTCTTGGGTTGATTCTACTGAGACCTAAGTGTGCCAGGAAGTGGGGGTAGAAAAGGAAAGGAGTCGAGAAAGTTTTATTGGGAGGTGCTGGTGGACAGGACTCAGGGGAGACCCAGGGCTGGAGGTCAAGGTCTGTGAATACCTCCCTGTGCAACAGGGAAGGGCCCCAGGGCAGGGAGCAAGGAGAGAAGCGGAAGTGATGGCCTACGCAAAATGGAGAGCTCTCTGTCAGAGCGGGGTCTAAGAGAAACGCTGGAGGAGGGCACAAAAGAGGGGAACACGCCCAGAACTTGCACCCGAACTGCTCAGCCCAAGACAGGATCTAAAGGGAACTGGAAAGAGAAGCCGCATTACGACGATTCTGTAAGTAGCTCGGGATTTCCTGCCAAGTTTCTATTCCAAGGATTTCACACGAGGATGTGTGTTGTAAACTAGTCCACACAGGCCTTGGCCTTCAAGGAAATTATAGCAGAGACCGCCAACCTGGGGTGCATTTGAAATTGTCGAGAGTATGTGGTTAAGATTGGGCCATCAATCACAATGTATGGAGTTTTGCACACCACCAAGCAATTCTCGGACGCCAGCTGGGTGTGCTACAGTTCCGTTCTAACCCTATCTACCTGCAGACAGCATCCAACCCTGCAGGGTAAACACTCAGTCCCACAAGACGGGCCCTCCGCCTCACTTCACCCCCAGTTCAAGTCCAGGCTGTCATCTGTGCTTCTGAGCAATCAGAGGTTCACAGAACCCGCTCCTCGGGTGGCATTAATTTGCTAGATTGGTTCATGGAACTCAGAAAAACATTCACTTACTAGATACCTGTTTCTTATTAAAAAAAAAAAAAAAGATATAGCCCAGGAACAGTCTGACAGAAGGAATCTGCAGGGCAAGGGGCTGGAAAAGGGCGCAGAGCATCCATGTCTTCCTCCCGCCAGCCACTCTTCCCAAACCTCTGACATGCACACAACCCAGAAGCTCTTTGAACCCCACTCTTTGGAATTTTTATGCAAGCTTCAGTACATAGCATGACTGGTTAAATCATTGGCTACTGACTATTGATCTGAATTCTTAGCCTTCTCTCCAGAGGTCCAGGGGTGACACTAACAGTCCCATTCTCTAATCATGGGGTTGGGGCCTCTGGCAACCAGCCCACCTCTTTTGGTTAACCTAGGCTCCAAAAGTCACTTCATTAATGTAACAAAAGGCATCTTTAGAGCTCTTACCACTTAAGAAATTTCAAGAGTTGTAGGAGCTCTGTGCCAGACTTGGGGATGAAGACCAAAATACGTATTTATTGTTAAACATATCACAATCATATCACAATAGTCATTCACTCTGTTCCTTTAACCCTTAGACATCTAGATGACTTTGGGATTATAGTTAGGAGCTTCATGGTGTTTGTGGGGAGGTGGGATGGAAGGGAGATGATTCTGTGATGCCAACGCAAGTCCAAGTAGAGAGCTACCTAGGATAGACCATGAACAAATAAATAAACGCCTCAACTAAATCTTGTCTTCATGTGGCATTTCATGAAATGGCTTGGCTTCTTCCATCTGAAGTCTCTGGTGATGGGAGAAGATGGTGCCATCAGAATTTCTTGAAAGTCACCAAGGGCAAGAGGAAGAGCTGATTGGCCCCTCTAGCCTGAGGATCTGTGTCTGTGACCCAGCGTTTGGCCTGGGCGTTGGGTTCCCTGGCAGGAAGGAGTCATAAGCACTACTCCCTTCATGAAAGGAGGCCCAGAGCTTCGTGGCTGCTGAGATCCACTCTCAGGGAAGCCCGCTGAGCCCCAGCAGGGCTCGCTGTGTCCTCCCACATTCCTGTGCTCCCCAGCAGAGAAACGCTCAAGGTGACAGGTTAGTGGGTTGTAAAACACGACGGAGCACCTGGACAGAGGCCATGGACCGGGGCACAAACAGTGTGACGCACAAGAGTTTGTCCCCAGTGCCCAGAATTTTGAGTTACTCTTGGAAAAACAAAGTCATGGGTATTGAAACTCAGCCTCCCTAGGTAGGGAAGCTGAAGAGAACAGCAGAGCTGCCTTCCAAAAAATGGAGCTTCAAGTCCCTGCCTTGACCTGTATTAGCTATGTCTCTGATGATTCTTATTTCAATTTTAAAATCAGGAAATAGATCAAAGATGTTCTAAGGATTTAATCATAACAACACTTAACAGGGCTTACTTATTTACCCTGTGCCAGGCACTGTTCTAAGCACTTTATGCATATTAATTCACTAAATCCTCACAGTGGCCTTATGAAACAGGTACTGTTATTCAGACAAGTTCATCGATGAGAAACGGAAGCAGAGCGGCCCAGTGCCTCTCTGAAGATCACGCAGCTGGAAGGTGGGAGGGCTGGAGGCTAAACCCAGGCAGCTTAACCTCAGGGTCGATAATGACACTATGTAAGAACATGAGCAAACATAAAGAGGCAGAGAGGAAACGGTACTCAAATGGCTGTATTTCACTCTCTTTGAAAGATACAGTTTCCCCCCACACTTTACCATCTTGAAAATCTTGTGTTCATATCTGAAAAATTGCTAGATTCAATTGTTTAGGAAATGACCTTGAGGTGGAACTAATTTCTGAATAATTCTTCTAATTCGTCTCTTTGTTACTGTAATAAACGTAGTTAAAATGAACCATTTATTGTCCGCCTACCGTGGCTAGTGGCTACCAAGCCCACTAAATACCAGATGAGCATCGGGCCACACGACCTCATCTTCCAACCACGCTCCCCTCAGCGCCCCTGCCCTGGCTGCACGGGCCTCCTTCCTGTTCTGAGACACAGTTGAGCACGTAGGTGCCTCTGCCTGGAAGCCCTCTTCCCTACGGCTCACTCGTAGTTTCTGTCTCTTCTCTGTTCAGATGGTGGGGCCTGGCCATCACTCTTTGAACTTGGGTCCTTCCTCAAACTCACTACCCGCTTCTGACTTCATTTTGTTTATAGCTCACCTCCTTTTGGATGTAAACTCCATGGGAGAGGAGCAGTTCAGTCTGATTTTCTTGGTTGGTTGAGTAGGTTTTGCTTCTGCATACCCAGTATCTAGAATAATGCCATGGACATTGTGGCTTTCTACAAATATTTCTTGATTGAATGAATGGGTGAGGACTCTTTGAAGATTCTTGTTTGATGTTGAAGGAAGATTTACTCTGACAGTATCTGCTTATCTTCAGAGCAGGGAGGCCATGAGGAGAGGGGAAGCCAGGCAGAAGGTTAAAGGGCCTGCATTCTACCCCATGTCTCATTAGAAGTCCCAGAGGAGTGGCCAACCTTCAGAAGAACTAGGATGAAACAAAACATTTTGGCAGAGTGCTAGACAGCATCTAGATTAATTTTGTGATTTAGAAAAGTGAGGAAAGACGAACTGAATGCAAGGCATCAATCTTGCCTGGATCAGAGCTTTAAAAAAGAAAGAAAAGAGCTCTAAAAGAGATTTTGGAGATAATTGGGGAATTTTGAAAATGAGCTAAATATTAGCTGATATGGGAAATCCCATGGTCTGAGAAGCCTGGCAGGCTCTAAGTCCATGGGGTCGCAAAGTGTCAGACACAACTGAGCAACTAAACAATTAGGGAATTACTGTTAATGTAGCTCTGATCATCTACTCAGGTTAAGCAGAAAACTCCTATTCCCCAGGGACATGGGCTGACATGTTTAGCTCAGAAGTAGCATGATAAGTTCTGCAACTAGTTTATGACTGCGCTCTGGGAGCACGTACTGCTCACTCAAATGAGCACGAACTGCTTTGACCGCCCAGGAGTCAGGTCCCTGCCCCCCACCGTGCCGAATGGTGTTCTGAGCCCACTTCCACTCGTAAGAGCAGGAGCTTCAGTGGGAGAAGGTGGCCAGTGTGGGACCGCAGTGATAGAACCAGGACTCACTGTCAGCATTCTGGGTTTCCACCTGAGTCCTGGATTAGGACACTGGTTTGAAAGCAGCTTTGATTCTCTTTCCCTCACGTGGTAAATTCAGCTCCCTGGGCCTCTTTTTCTTTACTAGCCCAATAAATGAACAGTGAGTCAATACAGTTCAAGACCTTGGTAATTTCTCTGTATCCGTCTTTGTTTTGCTTCTCTTCATTAATAAAGATGAATTCACCTCCTAGGTCGCCTAAGCTTTCAAAGCAAATGACAAGCTAGTATCCTCAGCTTTGCTACACAGAGGGGAAACTCAGAAATATAAAGTGTGTTTTTCAAAGGCAAAACTTTGAATGGTAAAGAATCTCGAACGAGACCCAGGATTTTCAGTTCTCAAACTTCAGCCTTCTTCATGGCAAGAGTTTAGCATTCTTCATTGGAACTGATTACTATTTTTTCCATTTTAAAAAGCCTGCACTTCAGGCAGGAAAAGACCAGTCACTCACCCACCGGGGGCGGGGCCTTCTTCCAGCTGCACCGGTGGAAAGTTACCCCATTTTGTTTTTCTCTGTTTTGCAGCCTGTACCTGAGTACAAATATCAGGGATTTCAGACATGCCACACTGAACTTCAACCTTGCAGGATTCAAATTCATTTTATCTTAAAAGTATGCATCCCCTTTAATTTAAAAAAGGAAAAAAAAAAAAAGATCATTTTAAAGCAGCCAAGGCTGAGATTCTGTGATTTGCAAGAAGAAGTTTGTTTTAGGATTATAAATAGGGCAAAGTGTACCCTTTCTCTGAAATTCAAAATCCTTGCAAGTACCATGGCTGGGAATTTAAAGGAAGTCATCTGAAAGTTGAACGTTTGTCTTCATCATGGTTTTCCAAACAAAAGGAAAACTGTCAGCAAAAACGCATCAACTGTCAGAGACCGAGAGAAGCCGGTGAAAGTGACCAGGGTGTCCCTGTGGTGAGGCCTGGGAGTCCGGGGGGCCTTTCCTGCTGTTTGAAAGAATATCTATACTGGGAGACTGAGATGCCATCTCACTGAAAAGGTGAAAAGTCAACAGTAATTCTGGAAAAAACAAAAAAAAGCTTCCTGAAACCAGGAGAAGCAGCTTTCGAAAGTATAAAGCAAGTTTCCACAGGCGGGCTGGTGAGGCCTCACGGTGAGGCCAGAGCCGGCGAATGAAGCCGGAGCCTGGGGGACCCCGCTGGGCCTGCTTTTCCCATTTCAGGGTGAACCTGGGGCTTCTGCCCTGTGAGTGTGCCAGCCCCCAGGGGGCCCCCGCCTGCATGGGGCTCAGCCCTCCTGGAGCCCCTGGTCTCTCCTAGGAGCGAGCGCTCAGTTTGACTTCAAGTGGTTTGAGGGAAGGGACCCAAAAAGAGAGGCAACCTCGGGGCTCATTTCTTGAGATCAGTTCTCAGGAAAGAAAAAGAAAACCCAGGGCACATTTTTGCTTGCCCTCCAACTTTTACCTGAGGGGCAACACGACAACCAACCACAGGTGTGAGGGAGATGGCAGCGTACCGGCTAGCGAAGGCTGCCTCCTCGCCCCAGAGGCTCATGAGCTTTGACCAGGAGAGCCAGACCTCACTTCAGACGGCATTTATCACGAGAGAGGGTGACAAACAGCTTCCTCTCACAGGGTAGGAAGGCGAACCAACAAAGTGGGCCGAGGAGGGAAGGAAATGGTCGGAAACTTTACCAAGTGGCAGCTGCGGACCCCTGCGTTAGGGCTGGGGGAGGGGAGGCAGCCCTGCTGATGTGATTAGTTTTGTATGTCTCTTTTTATCTATCTTAAAAAAAAATACTGAATGTAAACTCCGTTTGTCTTGCTCACTGTTGTGATACCAGAGCTGAGCAGATAAGGAGGCGCTTAATAATTGTTGGTGAGAACAAATGAGTAGATTGTAAGTACGTCAGAAATGATTGGTTCAGGAGAAGAGTCAGACTGGCTTCCAAATGTTGGTCAAGAGTTGGAAGTAGGATGAGCCAAGGGTATGCTTAATAGGCTCCTAGGATCAGGTGACTTTTCGAGAGCTAGAATTCTGAGGAGGCAACAAGGTAATAGATGGCAGTCTTCCTGAGAAGAAAGAGTTAAACAGGTTGAAGCCTGCGTGTCTGAGGGGAATATGTTCGGCAGGGGTAAGGGCCTTCAGCCCGGCTTAGCGAGCTGGACCAAAGGTGACGATGACTAAGGGCTAAGGTTGTGGCCTCCCTCCCTCCCTCCAAATCGATCCTTTAATGTGACTTATCAGAAAGAGAAAGAAACTTGTTTACTTTAAACCCCTGAATCCCATAAAGGGAGTGGGGAAAGGCTTAAAACCCACAGACGCTCAGGGCTGGCGCCCACAGCTGCCCCCACACAGCCCGCAGAAGGCACATCCCACTGGCAGAGAAGGGGCCCAGGGCAGAGAGACGTCCGCGTGGACTGGAAGGTAAGTGCCTCCCACACACTTGCCAGCACCCTCCAGCGCCTCTGTGCGATTCGGGCTGTCCCTTTGCGGGGGAGCGCTGACTTTGAGAAGTGGGGGTGAGGTGCGACCCAGGTGTTTAGAAAGACCCCCTGAGCACTGTGTCATGTTACACACAGCACATTTTAATTCATCTGCCATGATTGTTCTGTGTCTTCACAAAGCCTAAGAAAACCAGAGACTTTCCTAAAGATGCTTCTCCCACCCAGTGGAGGGAAAGGAGAAGATACTTCCCCGGGGGCTCTAGTGGTAAAGAGCCCGCCTGTCAGTGCAGGAGACGTGAGAGACGTGGGTCAGACCCCAGGGGTGGGAAGATGGGATCCCACTCCAGTATTCCTGCCTGGAGAATCCCATGGACAGAGGAGCCTGGCAGGATACTGTTTATGGGGTCACAAAGAGTTGGACACGACTGAAGCGACTCTGCACACGTGGAGGGGTCGTGGACTTCTACTTCTGGCCTTGGAGCGGCTATACATGAAGCCACTTTCTATTTTATGATGGTCTGATCCAGCAGTAATGTAGAGGCCTTTGAACGAGGTTCTACCAGTGGGATACTAGCATTAGGACGTTTATTTGACCAGAAACCCTCCCCTTTCCCTTCTTTCAGAGCAAGCATGACCGCAAGGCTCCTTATATTTTGTTCTTCTAAAACTCCTTCTAAAATTCTTCCTCTGTCCAACTAGGATTGTTCCCTGGACAGCACTGGGATTAGCTGGGCACCTGCATAGAAATGACACTGGTTCCTAGGAATCCCCAGACCTCAGCAGTTCTCTTTAAAAAGAGTCTACTGAGGGACTTCTCCGGTGGCCCAGCAGCCAAGACTCCGAGCTCCCAGTACAGGGGACTAGGGATCGATCCCTGGTCAGGGAACTAGATCCCATATGCTGCCCCTGAGACCCGGTGCAGCCAAAAAATGTTAAAAAAAAAAAAAAGTCTACCGAGACCCCCAACTTGGTTGAGAATTTGCCCAGTGATTTTCTCTTCACCTCTGGTGATAGCAGGCATAATAGATACATGCATAAGCTTTCCAGACTCCCCTGATTTCAGGCAGGAGAGGGCAGGAGGAGAAGGGTGACAGAGGACCAGATGCTTGGAGGGCATCACCAACCCAGTGAATGTGAGTTTCAGCAAACCCTGGGAGATGGTGAAGGACAGGGAAGCCTGGCGTGCTGCAGTCCATGGGGTCGCAAAGAGTCAGACATGACTGAACAACTGAACAAAAGGTAGATTTCAGCGAAAAAAAGAAATCCTTCCTTGCCCTCTATTGAAAACAACGTACTATTTTCAAATTTCCATGTGCTTTCAGAATGACAAGACTCAGGCATATGTTATTGACTTCTTTTGTCTTCTAGACTATAATAGCCTACAAGACTCAAGTTGATGCGTTTAATACATCTATTTGAAATGACAGGCAATGCGAATGTGGGATTTTAAAAAGCACATCTCTGTGTCTCACTTGCCTTTTAAGGATCTCTTTTAGGTGCTGAAGGGGTAGGTTTGCGACAAACAGGCACGGCGTGGTCCCCGAAGCACTGTTTTCTCAGCCCTCTGGAGTTGGCCCTGGAAGGTTCTCAGACCCTAGGAAATGACCTGCGAAAGCAGGCCAGGTTGCTCATGCCCCGACCTGACCCAAGGAAGCACAGAGAGCTTTGTAATATTCTGGGTACTTGCAAATCCAAGACATCTTTCAGGGAGCTGGGATGCACTCAGAATACTTACAGACTGGTGAATTCACCAGAGGATCAAGCTTTATGAAGGCCGCCTCCTCGACAAACTCCTCCCCTTCCTGCCTGTTCCCTGCTTAGGAAAAGAAACCCTCGACTTTAAAAGAGGAGCAAAATCCAGTCTCTCCCGATTTTCATACCCACGAGCTCAATAAGAAAACGGCAATCTGCATTGACCACAGCAACAAGAAACATCTAGAGATTCTGTCCAGGTTGGGAAGGCGAGGGAGGGGAGCCAAGGACACGGCTCAGAAATTTCATTTTAATGAACAGCCATTTAGGAATGCCTGGGACTCAGCTTCTCTCAGGAAATCTCAGGAAGTAAGGCTCAAGGAGAGATGGTGGGAGATTTATAGAGCTGAGATCAGAGGAGAGAAATTTAACAAGATCCCCCAAGGCCTTTACTAGCTGTGAAAAAACTGCTGGCATGTGGATGCATCACCCTGAATTAATTTCCAACCCCTTTGCCTTTAAGGATTCATTTTTTTCACAGGAAATAGCAGGTGTAATAATTTCCCAACCAGTTTATAAACTACTTCCAGTTTTTCATTAACTGGTGCTATTTAAGTTCAGGGGTTAAATTTGAAAGTATGAAAGTTTTTTTTAAACCTGCAGAATGAGAAGTGACTAGGTAAATTTTAAAAACTATATCAAAGTAGATCCTGGCATTAACCAGTTGCAATTTTTTTTTATCGGTGACATATGATTGGATGGCATTTGAAAAAAAATGAGAACATTCGACTTGCCCATTTAAACTACTTTGCAGGTGGACAGAATTCAACCACTCCTGCCAAAGCCAAAGGAGCAATAAAAGATGATGGCCGTTATCATTTAAAACTATTCACAAGGCCAAGAACATAATAGGCACTCAATAAAGGTGTTTGATTGATGCCATAATACCTAAAACAGTTATACTGTATAATAAAGCGTTTTGCTAATAATTGCTAGGAAACTAGCCTGCACCTCCATCTATCAGCACAGCGCTAACTTCTCACGCTTGTTGGCAAGCAGAGTAGGAAGAGGGTGAATTCTAACCTCCTGATTTTCAGGGGAGTGTTTTGCAATAAGGAATTTTTATTAGGGAATCCACGCTCCCCCCCCAAAAAAGGTTCTTAAAGATGTTTACATTCTAATTATTTTTCTCATTACAAAAGCATTACATTCATTGTAGAATTAATAAATGCAGAGACCCAAAAGGAGAAACAAACCCACACTGTAATTCCACCACTCTGGCATAGCCAGGGTTAATAGTTGATATGTTTGCCCCAGGCATATATACCAGTTTTCACAAAAAGGGCATTTGAAATGGTTTTACAAACTACTTCTTCACTGAATCTCTTTCCAAGTCAACAACCATTTTTCTATAACATCACCTTAAATGACTAGTATGTATTGTAAATATGTCATACTTCTCTTATAATTGGACAGTTGCTTGCAGTTTTTACTGTTATAAACAGTGCTCCTGTGGACAACCTGATAGGTAAACCTTTCTACAAATGGGTAAAAAAGAAAATCTTTTCTACAAATTTGAGGACTTTTTCCTGGCCACGAATTTCCTGGACTGAAGAAATCGAGGTTTATTTAGAGGAGGCAACACCATTAACGCTTCTACCTTCTGTCTTTTGCAGGTTCACACGGGGCTCACCTGGAGATGGGGAGTGAGGTCAGACATTGCTGGGAGGCTCTGAGAAGTGAAATGACCTCAGGAGTCTATCTGGGAGAAAACCCTCCAAGCGTGTCCTACCAGGACCTTTGTCACTAGTGAATGATTCTTTCCAACCAAGCTAAGATTTCTGCAGCCTCTCAGCATGATTGGTACATCCCTGGAGTGACCAAGAAAAGGGGTTTCTGTCCTATGTCCTTCAGGCAAAGACAAAGCGGATGAACCTGGCTTAATCATCAGGAGAGGGGAAAAACCAGAGATGGTTAATCACATGAGCAGCTGCAGCCAGCATGCCAGGGCTTTGCGGTAGCAGTCGGGGTCACCTGGAGCTCTAGAGCCGGGCTGCAGTGGGAATCCTGGGAACAGTGCCCAGGCGAAGAATTCCCCCTGAAGAGAGCAGACCTCACATGGGCTGGGTGGGACTCTGCTAATGCTCAGCACCCTGTAAAGGTGATCCGGGGTCTCAGACAGGAACCAAGGGAGGTCAGTCCTTAACGGAAAGATGAGCACATGAACACAGTAAAAAAAAAAAAAACGAGAAAAAAGAAAAAAAGCGCTGATGTTGTACACCTAAAATGAATATGTTTTACATTTCGATAAAACTAGAAAGGAAAAAAAGAGGCAGGGATCAACATTCTGACCCTGTGGGAGCTGAGTGACTTTCGTGGTATGCTCACAACCACACAGCCCAGGCTGAAGAGGGCTGTTGCAAGGCCTGCCTGTGAATAAGGGCCATTTTTACTGAAAAAAAATATGCAGAAGGGTTCATTTTCCAGTTATTACAAATGGGTTGATTTTATGCCCAAAGCGAGGCTCTGGTTAACAACTCAGTTATCCTGGGGGAAAGAGTAAGCTGGCCTCCACCCTTTTCCATTTCCAGCATTTGGGGGAAAGAAAGGATTAGATAAAATGCTTCCTTTCCTCTCATGTGCCATTGTGGGCAGGAGTGCATATTTCAGGCAGAAACCGTTTTCAACAGGAAATCAAGTAAACCAGGAGGGATTTATTCACAGAAGGCCCCCTTTGGCTAGAAAAGGAGAGTTATCAACAACAATGGAATAGTTCTCTTTCCACGGTCCTCCTCCCCCCGACCACCATCTCCCACTCGCTACTGTGACAGGAAACCACTGCGTGAGTGAGAGCCGACATCCGAGCCCCTGTGAAAGCCTCTGTATCCAACAGCCACACTGAGAGTGGATCACAGCTTGTCTAAACGCTAGGTCTGTTCTCAGACTGCAAGGTTGCCCCCGGTTACTGATGAGGGACTGGGGTAGATGGTGAGGAAGAGAGGCAGGGGGGAGCCAGGACTCCAGGCGCATTATTACCATTGATGATGTTGCCTTCCACTAAGTATTTGTTTTCTAAAATCAGGTCCCACGAGGGATTCTTCCTCTCTCTTCGCCCTTTCAGAAAATTGATGCGAACAGATTTCCCATCCATTTCCGCAGGCAGTCTTCCTTCCCGGTGCGGGTGGTCGCAGATCACAGGCAACAGATCCCTTTATTAGCGTGTCTGTTCCACAAGTCCAACATCTTTATTTCTCTCCATTGCTCAAGATGTTCCCGACCTGTTATCCCTCTTTTTTGCTTTGTTCAGGTCTCTCCATGAAACTGACAAGATTCTCTGATGATGCTCAGAGACTCTGGTGGAAGACGGAGGTGAAATCAACACTTCCACGGCTACCCATTTCCCTTAGCAGAGCTGTGGAGTGTGACAATGGTGTTTGTGTCCAAACTATCAAACGCCATTATCACACTAAATAGCTACTGTTAGGCAATCCTTCCCGCTCCCTGAAGGTGCTGACATCTGCTTGGTGTGGGCAGGAAAGGCCATCTCAGAGCAGCGCTCCCAGTCCTGTGTCCTTGCTGAGAAAATTCTGGTCCTTTGTGCTCATAACCAATATGTCTTGTGAATGTTGTCTCTTCTCATGCTGTTGTTTTAAATAATTTAGTTGATTTTGAGTCTTTGTGTTTTCCCAAGTCAATAAAACGATTGCAGCGTCCCCCAGAGCACCCAAGCACCAGGTTAGTCTCGTGGTAATTGTTCAACCCATGCTTACTGAGCTGAAATGGAGAGGAAAATGGTAGATGCAGAAAACCAAAATCGGTTTAAATCTAGGGTTTGTAAACCACATGCTTATAGGTATGAGGTATGAAGGTATGACGATCTTCTACTTGTCATCATGAAGACAGCTTTCCAATAAACTTGTACATGGCTTAAATGAGCTTTCAGAAATTCTAGAACATGTCTGATTCCTACTGACTTTGCTCAGTCACCAGGCTGACGACTGAATTTGTATGCTAGGTCCTTCTTCCTTATGTTTCAATGAGTTTCCATCAGGAAATTACATAAACTACATATGGGCTGTCATAGCTAATCTGAGCATTTTAAACCCGGCGTCGAACCTGGGACACTTGGCCAACCGGGTGGCCTGGTCTGAAACATGTTCTTTCTGTGAGAAGCATTTAAAGTAAAAAGTAGGCTCTGTCTATGCCGGGCTAAAACTTCTCTCCTGTGACTTGGCTAAATGAACACATATATGTTTAATCAGGGGCTTCCCTAGTGACTCAGTGGTAAAGAATCTGCCTGCAATATAGATGAGGGTTTGATCCCTCAGTCGGGAAGAACCCCTGGAGAAGGAAATGGCAACCCGCTCCAGTGCCAGGCCCTGGGAAATCCTACAAACAGAAGAGTCTGGTGAGCTAGAGTCCACGGGGACGCAAGAGTCAGATTCAACTTAGCAACTAAGCCACCCCCAGGTTTAGTCAAGTTGAAAGGGACTGGAGTGACCATCAGAGGCCAGTTCCGATTTATTTATTTACCCCTCATTCATCAAGTAAACGTATTGAGAGGCTACCATAGGCCAGGCACTGCCCTAGGCACTGGGGAGGCTTTTAAATTAATGGGCTCACGACTGTCTGAGACTATTCTAATTGTTTCAGTTATGTTTTGGGAGGGAATCAAATGAACAAAACTTTGCCAAAGAGTTCCAGGTTCCTTGCTGGAAAGGACCACGTGAGTCCAGTACACATGTCTGTGTACACAGCACAGGTCCCGAGGGAACCATCCGGAGAAGAGGAGGGTCCTTTCCTGTCTGACCCCCAGCTCCTTCCCCTCCCATTTCCTCCCTCCTGACATTGTCCACACTCAAGAGGGGAGCCAGACCCCCCTGAAATGATTCACACACTGATACCTTTTTTGTGTGTTTTTCTGGAGAGTAGACAGAGAGCGCGACTATTACACGAGTCACCCCGTGCACAGTATTTCACTTGACCAGACAACACAGAACAAAGCTGCCAGGATTGGAATCCACAGAGACTCGGTATCCACTGGGACCGGGCGTGGTTCTGCAATGGTCTGGTCACGCGAGTACAGCTCACGCGGGTCTCCTGAATCTAAGATTCTGTCTCTTAGCTATTATCCTTCCTTGACCTTGTGGTTATTCCACACAGCCTCATGCTTCACCACTGAGGCTGCGTGGAAGCTGGGTTAACATCCTGGTATTGGGTCAGTATTCTCAGCCCCTGTCTGCTTTCTTGGGGATCTGTGGGAAGCCCCTAGGATAGGGGAGGGGGGTAAGTCATAGGACGATCTTTCCCTGTGAGGTCTCCAGATGCAGAGAAAGCCAAATATCACGAAACCCTGAAACCGGGAAGTCAAAGATAAGGGTAGAGAAGGAACATCTAAGCAGTAGTTTGGGATCAGGAAGCAGGTGGCCAAACTATTCAGACAAAGACCAGCAAACGGGGACCCAGCTAACCACGAGGCACTGCCAGCCCCAGAGTGCGCTCACAGGCTCAGCAACAATTCAGGCTGGCCTCATGCGTTCCTCCTCACTCGCACTCACCCTGAGGTTTTGCTTGTGGGTGCATGCTAGGTCACTTCAGTTGTATCTGACTCTTGGCAACCCTATGGACTGTAGCCCACCAGGTTCCTCTGTCCATGGGATCCTCCAAGCGAGAAGACTGGAGTGGGTTGTCATTTACTCCTCCAGGGGATCTTCTCCATCCAGGGATGGAACCCGTGTCTCTCATGTGTGTTGGCAGGTGGGTTCTATACCACTAGAGCCACCTGGAAAGTTTGAGATTATACCCAGATGGAATTAACCAGGGAATCCCAAAAAAGGACAACCTGCGTCCTTTCCGCCAGGTTGTCGCACATAACAGCTCATTGCAATTCCTGCCTGAGTTTCTGCCGCATTCAGGGCTGGCGACCCATTCTTCCTGCAGGTCCATGAGGAGCACACGTAGTGAGGCCACGTCTCCTCCAGCCTGACACCCACATCTCTAATCACAGCCTCCTTCGCCAGCCCAGCTTGCATCTCTCCAGCTCCCACTGGGATGATTACTGCTAGTTATCTGCAAAAAGCATCCCAGGGACACTTACTGACTCTGAATGTCATTTGCAAGATGAAAGGATTCACTTGGAAGTGCTGTTAAAATCCCACGTGGGCAGACAGCCCAGGCAGCCACGTTAAGACGTCTTCTTCCCCCAGGAGATAGGCCTGTACTTTGCGAGGCGAATCCTTTCACCTTAGAACAGTGGGTACCTGGAACGTGCCTGTTGCCACTGAGGGCCTGCCCAGTGTTCCATCCAGCCCCAAGGAGGGCCTGTGAGGTGGCATAAGAGTTACCATATATAGATAGCTATTCTACTCTTGTTTTTTCAATGCTTCTTAAATCTATGTTTTCTGCTTGGTTACTTCCTTGAATCAGAAGACAGTATATTATTAGAACTAGAAACCCATTTCCTCTTTGTTTCCATGAGTAAATGGAAGCCCAGAAGGTTAAGGTCTATGCTCAGGCCATCATCCCATCTGTCTGTGGCCGAGGTGGACGCTGGCCTGGCCGCTTCATCCCCGTGGTGGTCTGTTGAGTATCACCCGCCAAGAGTGGGCACAAATGGGAGTCAAGCGGCGCTTGCTGACTGAGTCGCAAGACGCCATGTCAGGTCCCCCACTCTTGTGTTCATCTGAGAACTGTCTTCCTCAGGCTTCAAGGAGACCCCCCTCCCAGGTTTGGTACTCTAGACTTCAGAGGACAGTCTGACGACACGCTCTCTCTGCATCCTTCCCATTCCCTGGACAGACAAGGCTTGTGCGGTGACTGTGTGGCTGGTATTGTCCTGGGCTCTGGGGACACAGGGAAAAAGGCCCCATCCCTTTCCCCAGCTGCTCTCCATCCAGGAGTTGTTGGGTAGTCACCCAGATGAAGGCACAGAGGCCTTAGGGCACCAGATACCATCACGGAGCCCCAGACAGGGCACCACAGACTTTAGTTATGCCCTCCATGTCTTTTCAGATGGAAAAACCCTGAATGTTTGAGGTTTTATATATATATTTTAGTTACTGTTGGGAAAATAATCACTCATGTATTTTGATGAGGCTGCTTGCCAACAGGTTGTAGGTCCAGGGCGATTTGTCGGGTTGGGCGGCAGGGCTGCGAGGGAAAGGTCTGGCTCTCCTTACTCCAGGCGCCAGCTTCAGGGGCAGCTCGGGATCTGCTGCAGGACCCGAGGAGGAGTTGGGGGCAGGATTCCAGTGCTCTTCAGTTACATGCATGAAGAACAGTCCTCACAGGAGCTCAGTGAGCTGTGAGTTGGTTCTTCCACGATGCAGCCTGGGTGCCTGTCACAGCACCCCCGCCTCTTTCCCTGTCGTGAAGAGCCAGCCCGAGACCAGCAGTCAGACGCCCATCTGCCCGTCCATTCCCCCTCCTTTGGCAGGGGCTCAAGGAAGCCACTGGGGGCAAAGCCATGGCGGGCGCCCCTAGGGCCTGTGGGGAGGAAGACTGGTGGGGGCATCCACTGTCTTCCCTTGAATATTCAATTTCCTTCTGGCTTTCTGAAGGAAAAGGAGGTTGCAAACTGCACAGAAGCTCACCAATGTGGATGGCTACTGAAATTCATTCCCAAGGGTCCGCTCATAAGATAGCCTATTTAGAAAGCAGGTCACTATGCGTTCTGGGAAAGAAAAATAAAAGGTTTGTGATGCATATGTATCATATACTTAGAATATTCAAACACTCTGCATGGGATTCCAAGATGAAGACATTCATTCAGCCAACATCAACCGTGCGTTCCTACTACACGTCAGGTGCCAAGCCGGTCACTGAGGCAGAGCTGAGGTAGTCGCCCAGGGTATGGAGGGTAGACTAGGCCGTCTGGTGAGAATGCAGCCAAATGAGGGCAGAGCTGAACTGCAGACTCTGAAGGAAAGAGAAGGGATACGGGGGCGGGGCGGGGAGGAAGAAGGACGAATCGCCATCCGCGGTGTGAGAGAAAGGCACGGATAAGGGTGAACACAGCACTCGGGGGCTTCAGGCAGCCACCCGATTAAAGACAATTTCAGTCGTGACCTTGACACGTGAAGTGTAGAAGTTTTCAGCTTGACAGAGGTTGGGTTACCTTTTGTCTCCAAAACGTTTCCGGGCAGTTCCCCAGAAAGCAGTGGAACTACGAACCTGGGATTTATCGGGGGGGGGGCGGGGGCGTTCCCCTCTCAAAAGTACAGCCAAACAGCCTCAGAAAAAAAGGCCACCTTTTAAGTGAAAGGAACACGTCTTACTATTTGGCAGGGGAGTGTGTGTCTGTGTGCACACCCATGCGTGCTTGTATATGTGTATTTATAGTGCACGTGTATGTGAGAAATTTTAAATGTTGCGGGAGCGAGGCAAAATTCCTTTAAAATCTCATTCAACTGGGACTTTTCCTTCCTTTCTAGAATGCCAGTGCGAAGACCTCCGACTAAAGAGATCAGGGGAGCATCCCCCATTCCCAGCTGTGAGCCCGGGACCGCTCTCTTCTTGCAATACTGCCCCCTACAGGCAGGACTTGTCCCTGCCCATCACAACCGCTGCGGTTGGCGAGGATTTCATTACCTGAGTATTCCAAATTAATTCATTCGGAGCTGCCTCAGAAGGGAGTCACCTGCTCCAATCGCATGAAATATTTCCTGGACCCTGTCTCCATAAACTGTGGGCACAACTTCTGCTGTCCCTGTCTGAGCCTTTGCTGGCAGACCAGAACTGACCACGACCCCAGCTCTGAGGAGCAGATCTGTGTAACGTACTAGGAAGCCAAAGGCCTCTTCTGTGAGGCTGACCAGACCCTGCTCTGAACGCCCCGAGCACGCAGCTCACAGCCACAGGGCGATACACAGGGCCTGCCGAGGAATCCCGGGAGAAACTTCTGGAGAGAATGGGCTCTTTACAGAAAATGAGAGGAGAAATGCAAATTCTGAACCAAGAAGCTGGAAAAATTCAGTCATTTAAGGAATATGTAGCCTTAAGGAAGCTCATGATTACAGCTTGATACCAGAGGATATACATTTTGCTTCAGGAGGAGCAGCAGCTGCCTCTGGAGGCCCTGAAGAAAGAAGCTAAAGACATTCGTCTATAACTCAAGGAGAGTGTGTTCAGGACGACTCAGAGAGAGAGGCTGAAAGAAATGTACAGAGAGCTAATGGGATGTGCCGCAAGCTGGACACGGAGCTGCTCCAGGGCTTGGAAAATGCGCTGAAAACAACTGACTTGGCACAGATGCAGAAGCCGCAGCCTGTGAACCCAGAGCTCCCTTCCTGGCCTGTCTCTGCATTCCTGCACGTGCCGAACACCTTCAGTGTGAATAATCTTCTGAGTCGGACAGCGACCGTTCACCATGCGATCCTCGATGATGCAAGTGTGATGTCTGAGGATGACCACCCCGCAACATCCAGACAGTCCTGGGGGCCAGGGGCGGCGTGTGCCATGTCCTGGGGGGACTTGGGCCTTCACCTCCGGGAGGCATTACTGGGAGCTGGACGTGGCACAGTCCTCAGCTGGGTTCTGCAGGTCTGTAAAAGCATCTTGACAAGTGATACCAGCATCAGTATTGGTGCTGAAGAAGCATTTTTTCTATATTCTACAAAGGTATGTTCTGTCCACCACCTCCCCACCCTTAGTTCAGTTTGTGAAAAGGCCTCCGGGTAGGATTGGAGTGTTTCTGGATTATGACAATGGAGCTGTGAGCGTCTCTGATGTTTTTGGAAGTTCCCTTCCTTCTGCCTTCTCCTCCCCTCTGATACCATTCCTTTGCCTTAATCTCCATGAATTGTCCATTTCTCAGACCATTTATTGAAGCTTCTTCTCTGGGGATATTGCTGCCTATCACTTCATGTGAGGCCACAGGATACCCAACTGTGTCCAAGCACATTGTTATTTAATGTGACATAGTGATTGCATTGGAGAAGGCAGTGGCGACCCACTCCAGTGCTCTTGCCTAGAAAATCCCATGGATGGAGGAGCCTGGTGGGCTGCAGTCCATGGGGTCGCTAGGAGTTGGACACGACCAAGGGACTTCACTTTCTTGCATGGAGAATCCCAGGGACAGGGGAGCCTGCTGGGCTGCCATCTATGGGGTCGCACAGAGTCGGACACAACTGAAGCGACTTAGCAGCAGCAGCTGATGGCAGAATCTAGCTTTAATTTTGATAAAATGAGTTTTCAAAGGCTTGCGGCAGAGGGAGAGGAGTGGAAGAGCTTGTTCGATTGAGTGTCTGCTGACCCATTAAACATGCCAGATGAGAACTAATCTTATTCCACCTGGAGAACCAGTCTCTTCACTTTCCTGGCACATTTAGCCCAGTTAAGAGCCAATTAAAGTCCTTCTCATTTCTTAAGGCTGCCTGTCTTCCGGACAGCATGTTCTGTCTTCCACTTGGCTCTCAATAACTGCTGGATACAAAGAAGTGAGAGATTCTCACCCACCCTTTGGATGGGCAGCTGCTGTATTTAGGGTCCCCCTCCCAGTGCCCTACCAACCTGTACCCGAGATTTTTTTTGGGCTCCACAGGTGGCTCAGTGGTAAAGAATCTGCCTGCCAATGCAGGGGATGCAAGAGACCCGGGTAAGATCCCTCGGTTGGGAAATCCCCTGGAGAAAGACATGGCAACTCACTCCAGTATTCTTGCTTGGAAAATCTCAGGGCAAAGGAGCCTAGTGGGCTGCAGTCCATGGGGTTGCAAAGAATCAGACGCGACTGAGTACACACACACCCGTGTCTCTCCACGAGCTCAGGCTCTTCCAGATAGGATCCTTTGCTCAGCAATTACAGCGATCGATGTGCTGAACTGTGGAAGACATGGAAAGAGCCCTACATTCATCCCCAAGAAAGTGGATACAGATCATGACCTCAGAATGTAAGTGGTGTGGCAGGAAGTTTTGATTGCAGGAAGCAGGTTTTTTTTGATTATCTCAAGTGATGAGATTCTTACACATTTCACATCACACACATACCTGCTATGTGTAAGGCGCTGAGCTGGGGAGAGCTGTTTTGGAAGGAGCTACATGGTGGTCAGAGGACAGGAATCACACGGAAGCCCCAAACAGTCATAAGGCAAGGCCTTGCAGGGAGTGGAAAGATAGTCAGGATTCAAGAGCACCCCAGAGCCTGGCGAGTCTGGTCGCCCCGCAGGCTGTAGCTATGAATCAAGTCTCAGTCATCATAACGGCTGCTCTCCCTGCTGCCTTTTCTGCCTCCATCCTCGCCTCCAGCTTCTGCTCAACCGTAACTACTGCTTACGCCTATGTTCTGCTTCTCTGGGGTCTCATGGCCCTACCGCTTCATGGTTTCTGCTTGCCTGCCTCCATGGGGCGTCTTTTCAATTTCTTCTTATGCTACGAAGTGACTTCTCCTTTCCCGTATCTCAGTTTGGATTCCTGAGCCAGAGAACTGGTTGTATTCCTACTGGAGCGTCTTTCACTCCAGCCCGGGACACAGGCTGCTGGTCAACCTTGGGGCAGAAAAAGCAAACGGCATGTGAATGAGAGAGTCTAAAGCAGAGAGTAGTATGTAACTTTCACTCTGAGCAGGAGCTATTCCTTCTCCAGATGAAAATGTAGGGGAAGAATTCCCAGGAAAAGGGGGCGGCACATGTCAAGTCTTCAAGCAGAATGGAGTCTGGAATAGACAAAGACCCTGAAGCCAGCTGGTGCGGCAGGAACATGGGGACCTGCAGGGGATGGGGCTAGAGACGCGGGCAGGGGCTGGGGTCCCTGGTGGCCCGATGGAGGGGGAACACAGAAGGGCAGGTGTACCTGGTCATGCCTGTCACTGACGGGTCCTCAAGGCCAGGGGTTGCCAGCCTACAGCCTGTGGGTCAAACGCAGACTTTTTGTGTGAGCGAAGCAAGGCTTTTATGTTTTTTTAAGTATTGGGGAAAGGATTAAAAGAATATTATTTCATGATATGTATAATATACACAGAATGTAAATTTCAGCATTCACAAAGGTTTCTTGGAATTTGCCAGCCATCCCCACTTGCCCACATTATCTCAGCTGAGCTAAGAGGCGACTCTTAGATCCCGGAAAACCCCTCAGTCCCAGGCAGGTTGGGATGGCTCATCCCCTAGAACATGGCCAGGGTCATTCATTTACCTGCTGCCAATGGCTGTTTTCAAGCTCCAAAGGCAGAGCAGAGTAGAGATGGCAGAGGCCATATGGTCCACAAAGCCTAAAATATTTACTATCTGACCATTTACAGAGAAAGTTTGCTGACCCCACATCAAGATCGAGGAAGAGTGAATAACTTATCTGACAAAGCAAGAGAATATGACTATTAATATTATCACGAGAATGTTTACCATGCCCATTCACTTTCTCCACTGGCACTCAGTTAATTTTAAAAACCTAAATGAGATCATGTTACTTCCCTGCTCACGATCCTTTAATGGCTTCTCATCCCACTGAGAACAAAACCCAAAGATCCCATACCTCCCTTGCAGACAGACCCCATCTCCTCCTGCTCTCCCTCTTGCTCACTTCACGGCACACCCACCAGCTTGCTGATCCTCAAACGTGCCAAGTGTGCTTCTGCCCCAGGACATGTGTACCTGCTGCTTCCTGTCCAGAACCTTTCTCCCAGACACGTGCACACTTCACTCCTTCACACTATTCTTGTATCTGCTCAAAGCTGTCATTTCAGTGAAGCCTTCCCCCCTCGTTGTAACACTCTTCACCACCTGACTTGTTTATTTTCCGTGTCCAGCCTGGAAGGTCAGGCAAATAAGGACAGGAACTTTGTTGTATCCTCAGCTCATACACAGTGGGTTTGTGATAAATATTTGTTGGCTACATGAATAATTGGTAAAGCCAAGAATTGCATGCCTGGCTCCAGGGACCTGTCCCCACTCACTGGACCATATAATTGCTAATCAATATTTCATTTTGGCCAATATCCATACTGTTACAATTATGCGGCTGCCTCTCTCATCCACTGGCCTCTTTTCCTGCCAAACACCTTGTCTTTAATCATCTGAACATCTGCTCTGTGGCTATCTCATGCCAGATGCCAGCCTGAGATGCTGGCACTTCTCTGGTCCTGAGGATGGATGCATTAAATCCCGAGTCCAGGGATGCAGCTAGAGTGATCCTCCAGCCCCTCGAAGTTGACAATGACCTTTTATGCATAGATGCACTTTCCTAGGGTGAGGGTCCAGAGCTGTCATCCAACCGTCACGAGGGTCCTTGACCCTCTGAGGGCTAAGGAGCTCTGACTTGAAGCAATAGTCATTCGCCTAAGCATACACCGAGCCCTCTAGTCTGCGCTTCAGGCCCTCCTGTGGGCATCCTTTTGCTCTCCAGTATCTTGTGATAGACATGTGTGTTCTTAGTGCTCAGCTGGTTCTCCTGGGATGTTCTCTCTGCATCTCTGGAGGGATCCTACCTTCTACACTACACTCTGAAATCTTGGAGACAAACCACAGCCTCCTCTGAGGCCCCTGGGCCCCCGGGGGCGGCCCCACAGAGGCTGATTTCTTCTGAGTGGCGAGGAGCGCTGCTCTGAGCCCCATACACCACGACGTGGGTCAGAGAAGCTCTTCTGAAAAGAGCTGCCAGCCAGGATCTGGCAGAACTTCAGGGCGCTTCTTCGTGAGCTCGCCCCGCCCGGGATCCATTTCCTGCCAGGGTTCCCGCCCCTTTCCCAGAGCCACTGAACTGAGGCCTCGCAGCGATGGGGCAGAGGCTTCAGTTCCCAAGGGTGCCCAGGCATGGTCCTTCCTGAGACCGTCTCTGCCAGTTCCTCGGCTCTGTGAGGCTTCTCCTTCCCAGCAGCTCTCCTACAAAGACGGTGCTGTCCCTCCGTCTCCGAGGTGCCAGCTCCGCTCAGCTGCCCCTGAGCCCGGGAGGGCGTGCCTCATGCACCTCCGGCCTCAGCTCAGAATGACTGCCGTCATCCCCACCATCACCAGCCTGAGGATTCTCAGCTGTGCCGGTGAAGACCCCTTCAGCCCACCCCCAGGAACTGTTGTGTTACAGACTGACCGGCACTAACCAACCCACCCAGCACTGGGCCAAGGGCAGAGGGGCCTCTCCACTCCCGGGGAGGCCTTTGAGGGGAAGGGTCTCTCAGCCTCGGCACTACTGACCGTTTGGGCCAGAGGATCCTCTGTTGCTGGTAGCTGTACGAAGGATGGAGGACATTGAGCCACGTCCCTGGTTTGGACCCGGTAGAGGCCGGTAGAGCCTCCCAGGTGTGACAACCAGAAATATCTCCAGAGGTGCACAGAGCCCCCAGTGGGGGGCAAAATCACCCCCAGGTGAGCATCACTGTTCTAAGCAACGACTCCAGGACCTGGAACTTCAGAACAAGAGGCAGAAAGGGCAGGAGGCTTTTGGTGCCGGCAAGACAACTTCTGCCGAGCGAAATAACACTGACAGTCCCCAAAGCAAAGTGTGTTTGGACTGTGAGGAAGACAGAGACCAGGGCAGTTAAGTCACTCAGTCACATCCAACTCTTTGAAACCCCATGGACTGCAGCACGCCAGGCCTCCCTGTCCATCACCAGCTCCCAGAGTTTGCTCAAACTCATGTCCATTGAGTCTCTGATGCCATCCAACCATCTCATCCTCTGTTGTCCCCTTCTCCTCCTGTCCTCAATCTTTCCCAACATCAGAGTCTTTTTCAATGAGTCAGCTCTTTGCATCAGGTGGCCAAAGTATTGGAGCTTCAGCTGAATCCCAGGCATAGAGAAAGCTTTATTTCTGTCTTAGGAGAAAAGGGATTCAACAAGGCAACTGCACTCAAGTGCAAAGAGACAGAGGGACCAAGGCCTCTGGGAGCACAGATGTGGGGGCTGAAAGGAAGACTTCCTGGAGGAGGTGACCTCTGAGTGGAAACCTGGAAGACAGTGAAGGTTTTTTCAGACAGAGGAGGGAAGGGTCTTGGCCTAAGCTTCTAGGGTGGTACTGCCTAAAAGTCCTTTCCGAGGGAGCAAGCTAATGTTCTGCTTTCCAAGGAGGGCACAAGAGTAGAGCAAAGCAGCACGTTCAGGGCCCAGAGGGGTGGCAGAGCAGGAAGGGCCTGGGAACGAAAAACAGATTCCTGGTTTTATTGCTCTGGCCCCTCACTACCACATCGACATCCTGGGAGCTTGTTAGAAATGCAGATTCTCCAGCCCACCCCAGGCCCCAAAGCTCTGGGCGCGGGGCCAGCAACCTGTGCTTTAATCAGCCCTGCAGGTGATGCTGATAAACCTCTGGGCTACGGACATGGTCCACCACGGTGCCCATTAGTGTTTAATGAGAGCAGAAGGAATCAATTAACCAATTATTCTTGGCTTGGAAACTAGAACAGCAGAGTTTTGGGACCCGCGGCTGGCTGCACATCATAATCACCCTGAGAGCTTTAAAAATCCTATTGCCTAAGGCTCTGCCCCAGACCGATTTACCTAAGGATCTCTGAGGGGGACCCAGGCCCTGACATTTTTAAAGCACACCAGGTGACAATAAGGCACAGCCGGAACTGAGCACCCCTGCTGCTGTTCAACGACATGTGCTGTTTTGAATGACTTTGGGAGCTTCATTTTTTGAGGAACATCTTATATAAAAGGATGTATCAAGTAAGAAGTCATTTAGACAAAAATGAAGTTTTTTTTTTCCCCCTCTCTCCTTTAGTTAAAAATCAGGAGGTAAAGCGCCTGGGGCTGGCGCAGCGGGATTGTAGTGTCTTCAGCAATTTATGTCTTTCCGGGTGTCCATCCTGCTCTGTCCTCAGGGTCGCAACATGATTACTAGAGCTCCAGCTATCAAGCTCATGTTCCAGGAGGGAAAGTCTTAAAGGATGAAGGGCCCAAACTGCAGTTGGACTCTAACTGAATCCGCTTTAAAGAAAGTTCCTGGAAGCCCCACCTCAGTGAGTACTTAGGCCTCCTTGGTCAGAACTGTGAGCCAGACTATGCTCCACTGCAAGGGAGTCTGGGAAACAGTATTTTAACTAAGCACTTTTCCTCTCTGAACAAAATTGGGTCCTGATTCTAGAGAAGAGGTAAAGAATCTGCCTGCAATGGGGGAAACCTGGGTTCGATCCCTGGGTCGGGAAGATCCCCTGAAGGAGGGCATGACAACCTACCCCAGTATTCTTGCCTGGAGAATCCCATGGACAGAGGAGCTTGGCGGGCTAACATCCACGTGGTCACAGAGTCGGACACGACTGAGCAACCGACACACCTTTCTAAAGGAGAAGAGGGAACAGATGGAGGGTGCTTTCTTTTTTCTCTCTTCCCGGAATGGACTGTCCTGGGGGAGTGGGGAGGCAGATGTGATGCAGCCTCGAGGACAAATGGATCGCTATACTAGGAACAGGAAACAAAGGCAAAATGAAAGTACAGTTTTTAATGCTTTCCCCCCAGACAGGCCTTTTAGAATCAAAGGAAAAAGGCTGGCCAGTTTTCTTCTCCCACCCAGGGAGGAGGGAGAGGGAAGGCTATCAGGCTGGAAGAAGCATGTGGACACACCCCAGCCCTTTCAGTGGCTACTGTGACAGTAACCTTTTCAGACAGAAGGGTGACCCCTGAAGCTGCAGTGGGTGCATAGAAGGTGAAGCCTGGGCTCTGGAGAGTGGCGGGAGCTCCCCACCCAAATCCCAGCCTAGACTAAGTATGAGGGGAGTCTGGTGGTCAGAACCAGCATCCTGGTTTTTACGAAACTGGGGAAGGGATGACTCACAACTTTGGGAGAACACAGAGTGACCTGCGAACCGCCCGCTCACAATTTATTGTGTATCTATAAATGGTGTAATCATATGCATATATTTGCACAAACTGTGGCCGTTCTTTTGCATTGTTACAGGATACAGATAGAAAAATAAAAATAGAACAGACTAAACTTATTTGCTGAAGCATCTTATAAGCACCCTGAGAAGTCAATGCTGACAAGCGGAGTGGCCCAGCCGGGAGGTGTTTCCGTCTCAGGAAACGTGCCGGAAGCACTGAGGCCTGAGACCCCGAGGCCAGCTTGGGGCGGTGATAGCAGGACCCCAGCACTGAGGCCTGAGACCAGCTTGGGGTGGTGATAGCAGGACCCTGGCACTGAGGCCTGAGACCCCGAGGCCAGCTTGGGGCGGTGATAGCAGGACCCCAGCAGAGTGGAGGGAAGGGCAACCAAGCTGGGCCGGGGGCCCCTTCTGCTTTCCCATTGCTTCGGTATTCCTCTTGAAGGTTGCTGAGGCTCAGCTCAGCGAGGGCTTTAGGGCTTCTCTTGGGGTATGCAGGGGTATACAGAGAGCAGGGTGGTAGTTACTAGAGGGAAAGAAGGTGGGGGAGGGCGACATGGGCACAGCAGCTCAAGTGCATGGTTGGAAACTGGACATGACAGTGAGCACACTGCAGGGCATACAGAAGGCAGACTCTCACGGTGGACACAGGGAGCCTGGAGACGGGGATGGCCGTCCACCCCAGGATTCTCGCCCAGGAGATTCCGTGGAGCCTGGTGGCTGCAGTCCATGGGGTCGCATGAGTCAGACACGACTGGCTGACCAACACATGAAACTTACGTCACGTTACAGATCAACGTCACCACAATTTTAAGAAGATTGCTGGCTCGGGTGCTGTGTCATAAACAGCCCCAGTAACTCACGAACACCTCCTCCACATTCAGTTTCCTTCTTGAGAAAAGGGGGATCCGGACGCCACGTGACTCTCCTCCTAGACTGTCATCAGGCATTAATGATGTCACCCACCCTTTGAAGACATCAACAGCGCTATGCACAGGGTGGCATCATTCTGCCCCATTGCCAGACTCCCTTCCGGCTTCCTACGCGAAGAGATGACAACCTGTCTGCGTTGTATCTTGAAAGGCAACATTCTCAAAGGAAGACTAACTTCCTGGGTGCGAGACGAAAGATGAAGAAAGTGTTCTGTGACAGAAGAACCTTTGGGTCTCCTGACCTCAGATCACGTGGGCAGAGGTTTAGCGTCCCTGCGATCAGGGCTGGACCTGTAAGGAGCACAGCTCCTCACTTTTAGAAACTGGTGCTTACATTTCTCAGCACCACTTGCAATTCGGTAGAACTGGAAGTTGCAGAAGCAGCTGCCTTCCTTTTCCAAAGCTCTCCACCTGGAGTGCCCCCTTGGTGATTTGGCCAAGTCCTAAGGGCAGGCATTCCGAGATGCCCTTGAGTGAGTTGTACAGGTCTTGTGTGCCGCTATACCTCAGGGACAGGAGATGAGCTCCTGCGAAGCTCTGCCCATAGCTCTGGGCAACTTTGTGATATTGTGGCTTATACAAAGTATATATTTCATCCTTGTCCCCATTCCTGCCGCAGAGCTTCTAAAACCCTTTTTAGCATTTCCCTAAGCATTGAGAGCTATAAAGGTGTCTTTTGTTATGTTAGCAAAGTGACTTTGGAAAGTTCTTAGGTAACCTAAGGATGGGGTTGGGTTGCCAGGGGTTCAACCCTGTGATTAGGTGAGAATGCTCAGCACCCCTCCACCCAATCTCTGGGGTGGGGAGAGAGGTAGGGGGTTGGAGATAAAGTTTAATCACCAATGGTCTTTGACTTAACCAGTTGTGCCTATGTGATAAAGCCTCATAAAGGTCCCTTCAAAGAAAAGCATCAAATCTATCAAAGTAACTAAAACTCAGTCCAAAAGTCCCACTGCCCACAGTATACCCCGGACCAGTTCAGTCAGAAGCTCTGGGGTGGGACCTAGAAAGTGAAAGTCGCTCAGTTGTGTCCGACTCTTTGTGACCTCATGGACTATACAGTCCATGGAATTCTCCAGGCCAGAATACTGGAGTGGGTAGCCCTTCCCTTCCCCAGGGGATCTTCCCAACCCAGAGATTGAACCCAGGTCTCCTGCATTACAGGCAGATTCTTTACCAGCTGAGCCACAAGGGAAGCCCGGGACCTAGAAAGCATCAATGTTTTCTGAAGGTTTCTGGTATTCCAAGGCACAGTCAAGACTGAAAACGCCTGGCTTAGTGGGCTGGAGGCCTGGGGGGATACCCTGAGAGGGTGAATTCTGAGTAGAGGTCTCAGAAAAGGTGTGAAGGAGAGCGCCAACAGAAGTGGTTTGAGGGGAAACCGCCAGTGAAAGGTGAAGACCGAGGGAATTACTCCAGTAACCACGGATGCCCTATGTGCCTCCTAACAATCATCATTCTTTAGGAAACACTGGCCTTAAGTATCTAAGTTAATGCCCATGTCCTCAGACATGGAAGCATCCAGAACTTCAACATTCCAATCAACTACAAGGATTCTTTGTTATTTTTAAGAAAGAGCTTTCTACTTCCCCCAGGATACTTAAAATTGGACTTGATGGAACAGGATTTTGCTTGATTGGGGTTTTGGGGACCCCCTGTGCTGCATAAAGGGACTGTCTGGAGGACTGGAACTCTAGAGGGGGCACGGTGAGTGCAGAGAGCAGGAAAGCAGAAGCCCTTGGCTCAGCTCAGTGCATCCTCGGGGGTAGAGGTGGGTTTTCTTGTTTATCGCAAGCGCGTCCCTGGGAAGGAGCATGGAGGAAGATGACTCATGGGCACAGGATCACATCTAATTCACACCCTCAGGTTGCTGCAGCGAGGGCGCTTTTCTTTCCCTGTTTATGACTTTTTTGGATAGTGAGGGGATGGAAGCAGAGAGGGGCTTGATTTACTGGCTCCTAGTAACGCAGATCTGGAAACAGCAGCAGAGACCGTTCTGATCTTCACGACCGCATCCCGGACTCTCTGAAGAAGACGTGGATAGACACACTGACAGGACAGTGCGGCCTCCTGGAAGCCGCAGCAGAGCCAAGTGAATCGGTTATCGAGGGTGAGCTTTTCCACGGTCTGTCAATTCTGAGAAACACGCTGAGCTCCCCGCAAACAGCAGCTGCCTCTAATGAACTGCAGTTGCCAGGATCTCCCCACCTCAGTTGGTTGCTGTCCTTCCAGGGGGAGGAGACCCGTGTGCTGGGCTGACCCCTGCTCTGTAGAGCCCTGGGAAGAGCTGCATTGGGAAGGAAGTTTCCAGGTGTGGAAATGGGACTGCCCGTTGGGCTTCTGCCTTGCCCTCACGTCTCCTTTCCATCTCTGGGCCCCTCCAGGCTGCCCATGGCTTGCTTCTGACCCCCTTAGGATGCCGTGTCTTTATGGTTTCCGGGTCCCCTCCCGGCTGCTTGTTGGCCCAGAGATGCTTTGTGTGGCAGGGAGCCCATCCCTCTGCTTCTCCAGCCTGCCTTCTTCTTGGGCAAGCACGACCTTCTCCATATTCTAGCCACTCAAGCTGTGTCTGTGCTAAGCCTCCAGCAACACGTAGAGTCACAAAAACAAGTCAATCTCTGACCAGTCAGCAAAGGCCCTCTGCTCCATCGTGCCCCCTGAGACCGCAGCTTTTCTCTCCCTATTCAGTGGAAGCCCCCTGTGTTTCCAGGCAGATTTGCTTGCTGTCATCCAAGGATGCTCTTCTGCTTGCTTCCGAACCCTGGCTCTTAAGATTCTCCCCACGGGACTGCCTTCCTTTCTTCTCTGTTCACCTGTCACTTCCTTTCATGATCTGTTCAAAATTCACCTCTTCCAGAAAAAAAGAAAGATGAAAGGGGAACTGGTGGTTGGAAGTGCTTTGATCAAAGCTGGCTTATCTAAAAGAAAACAGCAGGAAGGTAATGCAGCTGGGCTTGTCAGCAATTTCTGGACCAATTTTTTAGGCAGTGAAGGCTCCTTGATGCTTGAAATTGAGGATTTTTAAGAGACATGCAGAAAATTATTAAGACTTTGCTCAACCCCCTTAGTAGTAGGACTTTGTAGCCCACAATCAATAAAAAAACATGGTGAAATGACTTGAAAAGTGAACTCTGAAGAAAATACATATGACATGATTTCTTCTCATTTTTCTCTTTTCTCAGTAAGAAAAAATAGAATTTTTATCACAGTTGTAGGTCACTTTAGGTGCTGTTTGACTGTATTGTTTTCCCCTAGTAAAGAGTACAATGATTCATGAAACTCATTCCTCTATTATGACTAAGATACAGATATTTATAACTAACTTCAAGCTGGAAAGTATTTCGAAGCTTGGAAGTTGTAGTGATGGTTTGTATTTATTGACTGCCACCCTGTGTCAGCCATCTTTCTATGTAAATTAATTCTCACATCCTTGCAAGTTAGGTGTCATTCTCATTTTGTCACCAAGAGGGCCTTGCTGTGCCCTCTGCCTCTTGTCTGTGGAAAGACCTGAGCCTCCGAGGCCTTCCCTGAGTTCCAGAGAGCAAATTTAATCAGAAAAGTAAGGAAACACAGGAACAAAAGAAAAGAGTGAAGCAGGACAAAGAGCTTAGCCACAAAGCAAAGTCAAGGACCTTCAGTTCCCCTTCAAGGGCTATAGATGATATTCTGAACTGTATCCTCGGGTTGTTTAGCAGAGTCGGAAATCCCCAACAGGGGGAAGAAATCAGCTGCATGCTGACCCCAAGCACGCAGACCCTGGAGAGGCTGGAGCCGGAAAGCTGATGTTGGCGCTCAATCACCTCCCCAGGAAATCAGCAAACCATTCCCGGGCTGCTCATCCCTCCCTTACCCTGAAATCCGTCAGGAGCTCAGGCCTTTCGAGCACAAGCTACCTGCGCTTGTTGCTTGGCCTTGCAAGACAAGCTGTACTTTCCTCCACCACAACCCAGTGTCAGGAGACTGGCTTTATTGCAGGAGGGCGAGGGGACCCAAGTTTGCTTCAGTAACCACTTTTCTGTGAGGGAGTAGGTTAAGTCATTCTTTAAAGCTCACACAGCTGGTAAGTGTTAGAAGCCAAACTGGAACCCCCAGTCTCTGGAGGGGCAGAGACTGGATGCCACGTTGCTCACCACACTGCCTTCCTGCTTTAGAAGGTTTTCAGACCTAACAGTCTCACACCAAGGTGTCCAGGGAAGTTAGGTTTGTCTTATCACATTGACATACGTAAAAATGCCTTACAGGGATTTCCCTGGTGATCCAGTGCTTAGGAATCCACCTTGCAGGGCAGGGGACGCAGGTTTGATCCCACATGCCTCAGAGCAATTAAGCCCACACCACGACTACTGAGCCCAACTCAGCCAGATAAATAATTTTTTTTAATGCCTTATTTCTCAGAGGTGTTCGTTCTGTGAACAAATCTTTACATCACAGGGTCCTCTCTGTGCCAGGAATCTGGTATAGGTCTTGGGATGCAGCCGTGAATAAACCAGAAAAGAAAAATTCTTCCCTCAGGGGACTTACAGTCTGATGCAAAGGGGAAGAGACAACTGTAAAAACAAGTAAAATCTATATTATGTCAGCTGGTGGTAAAAGTCAGAGTTATAAAGCTCAGAGGGGAGTAAGGGGAAGCGGGAAGGGGGCTTGCAAGTTAGACTCTTTGGTCAGGAAGGACTCTCTTAGAAGATGACTTTCAGCAAAAACTTGAAAAAGGTGCCAGATTTCGGGAGAGCAACGTTTCAGATGGAGAAACGGGAAGTGCAAAGGCCCTGGGGCAGGAGTGTTCAGAGAACGACCTGAGTGAGCAAGTATGAGATGAGGTAAGAGGCATCTGGGGGACAGGGCGGGGTCTTGTCGGCCTTTGTAGTGGGTTTGGCCGTTACTCTGCGGGAGCAGAGATGCTGTGAGAGTGTTGGACATTTCTAAGACAAGCAGCATCTTACTCCCATTTTTGGTATTGACAGGACCACTCTGACTGCTCTGCTGAAGTAGGCTGAAGTGGGAACAAGGCCAGAATTCAGGAGACGAGGTAGGAAGCTTCTGCCGAAAGTCAGAGGGGTGGTGGCGGCGCCTTGGCCCCAGGAGGGAGGGACAGAGGCGATCGTGGGTGCGCACAAAGGAAGGGAACGGGACTGGACGGTGCCCTGGATGTGGTTCGTGGCGGCAACAGAAGGCACAGGGATGACTGCTGGGTTTGGGGCTTGACGGGCTGGAGGGCTGGAGCTGCCATCTTCTGAGATGAGGAAGACGGTGGAGAAACAGATCTGGGGAGAGTCCCCACCTTAGTGTTGTGTAGACCAGGTTTGAGGCTCACGGGAATATTACTCAGCCCCAAAAAAGAATGAAATAACGTCATTTCCAGCAACGTGGATGAACCTAGAGATTACTGTACTAAGTCAAAGAAAGACATTGTATGACATCCCTTATATGTGGAATCTAAAAGAAATGATACAAAGGAACTTACTTACAAATCGGAAACCGACTCACAGCCTTGGAGAACGAGCTTATACAGTGTGTGGGGAGGGATGAGGGAAAAGGATAGTTGGGGAGCTGGGAGGGACATGTAATCACTGTTATATGTAAAATGGATAACCAACAGGGACCTCCTGTATAGCGCATGGAACTTTGCTCCATGTTGGTGGCGGGCTGGATGGGAGGGGACTTTGGGGGAGAATGGATACATGTATATGCATGGCTGAGTCCCTTCGCTGTTTACCTGAAACTGTCACACCGTTGTTAATCGGCTATACCTCAATACCAAATAAAAGTTTTTTTTTTTAATATGTGGTTTTTGAGAAAAAGTCTGAAATGATTTCTACCTGGGTCCATGTGGGCCTCTCAGAAAGAACGGATTTTAAACAATTCTTGGTCTAGTGGCACAATCTGCTGCCCAGTCTCTCTGTCATGTCCGACTCTCTGCAGGTACAATTTGTACTTTAAATATTTGTTCATTGCATGTCAGGCTGAAGTCTGCTCACGTGACCACACAGATGAACCTGGGGTCCATCTTGCCTTTCAGCTTTCACAGGAGGATTGAGAACAAGCTGGTTTTCAGAGGATTTAGGAGCTGCCACCGCAGAGAGCTGGAAAACATACCCTTTGCAGGAAGGCAGAGAGGTTTTTGTGTCTCTGGCTTTTCAGAGCTCTAAGCCCAAGTGGCATCTGCAGATCTAACTGGAGGAGAAGCGCCCATCTGTTCCCCTTTGCACACGCTGGGCCGGCGGAGCAGAGCGTAGACAAAGGAAGCCAGCCAGGATGGGGCCAGGCCAGCGCCTCCGTCTGCAAATACTTGAACACGTGCCCAACACACACACAGAACAGGATGCATATTTAGAAGCAAGAACACTTTATAATTAGAAAATAATTGTTACTTCTTTGGGTATTCTTATTAAGAATCTATTAAAACCCTTTGCTATTAAGAGGCTCATCAGAAACACGGTCAGGGAGGCGCTGCGACAAGATGCTGTGAGATATTCACACGGGCTGGGCAGCCCTGTGTCCCAAACCATATGTCACCAGGACAGGATGCCAGCGGCAGCAAGTCCTCATCTGTCCACCATCCTCATGAAACCAGCTGTTGAAGCACAAGTGCGTTTGAATGAGGTGCTCATTTATTGTCATGTGTCTACCCATCACGGAGCTCCACTGCCGAGCCCTTTAGGAAAAGGAGATGCTTCCACGTGTATGACCACCCTGTGGGCATCAGGCACAAAATCCCCAGCTGGACCCACCAGGCTGTCCCAGCTGGGTCCCGGGTTGAGCATTTGTTGTGTTTATAGACCTAACAGCTCACACTTCCGGAGACAAACGGGGGAAAAAACAAAAACGGAGAACTGGATGTGATGCAAACTAAGCTAGAATAATGGCAATGGGCGGGGGCATTTCTGAGACCTTGGAACAACCAAGAGCTCATGGCACACACACCCTGTTATTTGACTGTGTGAGGAAAACGGCCTTTCATCTCAGAACAGAGGGTTAGGGTCTGGGTGGCTGGACAGACAGCCACACAGCCCACAAAGGCCATCCCCGGGCGCGCTGGCTGAGACAAACCCCACTGCAGGCACCCTTCTGTCCCTGGTCCTCCAAATGTTTATAGACAGACGAAATCAGATTCCAACAAACAATAAAGGCACTTTGAAAAATAATCTGAGCATCCATAAAAGGAAACAGGGCAGCTCCATCCAAGCCTCCCCGTGGGCTGCCTGCAAAATGCCAAATCTGGGAGGAAATCCTTTCCCTTCAACTGTCTCCAAGTCCAAATTCAAAGCCAGCTGGAGGGCAGGAAGGTTACTGGATGACCTCGGCTTTTCAGTTTGCACCTTTCCAGAGTTTTCTTGAATGCTTGTGTTGATATATTTTTTTAAATATTTATTTTTTGGCTGTTTCAGGTCTCAGCTGCATCATGTGAGATCTCTCCTTGTGGTGCACAGACTCTTTAGCTGTGGTGCAGGGCTTAGCTGCTCTGAGGCATGTGGGATCTTAGTGCCCCAGCCAGGGATTGAACCCACGTCCCTGGCATGGCAGGGCAGATTCTCAACCACTAAACCATCAGGGAAGTCCCAGTACTGATATTTTTATAGTTACAAATTACCAAAGAGAGGGCCCTTAGGTCACACGCTGACATACATGCACTATCTTCAATCAAAATGTGCCTTGTGCCCTGTTACCATGGAACGTTCTAGAACTTCAGTACCAAATACATCCACAGGATCTCCGTGGGGAGAGCAGGCTGCAGGCAGCCGTGTAGAAAAATGAGCATTTTGTAATCTGTAGCTGGGGGAATCATGTCAGAAGAAGAGCTGGAGAGAGCAGATTTTCTGAAAAGAGGAGCTGCGGCTAGCTGCAGTGTCTGCTCCTTCAAATCTCTTTTCAAAACAAGAATCACATCTATGCTGTCTTTTTGTTTTAGCTAAACCCCATGCGCAGGGGGAGCGTTTTCAAGCTGAAGCAGCCTGGAGACTCTACGGAACCCGAGCGAGGCCAACACGGCAGACCCCGCCCTGTGATCACTGCCGTTTCTGCCCTGCCCCAGGCCGCCGCCTCCCAGAATCCAAGGAGCTGGGGGCCTCCTCCAGCCGACTGGCCTGGGGAACTGTAGGTCTCGCTACTCCTCTCACCATTTCAGGATCCTCCTCCTTGTGATCTAGAAGCCCCCCATGCCAACAAGTGTGGTCCCCACCAGCATGCAGATTCCCGGGAAAGGTGATGGAAGTGCAGCCCCCAGCATCAGAGCCTGTGTTTCCACAAGACCCCAGGGCGTTCGAGTCCGATTTCAGTTTGAGGAGCCTCCTCCTCAGAGGAGGCCTAACCATCCTGCCAGATACAGTCAGGGAGTGGCTGAATCCTCTTACACAACAGCCAGTTGTCTGAAAAGGATAATCTCTCCCAGGGCTCCTCCTATGTGACCTCCGGTAAAAGCAAAAGTACAGAGACAGTAAAACCACCAGTGGCTCCCAGGAGCCGGGGCTCGAGGGAAGGAGGCAGGAATGGGCGGAGCGCAGAGGATGTTCGGGGCAGTGAAATGACCCTGGGTGTGCTGCACACGCGTCATCATGTGGGTGCCAAAACCCAGAGAGTGTGAGCACCAAGCGTGGACGGAAGTGTAACTATGCACTTGAATGAGTTGTCACGAATCAACATCGGTTCCTCAGTTATAACAAAGGTATCACACTCATGTAAGAAACTAATAATAGGGGGAAATATGGAATGGGGGAACAGGCCATACCGGACGTGTCCATGCTTCCCACTCATTTTCATACACTTAGAACGGCTCTAAAAGTAGTCTGTAATTAGTAACATGCTGCTGGGGCCTGAGGCGTTCTCACTCCGGGCTGAGCGAGCTGTCTTCAGAGCATCTCCTCTTGCCCAATGGGGTCAGCGGGAGCCACTCTGCTCCAAGTTGGGCAGGACCCAGACTGGCAGGAAGGAGCCCACTTGCCACCCCGCCCCCATGCTGAGAACGAGCCGTAGGCGCTAGAATCCTGTGAGCTTGTGTACCCCAGCCAGGATTTGTACACATCTTCCAGAAAAATCCCACATAGGGCAGGCAGCCCTTAGATTTAGAAAGCAAGGTAGGAAGTGCATTAACCTGGAAGCAGTGCTTATAAGAACAGGGAGAAAACACAGATGAAAATAGTTTGTGCTCCAGTAGACATTAGGAAAGTACTAAATTACTAATCCTGGGGGAAGGCCAAATACAGCACACATTCTGAAGAACAAGGGTCTGGGTGAATACATGCGTCTTACACTTTGTATCTAAAGATGAGTTTAATTAAACAGAACGTTATAATGGGATGTGTGAGTGCTGATGGGAAATGGCCTGACGTTTCGAAAGCCCCCTCCAGCTACAACAGCATCGTCCACGTCAGTGCGACAGCTCGGCCCAGGGACGGAATTCACATTTTCTGTCAGTGTGGCAGTTGGATGTGTCTGGAATCCTCGACGTTAGAAGGCGGTTGGCGAGGGACAGGGCTGTGGACAGAGTCTGCAGGGGGGCAAGTCCGCCATATGGCAACCACGTACAGATACACAGACACGTAACGTGAGGGCGTGCAAAGGCTACAAAGAGGGAATTCTTTGAGACGGACAGTGGATCCAGTCTCCCGTAAGTCTGGTCACCAAGCCGGCTCTGAACCCATAAAAGGGAAGACAGCAAGTGATAAACCATAAAAGGGAAGACAGCAGGTGATGCTTTTGGAAGCAGCTCGGAGAACAGGCGGGAGGGAAAAAGACGGTCACATCACTCTGCAGGCTGTGCGTTCCCTCCAGCGTGTTTTTAGATTTCTCGCCACGAGGCAGTGCGCTGCCAGCCAGTGACCGTTAGTTAACAGGGGACGTTAGCTCTTCTTTTCTGCCGGGCTCCTGGAGGCCGCCTTCTTCACGGCTGGGGCGCTGGGCTGAATCTTGCTCCGCCCGATGCTCGGCTTCTTCTGCTTCTGGCTGTTGTCCTGAAGCGACTTCAACCCCAGCATTTTACAGTACTTGTTACACTGGTGGAGGGCTTTAAACTGATCAATGAAGGTCATGGAACAGTTGCCTTTAAATCCTTTGTACCTGTGAGTTTGGGTGGAAGGGAACAATTATTAAAAAAAAAAAAAATCAGGCCCCTTCACCAGTATTAAAAGAAACATTTCAATGAGGAAACTCCTGGTGTGCAGAAAATATATTTTATTTCTGTGTGTGTGTGTACTAAGTCACTTCAGTTGTATCTGACTCCTTCGACCCCATGGACTGCAGCCCGCCAGGCTCCTCTGTCCGTGGGAGTCTGCAGGCAAGCAGACTGGAGTGGGTTGCTGCACCCTCCCTCCCGGGGATCTTCCCAGTCCAGGGATCGAACCTGCGGCTCTTAAGTCTCCTGCACTGGTAGTCGGGTTCTTTACCACTAGCGCCACCTGGGAAGTCCATATTTATTCCCACCGTAGGCCAGAACGGCCAATGGTTGACACGACTTGATAGAAGAAACAAGAGCTGTGCAGTGGAGTAAAGACCTCAAGCCGCTGGCGCGGGCAGTAAAGACCGAAGATTGTGATGAGACGGATGTCCTAGGGGCTGACCGTTCTGCTGTGTCAGCATCTTTAAGATTTTAATTGGAGGATAATTGCTTTTCAGTGGTGTGCTGGTTGCTGCCATTGGACACCAATCAGCCGTGAGCATATGCTTATCCCCCTCATCCTCCCCTCCAGGTCACCAGAGGGCACGGAGCTGAGGTGACCGAGCTGAGCAGCAGCTTTCCACGAGCTCTTTTACAGGCGACAGTGTATGCGTGTCCACGCTCCGCTCTCAGTCTGTCCCACCCTCTCCTCCCCCGCTGTGCCCACGAGTCCATGCTCCACATCGGAGTGTCTCTATTCTTGCCCTGCAGCTAGGCTCATCAGCGCCACTTTTGCAGATTCCATACACAGCCCTTTGCTTTTTAGTCGGAGTGACCAGTGCTGGATCATCTCCATAAAAATCTGAAGATCTCTTGGTGATCTGAATCACCCCTCCATCCCGCCCAGAGGTTCTGAATGAAGACATCTTGGAACTTTGCAGCTGGAAGAAATTGAATTTAGACCCTGGAGAAGGAAATGGCAACCCGCTCCAGTATTCTTGCCTGCAGAATCCCATGGACAGAGAAGCCTGGCGGGCTACTGCCCATGGGGTCACGAGAGTCAGACACAACTTAGGCTCTTCCTCTTAGCTGGGACATTTCATATTCAAATCATCAAAGACTACGCTCTCACAACTCGATTGTGGGAGGTGAGTGTCCTCCTGGATGGACAAGTCCCCAGGCCCTCACAGACCCTGAAGATCCAGCAAGAGTGGGCTGAAGGGCTGCTGAGAGGAGGATGAGAGGAGAAAATCCATACAAACCACCCAGGGCAGCGCATGACACGCAGAGGATGCTATTCCATTGATGTCGGCCAGGCTGTGTTATAATTGCCAGTGTTCTAACTGGTGCAGCTGGTGGGGGCTTTGTGTGGAGGCGATGCTGGAGCTGAGATGGAAAGATCTGAGATTTGCTGAGGGAGGCAGGGGCGTGGGTGGCAGAGGAGACCATCGACAATTCGCAGGGCCCAGTGCAAACTGAGAACACGGCTTCCCTGGGCAGTAATTAAGCCTTTCAAGATGACAACAGCCGCACATGCGTTAAGCGAAGCTCAGCGCCCCTCTGAGAGTGGGGACTTGGGCAACCGCACAGGCTGCCTGCCTAGGGAACTGGTCCTGCTGGGTGTGAGTGAGTTCTAGCCGAGTCTGATTAATCAGGCCAAACACAGATCGGCAGAAGGAAGCCTGCAAGGGCTGGCTTCATGCTGAGTCTGTAGCTAATACGATTCAAGAAGCTGGGCCTCCTCCATTTGCGGGCAGAAACCATAAAGGGCAACAAACTGAAATGAATGGGCTGGGCTGGTGTCTTCTTCCCCAGGAAATCCAAGCTGGGTTTTAAGCTGTTTGGGGCGTGAAAGGTTTCTTTTTATTTCTGAAGCTGAAGCATCAGTGAGTCGTTCCATTCAGCCTGCCCCTTCTTCCTCCCTGTGGGGGGACTGGCTCTTCCCTGCCTCCCTGGGGGCCCACAGTCTATTTTCTTGTGAAAAAATGACTCCGTTTTTAAAAGCCAAGCTCCTCTATTGGAAGAAAAGTCAGCCCAAGACAGGTGCTGACTCTAGCAGGGTAGGAAAAAAAAAAAATGCCACTGCCAACCATGTCATCTGGCCTGAGTTTCCATGGTGCCTGAACATCCATCCCCTGGAGGGATGCAAGGTCCCCCTGACCTGTGACTGTCAGATGGGATGCTCGTCTCATGGTGATAAACTGAGCTTCCCAAACTGGAATGATCAAAGCCAAGAGCAGCTTCCCTCGTTAAGCACGTTGGAAACAAGTCACAGTCATCTGTCTAAGGCTGTCTCGAGGCTTGCTTGTAAACACTGACAACACCTACTCTCTGCAGAGAAGAATCACTAATTCATACCGTGACCTCCCAGAAAAGTCGCTAGTCGCTTCAGCCCAACCTGGCAGCCAAGTGTGTGATGCTGTGTAACAAGCCCGCCCTTATAGCAATATAATGGTTCCCACCCTTGAGATGGGAAATGGCTGAGTCTGAACAAAGGAGCTGAACTTCTGGGCAGCCCAGCTCTGTCGGCCTTCTTGAGTACCCCCGGGAGCCCCACTATCTTCCCAGGAATGTCTAACCTTCTTTAGAGTCCTTGGGGAAAGTCAGAGTAGGCAGGAGAGACTGGGGCTGATTTTATTTGCAGAAGGCCACGTGCAGGCAGGGCATGACTCTAGCATGAAAGCAGCTGTGCTCAACCAAGGAGCCCCTTACTCAGTCCCCAACTCCTTTCAAGCCCCAGCTTGAGTGCACGTCTGCGGAGCCTCCCTGGCCCTCTGACACCATGAGACGACATCTCCCCAAACTTTCCTTCTATCTCGTGAGAACTACAACCAGTTCTCAGAATTCAGGGTACACCCTTCTGTGTACAGAGTGTGATCTCTCCCAGGACACTAGTTTATGCTCAGAATACCTGTCGGGGGAGGCTTTCCAATAAAGGTCCAGGGGACGGATGAATGGATGCTGGCCCCATCCTCAGAGCTAACTGACCTCAGCCCAGGGCGTCTCCAGATCGCATTGCTAAACTTCCCATTCTCTCTCCATCTAATTTTGGACCCTCACCTGGGCCTCCCGGGTAATACAGGATGTCCCACCCCTAGCCATGTCAGTTCGTCTATTTTTGCTGCCTAGCATCTGCAGGCCGAAAAGGCAATGGCACCCCACTCCAGTACTCTTGCCTGGAAAATCCCATGGATGGAGGAGCCTGGTAGGCTGCAGTCCATGGGGTCATACAGAGTCGGACACGACTGAAGCGACTTAGCAGCAGCAGCATCTGCAGGATTAAAAGCCTGTCTCCTTTTACAATTTGGTCTTTATCTCAGCCAGGGATGCTGGGCTTCTATTTGACCTCTTTCTCTCAGACGTAGTTTCTTAGGAGAAAAATAAGCAAAAAAATAAAATAAGACTTAGTTGCTTAGGGGAAAAATAGGGCCACATTCTTTATGTTTTTAGACTGCTGAACCCAAAGGTTTTCAAAGGACATGAGTTCAATCACTGCAAGCAGGTGTACACCCAAGAGGTAGAAGTACAGGCTCTCCTGCTTGTGGCCCACCGGCGGCCCTGTGTGCCAAACGCCCCCCTCGGCACTGGGGGGGCCACACTTCTCATCACCACACCTCCCTTGTCAGGTTCCCGGGGCAGACACTCGCCACTATTGTTCTTGTGGGATGGATGTAGTGGGGTAAACAGTACCCTCCTAAGGTCATGTCCTTCCTAGAACCTCAGGATAGAGCTTTATTCGGAAACAGTGGCATCACAGATGCCATTAAGATAAGGTCATTCCGGGGAAGAGTGGGGCCTTGATCCCATATTCCTGGTGTCTATTGAGAAGATAGAGGCACACTGGGAGAGCAGCAAGGGGCAAGGCAGGCAGGACGGGGGCCGCATGCCTACAAGCCAAGGAATGCCGAGGACGGTGAGACTCTGGACCAAGGAGAGAGGAGGGGACCTTCTCCCTCAGGGCTCTGGGAGAAACCAGCGCAGCCGATGCCCCGATTCTGAACTTAAGACTTCAGAGCCAGGAAAGGACACATTTCTATTGTTTCAAGCTCCCTGGTTTGTGGTTGACTCATCACAGAAGCCCAAGGAATCCAACACAAGGAAAAAATAATAGCCTTGCACTTGAGAACTCTCTCACACGTTTCTACTTTTAGACACCTTAGTCCTATTGAATTTTATTAACCGAATCTTCTTTATCCTTATCCTCAAATCAGTATAATTTTCTGTCCGTCACTTTAGCTCATCCATCTTCTCTCTCATGATCTCCAGGCATGGAACAATTATTCTGCTGAACATCACCCGATAAGAGTCTTTTCTTAAATATCTTGCCCCTTGGATGGAAGTGGGGCATACAGATCACTCAAGGGCCGTGTTCACGTGCTGGTTTGGATTCAGCAGGTCTGGGTGGGGTCCGAAATCCCGTGTTTCTATTAATAACTAGCTCTGAACTCCCACTGATGCCACTGGCCCAGGGTCCCCTTTGGAGGAGCAAGGAGATAAACCAAAGTGCGAATGATCTCACATCATCCTCAACTTCAGAAACATCTTTAAATTGGAACACAGATCTCTTTCACTCCTGACATTTCTTTCCTGACATTTCCTCATAAACATCACTCTGTCATGATCCACTTCCAGAGGAGCTAGGAAGCTGTTTATCCCTATGTCCTGCCTGTACTCCACACAGCCTTATCCCGCACTTCCCCATTTAGTACTGTGCCGGCCGTGGGTCTGTCGTGAAGGGCTCTTAACGTGTTGAGCTGTGTTCCCTGCACACCCACTTTGGCAAGAGTTTCTTTTTAATCATGAAGGATACCGAATTTTATCAAATGCTTTTTCTTCATCTATGATCATGTGTCTTTTGTCTGACATGGACTCGTTTGCATATGTTGAGCCATGCTTGTGACCCTGGAATGACCCCAACTTGATCGTGGTGCCTGATCCTCCTGACAGCTTGTGGGATTTGCTTGGCTAGCATTTTGTTGAGGGTTACACAGATTAGTTCAACACTTCCTATGTGTAGGAATCATGCTAGGCTGACTTCCTGCTTAAAAACAATTCCTCTTTTTTCTCATGTTGATTATGGATGGTGCGGCCTTCCAGGCTCATACCAAGTCGACAGCAGAGCCGGCTTCTCCTTCGACTTAGCAGGACTTCCCTGTGCAATTTTCTGCCTCCAAACACCTGGAGACGGGAGAGGGGCGGAGCCAAGCTGCAGAAACCCCTACCCCTGGCTGAGCGGAACAAATTAAGGTTCTTGTCGGGCTTGATAAAGGACTCTTCTAAAGACGATTTGGCGAGACAAGAAAAACCTACAGAAAATTCCCACAGGTTGGTAACCCCTTTAGAAGCCAGCCAGAGCTATTTATAACAGAGGCTTTAGTTTGAGAGCCTTTCTGAAGAAGGGTTTAATTTTTTAAGGAACGGCTAGGAGGACAGGATGGAGAAGGAAACGGCAACCCGCTCCAGTGTTCTTGCCTGGAGAATCCCGTGGACAGAGGAGCCTGGCGGGCTGCCGTCTATGAGGTCGCACAGAGTCAGACACAACTGAAACGACTTAGCAGCAGCAGGAGGACATGACACGCAGGCTGAGGATGTAGGGAAAGAACTGAAATAAAACCCTAGTTGGAGGCAGGGGAGCGTCTGTGTGTGAAATGAAACCAGGGCTGATGCACAAACAGGCGGAACAGACTGTCGCCCGCGAGTAAAAGGAGGGACACCAGGGGGCGCCCACGGGAGCCATCTAGCGATGCCTGCCGCTCCATCAACACCCTCCGTGTCTTCACATGTGTTCCTTTGCTTCTTCACTGGGCAACAGCTGCCTGGCAGACACTGCAGGGCGTTAAACAGGATTAAATAAAGGGTCGTGGCTCTTTCCCAGAGAGCTGGCTATTTTTCATAGGAAACAGAAGTGTGAACAAATTAAAAAATATTATGCTGTGATAAAGGGCTACATAAGGCAGGGGTATGATTTTCCCCCCACTGCCTGGTGGGTCCTAAGGCTGCCGCGGAGGACTAACAGCTCTGGCTTTATCTGGCGAGGGGATGGGTGAAAGTTCAGAGAATGTTCTGAGCAAAAGCAGGCATCCTGGGGAGATTTGAGGCCAGAGACCACTTGTAGAAGGTCATAAGCCACACTATGTTGTTCATCCTGTGAGAAGTCAATGCTTCCCAAAGTATGTTCCTAGGGTCTCACAAGATGCTTTAAAAAAAAAAATCTGGTGTAAATATTATGAAAAATGCCATATACTCTCTCCCCTTGCCTCCTGGGCACTCGAAATACACTACACATCAGCTCTGTAAAGACCCTGTGAAGTCTCACACTGAAGACACTACCTTTATTTATCCAAGTCAGGGTTTCCCCAGATTACTTGACAACGGCAATCTGTGAAAAATGCTGCTGTAAAACTGGTTTCTTTGAGGTTGCGGATGGGTGGCTCAGCTGGTAAAGAATCAGCCTGCAATGCGGGAGACTGGGGTTCGATCCCTGGGTCAAGAAGATCCCCTGGAGAAGGGAAAGGCTACTCACTCCAGTTTTCTTGGGCTTCCCTGGTGGCTCAGACGGTAAAGAATATGCCTGCAATGCGGGAGACCTGGGCTCCATCCCTGGGTCCGGAAGATCCCCTGGAGGAGGGCATGGCAACCCACTCCAGTATTCTTGCCTGGAGAATCCCATGGACAGAGGAGCCTGGTGGGCTACAGTCCACGGGGTCGCAAAGAGTCGGACACGACTGACCAAGTAAGCACAGGGCACACACACGTGTAACAGAGCTGAACCCGTTTCCCAGGCATTTCATCCTGCGCTGGTCTCCAAGCTGCCCTCTTCCCTCCGGACCTCAGCACCCACCCCCTACAAACACCTCGTCCAGCCACCCCGTCCCCCGCCTGTCAGAGCCTCCGGGGGTCATTCCTGCTTCTCCTAGGCCCGGGGTCTCCTGGCTGTCCCTGAGCTCACGGCCACACAGGCGGGAAGGCCCCGCGCCCCTGGGAACGCAGGCCGGCTGCTGCCCTCGGGGCCGCCCCGCCCGCTGCCCTTCTGGCGCCTCCGCAGCCTCCCTCGGGCTGCTGCTAGAGCAAGAGCCACGCTGCCTCCATGGAAACCAGCCCAGGCACTGTCTTCCCTGATGCCCAACCCCGGCTGGGGGAAAAGCGGAAGCTCATAGGGGAAAGGGGGCTGCAGCCACCCCCCATCTGGTTCTCTGCTGCTGGTGGGGCCGGCGAGCAGCCGCGCTCACGAGGTGCCTGTGTGGAAGGGCTCGGAAGGGCTTCCTGGGGCAGGCCCCGGAGCCCCCTGGGGTGGGGATCCTCTCCTCCCCTCGGCCTGCGTTCTGCAACGCTCCCCCACTCCCCCCTGCCCCAGGCGCCTTCCCCGCAGCCTTCAGACCCACTCACACCCCACGCCTCTTTCCAGCAGCAGCTCCCTCCTCCACCCCCGAAACCAGAGCCGCATCACTGCTGTTTGCTTAGACCCTCCAGGAGACACCGCGAGTTCCTTCCAGACAGTCCTGGTCTTCACCCAGCCCTATTGGCCCAGGCGCTGTGACCCCAGCTCTCTTAGCCATCACCTCCTCCTGGCTCATTCCACCCCCCTCCAGCATCCACCCACTGATCTGCGGGGGTGATCTCGAGTCCAATCTCTCCATATCTTTCCGTGCAGACTTGTCTTTCCATCTGGAAATGACGAGGAGCCTGGCTGTGCTCCTCCGGTCCTGAGCCTAGGGACCAGGCAGTGGGGTAACTAGTGCACAGAGCTGGGGAGGGGGCGGAGCCCTCTGGTCCAATTCCAGTCACTCCACGGTCCTTTACAAGGTTTTGGGGGAGGCTGCTGGACTGCCAACGTTACTCCCGCTCTGTGGATGGAGTCTGGGTCCTCCTGGCTGACTTCTCAGCCCAGGAGACTCTCAACACACACTAGGACTGCTGCTCGTGCTGATGCTGGCAAAAAAAAAAAAAAAACCTGTGAAAATAGGTGTTCCTGTCGGGCCTCCAGGCCACCTTGATGGCAAAGACTGGCCAAACAGGTCAGACGCTGGCCACCTAGCTCTGCTACATAAGGGCTTGATCGGATTTGGGACGGGATTCAGGCTGCTTTCCAGAGGAGGAGACCATGGCGGCAGGACCCAGTGGCAGGTGTCTGGTATCCAGGGTGTGTGAAAGCGCCTTTACCAGGCCCCTTAGGCCTGGGAGGCTGGTCCTCTGAAGCCTGGCACTGGGGAGTCAGCAAGACCACCAGGATCTACAGCAATGCGGCCTGCTGCGCAGAACAACGAGGTCAGGGGAGTGTGGTCTGAGCCCCTTGTTCCTCCCCCTCCTGGCAGACTCACGCATTGCAGTAGAGAGTCTGCCCAGTCACCGCACACGCACACGCACACGCACACCCACCCACACCCACACCCACACCCACGACCCCATACCCGTGTGACCACACCCCCAAGCTCGTTCTGAGTGTGTTTCTCCCGTGTCAGAGCCCACCCCCTTCCTCCCTGGGCACCAGGGTGTCTCGGGATTGAGTCTGGGTTAAGCACCCCCAGGTGGCATCACCCCCAAATGCAGAGCTCCCCAGGGGCTGCTCTTAGCTGGAGGGCGGGAGGCTGTGCTGATTTTTCGGGCTCCATGGCTCACGGGGCGTCACACTGACACCAGGAGGGCCTGGTTCCCTAAGGGAACTGCCCTCACCGTGCGTCCACCGCGATACGGGGGCCTTGTCCCCCCACGGCTGCCCCTCTGCAGGAACAAGCCATTCGTGATTCTGCCCAGCCCAGGCTCCCGGGTCAGGGACTGACACACGCTACGATCCTGCGGGCCTGACACTGGCTGACGGCCTGGTGGCCACAGAGAGGGGGTCGTCTGTGCCTATTTATAGCGACCCTAGTTTAGTTCAAGGCTCACTGCCTCCGAAGAAATCTGTTCAGGGTTCTTTTCTTTGTCTTTCACCAACATGAAGCGGGCTTTGGGGCAGAGATCACAGAGGACAAAAGCTTGGCTCTGCCGCCCTCTACTGGCTGGACGGCAATATTGCCTTCTCCCCAGAAACAGTGGGAGGACTGGGGCCAGGTGTGCGTTTGCCGGACCCACTGAGACAGCTGCGGCTCTGTTCCCAACAGGTGTTGGTTTACACGGACTTTGATTAGGTTAACTTTCTGAGTCTTATATTACGGAATTAGGCATTTTTCCTTCTCGCCCTTCAGAGAACTCTAAATGGCTGAACAATTTTCAAATCAGAAATATGTTCGACAGTGGGGTTAGTATCTTTTGTTTACCTAGAAGATGGATTATTAGATGTTGAAGCAATCCGACTTGCCACACGTTGTAACATGAAGTTTTGGTACTCAACATTGCTGAAGGAGTGTGGGGGTATGAAGTATTCCAGGAGAATATTCCATACTTCAGTGTTAAGGAGTTGCATCGGAATAAGCCATAATGGTCCCCTATTTTCTTTTCTATTATAAGCAATCTTAAAATACTCTCACACTTCCTGGCATCACTAAACAAGAGAATAAGTCAGGTCTCATTTACTGAGGTGTCTACAGCCAAACATATGGTTCTGGTTGAGACATAGGGACTTTCTTTTAATGAGCTAGTAGTTCCTCTTTCTGCAAAAGATCCTGACCACCAGCCAAGAAAGCGTGGAGCCCAAATTGGGAGACCTTTTAAGCTTCTGGTTTAAAGGTATTATTGATCATTGTTAAAGTCAGATTTGCCTCGTCACTGTTTCTCCCGCCCATGTCTGGGGTTCTTTTCAACGTGATTAAAAGAACACGTGTAACGATGCCCACACGAAGCACTGCTTCTCAGGATGGGGGTGCCCGTCCCCAGGCTTCAGTAGAGCAGGCAAACTGGCCGTCTGCCGCACGGATGCAGGAAGCCAGCCCTGGGGGCTAAGAATAAAGAGAAGGTGCCAATGGCACCCCACTGCAGTACTCTTGCCTGGAAAATCCCATGGATGGAGGAGCCTGGTGGGCTGCAGTCCGTGGGGTCACAGAGTCGGACACGACTGAGCGACTTCACTTTCACTTTTCACTTTCATGCACTGGAGAAGGAAATGGCAACCCACTCCAGTGTTCTTGCCTGGAGAATCCCAGGGACAGGGGAGCCTGGTGGGCTGCTGTCTATGGGGTTGCAGAGTCAGACACGACTGAAGTGACTTAGCAGCAGCAGCCTGGGGCCTGGCCACGTCTACCTACTCTCTGGAGCCTCTGACACCCGCCAGGCTCCCCAGCCTTTCTCTCCCCGATTTGAGATCATGTCCCACATGGACTTCTGTCTGTCTACGCTGCCTTTGTGCTTGAAACCCTTCCCTGAATCTCTCGCGTTGACTGCCCAGGCTCCCTTCTGCAGCTCTGACTTTTCCCCGAGTTCCTTCAGCAGAATCTCACGTCCTGGCCCTGGGGACCCCTTGCAGCCTGTGGTCAGGGAGCCCCCTTTCCCTGCACCTCCTGCTCTACCCTTGGGAAGAAAGACGACAGGATGGACACAGCCCCCAGGGACCTCCAAAGAGATCTCCCAAACCGCACGCCTTGTACTCTGATCAGAGAAGATTCCTCTTTTGTTTTTTCAAGCTGAGCTAAGAAACATTTCTTTAGAGAAAAATAGTGACTGCAAAAGTTTGAATAAAAGGTTTTTAAAGACACAACGGACAGGATGATCTAATACCCCTAATAGCTAATATTTCTTAGACATTTCAGAATTCCCTTCTCTCCCACCCCCTCTTTAGGGAGGAGGCAATAAGTAACACTTAAGAGACAACATTTTGCACTGGGTGCCAGCTCTCGGCTCTAATGGGTGCTGGGCAGCTGTCCCAGGCCAGATAAGTCACATTAAAGCTGAGGACAAAACCAAAGGGATTGAATTTCTTTTTTAAATTACGAGAAAAAAAAAAAAAAAAAAACATGGCCCAGGTTCCTGGAAGTTGTTAAGATGCTTTTTAAAAGACATCTTAAATCATCACTCTTATGCTTGTCTTAGTTTTTGAAACTTCTTGGGCAGGTTTCTGCTTTGTTTTGGTGGAAAGTGGTTCCAAGTAATGGTATGGAATTCGCCTACTCTGAGGTCAGGCTGGGGCGTGAGCTGAGGAAGGAGACCCAGCGTTAATCAAGCACGTGCTGAGCCTCAGGGACAGGATGCAGATGAGCTGGGGGATTCTCAGGACCAGCCTGGGTCCCCATCTGTGCGCCTCAGTGGCTTTGAGAACGTCAGGGTTCACGTCCATAGAGCCGGTGAGACAAGAACCCGGCACTCAAAGCAGGTCTGCATGATGCCTGGATCTGCCATATCCTACAAAGGACATGAGGCCTGTGAAGGAAGGCTCTAACTCAGGAAATTCTTCTGAGGTCCAGGAAAATCTCTTCGTAAATAAATAAATAGGGGCACTGTCCATTTTCTGAGCGGGGAAACTTGCTCAGGACAACTAACTAGATGGGATGCTAGGATGGCAGGCATGAAATGATGCTGCCCTGGGCAAACCAGGATGCCCTGTCGTCACTTTCATCACTGGGGTCAAGTGTCTATGATGCCAAGAAGCAAGGTTACCAATAGGAGAATCAGAAGCAGGTGGCAGGACCAAGATCTGACCCAAGTCTTTAAAAAAAAAAAAAAAATCCCTGCTCTCACTACATCATAGCCACCCCCCACGACATACGCTCTTGACAAGCCTACAGCCAGGACCCACGTCCCTGACTCGTAGACAGGTCAGCAGTGGGGGTGCAGCACGGAGATCTTTCTACCGCAAAATGCTATTATCCTGAGCAGGAACACAGTCAAGCTGCTTCTTTGTTCTAAAGCCAGATTAAAAACGTCTGTGTAGTTGCTGAAAACTTCATGAATCAGACTGGTTGATCTGGAGGTTAGAAGAGTGTTCCCCTTTCTACTTTTCTCAAATCCCTTGTTCTCTCCATCCTTCATACACTAATTGAAAACTGTACTTGTTAAAGGACTGCTGATGCCAATGGTCTGAAATCACCAGAAAGCTTAAGTAAATGCGTTGCTCCCAGCTGTAGGAGAGTAAGCTATGTCAGTTCTGCTGTTTGATCGTCTGTGTTTCTGATGCTTTGAGATCTGCAGCTCTGCAGGCCCTATGGTGGCTCCCCCTGCCAGAGTCAGCCAATTCCTAGAGACAACGACTGGCCTTCTAGAATGCCTCGCATAGGACGGCTAACCAGCCTGCAGCCCACTCCCACCATCTGCTCTACCAGGTCTCACACTCTGGGCCCCCTGCCCCAGTCACCACAGGGCAGGCACCAGGCAACGCCACCCAGCCCCACACCCCAGAGCCTCCCGGAAGTTTACAGACGACCCAAGTCCAAGCTCTCGCCCAGGTTTTCCCCTCCCCTCCTTCTGCCTGACTGACCCTGGGGCCTCCCTGTCTGGCCCCCCGCCATGGTCTGGCAAGCCCCTTCCTCTCGGGAACTGAGTAACAAACTCTCTTCAGTGGCGACTGTCTCCTGATCTGTCGGCTTCATCATGCCTGAACCATGAAAGAGCCTCGTTGTAAAACACAAGCCACCCTTCTAAAGCTCACTTGCCCCCACCCCGTGTCCCCTCCTTACAAACAGTCCTAGTCCACGGGGACATCAGCAGTGGGAGAAAGCCTGGCAGTTGCAACCCAGAGCTCTATTTTCACAAAGCAGCACAGACAGACAGCTTTCTCCTCACTGGTGGTCAAGCAAAGCAGAGAAGAGAGACCACTTTTTCAAGAAATACCCCAGTAAAACATGATCTTAGGGCCACCTGGGCACTGCTCACCCCATAGTGAGCAAAGCGATACCCGAAGTTAGGAAATCAACACCACTGATAACAAACCAGAGTCATCAATCACAGCCCTTCCATAGCCATCTGCCCTTTAATCAGTCACCACCATGGGAGTTTGGGAGCTGCCTAAAATACTCAGTATTTGGTGCAGAGTACAGGGGAAAAATACAGGTTTCCCAGGTGGCACTAGTGGTAAGGAGACATAAGAGATACGGGTTCCATCCATGAGTTGGGAAGATCCCCTGGAGAAGGGCATGGCAACCCACTCCAGTGTTCTTGCCTAGAGATTACAGGGAACAGAGGAACCTGCCAGGCTTTGGTCCATAGGGTTGCAAAGAGTTGGACATGACTGAAGCAACTTAGGACACATGCAGGGAAAATACATTAAAAATATACAAGTTGAATTCACTGCACTCAACTGCACAAATTTTTAAAAGAAGTTAATAGTCAAAATATTAAGTTTGGAAAAATGGAATATTCCTAGTGAAAAAAAATTCCCAATAATGCTGGCGTTCCCCTCCCCCCATTGCACTCCTGCAGATCATTAATTTTGAAATATATTCAGTTATTTGTTTCAAAGTTAGGAAACCACATGTGTCTCCTCAGGAGAATGAAGTCCATAAATATTTTAGGTAAGTGAGAGAAGTGAACGAATTCATCCCACGAGCATCTGTCATCCACGGTTGGGACACAAAATCGCCTCTGCCAGACGGTGTTTGGAAATCCAGAGTTGAGTGACAGGCACTAGATTTTTTTTTTCTTTCTACTCACCCTTTAGCCTCTGTTGCTATGCCAACGTCGGTTAACTTCATGCCTACACCTACAGGAACAGAGAGCAGAGACAGCACGTGTTACCCGAGGCTCCTCGGAAGAGAGGGACCACGCATTCACGGGGTGGAGGGGCAATCCCAGCCCCGTCTTGTCCCTTCCTGCAGAAACGCTTCCCTTCTTGTTTCCCTCAGTAGCAGCGGATAGCATCCCAGGCGTGCCTCCAGCCTATGGGGCCACAGTAGGGAAGGTGGGCTTTGGGGGCAGCCAGCCAAAGCACACACCCAGGGACGCTGTCCTCTGCCTGCCTGGCCCACATCTCTGCTGGAGCAGGGGGCCTGGCACCAGCCCCGGAGGTCTCTCCCCAGAGATGCTCTGCTGTGGGCCTAGGTCTACTCCGTGCTCTTCAATGAGAGTGGAAGCCCTTGTCCAATAGGAAGTGGGCTGGGTGTGGCCTGGGCGGACCAAGTTCAATAGTGAGGGTTCAAGACAGGCATCTGTTCAGTTCAAGGCCAGGCTCCGGACCTACACCTTCCCATCTCCATAAAGACAGCATCTGATTCAGGATAGAAGGTTTATCTGGGCCGGCTTTAGATCCAGGGAAAACCTCTTGAGTTATGTGTAGACTTTTTAGCCACTGGACTGGAGATGCAGACATGTGTCACCCATGGTCTAACCCTTTGATGCTTTTCCTAACTTCTATCCATTCAACCAGGGGTCCCCAACCTCCAGGCCATGGACCAGCACCAGCTGTCAGATCAGCGGTAGCATTAGATCAGAAATAAAGTCCACGATAAATATAATGCTCTTGAATCATCCTAAAACCAACCCCCACCCACGCAACCCCTGGTCCATGGAAAAACTGTCTTCCATGAAATTGGTTCCTGGTGCCAAAAAGGTTGGGGGCCGCTGCATTAAAGCATCGGAAGTTGGGCGAAGACGGGTGGAGCAAACCAACACCACAGCTCTGAGCATCCCACCCTGGGTCAGTGAAGAGCTCTGGGCATCCTTATTAGAATCCTAAACACACAGGAACCTTCTTCCTCTCCCCCAACCCCCAGCAGGAGCAGCTGGGACAATGGCTCGGGAACCGGGGATTCAAACAGAATGAAAGTCCTGTTGTGTTGCAAGGAGGAAAAGAGCAAGATTTCCGCCTTCCACCGTGGCGGGGTAGGGGGTGGGGAGTGCCTCTCTCTCAAGCACCACCTTGTCTGGAAGGCAGTCCTCTGATGCCCAGAGTGTGGGTAACCTATGGCCTTTCCAGAATCTCCTTTCCAGACCAGACACCAACCCTGTTCCTTCCTCTGTAGGGTGGTGGCTGTGGGTACAGCTCCAGCTCCACAGACCTCTGCCGTAATCTCACCCATGCCACCTGATGGCCGGTCCTTAACAGCAGGGCATGGGGTCCACGGACCCTGGAGGGCTACAGTCCACAGGGTCACAGAGCGGACACGACTGAAGCGACCTGGCATGCACATGTGGGCTCCGTGGTGCCATGCCACCTGGGTCTCGCCTTCTCGTCTCTGGCCCCTGACTCGCCCCGGCCAGGCCAGGCTGTGGCTAGAGGAAAGGTCTGGCCGGATGGCAACCTAGTTCCACGGTCTCCGTTCCTCGGAGTACTGCTCCCTGAGGCTCAGAAAAGCAACGGCTAAAGGGTTCGAGCTCTGATCCAGCAACACCTGCCTGGGCCGCGGTGAAGACACAGGCCGCGTGGCTGCTCAGGCTGGTCAGATAGAAGCAAAGAGCCGCGCTTTCCTGCAGGGCGCCTGGGAGCTGAGTTAGACACAGCACTTTGAGGCTGCCAGTAAGCATTCTAAAAGCCTCTTTCACTGTTGGCCACTAAAATGTGCCTCGTGCTTTCAAAGCTGTTAACAACGAAAACATATGTAGAAATGCTTCCCACGGTTTTTGTCATAGGAACTGTACTTGGGAAGGAAAAACACTAATCGCAAAAGCCCTCTCTGGACATTTTGTTTCGTAGAAAATGTTGTATTTAAAAATTACAGCTCTAAGCTGCAGAAAAGTCCAATTTTAAAGTCATTTGGCAAAAAGGTCCTTGAGCTTGGGAATTGCTTTTCCTCGAGTCCCACAATTACCAGCTGTCACCGATGCTGGAAAAACAATATGATTTTCAAAAAGAAACCTCTCTCTCACTCGGCTTAATGATTTGCCAACAATTCAACCAAAGTTATTAAGGGTCTCTATAGGACGCTAATTTGGATTATGGTGTGCAGTTATTAAAGCGTGTCGGGGATGACAGTCATCTATGGGTTGTTTCCGAGGGAAGGCAGAAGGCGGCAGTATCACAAGAACCCAGAATTTGAGTCCTCGGATTATCGGGCTGACAGCTTCTTAGGAATCACAGTGGTTTCAGTGCCTGTGGGCCTTGGGGCTAAATGGCAGGCTCACCTTTCGCCCCACAAACCTGCAGGACTCGCCACAATCCCATCACCACGTGAAGGCAACCAGGGAGAAAATAAGAGTCAGAAAAAGCAATATTTGAGCTTGGGTTTGTTTGGGATTTTTAAAATCCTAATTCCAGAGTCTCAGCAAAACGATAAAACGTGGGACTCGCTTAGAGAATAGGTGTTACCTAGGGCCACAGCGAAGATGATGGAAATCTTCCCCAGTAGCAGAGAGTAAAACACCCTTATGAGATACCATGCCGACACTTTAAACCACACATGCCACCATAAGGTGATGTAAGGTTCCCCTATAGCTGTTTACCGGTGCCTGGAAGAAAAGTTATGAGCAACCTAGATAGCATCTTCAAAAGCAGAGACATTACTTTGCCGACTAAGGTCCGTCTAGTCAAGGCTATGGTTTTTCCCGTGGTTGTGTATGGATGTGAGAGTTGGACTGTGAAGAAGGCTGAGTGCCGAAGAATTGCTGCTTTTGAACTGTGGTGTTGGAGAAGACTCTTGAGAGTCCCTTGGACTGCAAGAAGATCCAACCAGTCCATTCTGAAGGAGATCAACCCTGGGATTTCTTTGGAGGGAATGATGCTAAAGCTGAAGCTCCAGTACTTTGGCCACCTCATGCAAAGAGTTGACTCATTGGAAAAGACTCTGATGCTGGGAGGGATTGGGGGCAGGAGGAGAAGAGGACGGCAAAGGATGAGATGGCTGGATGGCATCATTGACTCGATGGATGCAACTCTGAGTGAACCCCGGGAGTTGGGGATGGACAGGGAGGCCTGGCGTGCTGCGATTCATGGGGTCGCAGAGAGTCGGACACGACTGAGTGACTGAACTGAACTGAAGCAAAATTAGCCATGCACGAGGCTCCCAGGGCTGCTTTCCCCAGTGTAACAACCATATTTGACACAAAGTTTTTAACTCAGAAGGACAAACACAGGCGAGTCTGAGAGTGGCGTGGACAGTTTGGGTGAGACAGCTGTCTGAAGACCATGTTTTGAGTGCACAGCAGCAGCGTCTCTTCACGAGTGAGTGGTTAGGGCTGTCTTCAGCTTGCAGGTCAGGCTCCCCTTCAAGTCTGAACACCACACTCTCCGGCTAGCCTCAGCGGAGCCCCTCACAGCAGCCTTCAACATTAAGGGATACCTGGGAAGCCTTGCAAATTTGTAAGTTTGAGTTTTCGTGGAGAGCGCTTGGGGTTCAGAAATAGCATGCTGCAGCGGGGAAAGGAGAGGGTGGGACAAGTAGAGAGAGAGAGTGGCGTTGCTGTAAACACACCATCACGTGTCAGATAGTTAGTGGGAAGCTGCTCTATACACAGGGAACGCAGCCTTGCCCTCTGCAATGACATAGAGGGGTGGGAAGGAGGCTTGACAGGGAGGAGACGCACGTATGCTTAGAGCGGGTTCCTGTGGCTGTCCAGCAGACACCAACAACATTGTAAAGCAATTACTTCGATTTAAAAAACAAACAGGGATGTCTGGCACTCAAAAAAAGAGTGGGTTGGAGTCTGGGACCCCTCTTAGCAGCTGACTGACAGCCATGATTAGATCCTTAACTCCCAGCCTCTGTTTTTCCATCTGTAAAATGGGGATCATGATGTCTCTTTGGCAGAGCTATCAAGACGAAACAAAACCAGGGGAAAATGAAAGCAGGCAAAAACTGATGAACTCCAAGTTAGGTCTATAGACTTGTTACATTGTGCTGATGTCAACCTCCTGGCAGTGTTATGGCTATGCAAGGCGCTATCATTAGGCGAAGCCGGGTGAGGGGTACCTGGAGACCCTCTCCACAGTCTTGCAACTTCCCATCCCCGTGGTTATTTCAGAAGATTTTAAAAATAGGGAACACCATGTCAGCGCTGTGCTAAACGTCTTCCTCTCTCGCGTAATCCTCACAGACACCCGCTGTGGAAAGGGCTGAGACACAAAGGTGAGCGGCCCGCTCAAGGCTGGGACGTGGAAGTGCAGGGGCGTCTCCTCACCGCCAGGCTCCAGAGCTCGGGGTCCTTGCGTGTGACAATGTCTGATATTAGCAGGTACCCAGTTATAGGTCAGGTTTTTCCTAAAGCATTGTCATCTGGGAAGGAAAAGGGAGGCCCCCGTGGCCGAAGCTGCTGGGGCGGCAGCCCATTGCCCTCCCTTCATGCGTGTGCATAGCTATACCCCCCACATGCCTCCACTAGCCTCTCTTGGCCTGAGAGCCTTTCTCGGGTCACACGCCCTCGCTGCGCTCAGCAGGGCTGGCCCACGTGCCGGCAGCAAACCCAGGGGAGTTCACCTCCCCCCTCGCAGTATAAACACCCCTGCTCCTCGAGTGTGATCTTTGCTGAGAAGCTTGTCCTGCTCAGCCTCCCAGACTTTCCCCACCGGGCTTCAGCTTCAGGAATTCACAGCGGTGACTGGCTATCAGACGCCGTATCGACTTTCTTTCCCTTCGCCTGCCACACTTTCTCAATCTCCTACCAGCATTTCCTGGGGTCCCCTCCCAAATACTTGCACTGGAACATTTGTGTGCGATAGAAGATGAACTTGGCCTAAATAAAGGATTTGTTTCTGCCCAGCGTTTTGGAGATAACTGCTAAGCTCTGGTAAGTCAGAGAGACTTCCCTGGTGGTCCGATGGCTAAGGCTCCATGATCTCAATGCAGGGGGGCCTGGGTTCAATCCCTGATCAGGGAACTAGATCCCACACTCCATAACCAAGACCTGGTGCAGCCAAATAATTTTTTTTTAAACTGTCCGAAGAGGCTAGAGGCTGAGGTCATCCCACGGGCAAGCAGTGATGGGTCCCTAAACAAATCTTGGCTGAACATTTCTGGATGGCAATGCTCCATGCACACCCCTCCCCGCCAGAAAGGGGCACTGACCCCTGGCTCCACCAGGAGGGGACACCTGGAAACTCCCACCTGGTCTCCCCTGGACCCTTCCCCAAGTGCCTCTTCCCTTTACTGATTTGAGTCTGTATCCTTTCACTGTAATAAACCGTAATCACGAACATAATGCTTTTCTGAGTTCCATGAGTCCTCCCAGAAAATCAGTGAACTGCAGGCTGGTGGTCTAGGGGAAACCCCAAACTGCAACTTGTCTCAGGGCCCTCTCTGTGAGAAATCTAATGATGACATCCCCATTTCATACACCAAATGCATTCCCCATGAGGTGGGTATAAATGGGAAACGTGCTGTAAATTCACCAGGGGAGCTTGAAAGCTCAAGCACCCGTGAAAGACCCTTTCACCTATTACAAATGAATTCTTACATTTTAATTAATCTTTTGGTATGTGTGGATTTTCATATATTCATGTATTCCTGATTTTGTGCCTATTGACACAGAGCATCAATTTTTGGTTACCTCTTATAATGGGAAGGCATTATGAATAATTATAATTGGAATGAATTATTAAAGTGTACTTTGTTACTCCATTGGCTGGGTCATTTCACGCTCCTTTGTCACTGTTTCTCATGAGACATTAGTAACACTTTCTGCTGGCGAAGATGCTGACAGTCTGCACCCAGGAGATCGCTCCTTCCGCCTCCCCTCCGCCCCCAGGAACGTTCCAGACCCAGAGCACCCCTGGAACCCAGGCCAAGCTGCTCTGCTCACCCTGCATGTCTGTGACCAGCAGGCAGCCACTTGTTTTCTGGTAGACCCAGTGCTGGAAGGTGCAACACTTCTGCCCAGCCTCCGACTCTCTTCTCAAGAAGTTTATCTCCTTCCCATCCCTGATGGAATACTTCACGAATTCTCCAATCAGCTCTTCCTCTACGGTTGCGTACGGGATGTTATTCTCAGGTCGATGGATGAGGAAAATAGGAATGATCCTGGAAGGAAAGAGAACATGGGCAGGATTGCATTGTCACATGGGAATAAAGACATGGGGACATTCTACCCAACCGGGAGGAGCAGTGGACTGCAGGATAAACCCCCGGGTTCCATCAGATGTAGACTAAATATCTGCCAGTGATTATTTAATAGGGGAGAAAGGGGGGGTGTGTGTTCCTTTTATTTGTTCCTAGAGTTGATGAGAAACTCTTCCTCCGATGGAGTTTAATTGCTCCTGTAGAAATGAATGTCTTTATAGCCATCGTTAGAGTCCATCACTGACCCACGGGTCAGGTGACTATGCATCCAGCCAGCCAGCATATATGCACCCTTGTATCCACCCTTCCTTTTATTCCATCAGCAAATATTCACTCAGCGGCTTCTATGTGTCAGTCTCCCTCCCAGATGTCCTTCTAGAAAACACTGAAGACGATGGAAGCTCCACTCTCAAGGATCTTACATTTAAATGCAGGCGCCAGGCAGCAAACAGGTGCAGCGCGCTCTGTGCTCTATAAGGAACCAGAGCAGTGGGGGGGAGGAGGCAGCCCAAGTGGGCTGTGATTTGATTTAGGAAGGTTGGAGATGGCCTCGAAAATAAGGAGCATTTGAGCAGACAGGCCTGTAGGAGGTGGGGCTTGCGGGGGGAGCCATGAGGGTGTCTCGGCAGGAACATTCCAAGTGGAAGGAACAGCAAATGGTGAGGTTCTGGGCGGGGGCCTGGGGGACGGCGTGTCTGGAGGGTGGCGGTGGCCGAGCAAGGCCAGGAGGGAATGGGGCGGGACTGGGGGCCCTGGGCCACTTGGGAGACTCCACCCTTTGTACTGGGCGGGGGTGAGAAACGTTGGAGGGTCTTGGAGGAGGAGGAGATCAAACTTGCATGCGACAGGGGCCGCTCTGCACCCCTGGTGGCATGTGTGAGGCTGGACGGGGCGGGAGAGGCAGCAGGGAGGCCAGGCAGCAGCGATGCGTGGGGGGGGGGGGGGGGGGGGGGGCGGGGGCGGCGGTCAGACCCTGCCCCGCCCCACCGCCCCACCGCCCAAGGGAATCCACCCAAGCCTGACCCTCCCTCCTCCAACCTCCCCCAGCCTCACTCTACGCTGAGCACCCGGCTTCCTGGTTGGACCGGGAAAAACGGAAACGCTGAGAGAGCTTCTAAAAGCTGCCACCACCACGCGCTCCCACCCCCGAGGACCAGCCCTTCTGGCTGCGACCCGAGCCCTCGCCCCACCGGCGCCCTGGATTCCCGGCCCCTCCCCGAGGCTCGAGGACACTCCGGCGGGAGGGGGCCCACTCTCCTGCATGACCGTCCCCCTGCAGACTCCTTCCCGGTGGGCACGCTGTGATGACTCCACAGCCTGCGGACCCCGCAGCCCACTCCCACCCCGACTCGCCATTCCCATCAAAACCCAAATCCGCCTACAACCCTTTCCCCCTCCCAGTCTCTCCTGAACCCAAAGCGGCCTTTCTGCTGAAAGAAACCTCGGTCTGGGGCACCACGTTGCCCAGCAGAGCAGTCCCCCTTTCTCCGCCCTCATCTGACTCGTTCTCAGTGGCACTGAAGAGTCGCTCTCATTTGTTTCTAAGACATCTTCCCCCGCCCTCCAGAAACTCACTTCCTTTTGGTTTCCTTTCTGCTTGCCTGGCTACTTCCTGTCTGCCTGCTTTGCTGGTTCCTTGTTTCTCCCCATCCTTTACGCCCTGGCACATCCTGGGACAGGTCTCCTTTGCTCTGCACTCAGTTCTCTAGTTTTAAATTCCCTTGCTTTAAATACAGTTTACGAGTTGACAGCTTCTGCATTTACATCAGCAGGCCCAGACCTCTCCCTTGAAATCCTGACACGTCTCCAGCCAACTGACTCTCCATCTACACTTGATGTCTAAAAGGCGTCTCGAATTTAACATGGCAAAGGCTGAACTACTTATTTACCCCAAGTCCAACATCTGTAGAGTCTATTGGCAACTGTACCTTTGCATTCTTTCCATTCAACAAAAAAAAATCAACTGGATAGCTTGTGCCTGTGCAGAGTGATCCATCTGCCATACACCTACACGAGTCTACCCCGCCTTCACTGTCTTCAAGGGGCCACTTCGTCTGCCCCGTCTAAGTGAAAGCGGCTCAGTTGTGTCCAACTCTTTGCGACCCTATGGCCTATCCCAGCCCGCCAGGCCCCTCTGTCCATGGAATTCTCCAGGCCAGAATACCAGTGTGGGTAGCCTTTCCCTTCTCCAGGGAGTCTTCCCAACCCAGGGATTGAAGCCAGGTCTCCTGCATTGCAGGCGGATTCTTTACCAGCTGAGCCACAAGAAGTTCACGTCAGGCTCCTCTCCCTTTTTGCTTCCTCCATGTTGTTGTTCTTGTTTAGTCACTAAGTCGTGTCCGACTCTTTTGCAACCCCATGGACTGTAGGCCCCCAGGCTCCTCTGTCCATAGGATTCTCCAGGCAAGGATACTGGAATGGGCTGCTATTCTCCAGGGGATCGTCCTGCTCCAGGGGATCGTCCTGCTCCAGGGGATCGTCCTGCCCCAGGGATCAAACCCGCATCTTCTGTATTGCAGGGGGACTCTCTATGGCTGAGCCATCACGGAAGCCCGGCTCCTTCCGTAAGTCTGATTAAACACACCTACCCCCGGAAAGTCAGGCAAGCCTGTTCTCTCAAACTCCCCACGCCAGAGGCTTAGTTCCACCGTCACTGCCCCCTTTTGGGGCTGTAGCAATCACTTGCAGACTGGTCTCACTGCATCCAGCCTCTGGGCCTTGTCCTTGGACATCCATTGCCCCAGGCAGATAGCTGTAAGAGCCGCATCGATGCAGAGGACTTTCAGGGCAACGAAACTACTCTATATGGTACCATATAACACATCAGTAGACAGTTGTCCAAGCCCACAGAAGGCACAACCTAATGTACGCTGTGGGCCTGCAGTGATGTTATGTCAATGGAGATTCATTGTGACAGACGTTCCGACCTGGTGAGGGGTGTGGATGGCGGGCGAGGTGATGGGGTGTGGAAATCTGTCCCCTCCATTCAATTTTGCTGTGAACCTAAAACTGTTCTGAAGATAAAATTATTGACATGTCTGCTCTGTGGCTCGTTTGCCCTGCTAAAGCTCCTGGTTAACCCCTGCCTCCTCCTCACCCCCGAAGCCAAGAGAACACTTTCCAAGCTCATCAGCTGAGCATTTAAAGTCCTCTGCATTCTGGCCTCCTGGCTTCCCGCCTCTTACCCTGCCCCCCCCCTTTTTTTCTGCCTCCCAGCACGCTAGATCTGCTGAACTTTTCCCGTCTCCTTGGAAACCTTCTTTCACGGCTCTTCATCTCTTTGGACATGCTGCCCCCTTTGCTTGCTAGTCTCCACCCTTGCCCTTCATCTGGAAGACTCCGACTCATTCTTCAACACCCTCCTCTTGGAAGCCTTTCCAGACCCCTCCTCCCTCCTCCGTGTCCCCATAACTCCTTGCACTCGACACAGTGGGCTTTGTCCTACATGCCTCACACTGCTGGCTGTGAGGAGCAAGAACCTGCTTCATTTTCTTTTTATCCTTTAAGCGCCCATCACCTAGCTTGGAACAAAGCCTGGCTCATAGTAAATGCTCAGTGTCTGGGGGAGAAGAGAATATGTATACAGGACAAAGTTTGAGTCTCGGCACGGACATCTGGGACCAGGCAATTCTTGGGCGGTGACTGTCCTGTGCATTATAGGATGTTAGCAACATCTCTGGCTGCTTCTACCAGAGGCCCGGAGCAGCCCTCCTAGTCACGACTGATACAGGATACGACCTGACAGTCAAGGAGAGGTCATCTCATTCAAGTCTGACCACAACAGATGCCGTTTTCGAGGGCTTAAAAGCAGAAATTATGATGGCCACCCTGAGGAAGAGGTAAGATGCTAATTTTCGATGTTTGTTAACATGAAGAATATGTTTAGTACAGATCGAACGGATAAACAGGAACCTGCATTAGGGACTTACACCTAACAACTATTAAGGCTTTCAAAGGCTCAGAAAGGAGGCTTCTGGAAGGGCCTAAGTGCCAGAATAAAAAAGTGATGGTGTGACAGTCCCCTGCACCAATGATGGTGACCGGGCGGGAGGCTGGGGTCAGCTGTGTTAGTAAGACCACACACAAGCCCTACGGTGAAGGCCTCGGAAGAGCCCCGGGTTTTCAGCCAGAATCTCTACAGGTAAGCACGTAGAACAATCCTGTGCGACGCCATGACCACAGCCAAGCTTAGGAAGAGTCATGCGGGCGGCAGGGCGGGGCCTCCTCCCCCCAGAGATGCCGTCACAGGCACCACCACCATCCCCACCTCCCTGGGGACCCGGGGCAGGTCCTCCCGCAGTGAGGTGAGACTTCAGGTCGGTCTCTCACGAGGAAGGGTTCCCTGGGCAGGTCTGCACTTGCACAGCATTGCGGGGGGCTGCTTCCCCAGCAGTGAAAGCAGAGCTGGAAGGATCTCCCAGAGCACCGAGGACACGTGGGCTCCACCCACGACCTGCCCTCTCCCAGAGTCCAGCTGGAGGCTACCCCCAGGTGTCGAGTCAAAGATCGTAGAGAAAACGTCAGCAAAGTGGGAGGAAGGATGCAACACTCAGTTGAGTTTTAAAAGACGCAAAACATAATGTTCCAAAGAAAGCCTTCTGCAGGCAACTCGGCCTTTGGCAGGTGCATTTTACCCCCTTCTGCCATTTATGAGTATTTCCTTAAAAAAAAAAAAAAAAAAAAACGAGAAGCGCACCTCCCCTCTTCCCCACCCAATTTCAGATGGCAGAGCACTTCTCTCAGGAGCAGGATCTAGACCAGGACACAGTCCTGAGACACCACGTGGGCAACCCTTCCACCACGGATGCTGAGTGCCAATCCCATGCTTGGGGAAAGACTGATGCTGAAGCTGAAATTCCAGTGCTTTGGCCACCTGATGTGAAGAACTGACTCATTGGAAAAGACCCTGATGCTGGGGAAGGCTGAGGGCAGGAGGAAAAGGGGACGACAGAGGATGAGATGCTTGGATGGCATCACTAACTCAATGGACATGAGTTTGGGTAAACTCCAGGAGTTGGTGATGGCCAGGGAGGCCTGGTGTACTGCAGTCCATGGGGTCGCAAAGAGTCAGACACGACTGAGCAACTGAACTATCCCTCCATATCCTGCCCTTGTCTATGAATGAGGTCAAACTCTCCCACAATAAGGAAAGGTATCTGGATTCCAAAACATGCACAGCCATTTCCAGAGCAGTGGCAGATTTGCTGGAAGCTGATTAAGCCTAAGTCCTTCACCCTTTCCAAGTCCCTGGCCGTATCTTGATATTCATAATTGTGTTCTTTTCCTTAGAGAAGCCCCCAAGTCCTGTATGAGTCAGTTCTCACAAAGCTTGGGTATGTCCCTGCAGGAGGGCACTTCGGTGCCACGCCTGGTGGACTGATTACTGGGTGGACTCTTCCTCAACCAGGAACTATAGAGAACAGAGCAGCAAGAGGGGCTGAAGAACGGGCTGAGCTCTACAGACGGCCCAGTCCAGACTACCTCAGTGCACTGAACAGAAAAGCAACTGAGAGTGGTTTTCTTTGCAGTATGTTCATTTTTCTTGAAGTTGCTGAGAATTGCTTCCCAGGTGGCACTAGTGGTAAAGAACCCGCCAGTGCAGGAGACGTAAGAGACGCAGGTTCAGTCCCTGGGTCGGGAAGGTCCTCTGGAGGCAGGCATGGCAACCCACTCCAGTGTTCTTGCCTGGAGAATCCCATGGACAGAGGAGCCTGAAGGGCTACCGTCCACGGGGTCTCAAAGGGTCCGGACACGACGGAAGTGACTCAGCAGGCGTGCACCGAGGACACAGGCAGACCTTGAAGAGCAGCAGGCATGAGACTCTGTATGGGGTGTGCCCGACGCACCTGCTCAGGAAGGCGATTTCTCTTCCATTTTGCGAGTTCAGAGATGACGCGGATAAGAAGCAGGCCCTTCCTGCTTTCCCCCCTTCCCCATTTGCACCGATGTGTAAACGGCTGCTCCGTCTGCAGTTTCCAACGGGCACTGGCACAGCCCCTTCTCTTCCCACGTGTGGTTTCAGCCAGATAAGAGATCAGTAAACACGAGCTCCAGACACTCCAGCATGCACATGGGCCAACAGATACTTGTCAGTGTAACTGACCTCAGTGGGTAAACACTGCACCTCCGTGTAGTGCTCCGTGGAGCAGGGACTACGCTCCTACTGCCCTGATTATCCAATTTGTTTTTCCCTGACGCACTCACCACTGTCTATTTCTTGTATCATAGGACTAAGTTTTTCACGATCTGTTCTGTTTATGCTTTAGACAACATAATACCCGTGAGTAGATACGTTTTCTATTTAACATGGTATACACGTTTATTGAATTATTCCATATATCCATACACTTTAATATTTCTCGATTATTTTTCTATAAGCCTCTGGGGACCCCAGGAAGAGCAGGGTGGCAGCCACATGTGCCCTCTTGGAGCTTACAGACCCGCTGAAACGCGCCCTGTTTCTCCCCAGCCTCTCATCCCTCCAGCCCGCCCACATCCCCAAGTCAGAGCTGGGCCAACCCAAGGGGGAAACACTTACTCAGGCACTTCCCCGAAGCCTTCCAGAGGCTGGGCTTCCGCGGCGTAGATCTGGGCATAGTGTCTGGCGGTGTTCTGCACGTAGCATTCCTAAATCACCCAAACACACAGGAAACCCCAGGGGTGAGAAGAAAGTCAGAGCGTTGCCCAGTGAGACTCAGATTTCCCAATGAGGTCGACTCAATGGATTTGCAATCCCATCCGGTGGTTGGGGGCACAGAAGCAATAATGAACGTAGCCCACAGTTGGTAGCTGCAGGAGCTCTGAGGCCTGCAGGAGCTCTGAGGCCTGAAGGAGCCGTGCAGGTGACGACCACATGGTCTCCAGGCGAGGTGTCCCTGAACTATGACATTTCTAGGACCCGTGTGGCTGAAGTTCACCTTGAGCTAAGGGGACTGGTCCCCAGACAGGGTTTCAGATGAAGCGTGGGTGGGGATGGTTGGGTTTCCCATGAGTTCTCTCAAGGTTCTTTTTTTTTTTTTAAAGGTATAACAAGCTGTAAGTAATGAACACCTTGCCAAGATTGTTGGCTTAGGAAAAGCAAACGGGATTCTGCTTTCCTACTCTGTAGGGCTTTTCTAAGTGGCATCTGGATGCTGGGGGATTTTCCATGACTGGACCAGCCGGTACTTGAGATGGAAGGAATACTCCCTGAAAGCAAACTGAGGAGGAAAGATTCGGAGGAGAAAGGATGTGTGTGGCAAAATCTTGTGCTCAGAGGAGACGGCTGTCTTCACAAGCACCAGGCCCACAGGACCATCGCCATGTCTGAGATAACCGCGGATGGATGATGTTTGAGAGCACCCAAGAGACCCGAGTCTGGCCTATTCATTTTATGGGTTAAAAAACTTAAGGGCCCCTGGTTTGTGAAAGAGCTACACCCAGCTCTCCTGAAAGCTCGGCCAGCCCTGGCATTGAGTGAAATTCATGGACTGGGTGGGGGTGATGCAGGGAAGCAGCCCGTGTTCCCCTCCCGCTCCCCTCTTGCCTCAAGGGTACCACCATGCAGCAACACAGGAAGGAACTTAGACTCAGCTCCATCTTCCTCCATAGCTTATGGGCAGATACTGAACATGACTCAGGAAGGCAGGAACCAGGACAAACGCTGACCCTTCGGACTGTACCCCAGCCCCCTTCTTCCCTAAAACCAACCAGAAGCCTCCAGAAATTACCCTTGACTTTGGCTGTCCTTTCCTGGAGAAGGAAATGGCAAACGTCACTCCAGTATTCTTACCTGGAGAATTCCATGGACAGAGGAGCCTGGCGGGCTGCCATCTATGGGGTCACTTTAGGCGTCCTTTGGGAATCCTGGCATCTAAGGTACCTTAGACACCCCACTCCCTGTACAATTCTGTGTCCAGGTAGATTCAAGACCCCGGGGATTTGATGGGGCTTCCTAGGAAGCCTTCCTGGAAGTGATCCCAGCCCAGGCAGAAACTGGCGAGACACCTCCACACACAGGCAAGTCCCAACTGGCTGGCACGGGGCCAAGACCAAGGTTTTGATTTCTCGCATTTGGCCTTGGTCTAGTAACCTCGGAGAAAGACACCCTTCTGGCAACGCTCGCATCAAGTTCTGAGTCGGACTTTCGTCTCGGGTTATCTGGGTCCGTCACCCGCCTCGAGGCACCCTCAGGACGGGCGGACCCACCTGCGCGGCGAGCCTGTAGTTCCTCTGGATGAGTTCGTCGTTGTTTCTGGTCCCGTAGGCGACAGCGTTGTGCACCTTGAGCACGCAGGCGTGGCCGGGCTTGAAGAGCGGCGTGAGGCCGCGCAGCACCTTGCTGCGGAACGCTCTCCGGTGGACCCCTTCCCCGAAGTGCAGCTCCTCCGTGGCGATCTGGCCGTGCAGGCGGCCCCCGAAGTAGCTGTCACGGAGGAAGTCCTCTCGGAAGATGAGCTGGCTGAATTCGATCTCTTCATATACTAGAACGCAACACAGCTTCCGTTGCACAGAAACATCCCCCAGCCCTGCTCACTGGCTGACGAGCATCCCCACACGGGCACAGCGAAGGACAAGGCTGACCCACTGACGCTGGGAACGGGAGCCACGCTAGTCTCCCAGCAGAGGCAGAGCTTGGTGGAGAGATGGGGGAGGTGGTCACTGAGGATAGAGCACAAGGCAAGGCCCCCAGGGGACTGGAGGAGAGGGGGGCAAAGCTGGGGAGGCCAGAATAAAGGACTGTAGACAGGTCTAGAAAGTGTGAACAGGCTCAGCCCAGGTGATTAAAGGCAAGTGGAAAAGATGAGCAAAATGTGGAAGAGGGAACAAGAACCGACAAGATCTGGCAGCTCCGTGCTTCCTGGGTTTCTTGTTTCATTATTGCCTCTTTGCAAGGATTCTTTTTAGCCTTCCCACCCCAATTGCTCCACATACGATGTGACTACCACAGAGGTGCTGTGTATCTGGTTATGTACCATATGTACGTATGTGCTTTATGAACAAAAATAAGTTTTTTGCCTCCCCAAGACCCAATTTTGTCTGCTTGTGGGTGTTACTGCCTCTTAAGGATGCCTGTAGTAGATTAAAGAAGTAGGCAGGTACAACCCAAAACAAGAAAAAAACGAGTTCCCTCTGAAGAGAAGCTGAAACACAGTAGAATCATCTTGGATCTCTCTGTAAAGTTTTCTAGCAGCTGTATCGTTCAGAGATGACAATGGCGCCCCACTCCAGTACTCTTGCCTGGAGAATCCCATGGATGGAGGAGCCTGATGGGCTGCAGTCCATGGGGTCACTAACAGTCGGACACAACTGAGCACCTTCACTTTCCCTTTTCACTTTCATGCATTGGAGAAGGAAATGGTACCCCACGCCAGTGTTCTTGCCTGGAGGATCCCAGGGACGGGGGAGCCTGGTGGGCTCAGTCTATGGGGTCGCACAGAGTCAGACACTACTGAAGCAACTTAGCAGCAGCAGCAAAGGTGAGGATGGGCAACTTCCCCTAAGGAAAGATACGTGACGAGCACGAACACGATTCTCAATAATCCTGTCCGTAACTTCCAGGAATGTCTACTTAGCCAGGAGAAGCTATAAGAAAGATGCATCTTAGGACTTCTCTCTGAAGCCCTGTGTACCGTCATTAAGTTGTTCTAGCTCTGAGTCATTCCTTTTGGGCTCTCCCACCAGCTTGGTTTTATTAGATTTTTAGTTAGAGATCAACTTTTTAAATTATGTATGCCTCTTCTGGAGATTTAGAGAAGGTGTCTAGGGGAGATTCCTCCACATGAAGTCACTTGACGCTTCTTTATCAGAAGGTACAGAGGAAGTTACGGCCTCCCCAGCCATAGAAATTGGACCCCTGGTCACATGGAGAAGGTGACGTCTTCAGGGTCCAGGCTCCCACCCAATGGTGGGAGTCATAGCGCTACACTTACAGAGACCAGTACCTCAGCCCCACTAGGGTCTCATTCCTAACTGGTAAAAGCCTTGAGAAACGAGTCTCTGCAAACCTAAATTGACGAGGTCAGAGCAAGAATCTGCGATGGGGAATGCCCACTGTTGCTAAGCAGTTTATGAGACAGAACCCCTTCTGAAGGTCATTTTTCTGATTGGAGTAAAGGATCTTCTTTTGCATGCTTAGACCTCTGGGGGATGGAGACAGATGTAGGGAGAGGACTATAAACTCACACAAGCATATGACACAGGTGTGCAGCATTTGAACGGTGAGGAGTTTGCATTTGAGTCTATTTTGGATAAGTCGCAACATTTAATAGACCGTTTAAGTCGAGATCCCAGCCCCTTGTCTTGAGTTACTAGATGTCACTGCATCTTGATGTCTGTACTGGCTTGTTTTCAAAGATCTCAGGATTTTAGTTGCCTTAGGGGAAGAAAAAAATCAGTACACATAGTAAAAATGGGCAGTGTAACCTTGGCCGTGGTGAGTGTCTGCATCACGGAGATTAGAAAACTACAAATCAGGGCCTCCCCGCCAGGCAGGTTGTGAGAAACTGGCCAGCAGGTGGCCAAGTGCAGCGGGCAACTGTCCCCAAGAGGAGACAGACACAAGGCCGCATGGGCATGACGGGCAGTCCTGGGGCAGCCTGTGTGTCGGGGGCGGCCGTTAGCTCGCTTCTACAGCAGCGGTGCGTTAGTGCCGTAGGAAAGCCCAGAAGTCCACCTCTCACTTCTACTAAGATGCAAATGAATGGACTTATTCTCCCAAATATGTGACTCTCTGAAAACCTGCTCAGCTAGTGCAACTGCTAGTCTGATTGAAAAGAAAAAAAAAAAGCAGAACGAAAATACACTGTGAAAGAGCCAGAGGCTGAAAAATCCCATGGAGATGGGCTGGATGCATAGCCGGTGCTTCACAGAGAAAGTTAAACCCCAACCCGCGCCCCGCTCCCCCCTACCACCACATGGTCCCAACAACAGCACCGCTATAATCAGTTCTTAAAAACACACGCTGGACACCTGTAGCCTAACCCATTAATCGTAGGCCCCGCAATTAGGTTGAAACAGCTTCTGAGTTATCTCTGGTTCTCCCAGGCAATTCCCGAGCCCTCTCCTGTTTCGTCAGAAGAGCTGATGGAACACTTGCTTCTGCCTTCATCTCTAGAAGCTCTATCTCATGATCTAGGGTGCACCCACTTCCGCTGGTGTTCGGCTCAGATTCGCTTACCTTTAGCATCTGGGTGACTTGAGAGCTGTTTGAGAACTGGAAGACAGGAGAGAGAGCCCTCAGCACCAGTGAGCGTCCCTGAGCTGCAGGGGCTAGCGGCTCTCACTGGGAATGGCGAAGCTGAGGTTTACCTTCGGCGGTGAGGTTAAACTCAGCGCTCACTTTCCCGTAGCTGTTCTTGATGCAGCAGTGATAGAGGCCCTGGTCCTTCTGGCTGGCTTGGAGGATGGCCACGCTCACCACGGAGTCGTCTCCTGCTCTGCAGTGGGGGACACGGACATGGGCAAGCATCATCGCTCTGAAGCTGCACTTTTAGGCAAAGCAGCTTTATTACAATCATAGCCCAGTTGAATTTTTTCTGGAGTGATGTTATAGAAACAAAACTAGAGTTCAAGTCTTCCATAGCTGCATCTGGAGCAGTTTACAAAGATGTGTTCCAAGCAGACAATTATACAGAAAACTGATTTGCCTCACTTTTTATGGAAAAGGAAATGGCAACCCACTCCAGTATTCTTGCCTGGAGAACTCCATAGACAGAGGAGCCTGGCAGGGTACAGTCCATGGGGTTTCAAAGAGTTGGACACAAAGACTAGGAGGTTAAGAACACTTGGGGAACTGAACTGGGATCTCTCTTGGCAGAAGCTTGTGAGGATTAAGTTAGACTGGTTTCCATAGAACCAGGGGATCTGTTTCTAGAAGGAGCCATATCTCCTCAGGTGCAACAGATGACTCCTGATTACCAGCTCACTTGAGCAAGCGTTTACTGCTAGAGAGGGGCTAATTTAGGGTGGGTAACTCTACCCGGGGGATTCTCGCCAACGATGCGTTTCACTCATCTCCCCCGCCCCATCTCCTCTAGTAAACCTGGGGCCCCAAATAGAAACTGGTATCTCCATCCTAGAGATGGCGGTTCTCCACCCTTGGGAGATGCCACTTTTCCATAAGCTCAGATTGGTTTTTCCTTTTGACTTACCTTAGCTTCATCTGAGCTTTTTGTCAGGTTAATGGGAATTTAAGAGGGCGGCAAGTTGCACTGGGCAATAGGAGAGTTCTTTAATCTTGGGACCACAGAGCCTCAGACTAGAAGATGATTGACAGGTTTCCCTGCTTCTAGAGGATGAAAGGGGTTCATGGCTGAGGCAGGGAGAGAGCCCTCTGCTCTTCCCTGTCTCTCTTCTTAGACACTGTGGGTGTGGAATTTCTGCTTTGACCTTCCTTCATTTCCTATGGTTTGCTGTTTTCCTTTAGAACCACGTTGTGAAATAAACTGAAAAGTGGCCAGGGCGGATAACGCACCTTCTCTGCACTTGGGCTATCGATCTTGAATCTTTCGTCCACGAGATGGTAGAATCTTCATGAATCTCTGCAAACTGGCAGCTCAATTTTACATTTCCAGAGTGGTCAGGGGACAGCTCAGCTTGGATCTTTTTCAGTAATACCGGAGCTGGAAAGGAGAGAACTGGTAGGCCGGTGTTCTTACGAGAAGTGCAGAAGAGCTTTTAGACTTTTCTGCTTTATCACATTTAATTCTCTCAACAAAGCCAAGAGACAGATCATTATTATCATCCTCCATTAATTGATGAGGAGACCTAGTGTCTGAAGGGAGATGTCGCTTTCCTAAACAGATAGGAAATGAACAGGTCAGTCTAATAGGAAACTCCCTTTTCAGCCCTCCCAATCCCGTGGACAGAGGAGCCTGACGGGCTACAGTCCATGGGGTCGCAAAGAGTCGGACAGGACTGAGTGACTAACACTCACAAACACCTTGGCATGCTCAGAGCAGACACGGAATTTGCTTTGAAAGTGTTAAGGAGTGATAAGCATGCTTTCCAATTTTGAAAAGGTCTTGGTGTAGTTAATCCTGTCAGGCAATGTGGAATGGCTGCCTATCAAACACTGCTCTCTGAAACACATCTACTTTAATGTGAAACAGAAAGTGACTCTTCCGTGATCATTAGGATTCTGTTTCTAATTTTGACGTGTGCCACCTTTTAAACAGTGTTGCTTCTAGTTTGGGAGAAATCGTGTAAGCCCTAATGTCTGAGGAAGCAATGAAGACTCCATTTTGAAAATTTCTTCTCTGCTCTTAGAAGATGAAGCAATTGTAGCATCTATTTACCACTAAACACATGCTAAAAGACCCTTGGCTTTATCTGAAGGTTCCTCAACCTCTTAATTTGTCAAGTTTCTGGTTTTGTAAATTTATTAAAGACAGCTAGTATAATTTGGATATGAGCTCTTAAAAAAAAAAAGTCCCACTTTTTGCTACCTAAAATTCCTTGAGCTCTGCAATGCACAAGGTGAAAAAGAACTTGAGATTAAAAATAAGGATGGGAAGGAGGGCTGTCGACACCTAGTGTACAGAACCTGGCCAGACTAAGATGCTGAGAGATGACAACCAGGTCAACGTCAGAGCTGGGGATTAGGGAGGAGGATGAAACCTGGACCAGCCAAGCAGCCTGGCTAAGCGCCAGGCACAAAAGGCATCTCAACAATAAGTTATTTGCTGGGGTCTTCCCTGGGGGTCCAGTGGTTAGGAATCAAGCCTACCAATGCAGGAGACACAGGTTCGATCCCTGGTCCGGGAGGACCCCACATGCTGAGGGGCAACTGGGCCCTCAAGCCACAGTTAGTGCGTCACGTACCACAACGAAAAGATCCCTGCGTGACACAAGCAGGCGTCCACATGGTGCAACTAAGACCCGACACAGCCAGATAAGTATTTTAAAAAAACAAACAGTAAGTTATTTGTTGAAGAACATTCATCCATCTTGCTCTTTGATCACAGTTGTCTTTGCTGAAGATATCCTAATGGATTTCAGTGATGTCTGCTATCAATTAGCAGAACTGTCTACCTGAATCACATAGGAGCAATACAGAAACAACTGCCAGGGGTTAGGTGACATTCAGTGTTCTTTGAATGTCACCTTTGAAAATCATGGATGATCATGTGTGTCTAAAGGTAGATTATCTAATTCATTCTAGACTTGATATTCTATTTTTTGCTGAAACTGTTTTTAGTAGTGAACTTATAATCCTCATTTTTTAGAAATTATAACAGGAGTAGGAATGTTAATGGGCTTTCCTGATAGCTCAGCAGTAAAGAATCCACCTGCCAATGCAGGAGACACGAGTTTAATCCCTGGGTGGGGGAGATCCCCTGGAGAAGGAAACAGCAACCCATTCCAGTATTCTTGCCTGGGAAATCCCAAGGAGAGAGGAGCCTGGTGGGTTACAGACCATGGGATCGCAGAATCAGATACACAACTTAGCCACGACAATGTGTATTAATAAATATCCATCCCTCTCAGGAAATTGTGATCTTGAAGAAAACCAAACCAGGGAGGAGAGCTTGGCACACCGGGTGAACATGTAATTACTCAGGGTAGCCACTGGGCAGCAGCATAGACCAGAGGAGGATGGCTAACACCAAGTGGTCAGAACAGGGCAGGTAGTGAGGTTACTGGACATGTCCGGGGTGGTCTATTACGCACCAAGTTCCACAATTACACAGCCGTGGTTGTGTTATATAATCCACAGCCAAAAGTCATCAACACGGAGGTGGTTTGCTCTGTTGCCTCAGATTCCACTGCTGTGAAATCTTCAGTGTGCCTCCCCTCTCTTGGCAACAGATTAGCTTGGCTATATAATGTGCATTTAAAAGCTAATTTTTCTTCCCAGGAACTAATATGGGATGCTCAGGTAATGAATTCTTCAGTTAGAGTGTATCTCCAGGCACTAACGATATTACGGGAGAAAGATGAGCTATACCGAGTCCTACGGATGACAAAACCCATCTGCAGGTGCCCTGACCCCCGCTGTCAAGATCTTGGCCCCAGGTCTTGACCACGCCCGTCGCCCCACTTGGGACACATTTCCTCCAGGACGCTTCATGGCGGATTTCCTGACTCCTAAGTGTTCCTAAGTCTGCCAGCCCTGTCCACAGCCTGCTGTGGGTTCTGAAGACGGAAACCGGGATGGGGGATTCAGGGCAAGGCATAATGTGGCCGGCTGAGCTGAATGAGGGTCACGGAGAGAGAGGCTTGATCAGGCGGCCACGGGGCTTTGGGAGAGGGCCCCCTTTTGTGTGGGATGGGTGGGGGGAAAAAACAGATGAAGGAGCTGAAACGAGGCCCAAGAGGGAAGCTGGGTTTATCTTCTGTGTATATTCTGGCCAAGGGTTGAGGGCAAAGGCTTGAGAAGTCCCCTGGTGACGATAAAGCTCTGGCTGCACTAAGCTTCGAGTGTCAAAGTGTACTCAGTTTGTCCTTTCCGTCATCCAAGTCATCCCTCACACCCAACACCGCCTCCCCGCCCCCAAGGCTGTGCTTCCTGGGGCTACAGCCCTTCGCCCCTGGGAGGTCGAGCAGCTCCAGATCAAACCCTCCGACAGCACCTGGTCGGTCCTCTCTCCCGCGGAGACAGACAATTCCAAATGTGACTCCCACCCACGCCGCCTCTGGGCTGAAACCACTCGATTCTTTAAAGCACAGTTCCACTCTATTTAAATGTTTTGAAACATATCACTAGAATACGGTTGGATACCTCTTTGGGAAGTCATTTCACGTGTGGTCCCTTTCTGCAGCCGAGGCTGCGGGCCCCTCTGACACGGATGGGGAGTGAGGTCTCCGCTAAGGAGCCTCTCCCTGGCGTTAGAGGGCTGCAGTGTTGTGCCCCAGTCCAGGGCTGGCGTGTTACGTCGCCACCATCTCTTCTGACTTTTACCAGGTTTTGTGGGAAAGAGCTCGGAAAGAGGTGGCTGCAATCTTGGGTTATGGGATGCAGTTTGGCATTGATGCGATTCCCCTAAGCAAAGCAAAGCTGACTGCAGTTACCAGGACTCTGAGCCCCCAGGAGTCTGAAACTTGAAACAGAGACCCCCGGGGACTTCAGACACAAAGGGCAGGGTGAGATGAAAATAAATTTTATACTTAAATTTGAAAGAAAACCCATGCCACTTTTAACAGAAACAAATGGTTACAGACTCCTGGATTGTACCTAAATGTTTTTCTGTAAATCTTCTTTAGCACGTGGTCTAATTATACCAGTCAGCTGCACTGGTTGATGTTTTGAATTTTTAATCTTATTTGAAGTAACATTATAACGGGCAGAAAGTATACAGCCACTCGCTATGCACTAAGGATTTCTTCTCACAGGGCCGCGACAGGTTCCGCCCAAGCTACCCGTCCCGGAGGACAGAGCCTCCTGGCCACGGGCAGCCCAGCCATCTTCTCCACCTTTTGACCTGCTCTGCCTCTGGAAGTGAGCACAGTGAAGAGCTGCAAGTGCAAGATACAGAATGCACTCTACACCAGAACCACTCCATCTCTTAAAACTGGCCTCGTCAACCTCCTTTCCAAATAAAGCTTTTCCCTCCCTCTCACCAAAACTCCGGCGTTTGGCTTCTCTGGTGGCTCAGTGGTAAAGATTATCCGCCTGCCAACGCAGGAGACACAGGTTCAGTCCCTGGTCCAGGAAGACGTCACGGAGCAGCTAAGCCCGTGGGCTGCAGCTACTGACGCCTGCACTCTGCAACACGAGAAGCCGCCGCACCGAGTAGCCCGAGAGCCGAGCTAGAGAAGAATTCTCGCAGCGGAGACCTCACCCAGCCAAAAATAGATGAAAAAATTTACAGCGCGTGTTGTCGTCTGTAACTGGGTTCAGATGTAACTATTCTTTTAAGTTAGAGACCTGGACTTGGATGATCAGTGTCCCTCTCCTCCTCTAAACCTAAGTCCAACCTTCTGCCTTTCAACAGCTCCTGATGCGGAAGTGCCACACAAAGGCTGAACACCTCTCTCATTGTGTCTGCAACACCTTCTTCCGTGGGAGTGAGTCAGTCTAGCAAACTCCTCCCCTCCCATCTCAGCAATCTTCAGCTCCCATTCAGACCTCCTTCTAGATACACTGCGCTCTGAGCAAACTTGGTTTCCCAAACTTTGGGGTCTGTTTTACCCCTAGAAATCGTTTTTAAACTTTCCCGCACCACGGAATTCCCATTCACCTCTCTGAGGGCCTCCAGTGTTAAAAGAACCAGCGAGCTCCTTGGTGGCTCAGCGGTAAAGAAAGCTCCTGCCGACGCAGGAGACACAAGAGATTTGGGTTTGATCCTTGAGTCAGGAAGATCCTCTGGTGTAGGAAATGGCAACCCACTCCATTATTCTTGCCTGGAGATTCCTATGGACAGAGGAGCCTGGCGGGCTACAGCCCATGGGGTTGCAAAAGAGACAGACCCAACTTAGTGACTAAACCACCACCAAGGCCATGACGCACCCAAGGGCACGTGCCCGTGTTGGTCGGAGTGACTGAAAGCTCAGTCCTTTTATATGCTGTGATACAGCCTCTTAGTACAAACCGTTTATTCATAACAAAGGAACAAGGCATTACAAAATTCACTGCCTCAAAAGACATCCAAAGGCTACATTAGAGATGGCATGAGCTTAATGTCAGTTACTAAAGTCCCCGAATTTCACGGCACTCCAACGACCACCTCGGGATCCCTGATGGCTGATACTGTGGTCCTTTCCCGGCCTCAGTGCTGGGCCCTGACACACTGCACACTTAAAAAAAGTTCTTTTTGGACTTTTTTTAAAAACAAAAACTAGCTCCTCCTCCAGTCTTCCTGTTTTAGTAAACAGCAACCCCGTAACTTAACAGTAGCTCAGGCTAACATCATGGAGTCACCCTTGCCTTCTTTCTCTCACAGCCTCCCTCCCATCCGTTAGTGGGTTCCCGTGGTTCCTACCTACAAAACTTCTACAGAATGTCATCACTAGTCACTGCTATGCATCGCTACCATCTTGGTCCAAGTCATCTCTCACCTAGATTACTGCAGGCTAATGCTTGTTTCTTTACTGTTTTTTGAAGGATAATTAAACAGGAAGCATCCTAACCACGTGCTCCCTCAGTTAAGCCCATCAACAGGCAGCCTGTACCAATGGTGCTCCCAGTAGGTCCCCAGGAGCTCAGTAGAAATGTACTTTCTCCTGAACCAGAAACTCTAGGTCAGGCTTCCCAGGTAGCTCAGCTGGTAAAGAATCCACCTGCAATGCAGGAGACCTCCTGCATCGGGAAGTTTCCCTGGAGAAGGGATAGGCTACCCACTCCAGTATTCATGGGCTTCCCTGGTGGCTCAGATGGTAAAGAATCTGCCTTCAATGTGGGAGACCTGGGTTTGATCCTTGGGTTGGGAAGATCCCCTGGAGGAGGGCATGGCAACCCACTCCAATATTCTTGCCTGGAGAACCCCCATGGTCAGAGGAGCCTAGAGGGCTACAGTCCATGGGGTCCCAAAGAGTTGAACATGACTGAGCGATCTGTCTAAAGAGCCCCCTAGGGGAGCCCAAGGTCACTCACGTTTGAGACCCACCAGCCTACACATCAGACGACTTGGTCCCAGCATCCAATGCCTGCCCAGCGGACACGCACCCTAAATACAAGGGCACAGGAGGATGCTCGAACTTGCCCTCAAGGTCAACAAATGCAAACTGTGATAGGAAGCAACAGCCCTCACCTCTCGCTTTGCTCTGGCAAGGTGGCCTCTGGGGCTCTCCTTTCTCATCTGTGCATGAGACTGACGTTTCAGGCTTAGGACTCTCAAAGACCGAGTTCTTTCTCACGTTCTCCTTCTCTTCCAATCTCAGCCTCAGGGCTGCCACCCTGGACAGAATTTTCTTCTTTACCCCCTCAGCTAAGTGTCCACTTCCTGGGGTTTTTTGCTTCTCCTTGACCTCCTGTGACTTCATCACTGCTGGCGGGGGTGGACAGCTAGCTTGGGCCACCATGGGGCCAACCTTCTCCTCCTCCCCCGACTTTTTCCCGTGGCCCAGGGTGGAGTCCTGTTGGTAGGGGTCCAGCAGCATCTTAGGAGCTTTCATTGAAGCACGTTCTCTGGAAACAGACGCCAGGGGCCCCGCCAGGGAACCAGATGTGCCTGTGGGTTTGGTTTCCCCAGCGGGGGGCTCCTCTGTCTTATGTTCCTCAATTCTGTGGCTTCTTGAAAAGTCTGTGATGCCTCTTTCAGGAGAGGGCGTAAAAGGCCCCCTGGTGAGACCACTGGAAGAGGGTGCTTGCTTCCACTCCCTCGTCATATCTCGCCTTTCCTCTGAGTCAGAAGAGGCACGCTCGTGGTTTCTGGGCTCCACGAAGTCCTCCTCATGGGGGTCACGACTCTGAGCTGTGAAGCTGTGAGTAGTGACTCCAACAGATGGGGGGGTCACCCTGGCAAGATGGCTAGAGAGAGCTAGAGCGGGGGAAACTAATGCTGCTCCGTTGCTTTTACTGGGTCCAGGCCCCCCTGAGCGCCTCCCCCTGCCTTCCTGTACTTGGCTTCTGATGCGTCCCCCTGGCATCACCTCCCCAGCCTGCACAGGGCCCGGGACTGCCAAGATGGCAGCACGCACGTCCCCCCTTGCTCCGTCCTGGCGACTTTGTCCTGCCCCCCACCCCACACGGTCCCCTTGGCTTTGGTTGGTGCCGTTCTCGTTTGGAGGGGTTTCCCCACTTTGCTGGGGACACGCAACTTGCACAATGGCAGGCTGGCCTTCCAGTCTCTGGTCCAAGTGTCCCCCCTTCGGTTTATTCTCCACTCTGGTGGCCCCCAGTGTGGACCCAGAAGGCTCTGGTGGCTCCATCCTGGCCCACCCCACACTCATTTCATCAGTGGGGTCCACAGAGGACTCCAAGATGTTAGGGCAGGACAGGAGCTGCTTAAAGAAAGTGGGGCGATCCCTCTTGAGTCGGTTTTCATCTCGATTTTGGCTCACATGGTTAGCATTTTCCTTCCTTCCGGTTCTGAAAGCCTCTGGGAGCAAGCCTGTGACACAGACTTTCTTTCCCTCTACAGGGTCCACAGAGGACTCCAGGAATCTGCGTTGGCTCAGATACTGGGAGGAAAGACAACTCCAACTTTTACAGCCAGCTCGTTCTTCCCTTCTATGGACTTTTCGGTTATTAGCAATTGCTGAGCTATACTCTACCTGAGGACTGCAGGCTGATGCTGTCTTAGAGGGGCCCGGTTTAGGCACGGCAGCACCCACCTTTAGAACATCAGGAATTGCCCGGATCCTGTCAGGAATGAGACCAGCGTCCATCCCCTTGAACCCAGAATCTGTCAGCTGTCCCACTGGCCAGGTTTCTGGAACAGAAGCCTCTAGAGTTATGATCTTCAGCTTTTTACCCGCTTCCCAACATCCTGGACTGCTCTCTTTCGACTCGTCCAGAAGGACGTTAGAGAGAGGGGGAACTTGGCTCAGAGGCTGACTGTCATCTTTCACTGTAGATTCAGCTACCACAGACACACGACTGCCCGAGCTCTGCCCTCCTCTCTCTGTGGAGCTGGCTGATGAGCAGTCCGAGGGCACCAAGTTTGTTTCCTCTTGTCCGACAGATGTCGTGGGCAAAGTTTCCTGGAAATTATCGTCAGGAGAACGCTGCTGGACCTGTGTTGTTTCACTTCCTTTTTCTTGGAAATTCTCTGCAAGGCTCCTGGTGTGTGCTCTGTGCCCAGTCTGGCTCTTCCTTCTAGACAGGTTACCAGTCTGAAGAGGGGAACTGCTACAGAAACCCTCTCCCTCTGGGAGTTGAGGAACTTGGACGTGGATTCCGGGTCCACTGAGAGCCATGTGTCCTAGCTCTCTTGAAGATTTGATTGTGGAGCCATTAAAAACATGAGCCAACTGTACATTGGAAGGAAGTTGAGAAGCATTTCCATCTGGTGCCAGAGGTGAACTCTCCTCAGGGCCACCTGCAGGGCTGACCCCAGCAGCTGAAACAGCAAGGGATTTGGGTGGGTGGCCTTTCGGGGCAACGGAAAAAGCAGATGTGTCCCCATTCGCCCCCGTCACCACAGCACACTCAACGTTAGCAGTTAGCGTTGTGGGCTTCTCCTGAGGAAACTTCGCTACTGAACTATGACCTGCCAGTATGTCTGCTGGGTCCGAGGCACCGGGGCTAGAGTTCTCGTCACCGCCCTCCTCTTTGGCCCAAACGGAAGAGTTGCTCTCTGGAGCTAGCGGCCATCTTTCCTCAAGGTCCCCTGAGTGGCTGGGGCTCAGCCTCTCCTGGCCAGCCTTCACTATGGAGGCCGGCGTGGAGGCAGAGCCCTCTATGTTGGCTAGATCCTCCCTGGTGGCACCGTTACTGGCTTTCTGTGAGATGTTCCAGGTGAAAGTGCTGATGAAAAGAGGGGAGTCGGGAGAAGTTCCCTTGTCACTGCTCCCGCACGTAGCCTGGGGAGGCTCAGGACCTCGTGTCTGAGAAAGAACGTCCAGAGTCTTGTCATCGGGAGGACATAAATCAGGCAGTTCACTTTGACCTGCCAGCTCTAAGTCCAGGGAGCACATTTCTTGAGGCAAATATTTACCGACTGGGGCTCCAACCGGAGAGCCCACGGTATCACATGCTCCCTGGTCACCTGCTTCAAGACGCTCCGAGCCACACGCGGCTGCTCCGTCCCCTGGCCCAGCGCACATGGTTTCCAGGGCGGGGATGGTGTGTGCAAATTCAGGGGACACAGAGGAAGCCTGGGGCTGGAGGGGAGGCCCCGACAGCTCACAGGGGGACATGGCTTCACTGCTGGCTTCTGGGATGCTCGGCGCACGCCCCATGTCTCCTGCAGAAGGTCTGAGCGTGTTGTCACCTCGGTTTTCTTCATGCCGTGCCCCTTGGGTACAGCCGTCTACCTCCGGGTGTTCCGCCAATGATGCACTTTCTTTGTCGATCCCTCCTAAGTTGGGGAGGGACTCTGTTGTGGTCCCAGGAAAAGTAGGCTCCTCCCCAGTAGGCTCCGAGAAAGCCGGCATGTGGCTGAGAGAGATTCGCTCCCTGACTGTTTCCTGAATTTGTACCTAGAAGATGAAAAGTGATATTAATAGAATTGTTCCTGGGAGATCCACAATAGGGCCTAAACTGCAATCCCAAGAGTGTTAATCCTCGATGACTCTAGTTAAAATTGAGATCTACGCAGTAATTCCCGAACTCTCTAGTCGTGAGACATCTGGAAGAAATGCAACTCTTGTGTTGCAAGGGATCCTCAAATTCCCCATTATAAGTAAAAGGCCACCTGACAATCGATTTTTTTTTCCTTCCCAGGAAAAAATACGGAATTTATGGTAAATTATTTGCTAAACTTTTAAGTCACAAGAGTTCATGTGAATCTTTTCAGAATGAAACTTCACATGATCATAAATAAAACATGCAGTGCCTGTAAAGTACCAAAGAGCAATTTTTAATTTTTCAATTGAAGGATAATTGCTTTACAGTATTGTCTTGGTTTCTACCAAACATCAGCATGAATCGGCCCTAGGTCTACACATGCCCCCCTGCCGCAAAGAGCAATCTTTGTCCCCTGAGGCCAGCTCGCTGGTTGATTACTGAGGAGGTGTGCCCTTGAACCCACCTCTAATGAGGCAGTGGCATTATGATTGGTCTTTGGCACTGCCCATCATTCCTGCCCCAGGTAGGTTAAAAAGTCTTGAAATACTGCTTGCAGCCACCAGTGATTCATCTTTTCTTGCCTTAAGGCTACCGTAAGTTAAATTTTCATTTACCTCAGATTTTACTGGTGTAGAAGTGCTAACTGAACAAGAAATTCTGTATGGCTTCCTATGCTATGAACTCCATGGGCGCTAGAACCATTCGTCGAGTCAACAGGCATTTAACAAACATCTCCAGGGTTGGGCTTCCCTGACGGCTCAGTTGGTAAAGAATCTGCCTGCAATGCAGGAGGCCCTGGTTCAATTCCTAGGTCAGGAAGATCCCCTGGAGACGGGAAAGGCTACCCACTCCAGTATTCTGGCCTGGAGAATTCCATGGACTGTGTAGTCCGTGGGGTCGCAAAGCATTGGACTGAGCGACTTTCACCCCAGTGTGTTAGAAAGAATCCCAGGTGACGGGGACATGTGACAGGCAAAGTGTCCATGTGCAGGGAGCGCCCGCTCTGCATTGAGACACAGGTTGTCCCTAGCAGGGGCTCCATAAGCATGTGAAGGAACCAGTATTGAACACCACACACCAGCTGAGTCAGATCTGCCCAACTTCACCCCGTTACACCTCTAAGTTTGAAAGACTTTGGGCTTTTGTCTGCTTCTGTTCTGGGGACAACTGTTTTAAGAGACTAACCACAAGCAGGGCCCACTGCTGGCTCACATCCTGGTGTTTCTATAGAGAAACAGTCTATATATTTTCCACTGTGATAAATGGAAGTGGGAAAAGAAATTTCCAGTAAGCAAGCAAGGTTTTTTTTTTGAGGTGTCCAGGAGTTTGTGTTCATGTTTTTCCCTCTATAATACCTATAACATGTAGAGAATGTTCTTTTCACTTACTAATTTGGTTCAGTTTCTGTGAGCTACAGCGCAAACCTTCTGAATGATTATGCATAGAACGTGTGGGCAGCTTCCCAGTCATGATTTGAGATGTGTAGGGAGATTATCTGATTAAAAACACCAAGACCCTCTTCTGAGCCTTCCTCCCCTGCCGGAGTTTCCACCACCTATGTCAGCCCTTTATTTTAAGATCTTGCCATCATCACAACGTCAGTGCCAGCCAGTTATGGATGGACTAGATGCCATGTGTAGAACTCCCTGCCAGGCACTGGACAGTTTTTTCCAAAGGGCTCCAGTTTAAAAAGCCACTGTGTTGTTCCCTGGCATGTTACCATACTTTCCTAGTTATCAGAGTTATGGGCAATAGCTAAGAGGCTAACGCCTGGGAAAGATGAACCTGGGACAAGCAAGCTTTGACTAGGATAGTTCGGTCCCTGGCATGTTGCAGCCATGGTGTGTCATGCCTTGATTTATGGAAGAGTCATGTTCCTACTTACTGCCATACACTCGTGCTCCTCTTGTCTACCTTTTAAAATAAAACCCTACTTCAAAATAGCCTAGTGAAGCCCCATATGTAGAGAAACATGGCAAATCCTTGACCATGTAGAATTCATCCACTGGAATATTTACTGAGCACTATGGTCATGTGTGGTTGTGAGAGTTGGACTGTGAAGAAAGCTGAGCAACGAAGAACCGATGCTTTGGAACTGTGGTGTTGGAGAACACTCTTGAGAGTCCCTTGGACTGCAAGGAGAGCCAAACCAGTCCATTCTGAAGGAGATCAGTCCTGGGTGTTCTTTGGAAGGACTGATGCTAAAGCTGAAACTCCAGTACTTTAGCCAGCTCATACGAAGAGTTGACTCATTGGAAAAGACTCTGAAGCTGGGAGGGATTGAGGGCAGGAGGAGAAGGGGATGACAGAGGATGAGATGGCTGGATGGCATCACTGACTCCATGGACATGAGTCTGAGTGAACTCCGGGAGTTGGTGATGGACAGGGAGGCCTGGCGTGCTGCGATTCATGGGGTCGCAAAGAGTCGTACATGACTGAGCGACTGAACTGAACTGATATACCAAGCTGCTCTAGGGACTGGAGAAGCATCAGCAAATAAGGACCGCTGGCCTTTGGGACGTTAGGTTCAAGCAACCGGCCATACAAACTGGTCCTACTACTGATGAACCATTTAGTCCATGTTGCAACCCATGGGATTTTTCTCAAAGTGGCACTTTAACAGCCCAATGCATACTTGCCGAGGCTCACAGCATCAGTTTCAAGGTCAGGCTCCTCGGAGCCCAGCTCAGAGAAAGGGAAACCACAGGCTCACACCTTTCGAATGAGTCAGACCTTTCTCTCAGGAGGCACTCTCTTAGTTAAGTCATTACAAAAGAACTCCAGCGAATGATTCTCCTGCTGCTCAGCTATTCTCATCATGGAGTGAGCAGGGAGACTTGGGCGATTGTTAACGTAGGAAATTTGTTCTCATTCAGGTGAGGACGAGGGTTTGGGCCCAGCATGGTGTGTGGACTCGGAGGGCTAGCCACCTCGGCTTCAGCTTAATCCCGCATTGCACACATGATCCCTTGTAACCACGTTAGCCTCTCTGACCCTCGTCTCTTCCTCTAAGGCTAACCACATGCACGTCAGCACTATCCTGCCAAGTGCCTGGCACCCACTCACACTCGCTTCCCTTGTTCTGTGAAAAGAAGTCATGGTTGCAGCGAGAGACACAGCACCTCTAAGGAGCGGAGCAGCGCTCTGCAGGCTTTATGCCGGCTTTCTCATTCGAGGGGTAAAATAAATCTGAGATACTGACGCTAGCATCTCTTCTTCGCTGGTCTCAGTGCCCTGGGTCCAATCAGGAAACAGAAGCCACGCAGTAGGTCAGGTAATGGAAGCTGAGTAACAAGAGTTGTTAACGGCATTAGAGGAAGAGCTGGGAGACCTTGGAAAAGCCCACGGCGCCCTAAGGGAGGGACAACCCTGAGAAGGGACCGCTTGCAAGGGGCGCAGACCGAGCCAGGAAAGGTGTGATCAGGCCACCAGGTAGCAGAGAATTTGCTGGTCTGGAATTGCTGGGTGAGCCATACACCACACGCTTCCGTGGGTAGGCAGGGCGCCAGTGGTCAGAGGGAGTCAGGGACCTGCAAGGGCAGAGGCCTTCTGAGGGTGGGTGGGCTACAGTGAGAAGGAATGAGAGGCCTGCGTCAGGAGACAGTGGATGCTGGTGCAAACGGGAGGGTTGCCCTGCAGAGTGTGGTTTCAGAGTAGAGAGGGTTGCAAGGCAGTCACATCCAGGCCAAGGCTACGAGGCTGCAGATGGACCAGGGTCTGGGTCCTGTGGCTGTGGCCAGCTCTGCAGGACGAGCATGCAGCTGTCTCCCCGACCCCTGACCCATGCTGCAAAGATGGAAGCCTCCTCCTCCCCCACCTCCACTGTGAGCTTCACGTGGTGCTTAAAGGAGAAGTGGGAGAATGAAACTAATCACCAAGCGTGTATTGAAGGGTGCTTCCAGACCTGAGAGGCAGTAACGGAGAACTGGCATGTGAGGTCACTGAGGTCAGAGTTTAGACGTCTGCCCCGGGGTCCCACGGTCAATGACAGAACTCGGATTTTAAGCCAAGACTGACTGATTCTAAAAACCGTAGAGAAATGACACTCAGTCATGTCTGACTCTTTGACAGCCTCCTGGACTTTAGCCTGCCAGACTCTTCTATCCATGGAATTCTCCAAGCAAGAATATTGGAGTGGGTGGTCATTCTCTTCTCCAGACATCGAACTTGGGTCGTGCGCATTGCAGGCAGATTCCTTACTGTCTGAGCCACCAGGGAAGCCCCAGCTGATTCTATAAGCCCTTTCCAACTCAGGTTTTCTAGCCAAGAAAAATTAAACCCCACCCAAGGGTTGGGAATGCCCTCTACTAACTTAAACCCAGAACTTCTGAACTGCTGAGACACATCGAGTAGGAGAGTATAGTGGTCCTGCTTCTTATGACTGCTTACTTATCAGCTTCCTCACAAGCTCTGAAGGTCAGTTTCAGTTCAGTCGCTCAGTCGTGTCCGACTCTTTGCAACTCCATGAATCGCAGCACACCAGGCCTCCCTATCCATCACCAACTCCTGGAGTTCAGACTCGCGTCCATCGAGTCCGTGATGCCACCCAGCCATCTCACCCTCTGTCGTCCCCTTCTCCTCCTGCCCCCAATCCCTCCCAGCATCAAAGTCTTTTCCAATGAGTCAACTCTTCGCACGAGGTGGCCAAAGTACTGGAGCTTCAGCTTTAGCATCATTTTTCCAAAGAAATCTCAGGGCTGATCTCCTTCAGAATGGACTGGTTGGATCTCCTTGCAGTCCAAGGGACTCTCAAGAGTGTTCTCCAGCACCACAGTTCAAAAGCATCAATTCTTCAGCGCTCAGCTTTCTTCACAGTCCAACTCTCACATCCATACGTGACCACAGGAAAAACCATAGCCTTGACTAGACGGACCCTTAGTCGGAAAAGCAATGTCTCTGCTTTTGAATATACTATCTAGGTTGCTCATAACTTTCCAAGGAGTAAGCATCTTTCAATTTCATGGCTGCAATCACCATCTGCAGTGATTTTGGAGCCCCCAAAGAATAAAGTCTGACACTGTTTCCCCACCTATTTCCCATGAAGTGTTGGGACCAGATGCTATGATCTTCGTTTTCTGAATGTTGAGCTTTAAGCGAACTTTTTCACTCTCCTTTCACTTTCATCAAGAGGCTTTTTAGTTCCTCTTTGTTATGCACCGAGCCCGTATCTCCAAACCAACCAAGAGAGCGAACAAGTCCACCGTGGTAATGCAAAAGCAAGAAGGGAATTTTTTATTTCTAGTGCGCTAGGGCTCAAGCCTCATCCGACGCAGCGGAATCAGAGCCCCGAACAAAGCAGTATAGCGGTTTATATACAGTCAGCTCTTTATCTCAGGTACAGGGTACTTGGCGATACCTGATTGGACAGGCAGAATGAGCTCATGCAACGCCTTCCTTATGCTATCGTATATAGAAATCTTTCCTTATTTGGTTAAGGAATGTTCAAGAAAACAGGAAACATGACTCAGGTCCCCGGCGCTGTTATGCACTTCATTGAGCCGACCACCCTGCCTAACATTCCCCCCTGTTCTTAGATCATACAGAGGAATCCTCCTCTGGGTCCTGAGATACTGTTTGATATTGCTGCCGAAGCACGAACAGCTGTACTGTATTAATGCGCTCTTTTACAAAGGCTACAAGTCTATTGATAATACAAGGGCCAAACGTAAGCATTATTAGAAGGATTATCAGGGGTCCTAGCAGGGTAGAGATTAAAGTAGTCAGCCAGGGGGATTGTTGAAACCAGGACTCAAACCATCCCTGTTGAGCCTCACACTCTCGTTTACGCTGGGCTAGCCCCTCTCTCACTCTGGCCATGGATTCCCTAACTATTCCAGTATTGTCTGCATAAAAACAACATCCTTCTCCTAGGGCGGCACAAAGTCCCCCCTGTTGCAGAAACAGCAGATCTAGCCCTCTTCTATTTTGCAAAACTACTTCAGACAGGGAAGTTAAAGATGACTCTAAATGACTAATAGACTGTTCTATACGAGTGATGTCTTCATCTATGGCTGCTCTTAAAGAGTTAAATCCTTGACTTTGCATGGACAAAGCTATTATTCCAGTTCCGGCCCCGGCTATTCCCAGACCGAACATAGTTGCTATGGTTAAGGCAGTAATGGGCTCTCAACTTTATAAGCCCTTTCTTGTTGAATAAGAGTCAATTTGTGGGCCCAATAATCATATACAGCTTCTTCTGGTCGATACAGTATCTTTGGTATCACAGCCACCATAACACAAAATTCTTTTTTAGGATCAAAAATGGAGCTATGTACACAGGGAGTCAACCCAGTGTGAGAGCACACCCACCATCCTCCCATCTGTGGAACTGACCACCTGGCTACAGGCAAACTCATGAGTTCAACAGTCAGGGCACACACTGAGGATCTGTCTGGCTGCACTTTGCCCATACATAGTCCCTTTCCCCACACTTCTCTCATTGTAAGGCCTACTTTTTGTTCTCCCCATCGACACTGGGGAGGATCGGTGCCGTTGGCCAGGTCATAAGGGGCGTTGAGGCCTACTGCCTCGTAATAAGGGGGAATTAAGTTGTAACATAACTGACAGGATTTAGTTGCCTCAGGATGGGTTTGATTTAAGGTAGCATAAGCTGCCTTTACTAATTTCCATAGTGGATCTGTTTGTCCAAGTTTAGCAAGGGGGCCTGCCTCAGGGTCTTTTGTTGGTCCCTGGGATGTAGGTAGGGAGGTTGTCGGGTAGAGAGTTGCATGGACCTATTCAACGGGGTTTGGACCGATACTACACATTTGTACCGGTTCTAAAACTTGACTCACAACAATGATCCCATTATAAGTAGTCAGGTCATTTCTGGTCTGAAGCCCCCATGATATCCCATTGACCCAGGCCTTTTCTTTTTCTGCTTTGTCAACGTTAAACCTTATTTTTACCTGGGCAAAGTTATGATCCTTTTCCCAATCGGAGTATGGAGGTACGGGTCCTACAAATGAGAAGTTAAGCAAGTCCCGATTTCCTACATCCCACCGTCTATACCCTGGAGTCTCCGACCCATCATTAGAAGTTACGCAGTCCCAAGATTTACAATAAGAGTCCTGTATCCCCCCACAGATCTTCCAGTTGTGCCTGGGTGCACCTGGACATACCCAGAATGCATGATTCCGGAGGTAGCCCCTTTTCCAAGGTACATTTACCACCGGCTTAAGGTCAAAGTATAAGTCTGGCCACCAAGTATTTGGTGGCTGTATTGCGGTGGTGGAGTTACGCGTCTCACGTGTTAGTCCATTTTGCAGTTTCCAGGTGATTCTGACGGGTTGGTGTGGGTTCACGCTGGCAGCTTCGGAGCAGAGTAACATGGTCATCCATAAGATGGTCCAGACGAGTTGCCTTGGTCCTGTCGACGACGCCAGAGCTTCAGCCTCAGGGGGTTGGACGGGTGCAGAGACGCTTCCCATTCTTTTTTAGCGTCTTCCTGCTCTGCTGAAGTGGCTGGGCGTACGTGGTTGCAATGCACCCAAGGCCCGATACCGTCGACAGAGAAGAAGATTCCTGGAACACCGGCTTAGGTCGTTTTTCGTCCTGTTTTTCTTCTTTTTCTTCAGAAGCTTTCATGACTAGTACCTGTGGGTTTAGCGAGGTTGGAGTCGGGGAAGAGGGACGGGGAGGTTTAGGAGGTTTAGAAGGAGCGAGAACAAAGGGTTTAAGCCGTTCCGGCTGGTTTCTCACTAGATCCTGCCAGACCAGAATGTAGGGAGTCTAGTCTGGGTGCCCAGCAGGACTAGGGGTAAGCACCCTCTCTTTAACTGCCTGGATAATTTGGGGATTGAAGGTTGCCTCTTGTGGCCATCTGACGTCAAAGGTGGGCCACTCGGCAGAACAGAAAGTCACCAATTTGCTCTTCTTCACCAGTAACAAAAGATTCTGAGCTCTAGACTTAAAATCAGAAAAATGGTCAGTCATCAGAGACAGCGGAGTAGAAGTAGATTGCCCCATGGGTACAGAGAACACGGACAATGACAACAAGACTCACACGGACAGTGCCGGCACACAGAGTCACAGAAACGACACAAACAGATTCCAACTCTCAATATTACTTTCAGTCTCCTTGATAGCACTGGAGACCCCTTCTCTACTTGCAAGTGTCTTACCATCAGGACGTCCTCAGTGCCAGCTGCCCTCCCGGTTCGCTACCGGGGACCCGGCCTTACGCTGGGCTTGCCTCTTCACTTTACACCTAGATGCCTCCCCAGTACGATACTGGGCCCCGGACTTAATCTAGGCCTCTGCACTGCTAGCACCGGTGCTCAGAGCTCTCAACTGCTAACGAGATTATTCCCTTCTACCAGGAGAGTTGTCCTCCCCAGTAGGCCAGAGATCCCGGACGAGCCCCCAAATGTTATGCACCGAGCCCGTATCTCCAAACCAACCGAGAGAGCGAACAAGTCCACCGTGGTAATGCAAAGCAAGAAGGGAATTTATTTCTAGTGCGCTAGGGCTCAAGCCTCATCCGACACAGCGGAATCAGACGAGAGCCCCGAACAAAGCAGTATGGCAGTTTATATACAGTCAGCTCTTTATCTCAGGTACAGGGTACTTGGCAATACCTGATTGGACAGGCAGAATGAGCTCATGCAACGCCTTCCTTATGCTATCGCATATAGAAATCTTTCCTTATTTGGTTAAGGAATGTTCAAGAAAACAGGAAGCATGACTCAGGTCCCCGGCGCTGTTATGCACCTCACTGAGCCGACCACCCTGCCTAACACTCTTCACTTTCTGCCATAAGGGTGGTGTCATCTGCATATCTGAGGTGATTGATATTTCTCCTGGCAATCTTGATTCCAGCTTGTGTTTCTTCCAGGCCAGCGTTTCTCATGATGGACTCTGCATAGAAGTTAAATAAGCAGGGTGACAATATACAGCTCTGAGGGTAGGAATGTGTTATTCTTTGCTGAATTTTCGGAACCTTAGCACCTAGCAGGGACCCTATTGTGGAATGAATGAACATGAATGGATACAAGGAGGGGGAAGGGTAGACCAAACTTAGTAACACCCCAAACCTGGTTTTAAAAGCAGCTTGAAAACTTAACACCCTGCTTGCACAATAGCCTCCAATCCCATCTCTAGCCAACATGCTGGGTTCCATAAACACATTGTTTCCATCTGTTAGCCTTTCCAAACAATTCTGCCTCCTAGGTGTGTCTCTGATTCCATGGAAGGTGTGTCGTCTCTTCACCTCCCCCCCCCATGAAGTTCGGGGGTTATCTTCATTAGTGGGCGTGTCCTGGATGCCACAGAGGGCATGACACTAATTTGAGTAACTAACAATAGAAGGTGGTATGAGATAAGATCCCTCTTCTCAGATAGCTTATAATCCAGCTGAAGAGACAAGATGTACAGGGGAAAAGATAAATAGCAATTCTTGACGAGTTTTGCTAGTGGCCAAATGGACGGAATTTAAACAGTTCTGTTCCAGGAGTGGAAAAATCATCACTGAATCCTCTTTCACTTGGAGAAGATTCCTGCAGTGCAAAAACCAGAGGGTGCTGTCTTCCACATCAATTCTTAAGATAATTCTTGGACACTTCCAGCGCAATCGCAGGAGACTTCTCTGCTTCATTAGAGTGGGCAGATATGGTAGACACTTCTGGTTGACTAACAGCAGGCTCAACCCCCTTTTCTCCCTTGCCACCTACAACTACAGGAAGCTGGAAAACCACATGTCCTCCCAGTTTCCTGCATAGCTAGAAGGGGCCCGGGGGTCAGTTCTGGCTAAGTAGTAAGGGGGATTCCAATAAGGAACTTTCAAGGAAGTTTTGCTTTTCTTATATAAGTAAAGATACAGACATCATGGGTAACTTGCCTAACCCCTTCCTTCTTCCTGTGATGAAGATGTGATGCCTGGTGCTGCAATAATTACCTTGTAGTCATGAGGTAACCAGCACAAGAATGAAAAGTCACACTATAGCTGGTGGAGCAAAAAGGATGGACTTGGGAGGTAGCATCTATCCTTAAGCCACTGGATCAATATTAAGCCCTTCTACCCACTGACTTCTTGGTAATGAGAAGTCCTTATGTTACGGCCACTGGCCATTGGTTATGCTATTAACTGCAGCTGAGAGCTTTCCTAACTGATGCTAGAGGAAAGTATATTTCTGAAGGATAAAAGAAAAGGCACATTAGGTTCACCTGGAGCCCTTCAGCAGGCACTGGGGCAGCTTTAGGCAGGGATTAGTCTGAAGGACAGTGTCAAAAGGGGCATCGGGTGTGGCTCCTGGACCGCGTGTCTTGGGAGCTGGTCAAAGTGCCAGGGGATCAATAGGGCCTGGGGCAAGGTGAACTTGAAGTAAGAGGTGGGGGAGGAAGACGGGGAAATGTGAGAAGACGGATCAAAGGAGAGGCCATGGTTCTAAAGGCCACATTCAGCCATCCAGAGCCAGGAGAGTTAAGCCCCTTAGATCTTTGCTTCAGCTGAGCGTTCCTGCCATAGGCCGCCATGTCCTCCCAGGCATGCAACAATTTTCTTTCTTTTTAGACGCTCCCTGAATGTTCTTTCCTCTTTATCTGGACTAGATACAAACAGCCCCACATCCTCCAACAGCTGTCTGCACACCAGTTTCCCCCTGCAGTTCCAGGAATCTTTAAATGGCAGCTTCCCCACTCCCCAGCCTTCTGGCTGGCTGCAGCCTCACCCACGGCTAACCTTTCCCAAGTTATCTGCTGAGCCCTCACTATGGGTCTGGCGTCATTTGTCATCCGATAGATCAAATCCATACCACCTGGGGACGTGGAACTGAAAATAGCCCAGGTCCCCTAGCCAAAGAAAGCTTAAAGGCAAACCAGAATATTTCAAGAACTTGAGTTTATTTTTAGAAGTTGCTGGGATGTCCAGAAATGAGCTTCACTTAAGGCTGTGAATGTGAAAACACAAGGTGGAGGTCCCACATCTGAAATCCCCAATCCTGGGAATTCTCTGGTGATTTAGTGGTTAGGACTCCACGCTTTCACTGCTGAGGGCAAGGGTTCGCTCCCCGGTTGGGGAACTAAGATTCCACAAGTCGCACAGCGTGGCCAAAAAATAAGATCTCCAGTCCTGAAACACCTCCCTTCATTTGACCAGCTTTCATTCTGGACCCTTCTTGCTGTTGGTTCAGCCGCTCAGTCATGCCCGACTCTTTGCAACCCCGTGGACTGCAGAACACTAGGCTTCCCTCTTCCCCTTTCACTGTTCTTCCCAGAGTTTGCTCAAGTTCACGTCCATGAGTCGGTGATGCCATCCAACCATCTCACATCCCTCTGTCGTCCCCTTCTCCTGCCTTCAGACTCTCCCTGGAGACAGGAAATCTTCAGCCAGCGGTGGTTGCCACCCTACCCGATTTCTTGGGAAAGTCAGGTTTTTGAAATACCAATTTGATTTCCTGGGAGAGGACTGGGTTTCCATGATGTACATACACCCTTTCCTAGAGCTTACGGGCTCTGTGCACAGAGCTATCTTTGCCTGGTAAGATTGTGTGAGCCAGGGCACAAGCCAGGAGCTTGCGTTTTTGTGCATCTCAGGTGATGGAAGTAACAGCACCACCCCACTAACGATGATCACCAAGCCCTGAGCTGCCCTTAACCCTCAGTAGGCACTGCTCTAAGCACTTTTACATTAAAACATTTAATGTTTGCAAAATGACACAGAAATGTGTGCCTTTAGGACTGGGTCATGTTAAAGAGAAATATACCAGTTATTCTAACACATGAGACCATTTCATGGCAAACTCCCCAAGCATCAGCTCAGTTTGTGACCCCATGGACTGCAGCATGCCAGGCCTCCCTGTCCATCACCAACTCCTGGAGTTCACTCAAACTCATGTCCATTGAGTCGGTGATGCCATCCAACCATCTCATCCTCTGTCATCCCCTTCTCCTCCTGCCTTCAATCTTCCCCAGCATCAGGGTCTTTTCAAATGAGTCAGTTCTTTGCATCAGGTGGCCAAAGCATTGGAATTTCAGCTTCAGCATCAGTCCTTCTCAAAGCATAACAGCCCAGAAAAGCAACTGTCTTCCTTCCCCTGGACAGCTTTGTTTTCCTGCATCTGACGGTTTGTTGGGAAATGAAGAGAGCTTTGATTTTCACATACACACGCATATGTGCTAAGTTGCATCTGACTTTGTGACCCCATGGACTGTAGCCCACACCAGACTCCTCTGTCCATGGGATTCTCCAGGTAAGAATATTGGAGTGGGTTGCCATGCCCACCTCCCAGGGATTTTCCTGACCCAGGGATTGAACCTATGCCTCCTGCAGCTCCTGCACTGCAGGCGGATGCTTTACCGCTGAGCCACTGGGGAACACACACAAACATAAGCAGAATCAGGAAGGCTAATGATTTTTCTTGCATGCCACCAAGCATCTCTGGACACTTGTGTGTTCTGCTACATGCCAAACATCCTGACACTTGAAGAGGTGAGAGGAAAGGGGAGCAGGGTGACGGATGGAGCAAGCGGGCCTCGGAAAACCCAGGTGTCATCCTGGAAGCACTCCCTCGTGGGCAGTGGTTCTGGCGAAGTCACTGGCTCTGAGGCGGTTTCTTCCACAGTAAAACGAGAGGGCTTGAGTGTATCTCCTGGCCTCCGCTCGCCTTGGTGTCCCATGACCTGCTGCCATGGCAACAATACAAACGTTGAAGTGGGGCTTAAACCTCACCTTCCACTTGAAACCATGTTTTCCCTTTGACTCCCTAAGGCTTCTAAGATCTGCCTCAACTAGGAAAGCTGATTAGGGGAAAGGACACATACATAGACTGAGGCAGGACGAGCCAGTGAGGGCGCCCAGCAAGGACCAGGGGAGAGAGTGGGCTGGAGAATGCCCCCCAGCCCAGTTCCCAGCTCGTGTCTGGCTCCACTCATGGCTGCTTCTCCTGCCTCTGTATACCAAGTGCCCCATCTTTTCAGAGGGCTGCACTGTGTCAGGGTGTGGGCCCCCAGTTGGTCCCGCAGTGTTCTGGAGACTCACAGAGCTGGTCCATGCAAATGAAAATCATCACAGCCACACAAGGCAAGACCAGCAGCTGACAGCCTCTAAACTGAATAGTCCTCACTAGGCTTGAGAAAAATTTTGGTTTCTTTCACCCAGTAACTCTTTCCCCTCAACTCAGTTTTGCAAAGAATTAAGAGCTTCTAGACCCACTTGAGCTCCTTGATTCCCCTCCCCCAGCCTCCCCAGAGGCCACAGAGTGAATCCCAGCTGTGGGTTTTTGGTGTGGTGGTGTTTACTTCCCACAGGCCGAAGCTTCTCTGCAGATCTCAGACTGGATAACGAGGGAAAAATGAGACCTTAGTCAGGTTCTAGGAGAGCATGTGAGTCAGTCTCCTTACAGTTTCTAGCACCTGTGAGCAAAACCAAAACCAAAGTAGTAGCAGTTACCGTACTGCCCTGACAATACGTGGTACGAAGCCAGTTCTTGTAAACTTTAGAAACAGGAAATACTTGTCACGTGGTTGCTACACTACTTGCCTACTCAGCGAAGCTTCAAAGTGTACACGGGTGGTGTTCCTTTGGCACTTGGAAAATCTTAAGGTCAACACGTAGGCAGGTTGCCTGTCATGGATGGCCATCACCAAAAATGAGAAAATGCAGGACTGGGGTTTGAAGAGCCCCTTATTAGGCCTTATATTTCAGGTAAGCAGCAGGACCGCTGTTATGTCCTTAGGTTTAGCTTCTGGCTAAACAAGAACTATCCCCCAAAAGCGTACAGGTCTAGCAGGGAACCATTACCTAAGCCCGCAGTAAGTTACCCCATCAGATTCAGAGATGCTTCTCCAGGAGAAGCCAAGTTCCCTGGACAGTGAGATCCATGAGAGGAGAACAGGGTTAGTCGTCTTATGGAGCAAGGCTCATAGTAGGCACTCAAGAGACAGGGCAGAGGAGTAGACATCCAGTCTGTTCTTAGTTCCATGTCCCTTTGCTGACAGAGGCAGGAGCGTTCATCCCTTCAGAGTCTGGTTCTCTACTTCTGAAGAGACGTTGATCTACCCAATAACCTCCCTGAGGGTCCTGTGCTTTCATTAATGTTGAGTCGCTAAGTCGTATCCAACTCTTTTTGTGACCCCATGGAAATCCCGCCAGGCTCCTCTGTCCACGGGGTTTCCCAGGCAAGAATACTGGAGCAGGGCGCCACTGCCTTCTACAGCTATCTTCTGAACCCAGGTCTCCTGCATTAGCAGGTGGATTCTTTACCGCTGAGTCACCTGGGAAGCCCTTAGTTAATATGCTCTTTTCCATTAAGCTCTTCTTCACAGCTAGTGACTTGGTGTGTTGGCCTCAATCTTTAGGTCTAAATGGAAGTCACCTGTTCTGAGTGGAAAAAGGTATCTTGTTTATCCATGACAAATGAGGTTCCCCACACCTCTGCCTCCAGAGGACGTTAGCATAGTTGCACCAGGGGAACCAGGTACCAAAGGTGGGGGGTGGGTCCAGCTGACGGGGCTGTGAAGTTCAAATATGCAGCCAGAGGGTTAAGTTTAAAGACCTGTACTTTAAAGATGAAGGGATGCAAAAGCAGGGTGAGAATAGGGAGGTGTGTCCTGCAGACTAGAAGTTCAGGAATCTTTTGATGGAGCAGTCAAAAACCGCCTTTCTCCTTGTAAATAGAAAGGAAAAGGATTCACTAAGAAGCTCCTGGAAGTTGAAGTTTCGGGAGGAAAGACTTAAAAACCATCTGGGACTCCACGCAGTGACTTGGAGCTAAGGTAAAAAAAAAAATGCTGAGCTGGTATTTGCACTCACGGTGGTTTGAAGACTCACACATAACTTCTCATACGTGTGAGTAAACGTGTTCCCACTATCTTCCCCTCTGGTGCTGATCTCACCTCCCTGGCCACGTGTGGGGTTCAGGGGATGAGTAGGGGACAATTACCTCACTAAGCAGGCCCTCAGTCACTTCAACCCTTGAGGTTCTGCTCACCTCTACAGGCTGACTGGTCCCCACACTGGGCTGGGCAAGTATCTTTGAAAGACTCATGCTCAAGCATGGCTAGGAGCCTCTGGAGCCCAGGGGCCTTTGAAGAGCCCCCCCTCCCCCAATGTCAGGGCTTCTGCCTGAAGCCCCGCTCTGCAGCCACTGGGCAGGCTTTAGTAACACCCTGGAGCTCTCTTCTAGCCTTGGACCAAATGGAAACACTAAGGTTTTTTGCAGCAAAAAAAAAAAAATTGAAGTTGGGTCATACTGGTAGGTGATGGGGGTGGCCGGCTAGGCTTGCCCCGAAAGGAAAGCAGAAAAACAGCCCCTGTCCACAGTTTCCCTTAGTTTGTTCTAAAACAATCCTGAAAGTCAGGAGATGTGAAATTGGGATGACATGCCCACGAGCCCTGACTATCAGCCTTTTTGTTCCAGCGCCTGAGGGCCAGTACCCTCATCCATACCCTTACATGCTGCCGATTTCTGACTGCACAGAAATAAGACTCTAAGAAGAAAGGAACTTAGAAATCTCTCAGTCTGACTTTAAAGATTATTGCCCTGCTTAAACGAAAGTTAACACCTGTTTCTCCTGTTTGCTTTCCTCAATACAACCCTAATCACCATTCCCACCATCACTGCCAAAGCCCGGCCTGCCTAGAGTCCCGAACTGCTCAGGAAGAAGATGGAGGCAAAGATAGACGAGAATTTTTTCCCCTAGCAAGCTCCCTGTACAACTAGGGATTTTCCCTACGACTTCGGAAACAAGTTATCACAAGCTGGATGACTTAAGAGAACACACATTTCCTCCCCACCCTCTTAGTTCCGAAGCTGGAGTCTGGAACCAGAGTGTTTCCAGGGCAAAGCTCCCTCCAAGGGCTCTAGGGAGAACTTTTGTCTTTTGACCTCAACTAATTAAGCCTGCAAGCACTCTGGTCGCTCTCACATTCTCAGATTCCAGGTGGGAGTAGAAATTGGGTGGGGGACACTTTTCAACCTACTTCTTCCCCAGCCTCCCCTACTGGCCCTCCCTCCCCGGAGTCTGACCTCACACTCAGCAGCAGAGCTTCACTTGGCTAGATGTGTGGTTTAGAGTGAGGAATGGAGACGCTGAGAGGGAGGAGGCTCTAGCAACAGGACAGAGGCTGGTTTTCTTCAGGAGGCTACGCTTATTTCTATGGTAAAAGCGAAGTCTGGTCAGGAAGGGAAAAGTATAGCAGAAGTTGTCACTTCTCTTGCTACTGAGGCAAATTCTCTTCCCCAAGCCCGGCAACAAAAACGCCCAGACCCCCCGAAGCTTCTAGAAAAGATGGTTTCTGCGTGAGATAGCTTAATGAAGCAGCCACAGGAGGAGACACAGAGTTGCCTGCGCAGACGCCAGAAAGTGAAGTTGCTCAGTCGCATCCGACTCCCTGCGACCCCATGAACCGTAGCCCACTAAGCTCCTCTGTCTATGGGGATTCTCCAAGCAAGAATACTGGAGTGAGTCGCCATTTCCTTTTCCAGGGGATCTTCTTAACCCGGGAAAGAAGCCAGGGTGCCTAGGGGTATTTATGGGATTGAAGCCTGGAGGGCGGTCTGAGGCGTGGCAAGGGTGGGGAAACCTGATTGGAAATAAGAAAAAGGTGAGGTAATGGTTCTCTCCACGTCCCAAAATGGAGGCTGTTAGCGGGATCTGAGGGTGGAGTTTCGGTATTCGAAGGTCAAAAGGTCACTGAGCCGGCCACTCGCGCAGGCCCAGTTGTGTGGGGGGTGGGCAGGGTGTTGGCGGCGCCTAACCAGTCTCCATCAGCCCAGCTCCAACCAGACCCAGCTGACTCCAAGTGCCTGGAGAACAGCTGGGCAGCAGGGCTGCTTGGAGGCCGTGGAAATCTCCAGAAACAGTGAAAACAACCTTGACTGGTGAAGGGGGGTGCAGTGGGCTTGACGGAGGGTTATGAGTCTATCCAGCCTCCTGAAGGCTGCTGTCCCAGGGCCCAGAGCTCATGACCAGCGGCAACCACTCCAGACTGGTTTTGGAGGGGGTACTGCTCAGAGTCTGAGCTGCAGGCTCGTCCACCTGTGGTGGAGCGGCAGTGACGGCAGAGTCCTGTATGTTTGTAGTCCGATTGAGACCCCGAACTAGAGCCTTAGAAGCTGAGCGGATCTCATGCTGGTTATTTTCCCACACAACACCATCAGTTTGCTGGTAAATGTGAAAGCACTTGTTTTTAAACCATCACTTAAAAAAAAAAAAATGCCCGAAATCTCGAGGCAGTATCAAAATACCTGTGCTGACTCAGAAAGATAATTTTTCAAGCATCAGCAGAAAGGGGAACTTACAGAATTTGCAATTTAAACCTCCTGCCCCGCCCCCACTCTCAGCTCTGTAAATACAGTGGAGACAGTACATTGAAGTGGGTGGGGGAATATGAGTTTTCACGTTTCTGTCTTGCCTCTGTAACTAGATTTAATTCAGTTCGACAGGTAATATTGGCAGGCACTGTGTGTGTGTGTTCTTGGCATTTACAGATGAATTAGACCCAGGGTCTGTTTCCACCTACCTCACAAAGCAACAGCCCTGCTGGGCAAACAAACAGCTGAAATCTACAGTAAAGGCTAGCAAGAGACTAGGAATGAAATTTTATTTGAGAGACGAGTTTTTCTTCAGGGAGAGGAGAAGGGACAAGTGAAGCAGGGAAAGAGCCAGAACTTGCAGCCTGTGTGTTTGCATTTATGAATTCCCTCATTCCTTTGTTCAGCAAAGAGTTGTGGAGAGCTCTCTATGTACCAGGCCTCACCCTAGCTCCTGGGGAAAGATGATCGCTGGGGAAGATTGTGTATTCTTAGAACCTGAATTCTGTGTGAGGAAGGAGACATGTATGGATGTGAGAGTTGGACCATAATAGAAGGCTGAGCGCCGTAGCATTGATGCTTTCGATGCTTTCCATTGATGCTGGAAAAGACTCTTGAGAGTCCCTTGGACAGCAAGGAGATCAAACCAGTCGATCCTTAAGGAAATTAACCTTGAATATTCATTGGAAGGGCTGGGGCTGAAGCTGAAGCTCCAATACTTGGCCACCTGATGCAAAGAGCTGACTCATTGGAAAAGACCCTGATGCTGGGAAAGGCCAGGAGGCAAGAGGAGAAGGGGGCGACAGAGGATGAGATGGTTGGATGACATCACTGACACAATGGACATAAGTTTGAGCAAGCTCAGGGAGATGGTGAAGGACAGGGAAGCTTGGTGTGCTGTAGTTGATGGGGCTGCAAAGAATCAGACATGACTGAGGGACAGGATGACAACAGGGAGGCAAAATCCAGGAGGCTGGCAGATGTCCTACAAGGAGAGAAGGTGGAGGAAACAGCACAAACAAAGGCACTGGGGTGGCCGAGTGTCCATTTATCTGGAATGACCAGGATGTGGGGTGTATGCAAAGGGAAGGGTGGGAGCAGGGAGTCGGTTGAAAGAGCCCACAGTGTGGTTCTGGAGACCCCAGCACATGGCATAGATTTACTCTTATAGCAAGAGGGTCCATTCAAGGTCGACAGGAGCCAGGAAAGAGATGCTGTCATTGGTTTAAACAAGGGAATGATGTTCCCAAATTTAGGATTCAGGAAGGGTGTTGCAGTAACGTGGACAGTATCTTACAAGAGAAAGAGTGGCCCGAGGGGTCTGTTGCAGTGGCCCAGAGGAAATCGTGAAGCCTGGGCTACGGTGGTGGCTGAAGGATGGAGTGTGTTGGGTGGAATCGTGTCCTCCAGAAAGCTATGTTCAAGTTCTAACCCCTGGCACCTGTACATCTGACCTTATTTGTTAATAAAATCTTTGCGGATATGATTAAGTTCAGATGAGGTCATACTGGATTAGAATGGAGCTTTATAAGAAGAGGGACATTTGGACCCAGAGACACGCAGGGAAACCACCACGTGACCCTATAGGCACTGATGGAGTGTGCAGCTACAAGGACGGCTGGTAGCCATCGGAAGCCTGGGAAGAGGCAGGGAGGGGCTTTCCCCTCAGAGAGCGTCTCCAGGGAGAACCAGCCTTGCCAACACCTTGACTTCAGATCTCTGACCTCCAGGAGCCACGAGAGGATAAGAACCTGTTGTTTTTATCCCCGCAAAGTGATAACTTATTATGGCAGCCCTCGGAAACCAGTAGGGAGAGGAAGGTTCCAACTCAGGAGCCGCTGTAGAGGGACAAGTAACAGGAATCAGGGACTGGTCAGATGCAGGGAGTGAAGATTAGGAGGGCAGCAGGACCATTCCTGGATTCCTGGAGTCCCGCCGCGAGGAGCTGCATTCTACACTCTTGTGGGACTGACACACCTGCTTATGGGAATGCTTGATACACTAGTTCAGTTCAGTTCAGTCGCTCAGTCGTGTCCAACTCTTTGCGACCCCATCAATCGCAGCACACCAGGCCTCCCTGTCCATCACCATCTCCCAGAGTTCACTCAGACTCACGTCCATCGAGTCAATGATGCCATCCAGCCATCTCATCCTTTGTCATCCCCTTCTCCTCCTGCCCCCGATCCCTCCCAGCAGCAGAGTCTTTTCCAATGAGTCAACTCTTTGCATGAGGTGGCCAAAGTACTGGAGTTTCAGCTTTAGCCTCATTCCTTCCAAAGAAATCCCAGGGCTGATCTCCTTCAGAATGGACTGGCTGGATCTCCTTGCAGTCCAAGGGACTCTCAAGAGTCTTCTCCAACACCACACTTTAAAAGCATCAATTCTTCAACGCTCAGTCTTCTTCACAGTCCAGCTCTCACATCCATACATGACCACAGGAAAAACCATAGCCTTGACTAGACGGACCTTAGTTGGCAAAGTAATGTCTCTGCTTTTCAATATGCTATCTAGGTTGCTCATAACTTTTCTTCCAAGGAGTAAGCGTCTTTTAATTTCATGGCTGCAGTCACCATCTTCAGTGATTTTGGAGCCCCAAAAAATAAAGTCTGACGCTGTTTCCACTGTTTCCCCATCTATTTCCCATGAAGTGATGGGACCAGATGCCATGATCTTCGTTTTCTGAATGTTGAGCTTTAAGCCAACTTTTTCACTCTCCACTTTCACTTTCATCAAGAGGCTTTTTAGCTCCTCTTCACTTTCTGCCATAAGGATGGTGTCATCTGCATATCTGAGGTGATTGATATTTCTCCCGGCAATCTTGATTCCAGCTTGTGTTTCTTCCAGTCTAGCGTTTCTCATGATGTACTCTGCATATAAGTTAAATAAGAAGGGTGACAATATACAGCCTTGACATACTCCTTTTCCTATTTGAAACCAGTCTGTTGTCCCATGTCCAGTTCTAACTGTTGCTTCCTGACCTGCATACAGATTTCTCAAGAGGAAGGTCAGGTGGTCTGGTATTCCCATCTCTTTCAGAATTTTCCACAGTTTATTGTGATCCACACAGTCAAAGGCTTTGACATAGTCAATAAAGCAGAAATAGATGTTTTTCTGGAACTCTCTTGCTTTTTCCATGATCCAGCGGATGTTGGCAATTTGATCTCTGCTTCCTCTGCCTTTTCTAAAACCAGCTTGAACATCTGGAAGTTCACAGTTCATGTGTTGCTGACGCCTGGCTTGGAGAATTTTGAGCATTACTTTACTAGCGTGTGAGATGAGTGCAATTGTGTGGTAGTTTGAGCATTCTTTGGTATTGCCTTTCTTTCGGTAGGTGTTTAATAAACATGCATTAAATAAGTGTGGGCAAGGATGTGGAGAACACTTGTTGGTTGGAACATAAATTGTTTTAGCCACCATGGAAAACAGTATGAAGGTTCCTCAAAAAAATTAAAAATAGAACTATGTAAGATCCAATCAGTCCATTTCTGGGTGTTTATCTGAAGAAAACAAAAACACTAATTTACAAAGATACATGCACTTCAGTGTTCATAGCAGCATTATTTACAATAGCTAAGATATGAAAGCAATCTAAGTGTCCATCAACATATGAATGCATAGAGAAGTTTTATATATATATATATATAGTGTGGAATAGTACCAGCCATAAAAAGGAATGAAATTTCCATTTGCAACAACATAGACGGACTGGGAAGGTATTATTCTTAGTGGAATATGCAAGACAGAGAAAGACAGATACTTAATGTTTTCACTTATTTGTGGAATCTAAGAAATAAATGAACAAATAAAACAGAAACAGACTTACAGAGAGAACAAACTAGTGCTTTCCAGGGGAGAGAGGGGTAGTCTGTGCGAAAGTCACTCAGTCGTATCCAACTCTTTGTGACCCCATGGATTATACAGTCCATGGAATTCTCTAGGCCAGAATACTGGAGTGGGTAGCCTTTCCCTTCTCCAGGGGATCTTCCCAACCCAGGGATCAAACTGAGTTTCCCACATGGCAGGAGGATTCTTTACCAGCTGAGCCACCAGGGAAACCCGAGAAGGGGAGGGGCAAAGTAGGTGAAGGGGACTGAGAGGTGCAAACTACTAGGGATAAAATAAGTAAGTTACAAGGATGTAACATACAGCACAGGGAATATAGTCAATATCTTATAATAACTTGGTACGGAATATAATCTATAAAAATAGCAAATGACTTTATTGTATACCAAAACCTAAAATAATATTGTGAGTCAACAATGCTTCAATAAAAAAATAAACAAACATGAGCTCACTCAGGTATCATCTCGGCTCTGTCAGAGCCACTTTGCAACTTAGTTATTTGTGTGGAAGTTGTGCATGGAGGTAGGGTGCAGGCAGTGTGGCCGGAGCTGCCAGGAGGAGCACAGGAGGTTTGGAACCATGGTGGTATGTCTGCCCCTCTGATGGCAGGTCCTGGGGAGGAACACTCCCCAACATGGTGGAGTGGGGTTAGGTGGACCCCATGCTTCATCTCTGTGTCACCGCAGGCCACACCCTGACCTCTGCTCTTCTGGCCCTGATCAGAACATCTCAGACTTCTGCTCCTCCCACCTGGTCTGGGGCCCATCCCCTGCAGCCTACTGTTCCTCTCGAGGATCCTGCCTGGGGTCCTCAGGACCCGTGTCCCTGCTGCCTCCGCTGGTTCTTTGGATCAGTCACAGGCCAAGAAGCTTCTCTGCCTCCCTTTTCCCAGAAGACTCTCCAAGGATCTGGCTGGGGAGGCGGGGGCGGGCGGGAGGCGGGGCGGGGTCGGCGGATGGTTAAGAAACCATCATACGCTGGTAGAATACCAGCTTCACACACGATGCAGGGCCTGTGGAAGCAGTCTTAGCAGGTGACATGTCAGGAGGATGGAAACGTGGAAATGCCCCCAGAAATTAGGAGGTTTGAGCTGATCTGAGCAGTTTTGCAGAGAAGATATTAAACATCCAGGAAGCAAGGTGTCATCAGATGGGCCCTAGGAGAAGCCGGCTGCTACTTCTCCTGTTTGCTCTCTGCCTTCAGGATTCCCGCGCTTGGCCCTCGTGATGAAACTGAGAAGCGAAACTGGGGCGTGAGGGTGCGTAAGGGGTGGAGGCTCGTGCTCAGGGCCCCTCCTGCTGCCTTGTGGCTTTGACTTACTCTGAGTTCAGATCCGTTAGTGTCTTTCCAAGCCAACCCTCAGTGTTTCTGGATCCTCTGAAAAGCTCAGCACAGTAACAGTGATGGACATGGAATGAGCATGTTCAGCCGTTCAAAATGGTCTTGTCCTCCCGAAGTCTCTGGGCTGACCCTCCCACCCCGTGAGTCCCCATGAGAGCGGAGCCGCCACCCAGAAACTTGAGATGGGGAGACGGAGGACACAGCGGGCCCCTGACGGAGGTGGGACACCCCTCGCTCCCCGTCCCCCCGCCGTGCTGTTGAAGGGATTTTACTCCACGGCTGCTCTTCTTGTGTAACGTTCTCTGGGCAGATGGAGAGGTTACCCCCCCGATGTCTCGGGGAGGGATGTGGTGAGGGAAAAGCAAAACCAGCCTGTATTCTAGATTCTGAGTTCCTGGGCATTAAAAAGCCTAAAATGTCAGGGTTAGAGTGTTTTCAGAACAGTTAGAAGATCCAGGGAGGCCAGACCCCCTTCCCAAAGCACCACCCCTCCCTGTCTGTCCTGCTGTGTCTGTCTCGATAGCACCATCGCTGCTGATGATACAGGCACACTGCTGCTTCTCTGTGCCCCCACGGGAAGGTGAGCACCCTGGGATGGAATGTGGAGTGCTTGGCCTTGCTCGCCTTTGCATCCCTGCCACACAGAACGGGGTCTAGCAGAGAGTGGGGGTTCATTCAATATTTGCTGGATGAACAGACTATTTTGAGCAGAGACAGACTTCCCCTAATGAGAACGGAATGCTGCTGGTCAGGGAACAAAGGAGAGGACAGAGGTACCTGGGGCATCTCTGCTGAGGTCCAGACATGGAATTAGCATATTAGCAAATGTGGAATTAGAGCATTAGCTAATATGGAATTAGCACTGTTGTTGAGTTGCTCAGTTGTGTCCAACCTGTCCTTCACCATCTCCTGGAGTCGGTGATGCCATCCAACCATCTCATCCTCTGTCGTCCCCTTCTCCTCCTACCTTCAATTTTTCCCAGCATCAGGGTCTTTTCCAGTGAGTTGGCTCTCACTTATATGGAATATGGAATTAGCGTGTTAGCTAGCATTAGCACGTTAGCTTCCAGGGGGGAAAGGCCGGGCTCCTGGGAAGCAGCAGGACTGGGCCTTGTGGGGTCTCCCCCGATGGCCCATCAGGTCTCGGTCCCTGGTGTGGCACAGAAAGGGCAGGAGCCACCAGACCGGAGGCCACGTGGGGCAAGACAATGGTCCCCAGCCAGCAGTGACCTCAGCGGATCAGCAGCACTGGGATGGCGTATGGGCTGATGTCACAGCCCTGCAGCTCAGCGAGGAGGACCTCCACAGACCAGGGAGGACGTCCCCTGGCATCTGCAAATGTGCCGTCGAAATGATAGAGTTACAGTCATTTTCTTGGCAACCCACTCCAGGATTCTTGCCTGGAGAATCCCTCGGACATGGGAGCCTGGTGGGCTATGGTGCGTAGGGCCTCGAAGAGTTGGACACGACTGAAGCGACTTAGCATGCACGCAAAGGCATTTTCTTACACTCACGTGTCCAGGCAGATTCAGGCCACCCACCTGTGAGGCCCCTGGCTTCTGTTGCACACATGTGCTGTTCTCCTTCTGTTAGTGACGTGAAGAGAGGTGGAGGGAAGGGGAAGGTGCATGTGGTTATTGTATACATGTGTGAAGCAAATGAACTTTAAACTAGTGGGTTGTGTTTTGGTGTTTGTTTTTTTTTTTTGGTGAGGGGAGGTGGGTGGAAGTATCCAAAGCTATTTTGAGCACAGCAGGAACATCATGCTATTTGCCCAGCATTGGCTGGATGTCTTTCCACTCCTTAGGCCAGGCCCCACAGTCTCCAGACCAACCTCCCTAATATTTTCATCTATACACACCAGGTTCCAGCCAGACTGGACCCTATGTCCCTCTGAGCTGTTAATCCTCTCCTATTGGCACTCTTTAAGTATGGCCAATTACGCAGGAAGTTTATGTGTTCAGGAAAAACTGGTTAGGTCAGAGTCTCTTTTTGTTGTGAGCATGCTCAGTTGCATCTGACTCTTTGCAACCCCATGGACTGTAGCCCAGAGAGCTTCTCTCTTCTCCAGAGAGCCTCTTTTTAGCAATTAGATTCATTCACTACGGGCTTCCCTAATGGCTCAGTTGGTAAAGAATCTGCCTGCAAGGCAGGAGACCCTGGTTTGATCCCTGGATGGGGAAGATCCCCTGGAGGAGGAAATGGCAACTCACTCCAGTATTCTTGCCTGGAGAATCCCATGGACAGAGGAGCCTGGTGGGCCCCAGTCTATGGGATCACAAAGAGTTGGACACGACTGAGTGACTAACACTTCCACTTCACTCAGTATATAGACTGTAAAGTAATTCACCTGAATTTCTTTAACATATACTTGAAAATTCACATTTCCAGGAGCATGGCAGTGAGCAGAGGCCAGTGGACTGGCAGTGAAGTTTGAATCCCATGTGGGCACCACGAGGGCTGAGGACAACCAGTTACTGATTAACATGATTTTTTTCCCCTCTCTGTTAATGTGTGATATCACAAAAGAACAAAGATAAGCACCATGGAATTCAGACCCATGCCAAGTTGTCTAAAGAGAAGGAATCTCACCTATGAGTTTGTAAAGCACCATTTTTACCAATATTTTCTACCCATTGAGTTGTTCCTAGAGTCTACCAGCTGTGGAGAAGTCCCCACAGGCCAAGTGGTAAGGGTTACATCAGTTATCATCTGGTGGGAGCTGAAACCAGCCTTCTTTATACGTTATGGAGGATGAGAAGGATATGGCTGTATCCCAAAGAACCTTCATCACAATCATGATGCTGAATGCCGAATGCCCAGGTTAGAGGCAAACATCTGATTCCTGATACATGGAATATTTCCTGCCATATCTGTAAACAAAGGACATCACAGTCCTCAGCGATTGCAGCCACCAGTGGGTGGTGAGCTGGTGAGCACAGAGGAAACAAACTCAGGATGTGAAAACACAGGATGCTGGCCCCAGAGAGCCGAGGTGAGAATCAAAGACATGATGTCAGTGAGCCCAGACTGTAGTATCTTCCGATACGTGTGAAACCATTAAATTCCTTAACTTGACACCTACTTTTCTATTAAACAGTCATCTTTTGTTCCTACTACCTGATCTTTGTTGCAAAACTATATATCCTAGCCCCCCCCTCCCAGTCCCCAGCTCAGAGCAGTTCTCTCAGGGTTACTTGAGAGGCTGCCTCCCAGGTTTGAAGTCCTAAAAATTCCCACCTAATAAAAACCCAAGTGCTGCAGCAGTAAAGAATCTGCCTGCCAAGTTAAGAGGTGCAAGAGACACAAGTTCGATCCCTGGGTCAGGAAGATCCCCTGGAGGAGGAAATGGCAACCCACTCCAGTATTCTTACCTGGAGAATTCTGTGTACAGAAGAGCCTGGCTGGCTACAGTTCATGGGGTTGCAAAGAGTCAGATACGCTTGATCACAAACACTTCAATGAAACACAACTCAACTTTTGGGCTGTGAATGTTTTTTAGTCTACATCCCCTTGAGAATGGGTCTAACACTGGCCCCTGTATATATTCTAACTATGAATAGGAATGCTATGGGCTTATTATTTTTTTACAACTATTTGTAAAATTATTTATTATTTATTTGAATAGGTAATACACACAGCACAAAATGCACAAAGTAGCCAGTGAAAGGGTGTGAGGTGACAGACAAGTCTTCTTTCTGCCCTTTACCCAGTCGCCCGTCCCCAGAGGCAACCACCATCATCAGAGTTTATTTTAGTTCTAAAGAGAGTGACGGGACTCAGCCCTACATGGAATTAGGAAGCTGTGTAACATCACAATTAGGACCTGGACCCAGGCAGATTCTGTTCAGAGCCAGGCTGCACCACATCCTGACCCAGGGCCCAGACGCCAGCAGGATTTGTCCCCTTGGATTGTTGAGATAATTAAGTGAGCAAAGCGCTGCGGTCTTAGCACAGCCCCCGGCACGTATTTACACTCCATAAGCGTTGGCTATTCTAGGCGCTGATAGGCGACTGAGCGTGGAGGAGCGTGGAACGGAGGAGCGAGGCACGCTGACTACTCTCCAGGGATATCCTTCAGCCCTTGTTACCCTAAGTGTGGTCCCCGGAAATCCCTGGGAGTTTGCTGGAAACTCAGGATCGCACACCCTTCCCCAGACCTGCCCGGGCTCCATGGGCGACCTGCACACGTGTGACAGTTTGAGAAGCTCTGTCCTCCACAAGCCCAGGGTCCTTGAGAGAACGGGCTGTGACCTCCACCTCTGGGAAGCCAGAGATGCTGTTTCTCCACCTTCGGACAGGAGCCCCTTAGAAATCTCAGGATGAAAACGCCAGACAAAACATGCTTAAGGGAAAAGCCTCTTCCCCTCCCACTCCCCAGCTTTCTTTTCCACGTTGGACTTCCCAGGCCCGATCACCTGTGACCTCCAGTGCGGCTGGAACGTGTCCTCTTTTGTCCTGCAGTTTGACAGCAACCCAACAGGGGGCTGGGGGCGGGTGGCGTGTTGTTTTCAAAGTGATACAGGAGACGCAGTGGAGCCTGCCCAACAAGCTGCAGAGCTGCCAGGATGCCAACTGGGGCGCCAAGGTCCTGGCAGTGGGGGGTTGTCTTAGTCAGGGCTTGTCACTAAAAACCAGGTCTGCGTGGGGTGAGAGATGGGAGGCTGGAGGGGCTCAGGAGCTGACAACTGCTGCTGTCTGCCATGTGTTTCAACCCTTAGCTATGAGTACATGACATGCAGAAAGCACCCCTTGCCTTTAAAATATTATTGCATACTCTGATGAGCTTCCCTAGTGGCTCAGCGTAAGGAATCTGCTTGCCAATGCAGGAGGTGTGGGTTCAATCCCTGGGTTGGGAAGACCCCCTGGAGAAGGAAATGACAACCCACTCCAGTATTCTTGCTTGAAGAGTCCCATGGACAGAGGGCTGGTGGGCTACAGTCCCGGGGTCACAAAAGTGACAGACACGACTGAGCAACTAAACAACGTACAATGATGGGGGATACGTGTCATTATACATGTGTCAAAATCCATTGGATGTACAGCACCAAGGGTCAACCCTAATGTCAGCTATGGACTTAGGGTGTTAACAATATGTCAGTGTAAGTTCATTATTATAACAAGCATGCCGCTCTGGGTGGGGGGTGTTAGCAGTGGGGGAGGGACAGGGGGGCAAAAGGGAAACCTCAGTACCTTCCTCTCAGTTTTGCTCTGGACCTAAAACTGTTCTAAAAGAGAACATGCAACTCGTCACTGGATCAGCTATAGACAAGAAAAGAAAACCAAAGTTGAGGCATGGGCAGCGTGTTTTTCAAAAATCACCGTTAAAACAGAAATAACTTAGAGCTAGGTTGTCCAGTCAAGAAGACTTCAATTCAGTTCAGTCTCTCTGTCGTGTCCGACTCTCTGTGACCCCATGGACTGCAGCACGCCAGGCCTCCCTGTCCATCACCAACTCCTGGAGTTCACTCAAACTTATGTCCATTGTGTCAGTGATGCCATCCAGCCATCTCATCCTCTGTCATCCCCTTCTCCTCCTGCCTTCTATCTTTCCCAGCACCAGAGTCTTTTCAAATGAGTCAGTTCTTCGCATCAGGTGGCCAAAGTATTGGAGTTTCAGCTTCAACATCTGTCCTTCCAATGAAATATTCAGGACTGATTCCTTTAGGATGGACTGGTTGGATCTCCTTGATGTCCAAGGGACTCTTGAGAGTCTTCTCCAATGCCATAGTTCAAAAGCATCAATTCTTCAGCACTCAGCTTTCTTTAGTAGAAGGAAATGGCAACCCACTCCAGTGTTCTTGCCTGGAGAATCCCAGGGACGGCGGAGCCTGGTGGGCTGCCATCTATGGGGTTGCACAGAGTCGGACACGACTGAAGCGACTTAGCAGCAGCAGCAGCAGCAGCAGCTTTCTTTATAGTCCAACTCTCACATCTGTACATGACTACTGGGAAAAACATAGCTTTGACTGACAGACCTTTGTTGGCAAAGTATTGTTTCTGTTTTTAAATATGCTGTCTATATTGGTCATAGCTTTTCTTCCAAGGAGCAAGCGTCTTTTAATTTCATGGCTGCAGTCACCATCTGCAGTGATTTTGAAGCCCAATAAAATAAAGTCAGCCACTGTTTCCATTGTTTCCCCATCTATTTGCCATGAAGTGATAGGACCAGATGCCATGATCATGGTTTTCTGAATGTTGAGGGTTTTTTTTTAATTTATATATTTTATTGGAGGCTAATTACTTTACAATATTGTAGTGGTTTTTGCCATACATTGACATGAATCAGCCATGGGTGCACATGTCTTCCCCATCCTGAACCCCTCTCCCACCTCTCTCCCCATCCCATCCCTTAGGGCCATCCCAGTTTTAAGCCAACTTTTTCCCTCTCCTCTTTCACTTTCATCAGGAGGCTCTTTAGTTCTTCTCCGCTTTCTGCCATAAAGGTGGTGTCATCTGCATATCTGAGGTTATTGATATTTCTCCCGGCAATCTTGATTCCAGCTTGTGCTTCTTCCAGCCCAGCATTTCTCATGATGTACTCTGCATAGAAGTTAAATAAGCACAGTGACAATATACAGCCTTTCCTGATTTGGATATACTCCTTTCCTGATTTGGAACCAGTTTGATGTTCCATGTCCAGTTCTAACTGTTGCTTCCTGACCTGCATACAGATTTCCCAGGAGGCAGATCAGGCGGTCTGGTATTCCCATCTCTTTCAGAATTTTCCAGTTTGTTGTGATCCACACAGTCAGAGGCTTTGGCAGAGTCAATAAGGCAGAAGTAGATGTGTTTCTGGGATGCGCTTGCTTTTTTGATGATCCAGCGGATGTTGGCAATTTAATATCCGATTCCTCTGCCTTTTCTACAACCAGCTTGAACATCTGGAAGTTCATGGTTCACATATTGTTGAAGCCTGGCTTGGAGAATTTTGAGCATCACTTTACTAGCATGTGAGATGAGTGCAACTGTGCGGTAGTTTGAGCATTCTGAAACTCCAGTACTTAGGCCACCTCATGTGAAGAGCTGACTCATTGGAAAAGACTCTGATGCTGGGAGGGATTGGGGGCATGAGGAGAAGGGGACGACAGAGGGTGAGATGGCTGGATGGCATCAGGGACTCGATGGACGTGAGTCTGAGTGAACTCCAGGAGTTGGTGATGGACAGGGAGGCCTGGCGTGCTGCGATTCATGGGGTCGCAAAGAGTCGGACACAACTGAGCGACTGAACTGAGCTGAACTGAACTGAATGGTCAAGTGGTTTTCCCTACTTTCTTCAATTTAAGTCTGAATTCGGCAATAAGGACTTCAGCCCTATGTGACTAGTGAGTGCTGGAAACATGCGTGGTGCCACTGAGGGACTGAATTTAAATTTTTATTCAGTTAATTTATTAACACTTGTAAAAATGTTTAAATGATGCATGACTGCATTAAGAAAAAATTTAAGTGGGTTCAGAACCATCTGGGTTATGTGAGTCTACTCCTTCAACCGTTAATATCATGAATCTCAATACAGATCAAGTGTTTCCGATGAAGAGTATCCAAATTGGGTATAAAATACACACCAGATTTTGAAGACTTGTTACCAAAAACGGTAAGGTATTTCATTAACAACTTTCATATGGTTTGTACATTGAGGTAATATTTTGGTTACACCAAGTTAATAATATATAATATTAAAGTTTATATTATTAAAGCTCACCTATGTCTTTAAACTTTAAAAAAATTTGGCTTCCAAAAAAAATTTTTTTAATTACATTTGTGGCTTACCCACAAACACTGCTGGTGGGAATGGAAAATGGTACAGCTGCTTTGAATAACAGTACGATGTTTCCTCAAAATGTTAGACATAGTTACCCAGCAATTCTACTTTTAGCTATTTACCCAGAAGAACTGAAAACATATGTCCACACAAAAATGTCTATACAAATGTTCATAGCAGCATTACCCATAATAACTACCAAGTGGAAATAGCCCAAATGCCTATCAACTGATGAATGGGCAAAAATAAGTGTGGTAGATTCATATAATGTGATATTGCTCAGCCATGAAAAGAAACTGAGAGATGCTCTAACAAGGGATGACCCTTAAGAACATTATGCCAAGTGAAAAAGGCAGACCAAAACCCCACCTATTGTATGATTCCATTTACAGCAGGCATCAGAGAGGTTGTGGTTCTGTTTTAGACCACCACAATAAAGCAATTCGTATCAATTTTTGGTTTCCTAGTGCACATGATGGAGAAGGCAATGGCACCCCACTCCAGCACTCTTGCCTGGAGAATCCCAGGGATGGGGGAGCCTGGTGGACTGCCGTCTATGGGGTTGCACAGAGTCGGACATGACTGAAGTGACTTAGCAGCAGCAGCAGCAGCAGTGCACGTGAAAGTGATGTTTACACTATTAAGTGTGTGATAATATTATATCTTTTAAAAATGCATATATGACATTAAAATAACACTTCATTGCTAAAAAATGCCAACTGTTATCTGAGACTTCCAGAGTCATAGTAGAGACAACAAAGATCCCTGATTACAGATCGCCATAAAAAATATAATAAGGATGAAAACGTTTAGAACATTGTAAGAATTCCCAAAATGTGGCACAGAGACATGAAGGGAGCAACTGCTGTTAAGGAAATCATGTTAACAGACTTGCGTGATGCTGAGCTGCCACAAACCTTTGATTTCTCAAAATAGAATGCAGTGTCTGCAAAACACAATAGAGGCAATAATAAAACAAGGTTCACTTGCATATGGAATGTCCAGAATAGGCAAATGTATAGAGACAAAAATTAGAGTTTGCAAAGGGATGGGGGACAGGAGAATAGGAAGTGGTATAGGGCTTCTTTGGGGGATGATGAAAGTCAGTTCAGTTCAGTTCAGTTCAGTCGCTCAGTCGTGTCCGACTCTTTGCGACCCCATGAATCTATTCTGGAAGTAAACAGAGGAAATGGTGGCACAGTTTGTGAGCATACTTGTCACACATGTGGCTTGCATGAAATCTCTATTGGACAGCGCTGATTTAAATGAAATTGGGGGCTTCCCTGGTGGTCCACCGGCTAAGACTCCACACTCCCAATGCAGGGGCCCCAAATTCGATTCCTCGTCGGGAAACTAGAGCTCACATGCCACAACTAAGGATCTGGTGCAGCCAAATAAACAAATAAAAATTTTAAAAGATAAATGACAGCTTCTTGGGAGGAATCAGAAGACTTGGATTGGCATATTTATACCATTGATACTATGTTTAAAATAGATAATGAATAAGAACCTACTGTACAGCGCAGGGAACACCTCACAATACTCTGGGGTGAACTAAACGGGAAGGAAACCCCAAAAAGAGGGGATATATGTGTATAAATATAGGTGATTCATGTTGCTGTAAAGTAGAAACCTAACATTGTAAAGCAACTATACTCCAATAAAACGTAAAAAAAAATAAAGTAAATGAAATAACAGCTTCTTTCCCAGCTGTCACTAGTGAGGGGACAGAATTTACCCAGAGCTAATCAACACATGGACTGAGTTTTGTTACACCCTGCCCTACCCCCTAGGGGATATTTGGCACTGCCTAGAGACATTCTTGGTTGCTAACTGGGGTAGAGATGACAGGTAGAGATTGCTACTGGCCAGAGATGCTGCTAAAAACATTCTGCAATGCATGTGTGGCTGCCCAGGACAAGGAGTTATATAGTCCAAATGTCAGGAGCATCGAGTTGGGAAACTGCTCCAGTAGTTGCTCGGAGTTTCCCAGCCTCCTTTGCACCATCTCAGCCTCTCAGACTGCCCTGAGGTCAAAAGGTATGTTCTGGGCATGCTCTTTCCAGGACGCTTTCTCCTGGAGTCCAGCCGCTTCACAGGCATTCTCAGGCTGGAAGTTCCTCTGGACACCATAGAGACGTTTGAGGCACCCTAATTCTCGTGTGGATTAGCTGTGGCGTCCATGACTCTATCCTTTCTCCCTGAGGCTTCCTGAATTCCAAAATGTTATGTGCGTACTAAGTCGTTTCAGTCGTGTCCAACTCTGTGTGACCCTATGGACTGGAGCCTGCCATGCTCCTCTGTCCATGGAATTCTCCAGGCAAGAAGACTGGAGTGGGCTGCCATTTCCTTCTCTAGGGGATCTTCCCAACACGGGGATCAAACCCGCGTCTCCTGCGTCTCCTGCATTGCAGGCAGATTCTTTACTGCTGAATAACTGGGGAAACTCCCCAAAGTGTTATACTTTATTTTTATTTTATTATTATTATTTTAGCCATGCAACTTACAGGATCTTAGTTCCTTGACCGGAGATCGAACCCTGGCCCCCTGCCCTGGAAGCACCAAGTCCTAACCACTGGACTGCCGGGGAGGTCCCAGCATACTTGCTTTAAATGAAGCTGGCCTGTCTCTTCTCGCTTTTTCTCCCGTGTCAGATTTCTAAGCCAAAGACAACTAGGATTTGCTAAATCTGTGTCATAAATGGGCTCCTGCTCAGATATCTGAAGTGATAATCTGAAGAAGAATATCCTTACTGGGAGGTTCTTTATTTTAAAATTATCCTTTGTGTCTGCATTAGTTTCTTATGGCTGCTTTAACTACCACAAACTTAAGTCACTTTAAATGACTCAGAATTTATTATTTTACAGTTCTGAAAGTCAAAAGTCCGACATGGATCTCGCTGGGCTAAAATCATGGAGTCGGCAGGGCTGCATTCTTTCCTGAAGCTCCAGAGGAAAAACTCTGCCTTCTCCAGCGTTTAGAGGTTTGCCTGCGTTCCTTGACTCGCGGCCACTTCCTCCATCTTCCAAGCTGGCAGCACAGCATCTCCAAGCTCTCTCTGACTCTCCTCCCTCCGTCGTTCACTTAGAAGGACTTTCGTGATCACATTTGGACCCCTGGGAAGTCCAGGGCGGTCTGTCATATATGTGTGTGCAAAGGGCATACGCTCTTCTGGGCTGGTTTGGAGGGCATAGACGGCTATCACGTGCTATGGATCAATCTACACTATGCCTTTGGCACTCTATGTTATGCTTTGAGATGCCCATCATTTGAACAGGTCACATTTATTTAGCTGTTTCCAAATAAGTCTTTCCTTAGACAAACAATTCTGAGAGACACCCGTATCTCCCTGGGTCTATGTGAAGGCTCTTCTCGAAAGTTAAAAGACATCCTCAAATTACATTCTTTCTGGCAATGAACATATTTCTCCATGACCTCAGTATCTTTTTTTTTTTTTTTTGACCTCAGTATCTTGATGTTATCATCTTTTAATATTTTTGTCTATCATCTGGCTGATATTTTAAAATTTTTATATTTTCCTAATTATTCACAAGGTTGGACAACTTCTCATATGTTTGTGAGTGAAAGTTGCCCAGTCGTATCTGACTCCTTGTGACCTCATGGACATCCATGGAATCTCCAGGCCAGAATACTAGAGTGGGTAGCCTTTCCCTTCTCCAGGGGATCTTCCCAACCCAAGGATCAAACCCAGGTCTCTTGCATTGCGGGCAGATTCTTTACCAGCTGAGCCACCAGGGAAGCCCAAGAATACTGGAGTGGGTAGCCTATCCCTTCTCCAGTAGATCTTCCCGACCCAGGAATTGAACCGGGTCTCCTGCATTGCAGGTGGATTCTTTACCAGTTGAGCTAGTAATCTTTTATATTCTCTCTTCTATGGACTTCATATTTATTTACTTTTACCTATTTTAAATTCAGTTTTTAAGGGTATTTTTCTTATCATTTTTAAATACCTTGAAAATTAATATTTGTCTATGATATATATGTTCTACATATATTTCCCAGTGTATCACTTTCATTTAATTTGATTTAAAATATTTTTTGTTATATGAAATTTTTCATTTTTGTTACATAAAATTTGAAATAATCAAAACTATCATGTTTTCTTCGTTTTTGTTGTTGTTGATGTGCTTTACATTCCAAATCTTATGGCTTTCGAGGTCATAAGAATAGTTTCCAATACTTTTTCCAGTAGTTTATAGTTTGGGTTTTTTATTTTTAACTCAGGAATCCAGTTAGTGTTTATTTGAGGTCCACTGGTCTTATTTTTTTCTCCACACAGATGGCTAATTGTGTCTGCTTTAAAGATTTTGCTTCCTTCCTAAAACATGACAGGTTATTTCTATCATAAACCAAATTCCAATATATTCTTAGGTCTCATTCTGTTTTCTCTACTCAATTTGGTTTATTTATTTATCTATTTGGGGCTGTTGTTGTTTAATCACTAAGTCACATCCAACTCTTTTGCGACCCCATGGACCGTAGCCCGCCAGCCTCCTCTGTCTATCAGATTCTCCAGGCAAGAACACTGGAGTGGGTTGTCAGGTCCTCCTCAAGGGGATCTTCCCGACCCGGGATTGAACCCATGTCTCCTGCATGGGCAAGCAGACTGTTTGCCACTGAGCCCAGGGAAGCCCTGGTTTGGAGCTACTACCGCACTGATTTGGTTACCTTAGCTTTACTGTCCATATTGATAGATAGTTGGTTAACCCATGTCAGTAAAGCAAGTTCGTTTTCAGTCATTGCAAAAAAAAAAGACCAATAACGCATGTCTCAGGCACTCAGCTCCCACTCGAGGCCGCGATGAGAGATTTACCGCCAGGACTAAAACCCACCCCCGAAGCCAAAGGACCCTCCTCTCCCCGGCTCCACTGCTGCCATCCAAATTCTTGTCCCAGCACCACGCCTCAAAATAACACTCAGCTGTAGATGGCACACCTGTTTGGGATTTAGTTACAATGAATCAGGATCTGTATTTATTTCAGTGGCCGGACAGGTGAAGCCCAAGCTGCATTTATAGCAAGCCAACTAGAAAGCAGAAGAAAATCCAGATCGTGAAGCTCTTTCCTCTTAGGGTGAAGGGGTTACAGCTGACAAGGCCTAAACTTCCTGTGTTTCAAACTCCTGTGATTCTTTACAGAAATGCCTCAAGTTGTAGCGGTCACACGAGGTCTCAGTCTAATTTACCCATGGCTTAAAACCTTTTGCTCATGAGAGTCACCTAGAGAGCTTATTAAAGGTGCGGATACCGAAACTCTGGGGTAAAATTCAGAGCTCTTTAAACATGCACCTTAGCACTTCCCTGGGTGTCCAGTGGTTACGACTTGGCCTTCCCATGAAAGGTGTGTGGGTTTGATCCCTGGTTGGGGAGCTAAGATCCTACGTGCCTCATAGCCAAAACTCCAAAACGCCAAACAGAGGCGATATCGTAACAAATTCAATAAAGACTCTAAAAGTGGTCCACATCAAAAAAAATCTTAAAAATTCACCCTAGCAGCACACATCACCCAGGCCCTCACACGGATGCAGTGCCCTGAGGACTCAGAGCCCCCACTTTGGGGTGCAGGGGGTGGCTCTGTGTTATAACACGTATTCTGTAATGAGGTAGCCTGATGTATTCATGGGTGTACATTGGTTCTTGGGAAATTTTGCCTAGGCTAAGGGCACAGCAACCCACTCCAATCTTCTTGCCTAGAGAATCCCATAGACAGAGGAGCCTGGCGGACCACTTGCAAAGAATCAGACACGACTGAAGCGACTTAGCAGGCCCAGCAAGGACCCCTGAACAGCTGAAGTAAATCACAGCCAACGTGAGCGGGAAAGGGAAGAGCCTATAACTCAGCGTTTGCCTTGGCAGCAGACTCCCTTTCTGGTTGTTTTTTAATAAAATTAAAAGTGTGGCCTCGGGGAACAGAGGAGGGGACAGAGAAGTTGGGGTTGGGAGCTGCAAACTGCTTCATACAGAATGAATAAACAAGGCCGTACTGAACAGCACAGGGGACTATATTCGGTATCTTGAGATAAACCATGACGGAAAAGAAGAAAATAAAGAATCCACCTATCTGTTTATCTCTATATGTAACTGAATCATTTTGCTGTAGAGCAGAAATTAACACCACATTGCAAAGCAACTAGGCATGCGTGCTAAGTCGCCTCAGTCACATCCGACTCTATGTGACCCCGTGGACTGTAGCCCACCAGGCCCCTCTGTCCATGGGATTCTCCAGGCAAGAATACCGGAGTGGGTTGCCATGCCCTCCTCCAGGGGATCCTGCTGACCTAGGGGTCGAACTTGCAACTTCTATGTCTCCTGTATTGACAGGCGGGGTCTTTACCACTAACACCACCTTATACTCTAATTAAAAAATAAATAAATAAAGTTTGAAAAAAAAAGAAATCTGCCCAGCTAAGAGGCACATTCCAGGCCTGGGCATCTGGAGGCGGGTGGCACCTCCCAGACCCAACCTCACAGAGACCCACTGCTGGCTTCCCGTCTCAGCCTCCAGCTGCTCTCACTAAGGGCTCCAGCACGTCCACCTGGTGACCTCGTGAACGTGTGATCTCTGCCGTGGCTGCCATTGGCCAACCTGAGCCACCTCCCTGGGTGGTCCACCTGAACTTCTTGGGTCCACTTTTTGCTTTTGTCTCTAGTTTTCAAATGGCCTGTTTCTGAAGTAAAATGCAGGGAGTACTATTTTCCCCAGAAGGCCTGATATTTTATGTGATTTTCTAGAATGTGAAGTGTTGCAGGAATGCATTTACTCTTCAGTTCAGTTCAGCTTAGTCCTCAGTAGTGTCCGACTCTTTGCAACCCCATGGACTGTAGCACACCAGGCCTCCCTCTCCATCACCAACTCCTGGAGCTTGCTCAAACTCATATCCATTGAGTTGGTGATGCCATCCAACCATCCCATCCTCTGTCACCCCTTCTCTTCCTGCCTTCAATCTTTGCCAGCATCAGGGTCTTTTCCCAATGAGTCAGTTCTTCGCATCAGGTGGCCAAAGTATTGGAACTTCAGCTTCAACATCAGTCCTTCCAATGAACACCCAGGACTGATTTCCTTTAGGATGGACTGGTTGGATCTCCTTGCAGTCCAAGGGACTCTCAAGAGTCTTCTCCAACACCACAGTTCAAAAGCATCAATTCTTCGGTGCTCAGCTTTCTTTATAGTCCAACACTCACATCCATACATGACTACTGGAAAAACCATAGTCTTGACTAGATGGACATTTGTTAGAAAAGTAATGTCTTTGCTTTTTAATATGCTGTCGAGGTTGGTCATAACTTTTCTTCCAAGCAGCAAGAGTCTTCTAATTTCATGACTACAGTCACCATCTGCAGTGATTTTGGAGCACAAGAAAATAAAATCTCTCATTGTTTCCATTGTTTCCCCATCTATTTGCCATGAAGTGATGGGACTGGATGCCATGATCTTTGTTTTCTGAATGTTGAACTTTAAGCCAACTTTTTTCACTCTTCTCTTTCACTTTCTTCAAGAGACTCTTTATTTCTTCTTCACTTTCTGCCATAAGGGTGGTGCCATCTGCATATCTGAGGTTACTGATATTTCTCCTGGAATTCTTGATTCCAGCTTGTGCTTCATCCAGCCTGGCATTTTGCATGATGTACTCTGCATATAAGTTAAATAAGCACAGTGACAATATATAGCCTTGATGTACTCCTTTCCCTATTTGAAACCAGTCTGCTGTTCCATGTCCAGTTCCAACTATCATTTCTTGACCTGCATACAGGTTTCTCAGGAGGCAGGTTAGGTGGTCTGGTATTCCCATCTCTTTAAGAATTTTCCATAATTCGTTGTGATCCACACTGTCAAAGGTTTTGGTGTAGTCAATAAAGCTAAAGTAGATGTTTTTCTGGACTTGCTTTTTGATGATCCAACGGATGTTGGCAATTTGATCTCTGGTTCCTCTGCCTTTTCTAAAACCAGCCTGAACATCTGGAAATTCATGGTTCACATACTGTTGAAGCCTGACTTGGAGAATTTTGAGCATTACTTTGCTAGGGTGTGAGGTGAGTGCAATTGTGCAGTAGTTTGAGCATTCTTTGGCATTGCTTTTCTTTGGGATTGGAATGAAAACTGACCTTTTCCAGTCCTGTGGCCACTGCTGAGTTTTCCAAATTTGCTGACATATTGAGTGCAGCACTTTCACAGCATCATCTTTTAGGATTTGAAATAGCTCAACTGGAATTCCATCATCTCCACTAGCTTTGTTCATAGTAATGCTTCCTAAGGCCCACTTAGGGACTATTTTTTTTAATAGTATATAGGACCTTTTTTTTTTTACTTTTATGCTGTATATTATACAGTCCATGAAATTCTCCAGGCCAGAATACTGGAGTGGGCAGCCTTTCCCTTCTCCAGGGGATCTTCCCAACCCAGGGATTGAAGCCGGGTCTCCCACATTGCAGGCAGATCCTTTACCATCTGAGTCATCACGGAAGCCCAAAGCACTTCCCAAAGCCAGACGTGCAAAGCTTCCCAAAAACGGTCTTGGTCACTGTTTGGCGGTCTGCTGCCCATCTGGTCCTCTAGAGCTTTCTGAATCCTGGCGAAACATTACATCTGAGAAGTATGCTCAGCAAATCAATGAGATGCATTGAAAACAGCAGTGCCTGCAGCCAGCATGATCAGCAGGAAGGGCCCAGTTCATGCCCAACTGCACATCACACAACTAACGCTCCAAGAGTTGAAAGCATCGGGCTATGAAGTCTTGTCTCATCCACCGTATTCACCTGACCTCTCACCAACCAGCTACCACTTCTTCCAGCATGTTGACAACTTTTTGCAGGCAAAACGCGTCTACAACCAGCAGGAGGCAGAAAATGCTTTCCAAGCGTTTGTCGAATCCCGAAGCATGGATTTTTACACTACTGGAAAAAACAAACATTTCTTATGGGCAAAAATGTGTTGATTGTAATGATTCCTATTTTGATTAATAAAGATGTGTTTGAGCCTAGCTATAATGATTTAAAATTCATGGTCTGAAATCACACTTACTTTTGTCCAACGTAATACACCAGAGAATACTCACTGCCTCAGTTTTGAAAAGTAGTACTGACTGACCTGGGGCTTTGTTCCTCAGCTAAGATGGGCGGAAATCAGGGCAAGGGGCTCCAGAATCCCTGGTGAGGGTGGCGGGGGGTGGGGGACAGGGGGCGGCGTGCCTTCATGAGCGGTGAGAACTCTCATGAAAGGTAGCCCCATTCTGCCAGTCTGGGGCCTGGAGCCCACCTTCATGACATGGCATTCCACTCCCCAAGGGCCTTACAACCACCAAAATTGGGATCTCTGGGGGTGGGACTAAGGTACCTGATATTTACAGCTAAGATTCTCGACCTCAGAGGTACAGAGAATCACTTGGGAGCTTTCAAAACCCTCAGAGCCCAAGCCACACTGCAGACAAATCACATCGGAATCTTGGGGTGGTGGGGAGCTGGGGATGGTACTCAGGCATCAGATGGTTTAAGGTCCACAGGCTTGAGACCCATTGCCTTAGGGTATTTTCTAACCTGGGAAAGATGTCTCCTTGCAGACCAAGACTTTTGGAACTTTAGCATGCTTATGAATTCCCAAGAATTGGGTTAAAATTGCAGATTCTGATTCAGCAAGACTGGGGCGGGGCTTGAGATTCTATATTCTGACAAACGGGTCTGCACACCACACGGTGAGTAGCAAGGCTGTAGGTACTAAGGAGCGTCCATGGATTACTTAACAAAGACTTGAGTCCAAGACCGGCAGCGAGCCATGATCTTGTAGGTCTGGGATGGTAATGGTTTTTGGCAGAAGGGGCAGAGTGGGCTTTGTGATCAAAAACAAAACAAACGTTTGTGTGACTCCCCGAGTCAACCATGGCGTGGTGCTGACAAGAGGTGTGACGGCCATGTGCTAAGAGATGAGTGATTATAAGCTTCTGTCCTTCCCATCATCAGCAGAGGGCTGGCTTATCCACCTCCCTGAGTCAGAGTTAGCAGTTGTTTGGCGGGGGCGGGGGCGGGGGCACATATTTTATTATGTAACTGAATGCAAATCTCAGATTGTTCTGTCCCAGATATGAAAACTACATGCCAGGCAAGTTTAGATGATCTGCTTATATTTTCTCTATGCTTTAAAAAAACTCACTGGAGACCTACTACCTGCCCTGTCACTGGTTGGCCATGCACGTGGCATATAGTTGGTGTATAAATCACACAGCCTGCCTAACTACTGGACTGAACTTAGATGAAGTGAAGTTTCTTATCACTTTTATTACATGAGTCCATACAAGTGATTCCCAGGTGGCACTAGTGGTAAAGAACCTGCCAACGGATGCAGGAGATGTAAGAGGCTGGGGTTCAATCCCTGGGGTGGGAAGATCCCCTGGAGGAGGGCATGGCAACCCACTCCAGCATTCTTGCCTGGAGAATGCCAAGGACAGAGGAGCCTGGCGAGCTAAAATCCATAGGGTTGCAAAAGAGCTGGACATGACTTGAGTGGCTTAGCGTGCATGCACACAAGTGACACATTTCTGTAGATCTTAACACACACATACATACACAAGTACAAGTAAAAAGGGGAAATCTGAACAAGTTCAGCACATGGTACCGATGCATCTTGGTTGTGAAAATTATGCCAGAGTTTGGCCAAATGTCAGCCTCAGGGGAAGCTGGCCACAGCGTATAGTGGTCTCTCTGTCTTATTTCTTACATCTATGCATGGACAATTATTAAAAATTTCAATTAAGAAAAAGCGTAAAACATCTTGTAGCCAGCCCTTAATGTTTTTAATACGGGGAGGAAGGACATAAGTATTAAGATAAATAACAAAACAAAAAACGATAATATTTATTAAATGTTAACTGCAGAACAGGTACTGTGCCGAGCATTTTACATGCTTGGCCCTATCTTTTCTTCTTAATGTTTGCTTACTTATTTATTTGGCTCTGCCAGGTCTTAGTTGCGGCATGTGGGATCTAGTTCCCTGACCAGTGATAGAACTAGTTTCCTGCACTGTGAGCATGGCATCCAGGCCACTAGACCCCCAGGGAAGTCCCTATACGAAAGTTTTAATTTGCACAGCACTCCGTGAAGTGGAGGTTGTTATTATTTCTGTTGTTATTATTGCTATCATTTTGTTTCAAATGAGGAAACTGGGGCTGGGAGAGCTTAACCAGTTTTTCCCAGGTCACACAGTCAGGAACCAAACATGGGTCCAGAGCCCACTACACTATACAAGGACTGCAGACAAGAATGTTGTTCCTCTGGAAGGAGAAATCACAGTTAAAGACGAGACATGTGCTTCAGGGAAGTGCAATTTGAAGGAGCCTGCACCTTGGCCTTGAAGGACCAGGTGAACTGAGCTGGCAACAAGCCAACCGAGGGCACTCCAGACCAGAAGGTGGAAGAAAACACTGCCCGTATGAGAAACTGCCTCCTTTTCCAGATGAGGAGACCAGTGCACACACCTGCTTCGCCTCTCAGGTAGACAGAGGCATAATCGTGGAAGGCCGCGAAAGCTTGGGGACATGGTGAGACCTTCCCAGATCTAGCTAGCAGTGAGTGAGAGCTGATAAGATACCGATAAGGCCAAGGCTGTGTCTGAATCACCGGCATTCGCAAGGCAAGCCAAGTGCAAGGTGTGGCCGGCTTGGCATAAACCAGTCAATTCCCGATGATGGGGCTTCCCCGATGGCTCAGCGGGTAAAGAATTCTCCTGCAATGCAGGAGACTCGGGAGGTGTGGATTCGATCCCTGGGTCGGGAAGATCCCCTGGAGGAGGAAAATGGCAGCCCGCTCCAGTATCCTTGCCTGAAAAATGCCATGGATAAGCAGGCTGGCGGGCTACAGCACAAAAGTTCGCAGAGCTGGACATAACCGAACGACTAAGCACAGCGTGACTCTATCCCCAGGGCCAGAGAGCAGCAGAAAGCACTTTCCTAGTGGAAGGTTGGTATGTGAAGGGAATCAAGGACTGTACTCAGGACGATGAAGACCACAAAGGCGTTGAGATCACTGATTATTAGAATCATACTGGACAATACCTGGAATTCACGGCAAAAGCAATTCCAAGAGGAGAGTTTACAGCAATACAATCTGACCTTAGGAAACAAAAATCTCAAATAAACAACCTAAACTTAAACCTAAAGCCACTAGAGGAAGAAGACCAAAAAAACTCTAAAGTTAGTAGAAGGAAAGAAGTCATAAAGATCAGAGCCAAAATACATGAAACAGAGGGGGAGACAGCAATAGCAAAGATCAGTGAAATTAAAAGCTAGTTCTTTGAGAAGAACAAACAAAAGTGATAAGCCTCTAGCCAGACTCATTAAGAAAAAATAGAGGACTCAATCTAGCAACCTAGTACCATGTGGCCACTTACTCATTCAGTTATTGAGCACATATTATATGACCAGTACGATCCCAAGGACTCGGGACGTATCACTGAACGAAACGGTGACCAGCCTGCCTACTGTCATGGAGCTCACCTTCTAAGTTTAGTGCTATATCCTGGTCAGGAAGAGTCTTAATTATCAGAACCTAAGAATGCATTTCCATACTGTATACTTGAGATCCCATCTCTTTAGAGAAATACAAATCTCTCTGGGGTGAGGCTGGGCAACTCTGCAGAAGAACAGACACAGCACTTCTGCTTTAAAAGCAAGGATGATCTTACCCCAGCGTGGCTACAGGGAAACTTAAGATGGGCAGACTGGCAGTCCTCGCCTCTGAGTTGGATCAAGAAAGCAAGATCAGAACCAAGGTGAAGGATTGGCAGTGTGATCCTTGAAGATGATTCAAGATAGCCTGGGGTACCCTCTCTGTTTTCCACTCCCAAACTGGGATTAATTTAGGAATCTTCCATAAATGTAGACACTGGGGGCTTTCCAATCTTAGCCTGGGCAAGTACTGCTCCAAGACAGATCAGAACAAGATGGCCTTGCTTTGTAAGAGTGGGAAAGGAAGACAGGAAATAAGGACCCCTGGAGAAGGTTTCGTTTACATGTCAGCCTTGTTGCTGTAATATAAAATTAGAGACATGGAATTTTTCTCAGAAGCTAAAAGCAACACACAGATGAAGAGAACATCCTAAAAGATAAGATGCTGGTTACTGTTTCTACTGCCGGGCACCTTAAAGGTAAGTGAATCAGGCAAGAGTCAAGAGTGGGCAAATTTGCTAATATTACCCCCAGCCAAGAATTTTTAGCCATTTCAAATTTTAAGTTCTCAAGAGCCTCAGATGTCTGAGAATAAATATTTTAAATGTCTTTTGACTTAGTTATGGGAGGATTCACCCCCATAACTTGGGCTTTTTTTTAAGCAACATTATAAAAAGTTTGATTTGGTTTTCAATGACCCTCTAGTGCTTTTGTATCACATTTGCAATATTTAGCCAGTTGCTATAAATCTGGCTATGTTGTGTCCATGTGTAAGAAGCACAGACATCTACAATCAGGGAGTAACTTTTTGCATGGGTAAAAGAAATCTGTGCTCACTATGCCACTATCCCTGTGGCATAATTTTCCTGCTTTAGTCAAAATTTTTCTACAGCACAAAACTGTTTTTGAATATACAGCTTCTACTCATGTTGACCTGGAGTGAGAGACTGGCACTGTGACAGAGAACAGCAAAGTGAGGAATGGTCCCTCCACCTGCAGAGTGCAAGCTATCTAAAAAGTCATGTTCATCGTTCTGAGATCGTTGCCTTGGTCATGCCTGAAAACACAGGTGGGACCTTGAGCTGAGAGCTTGCAAGGTGGGTGTGCATCCATGAATGTGTGAGTGTGTAAGCAAGAGTGCCCTAAGAAGTTCAATAGAGACGACAGGGTCCCAGAGACGGTCCGTTTTATTTCTCTGCATTGCCAGGAAACAAGAGAGCTTGCTGGTCCCCAGAGTTCTCCATCTCAGAATTCAGCTTAGAGCACAGGCTGAGGATGAGAGAGGGGGCTCCTTCCTTCAGTGCCTCTCAACTCTGGGCAGCTGAGGAAGCTAGGAATTGCCTTGCACAGCAATGGGTCTAAAACGAGCCTTGTCAATAGCCCCTTCCCCTCCACTGACTTTGGGGGGGTCACTTGGCAACACTTCCCCCTTCACACACAGTGCTTAATAACTGAAATAATTTGCCCAGTGAAATGCTCAGTGTGGATGCTAAACAATTGTGAAAAGGCACCCAGCTGAGCAAGGCAGAGTAGTTTATGAGCAGAAAAGGACATGCTGTGTCTACTGACGTGGAGAAATGAACGCTACAGCTTAACTTTGTATTACTCTTTGGTCAAAACACCTCCTTAAATTTATCTTGGGCATGAGTCTGTGGTCACTGGTGTGTTAGACAACCACATAGGGTGAAGCTGGCACTCCTGCAAAAGAGCAGAGTCAACGTGGCCCTTCCATGGCTGATTTGGCCAGTGGAGCAGAAGAATCTGCTCAGGGAAGAAAAACTACCTTGCATCTGGAGATTTTTTTCAGATTGGCTATTTTATGAGTGGGCCTTTAGAAATCATCAGTGCATTAAAATTTTACTTTTTCCCAAAGTGAATTCAATAACCGAATACACTTGGGAATATTTAGTTTTCTTTGGAGTATTATCTAGTCTTCTATAAAAACAATACTAAGTTCCTACTACAGAGTTGGGAGAAGGAAAAGTAGAGGCTGAGGAAATATAATGATAAATAACTTTTCTTGGGTATTTATTTACAGAAATCAAATCTTGACCATAATACAGCATCAGTTCAAAGCCCACTTAAAACCCTGTACACTTAAAAATATAATAAATTCATATATCACATAACATCCTTAGTATATTAATTTTTCCATCTCTTTCAAATATACCCCCAAATCAGTAATAGAGTAAAACTTTTTTTTTAATTACTTCCTGAAGTGTTTTCTTTGCCTCTTTTACACTATGTGGTCTAAGAAAAATAAAACAGAGATTCATTCAAAAATCTACTCAGATTTTTGAGTGCAGCAAAGTCTACTCTACTTTCTCCAGCATCATTAAGCAAATTCTGCAAATGCTTTAGACACACCAAAATCTCTCATTCATTCTATGAATTCTGATGGAAGCCAGCACTTACCAAGTTTCAAAAGTGTCCTGGAAAATCACCAAAAAGAATGTTTTGGTTTCTTTTAAAGACTACACCCGAAACATTTGCTTGAAAACTTTCTGAATAGTGACATTGCCTGATAAAATCCATGCAGTAGACAAAATATCAGATTTCTTTTTCCAGCTGTCCAGAATCCCATTAGTGCCTCTAACTTCTATCTGTCTTCTGCTATAATTAGGATGGCTTAGGGTTTATCTGGGCCTTTTTTCAAAACCAGATTTCCTTCCCAGCAGCAGCCCCTGTCATTCACAAGTCCCCTGGTGGTATCGGGAGAATTAGTTTGGTGTACACTGCGGTACAGCGATCGTGAACGTGAAGGGAAAGGAAATACACACCTGCACACACACACAGATACATTTGAGCTCACAAATCGTAAAAGCGGAGTCTTACCTGCAGATGATCACGCCAGCCTGAAACCCTGCGTGTTTCAAACGCGTCTGTAGCCCACACCCCTTCTCTCAGGAAGCGCAAGGTCTCTTCCCTGGCGAGCGAGCCGGGTGGAGTCGGCAGAGTTTTCGCTTCTGGCTCTGCTTGGGCTGGAACCGCAGGGCCTCTTGCAGGAAATTGGGACTTCAGATCAGTCCCCTCTGCTCCGGCTTGGGAGCTGTCTCTTTTGTCACTCGGGGTTAGTGGGTGCTTAACAGGTCCCTTGGGACAGAGGCGATCCAGGGAGGCTTCCGCTGTCCTTTCTTCCAGGCTGGAATTCAGCCTCTTGGCTTTTCCCTTAATTCCCGGTCGCTGCGTCCTGGCAGGGTTCTCAGAGCCCCTCCGGCTCCATGTGTCTTTCTCCCCTGCTCTCCTCTCGGCTGTGGTCTCCAGATGCCGGCGCATCCCGGGCTGTCCTGACTCGCCAGACAAGTGCTTCCCCTCTCTCCCTATCACCGCTTTATCCATGTTTAGCAGGTTGTCACCAGAGAATTCCTTTCCGGCCTGGTGGCTGTCTCTGGTTTCTCCTTGAATTCCTGGATAACCGTCTTCAGCAGCCTCCGAGGCAGCGGGTGGTTTGTACCTGCCTAGCTCTGTCACCGTAACCAGTCCATCCTGCTGAGGTCCCGGGGGCAGGGGCATCCCCGCTCGCAAGGATGAGGCTATGTGTGTGGAGGCCGGGCTGCTCCTTCCCCCCACTTCTTGGGGTGGTGAGTGATGACCAGCGGTGGCATCCATGGGCCCCGTGTCATCTGACACCGGGGGCCTGCGACCCAATTCACTGAAGAAACGCTCACACCCACCCAGGCTACACTCACTGAATTCCATCTCTTCGTCATCGCTTTCTAATAAAAAAACACGCTCTGTCCCCTGCAGGTTCCTCTGCCAGATCGCATTAGAGTAATCTGTCATAACGTCGGAACATTCCAGATACTCCAGGTCATCATCTGAAAACTCCTCGGCGCAGGTTAGGGTTATCTCTGGGCAAAGTTCATAGTCACTGTCAGAGTCTGTGCTGGAAGCCGGGGGGCTGACAGGCCTGGCACCTGGAGGAGTGGATGAGTCTGCCCGGGTCAGGGGCAGACTGCAGCTGAGGTACTTCTGGACTCTGGCATTTTGGTGACTAGAGTTCAAGCCTTCTTCGTTAGGGCCCTCAGGGTCTAAGGCACCATTTGTTAACCTTGGTACTTTGGAATGCACGGTCCTGTGGCCACACACATCTTGTTTATCGGGAGCATCACTTGAATTAGGAAAACGCAACCCGTCCGCAACGCCCTCTGTGTTAGCAGCATCACCAGCCTCTTCGGTTTGCCTCGTGTCTTTAACCGACAAGGGGTTGTCAGAGCCGGACGCACCAGGGTCATGGTCAGCCGATACCTGGAGTGAATGAGCACCGCTGGATTTGGAGGAGGGGGCGTCAGCTGATGTGGGAGGCCCCGAGGTGATACCCTCTCCTTCCTTATAAGGATGCTCTTCCTCATCAGTGTGGTTTGGGCTCTCCTGCTCATATGTCTCCGTGTCGCGTTTCCAACCTGTGTGCCCGTCATCTTTCGGGTTGGGAGAGAGTGGTCGGTCCTCTGACGGGCACTGCACTTCAATGGAAGCAGAGCAGCAGATCATCCCAAAACAGTTCTGAGCAGAGACTTGATAAACAGCAGCATCATTCTGGGTACAGCTAGGATGAAGAGAGGAGACACGTAAGTTTGCATGCTGACATGCCTTACATCATGGCACACACAGTCAATGACCGTGGTTTTCCTGCACACTCAAGATCTGGGGTCCCCCTGAGAAGGGGTTTGTGGTCAGAGGCAACAGGCTGAGATGCTCAGCATTTTCCCTTAAGACTTTCCGCAGTCTTACCCCAAATCGAAAATGCTGAAAATAACTCAGATGAATGGGGACACAGTTTCTAGTTTCTTCTCTCTTTTAAGTCATGTTATGTTATAGGAACTTGAAGCAGTATTACTTTCTGAAGGAAGGCATAGTACACAAAAAACTAAAGCACTCTAAATCTTATAGTGGACTACTATAAGCAGTAATTCTTTTAAAGACTGCTAAGAAAACATGGTTCTTGCCAGGAGGCTGTAAAGCTAATACCATGCTAGGACTGTGTGCGTGAAGAACAGTGCCCTTTCCTCTTTAATTTAACATGACTATAAAGTCTAAACCACAGCCACGAATCCCTCTGGCTGGAAACCAATGTCCACATGCCATCCTGACCAGTACCCGCCTGGTGTTTGGCTCTGACTCAGCAGGGAAGAAACTGAATCCTGGCTCAAGCCAAGCCTGCTCTCCCTGCTCCAGAAAGGATGGTGCTGGGGGCCCCTCCCTTTCTTGACTGGAGCCACATGGTGCCTGGAGCCTGACTTGCTTTGCTGACCTTTCCCCTTAGAACACTTCTCCAGGCTCTGCAGTCTCAATAAACACGTGTTGTACCTGCTCTATTTTTTTAATATTAATTTTTATTTGTTTATTAATACTTAGCAGCACCAGGTCTTAGTTAAGGCACATAGGATCTTTGATCTTTGCTGCAACATGCGGGATCTTTACTTGCAGCATGTGGGATGGTGGGCTGCAGCCCATAGGGTTGCAGAGAGTCGGGCACGACTAAGTGACTTGGCATGCACACATGCATACGTGCACACATGGGACCTAGTTCCCCCACCGGGGATCAAACCCAGGCCCCCTGCACTGGGAGCACCAAGTCTTAGCCCCTGGAACACCAGGGATGTCCCTATGCTTGCTTTTGAATTTGTACTTTTATTTATCTCATTTGATCATTGTAACACTGCTGGTGTATTATGTACTATCCATCTTCAGAAAGCAGGAGCTGAGGGTCCGGCTCAGGCTCAGAGATGATGGTCAGATCGTTAGTGACTCTTGCGTGTAAGAGATGCACAAATGTCTCCCCCCAGGAGGGTCAGTGTTAGATGTTTACAGCCATGGGACACAGTCTTCCTTATCCTCTCTCTTTCTTACTGGAGGGCCCTCTTTGTCTCCTGACCTCATGTGTGCTCACAAGCCTTCAACTGTTGGGTACCCACTCACATAGGCCTCAACTTCAAAAAGCACAGACTAATTTCAACTGCATTAATACTTTGTTTTGTTGGCAACTTGATTCTCAAGTAGAAGACACTCAAGGTGGCCGAGGTTGGCCAGGCCTGACCCACAGCCAATCTCTGGATTTGCTGTGGCCAATAGCATGGGGAGAATGAAATTTAGGGCAACTTTCTGGGGGAATGAGTAGCTGCTCCTGTCTATTTCACAAGATTATTCTGAGGTTCAAATGACAAAATCAGGGTGAAAGGACTTTGTGAAGCAGAAACTTTATGCCATATATACTCTATAAGAAAGCAGAAGTGATCAAATGATAATTACATGATGTAATAAGAGTGTTAGCTGACATGGCTATGGCAGTCATATTGTAACATAAAGGTGTCAGATCAATACATTGCACACCTTCAAAACTCAGTTTAAAAAGGGGAGGGGAGACTTCCCTGGTGGTCAAGTGGCTAAGACTTTGTGGTCTCAATATAGGGGGCCTGGGTTCAATCCCTGGTCAGGGTCATATGCTGCAACAAAGAGCAAAGATTCCGCATGCCGCAACTAAGATCTGGCACAAACAAACAAATAATTTTTTTTTTAAAAAGGATGGGGCAGCACTAAGACCAGGTTTTCTCTGGTTCTTAAGAAGTCTGCAGAAACTATCAGGATGACTTGTGAAGTCTTACATCAGATTCAAATTCTTGAATCAGAATCTGTGGCTAGGGACTTCCCTGGTGGAACAACGGCTAAAACTCTACACTCCCCCATGCAGGGGGTAGGGTTTGATCCCTTGTTGGGGAACTGGATTCCACATGCCACAAGTCAAGCTCCTGCACACCATAGCAGAGACCCAGCACAGTAAATAAATGAACAAGTAGTGAAAAAAAAGAATCTGTGCGTAGAGGGCCTAAGAAGTTACTTTTCAAGTTCCCAAACACATTCTGCTACAAATCGTCCTTGGCCTACCCTCAAAGACATCCTCATCCTCATCGTTAATTAGGCTGAAGTCTCTTCAGTTGAAGCTGAGGAGAGCGTGGAGAGAAACAGACCTTTGCATGACTTTCATATAGCCCACATCATTCCCTTCATGCTTCTTTTTGGTGTGTTCTTGGAGATTTGGCCTCAGTTGAGAGCTTAAATGGGGCTTCCAAAGTGATTCAGTGGTAAAGAATCCACCTGCCATGCAGGAGACCCAAGAGACTCAGGTTCAATCCCTGGGTCGGGAAGACCCCCTGGAGGAGGGCATGGCAACCCACTCTAGGTATTCTTGCCTGGAGAATCCCACGGACAGAGGAGCCTGGCGGGCTTCAGTCCATAAGGTTGAAGAGTCAGGACTGAAGCTACTGAGCATGCATGCAAAAGAGCGTAAACAGAGAATAAAACAGCCCCCAGGGGCTTCTGGAAAATCCCAAGTAATTCTGATTTCCTCTTCTATCCAGACCATGATCCGTCTGCTGAACGAACCAGCTACCCTGAAGGTACTATGATTCATGTAGGAAGAAGAGAAAGGAAGAGAAAAAAATGAGCCTGAGAGGCACAAAGGACAGGTAAGAAAGGAATAAAGGAGAGAACAGAGGCGATTCGCAAAACCCAAGAAGGGAAAACACAACAAATGTTAGAAAAATACAGAGAAAATCAATCGATTCCATGCACTTAATTTCTGAATGATGAAATTAACAGATATGGGAAAGTTATGATTTAGTAATGTCAGATTTTATGGAACATGTGTTTTAGCTGATAGAAGATTTTACAAGTCATCCTGAGTATATTAAAGAGGAAGAGGAACTGGATTAACTATAATTAACTTCTCACTGTCTGATGAGAGCCTTTGAGAGAGTTATGGTTTGCGGTTGGCATGTCCTAGATAATTATCTCTCCGCATCCTAACGAGGAGGTGGAGAAAATCCGGCAAGAAACCCAGCCTTGTTAAATGCCTCCTCTATTAAACAGTATGCTGGCTGCTCCGTCTGCAAAACTAATGCTCAAAGGAGTCATTTCCCCCAAAGTGACAGGGTTGGCAAGTGGCGGAGCTTAGAGAGGAGACAGGGTCTCTGACTCTCGTGCCTGGCTCTGCGTGTCCTGTTAGAAAATACACGTTCAGAGGAGGGAAATGACAGGGGCAGAGAAAGGTCACATCTGCAAGTAAAGGGTTTCTTTTCTGAGTTTGCATCTTCATGGGTAAACTGACGACAAGAGTGTGAACCAATATAACGGTAAGAGCTGATAGGGACACAAGGAGGGACTTCTCCAGTGGGTCCAGTGGTTAAGACTCCAAGCTTCCAACGCAGGGGGCTCAGGTTCAATCCCTGGTTGGGAAACTAAGATCCCACATGCTGCTCAGTGTGGCCAAATAAATAAATAAAATTTTCCAAAAAAAGAAAAAAGAGTCAAGGAGATGGGGGAGACATCATGCCCAGCCCTGAAATGACTAAACATCTCCAGGAGAGGTGTTGTAAGCTTCTCAGAGGCGCTTACAGTCAGTTCTGTGCCAAGTTGCATGGTGCATTCCAGAAGGGCAAAGGAAATTCAAAGCAGGGACTTCAGGGGTAGCCGTTGAAAGGGCATGAACACAGGGTTGGGGTTTAGAATCTGGGCGAAATGCTGGCAGAGTGGCCTGAAACCATTCGGGAAGGAACTCCCTGAACATACCTGCATACCTCTCCTTTTGGCTGAAGAAGACAGCAGCCTTCCTCCACCTTGCTGTGAAATCTTGCCTGAATACTCTTAGGTTCTTTCTAAATAAATCACTTCCATATTAGAGACAAAGGAATGTGTGAGACCTTAAGTAAATGGGGCTTCTTCTGAGCTTGAACTATTCAGTTTAAACCAAAGGCTCTCAAACATTTTGGCAACAGGCCCCTTTAAACTCTCAAAAATAATTGAGGATTCAACAGATGTTTGTTTATAGGGGTAATATCCACCAATGTTGACCATGTTAAAGTTATGGAAAAATTGAAAACATTTGTTTATTCCTTCAAAAAGAAGAAAAATTGCCTTATTACAAGTTTGCACAAATGACATATTTTTATGAAAAATACCAGGACAGCACCAGAGAGGAAAAAAAACTTTTTTTTTTTTTTTTTTGTAAAATAAAGTAACATTGCGCATGCTAAGTTGCTTCAGTCATGCCCAACTCTTGCACATTGGAAAAGTGGTATTGCTTTACATTTTTTTCATGTAGCTTGTGGCTTAATAGAAGACAGCTGGATTTTTGTATCTGCTTCTGTTTTCAATGTGATGCACTACAGTGTTCGGGTTGAAGTATACGAAGAAAATCTGGCCTCACACAGATACGTTGTTGGAAAAGGAACCAGTATTTTAGTGGTCTTTTTTATATGGTTTCAGATAACCTCTTTGATACCACACAAAGATTAGTTGCAATGTGGAATCCAAAACACGATCAATGAATTTTTCATACATGTTACACAGAATCTGTTGGTCTGCACTGCATTTTACATGGATCTTTAACCCACGCGTGATTTTGTATCATATATTGGTCATTTGGAAAAATTTGGTTCATGAGATCTTCCTAATATTAATATGGTTCAATATACAATATTTTTAAGAATTACATTCGTTAATATTACTCTTACCCTTGTCAGAACAGCTTTGAGGTATCGGGAAGCTATCAAACTTCCAAAGAGATACAAGTTTTCCAAACTTCTAAATTAAGGAAATAATACGAATATTCACTTATAACGATGTGAGTCAATTCTGTGCTAAATGGCATAGAAGTAGAAGATGAAAGCATCAGCAAAAACTGAAATAAAGGACCCCTGGAAGTTTCCTCCTTTACAACAAGAACACTGGCAGCATTTGTCTTAATCAACTTTTTCAGAACCCTCAACACCAGTCAAGGGCAAAGTGGGTAGCATTTGTTCAAGAAAAATGGCTGACTCCCAGCAAGAAGAGTGAGTTTTTTGCAATTTAATTCGCCCTAGCCCTCTCCCCTATCCCCAGTTGCACGGTAGTCTCAAGAACCAAGAGCCCACAGTCAGTGAAAATCTATAGCCCAGCAACCACTAAAGGAGAAAGAACAGGGTGGGAAGCCCTTGTTCCAGAAGCTGCCTTCCCCGGGAATCAGTATTATGACCCGTTTGGTGCTGACCTGGACAACCTCACCCACAAGATTCTCTTTACATGACAGAGCTCAATCAATATGAACAATATTTTCCCTGAGAGCATTTTTGTCCAAAAAATTCAGAGCCAACAGTTTCACATCTAGGCTGCCTGCAGCAGTGCTTAACAACTACGGCAAACAACAGGCACCCAATATGTTGAACTGGGAAGGAGGAGGTTGGTTTCCATTGACGCTGGGGGCGTGGGGTGGTGAGAGGAGGCAGGAGGCTGGGGATAGCGCTAATTCTAGAAGTTCCTTGGGATTCCACCTACTTGGGATGGTTTTGTGTCCTGTGAACAGTGTCATAAATGTGAGTGAGAACTAAGAACCCAGGAAAGGGATCCACAGGACTGGTGATGCTATAAAATTAGAATGTGAAGACACGGAGTTGGGGACAGAATGTATCAAGTGCAATAAAAGGCATGGAGTCATGTTTTTCTTTAGCTGTTGGTGCCATAGACCTATCCAAACGGACGCACTTTGAAGTCCCTCCACTTCTCTCCCCATCATTCTCGTCATCCCCGAAGGGCGTCGTGTGTTCAAATGCATTATTTCATGCATTTATCTTTTCCTGGTTGTTGTTATTATTGCTGTTTAGTCGCTAAGTCATACCCAACTCTTGCTATCCCACGGATTATAGCCCACCAGGCTTCTCTGTCCGTGGGATTCTCCAGGCAAGAATACTGGAGTGGATTACCATTTGCCTCTCCAGGGGATCTCTCCCACCCAGGGATCGAACCTGGGTCTCAGGTCTCCTGCATTGCCAGCAGATTCTTTACCACTCAGCCACCTGGGAAGCCCTCGTTCATGACTGCAGTGGCGTAAATAAAATGAGTTGCGTCCGTGTGGAATGCGAAGCCAATGACCCCGCTCCTGTTGCGGCTCCCTTCCTTCTGTCTCCTGGAGGTCTTTTGCCCGCTCCCCCAAAACGCTCCCACCATCGTTAAAAATGCTGAAACTCAAACTGTGAGATCTGGCCAGGTGCCCTGAAGGCAGAGTTGGTAGGAGAAGAAGCTGAAAGTGTTGGCTAGAGGTAAGATTTGGAACCCTCTCTGAATTTCAGATATGACTCTATTACTCATTCCATGTTCCAGTGGAAGAAAACAAGACCTGGGAATGAGCTGTCTCCCCGGCCCCTCCCTGACGCTGCCTGTGCAGCAGCGGGGGGAGGCTGGGCTCATGCATACTTACATGATGACATCCTTGTCCTTCCCGCAGTCAGAGCACAGGGTGAAGGTCATAGTATTTTCTGACACTAAGTGTCTGTATTTTATGACTTGCCTAACTACTGTTGTCCATTTTATGAACTGACTTACTCAGAATAACTGAAGGAATAAGCAAGGCTTGCGTTTCCTTTCCATGCCCCAAAGCTACATTCATTATGGAGATGGGAGAATTCTAACACTACAAACACACGGAATTTCTTGATAGATGTATTTTAAAATTGATGAAGAGATTCCTTGTACATGCACCAATTTATCTAGTTACTTATCCAACAGATGTACTGAACCGGACCTCTGGAGAGATGAAGGGGGCTTTGGTTTGTGCTGCTCCAGGGACCGTCTGCCCCTGTCCCCTCTTGTGCTCACTATTACAGAGCTGGCCCCTGGAATCTGCATCTCCCCCGCTCCCAGGGCCACTGGCTCTCTGCTGCACTTGACCCAAAGAAGGCAGGGCTTCCCAGGTGGCGCAGTGGTAAACAATCCACCTGCCAATGCAGGAGACACGGCAGACGCGGGGGCTGGAAAGGTCCTCTGGAATCGGACATGGCAGCCCACTCCAGTATTCTTGCCTGGAAAACCCCATGGACAGAGGAGCCTGACGGGCTACAGTCCATGGGGTCACAAAGAGTCAGACACGACTGAGAGCACACACCTAGGCAGGAGATGGGAGGGTGGGCAGAGGGGAGAAGCCAGCCTCAGGTGGCATTTCCAGCAGGCTCCACCCTTCCTGCAGCTCCAGTTCCCACAGGACAGCCCACCTAGAATGAACAGCCTGCCTCCCGCCCCCACCCCACCCCGCTTGGTCCCTGCAGGTAGGAGATGATGCTTCCTGCTGACGCTTGTCTCCAGGGACCCCACTGCCCCTGTCTGGCTCAGTCACTTGTATACAGCTTGGTTTTTGTCTTGCTGGTTAGACGCTGACTGATAGAATACTAGAGTGGGTAACCTTTTCCTTCTCCAGGAGATCTTCCCGAGCCAGGGATCGAACCCAGGTCTCCCACATTGCAGGCAGATTCTGTACTGTCTGAGCCACCAGGGAAGCATCAGTCATCTTCCTGGTTAGACCCTGACTGATACAGAGATGATTTATTTTACAGATCTTAGAACTGAGGTCCAAGGAAGGTGTGACTGTCTTAAGTTACACTGCCAAACAAAATAATAAGAAACATCTCCCACGTGTAAGGCACTGTGTTAGCTGCTGTGTAGAAGATACAAGTGTTAAAGTTTGAGGTCTTCCCTCAGGAGATCCCCGTCCAATGAGGGAAACGAGGTGTCCATATAAGCAGCCCCAAGACAAGACAGGATGTGCTAAGTGCCGTTAAAAGTCAGAACAATGCTAGAAATCTGGGGGTGGGGAGGTGGCAGGTGATGATGAGGGAAGGTTTCCTGGAACTTGAAAGCTGAAGCAGGTCTAAGAAATACACGGTAGGATTTTGGCAGGAAAGGTGGTACGGGCCTGAGGTTGGGGCCGATCGCTCTGGGTATAAGGAATGGCCAAAGGTGAGAGGAGGTGAGAGAGCAACACACGTGTCTCATTTGGAGCCCGGGGGAGCACTGGGCCGAAAGTTAGGGCAAGCGCACGATCTACTGTTAAAGCAGGAAGCAGGATGCTTTAGAGAGTGAGGAGAGACGCAATTAACTTTTACACCAAAGAAAGGGTTCCCTGCTGGCTCCGGTGGTAAAAAACCCGCCTCCAAGCAGGAGACTCGGGAGACACGGGTTCGATTGCCAGGTGGGGAAGATCCCCTGGAGGAAGAAATGGGGTACAATCCACCTCAGCATTCTTGCCTGGAGAATCCCATGGACAGAGGAGCCTGGTGACTACAATCCATGGGGTTGCAAAGAGTCAGACACGACTGAACATGTACACAGACATACAACACATACACGCACACGCACACAACACATACACGTACATGCACACATGTACACACACACGTACACGCACACGTACACGCACACACGCAGGCAGAAGGTGGGGCCGACCCAGGCCAATTAGGAGCAGGAGGAGTTGCTGACCAGGAGGTGGGGTCCAGGTCATGAATGGCTTTGCATCCCAGCCTGAGGGGTTTGGACCTCACGCTCCAGTTCTGTGGGAACGCAGATGAGAGTGCCCATTTCGGGAGGAGTGGAAATTGTTCTGTAAGAGGCTCACCATGTTGCACAGGGTACCAGGGTGAGGCTGAGAGGCCCCACTCTCCTGAGGCCTCCAGCTAAGCGGGAACATCCCATCCTCCCCTAAGTCCTGCTCGACCTACAAGCACAGACACCCGGCTCATGGCAGGCGCTTGAAAAAGGAGATGGAACGTGGATGGAATGAGACTTGCTTCCTTCCCTGGGGGAGCTAGCAACTTGGCCAAGAGATAAGACTTTCAGGTATTAAACAGGGAGCAAGATATGATTTGCAAACTTCAGAGTCATTGAATTCTCAAAGGCACCGTGGAGGTAGGGAGTGCTTGTGCCGGACTGGAAGGGAGAGGCCAGGGTGGCTTGGATCTCAGGGAACAGAGCCAGGAGCGGGTAACCTGAGCCCAGCGGGGAGGATTAGACTTGGCTGGACAGGGAGGAGAGGGGCACTCCAGGCAGATGTACAGGAGCAAGACCCAGCGGGTCACGGGTGAGGGTCAGCGAAGAGCCGAGCCGTGTGGGGAGGAGGCCCTGAAGGATGCGTGTCGGGGGCTGGAAGGCACGGAACTCTGCTCAGGAGCGAACTGCCAGGGCAAGTCTGCTGTTCCTTTTCATTCAAGTGCAATCCTGAGCGGATGGGAGAGGCAGGGGACAGACTGGGCGGCCAGCCTGCCTGGGTTCACACACCGTCCGTCCGCCATGTGATAGTGGACAATCACTGGATCTGCACCGGGGCTGACGTGAGGTTACGGAGCTAATTCCTGTAAAGGGCTTAAAGCAGGGCCCGGCGCACACGAAGCTCTAAATCAGTGGTTCTCAGCCCTGCCCTAGAATCTCTTACAGTGCTTGACAAAAACTGCCAGCGTCAGAAGAGTCTTAGGGCAGGGAGACCATTATGCAGGATGCAATATTGGTGGGCAGGTGTCATCAGGCATTTTCCCAAACCCATGGAATGTACAACACCGAGAGAGAGAGTGAGCTCTGATACAAACCATGGACTTGGGCTGGTAACGGCGTGTCCGAGAGTCTCAGCAGTTGTGACAAACTCCCCGCTCTGGGCAGGGATGCGGATGGTGGAGAGTCTGCACTGGGGACGGGGGGCGGTATGGAAACTGCTTTCGGCTCCAATGCTCTAAAAATTTAAGCCCGTTTGAAAGAGCAGAAAATATTCCCAGTGCCAGGGCCCCACCAAAACAAAACAAAACCAAAAACCAATGAAGCAGCATCTCAGTGATGGGCTGTGCTGCTGGCATTTTTCAGCCTCCCAGGTGACTGTGATGGGCAGTCAGGGCTCAGCAGGCACTGAGCTAAATGGACATCGGCTCGGGGACCTGGTGAAGCAGGTGGGGGAGTCGCTCAGTGGACGGCAGAGGAGGGTTAGGGCTAGGCCCGGGCATGCCAGGGGGTGCTCTCATTTGGCACAAAAGTGCTGAGCATGTGGCAGCTTTTTGAACCTCTAGGATCAAATGCAGACCAACCAGATATTCTGTGAACAAGACATGAGCACGCTGGTTTCAGAAAGGAAACCGTTTCATGGCCTTACTCCCAACAGGCTTAGTTAACAGACGACAGACCCCTCTTCTCAAAAGAAAATTCAAGCGAAGCTGGAAACCATCGCCACCGGCCTCACCGACAGGCCACCAAGCTGGCATAGGGTCCCAGAACGTCTCCAGAAATCTCAAAGGACATGATGACAACAGCAAGACTTCTAGATTAAATTGCAAATCCATCTATGAAAGACATGGCCTCTTGAGAGCAGGACAGAAAACCAGGCAACACTGGACCCTGGCTCGGAGGACCCAGTGCTCTTTCACGGAAGTCAATTAGCTTAGAATTCTGAAGGACTAACACTGTTATTTCATTTAAACACCCGACATGCTCCAAGACAAACCTGGATTTTCTCATCCAAACCTTTTTCCATCTCACCATTCCATTCTACCGGTTACTGGGGCCGTGCACCCTGGAGTCGGTCCTCCACTCCCTCCTAGCATCCGGTCCAACAGCAAAATATCCAGTTGTGTGAGATGGATCCAGAAGCTAGTGGCTTCCTGCCTCCTTCTCCAGGACCACCGTGGACCAGTTTTGTTGGTCTGTCTGAAGTGTGACTCCCTCTCTCTTGACCCTATTCCATGAGATCACGGGCTTTGCTGCTGCTGCCATGGGTCAAGGCCACTGTAGCAGGAGTGAAACAAAAGGGGTCAACCAGCTTCCTTGGGGAAAAAAAAGTGAAGAAAAAATATGAATGGGACATTTGAACAGACAGGGGAAACTGTGATTCTATGCCTGTCTGCTGTCGGTTAATTTCAAACCTTCAGAAATAGGAGTTGGAATAGTGACAGCCAAAACCCCTGAATTCAGGATCCTTACAGAGGCAGAGACTGACGTCCCCTTGTTATCCTAGCAGAGAGAGATTAAACATTGTAGTCAAAAACCCTGAATTCAGGATTCTTACAGAGGCAGAGACTGACATCCCCTGAGAGATTAAACATTGTAGTCAAAAACCCTGAATTCAGGATTCTTACAGAGGCAGAGACTGACGTCCCCTTGTTATCCGAGCAGAGAGAGATTAAACATTGTAGTCAAAAACCCTGAATTCAGGATTCTTACAGAGGCAGAGACTGACGTCCCCTTGTTATCCTAGCAGAGAGAGATTAAACATTGTAGTCCCTTTACAGTGATGCTGCCGGCATGTGTGTTTGGTCAGAGCAGACAACATTACAGAGGCCCTTGGTGTGGGGGAAAAAACTGTCTCTCCTCCTGCCTCTGAAGTGGTTAGGACTCTCTACAAATAAAAACAGTGCTTCAGTTCAGTTCAGTTCATTTCAGTAGCTCAGTCGTGTCTGACTCTTTGCAACCCCATGAATCGCAGCACGCCAGGCCTCCCTGTCCATCACCAACTCCCAGAGTTCACTCAGACTCGCGTCCATCGAGTCTGTGATGCCATCCAGCCATCTCATCCTCGGTCGTCCCCTTCTCCTCCTGCCCCCAATCCCTCCCAGCATCAGAGTCTTTTCCAAGAGTCAACTCTTCACATGAGGTGGTCAAAGTACTAGAGTTTCAGCTTTAGCATCATTCCTTCCAAAGAAATCCCAGGGATGATCTCCTTCAGAATGGACCAGTTGGAACAGTGCTTAGGAAAATTTAAACAAAGAAAAGCAAGATCTTCCTGGACCCAGGGATCAAACCTGGATCTCCTGCAATGGTAGCACATTCTTCACCATCTGAGCCACCAGGGAAGCCCCAGCGTTTGGACAATCCCCGGCATAAGATACGCCTTCCATGAATCTTTTTTTTAAATTTTTGTCTGTATTGAATTTAGTACAATATTGCTTCTGCTTTTTTCCCCCAGTGTTTTGTGTTTTTGGCCATGATTTTGGTTTAAGATCCTGGATCAGTGAAAGGTGAAGTCTTAACCACTGGACTTTTAGGGATGTCTGTGAATCCTTATTTTCAAAGGAAGTCCTCACGATCACTTCTTTTTGAGTTCTACTCTAGCAAGTGTGTCAGTAGACTTGTTTTGGAGAACAGCCCTAGCAGAATGAGGTGCAGTGGGGGACAGGACACAATTCTTGGGTAATCTTAGCTTTGGCCCTAACCAGTTCTTAGGAACTTAGATGGGTCCCACGATCACTCTGGGTCTTAGGTTCATAAAGGAACTGGACTGGACCAATTGCATTTGACCAATTAAATCAGCATTTCTTGGGAGTATCACCTAAGTATCAGTATTTTTCAAGAGTTCCCTAGGGGTAAGGTATAGCCAGGGGCCAGATAATCCATAGAACAGGGCCTCTCACACTTTAATCACCTGGGATCTCATTAAAAGGCAGCATCTGATTTGCCAGACTGTGGCATTCTAACAAGCTTCCAGGGGAAATCAACTTTGAGTGACAAGGCCTTGGAGTCGCTTCCAGCTCTGTGACTCCACCGTGTCTATGGAGAGTGAATGTCCCTTTATTAAATCCTCAGAAAAATACCAGCTGTCACTTGACTGGCACCTCCATTTGAGCTGAGTCTGTAGGAAATGCCGAGCAGATCCCCCTGTGAAACTCAGTGGCTGTTTTAATTGGTTTTGCCTTTTTTATTTATTTATTTTTTTTAAAAATTGAAGTATTATTGTTTTACAATGTTGTGATAGCTTCTGCTGTACAACAACATGAATCAGCTGTAAGTGTAAATACATCCTCTCTCTCTAGAGCCTCCTGTCCTCCCCTCTAGGTGGTCACAGAGCACCAGGCTGAGCTCTCTGTGCTTACAGCAGCTTCCCACCAGCTAGCTATTTTACCCGTGGGCTTCCCTGGTGGCCCAGAGGTAAAGAACCTGCCTGCCCATGCAGGAGGCATGGGTTCTACCCCTGGCTCAGGAAGATCCCCTGGAGAAGGAAATGGCAACCCACTCCAGTATTCCTGCCTGGAGAATCCCGTGGACAGATGAGCCTGGTGGGCTACAGTCCACGGGGTTGCAAGAGAGTCGGACATGACTTGACCGAACGCGAGTGTATACGTGTCACTCCTAATGTCCCAGCTCCTCCCACCCTCTCCTTCCCCCAGCTGTGTCCGCAAGTCCTTCTCTGAGTCTGCATCTCTATTCCGACCCTGCAGGCAGGCTCATCAGGACCATTTTTCTGGGTTCCATGCATTATGCACTCACATACAGTATTTGTTTGTCTTTCTGACTTACTTCACGCTGTATGACAGATTCTAGGTTCATCCACACCATTATCATCGACCCAATTTCATTCTTTTTTATGGCTGAGTTGGTTTCGCTTTTTTAAAAAACTAGTTGCTCGACCCAGCCAGGAGGAAATAGTGCAAAAACAGACCGGAGAACTTCTCTCTCAAAAGCAGCCTAGGAGACTGTGGTCAGGGAAGGACCCGTTCACAATGCGATTGCTTCTCTTTGCCTGCAGCTCTGTTGTCGGAGCCTTGGTGCCAGCTGCCTCCCGCTTGGTCCTCTTCCCTGGCCCATCTGCCTTGCTCCCATATCACCCGGAGCCTGCTGGGTGAGCCAGCCCGGCAGTTGGCAGCAGACAGGAAAGTGGGGAGCCGGCACAGTTCCCCGGGGGAGCAGCCCCTCACTGGGGGAGGGGTAGGCAGGAGTGGCGAGGAAGAAGCGTCCCACAGCTGGGGCAGTGGCACAGGGAACCGGGAACGACAAGGCCAGAAAGGGGGCGGCCACACAGCGACCAGAAGCTCAGGCTCCCGCAGCTTAGTGGGCGACCGAGGCGCTGGCGTGGTGGCCTGGTCCTGCGGCTCCCGCAGGAGGCCTCTTAACAGTCCCTATCTGCACACCCCCTTAAACAGCACAGCCCCTAAAGGACCGGCAGGCTAACCACCAAGAAACCACCATGGTTCAAATCCTTCCCCCGAAACTCAGATGGCCGTCCGGGGAATGGCTCTGTGGGGAGAAAAAAGCGAACTGACAAAGACAGAGGAACAGGAGAAACGCCTGCAGAGTTTATTGAACTCGCACATGTACGTGGAGCCTTCACAGGAGAATGGAGACCCAAAGAAGGGAGCAGAACAGGAGGCTTTTATGCGGGGTCGGCACAGAAATGATAAATTTGCGCGAAGGACTGACAAGACAGAAGGTGTGAGCTGTGGGCAGTGAATGGTGAGGAGGTCACGGGAAGACACGCGTGACTTTCATGAGGTTTGTTTGTACAGAATTCTTGCCCCAGTTTCCCCATCTCTGGTGATAAAAAGGCCTTCTCTCCTCCAGGTACAGGGAATGCACCTTTCATAGGGGAGTTTTATTAATAGAACCTCTTTCCGGGAAGAACGGTGATGGGGGAAGGTCAGAATGATCTTTCTGCTTCTTTCATTTTTTTAAAATTCCTTCAACTTAAGGTCTTTCACATGCCAAGGTATCGTATATGGGGGTGGCACATCCTACATGCCATCAGCTCTTTCCCCTCCCCTCAGATGAAGATTCAGTAAAGAACATAACAAATGCACCATATAGGCATTGTGTAATTCATCCCACAGAGCTCACTGTCCCGGGGGCTGGGGGTGCATCAGGGAACACATCGGACAAGTTTCTGCTGTCCCCATGGAACCTACCTTCAAGCTGAGGGGAAACTATGACAAACAAAAATATAAATAAATGCAGATCAAGGACTGGAAATAACCCCAGGTGTCCAAGCACGAGATAACAAATTCTGGGTGATCCAAACCACGAAACTCAGAAACATCGCTCAGCCATAAAAGGAGGGAACCACTGATACACCAAACGACACGGATGATTCTCGAATAATTACGTGGCATGAAAGAAGCCAGATGCGAAAGAGTACATGCTCTATGATCTCATTTAATTATAAAAATTCTAGAAAAACTTAAGCGAGTCTCCAGGGACCACAAGCTTGCTGTATTTGGGGGCGTGCAAAGAGGGCCAGAAAGTGGGGGTGCAAAGGGGCATGGAGAGGCCCTTTAGGAGACTAAATGTGTCTATTCTCTTGACGGTGGTGATGGTTCCATGGCTGCACGCACGTGTCAAAGCGCACCAAACTCAACACTTCAAATGGGAAGAGCTCACTCTGTGTCTATTACACCTATGCAAAGCTGAAATTCTGAGTGTGCGTGTGTGTGTGTGTGTGTGTGTATACCCATATGTACATAAATTACATCATGTGCTGCGTGAAGACTGAAGCAAGATAAGGAAGGCAGGACATGCTGGGGGCAGGTGGTGCTATTTTAGATGGTGGGTCAGAGTTCTCAGGTGATTTTGAGCAGAAACCTGAAGGCAGTTAAGAGAACTAGCCACGGGGTTATCTGGGGAGAGAACATTCCAGAAGAAAGAGCAAGGACCAGGGTCTTGTGGGAGCACCCTAGGCCTGAGTAACACTGGAGCTCAGGGATGGCTCAGAATCTAGTTAATGATCGAGGTCTGAACCGAATCATTGCCCCAGGCTTCACATACAGTCTTGCATCTGTTCTGTCTACCTGGGGAGACTCCATGCCTTTGGCTAGGCTTCTTAACACTTATAGGACTTCCCTGATAGCTCAGTTGGTAAAGAATCTGCCTGCAAGGCAGGAGACACTGGTTTGATTCCTTGGTCAGGAAGATCCCCTGGAGAAGGAATAGGCTACCCGCTCCAGTATTCTGGCCTGGAGAATCCCACGGACTGTACAGTCTGTGGGGTTGCAAAGAGTCGGACACGACTGAGCGACTTTCACTTCACTTCTTAACACTTATATAAGCCCTTGTCATTCTAAACCAGCTCTGGAATCACACTAAGATTCTCATTCAAGAATTCCAAGGGCTTCCCTGGTGGCTGAGTGGTAAAAAATCCGCCTGCCAATGCAGGAGACACACGTTCAATCCCTGATCCAGGAAGATCCCACATGCCAAGGAGCAACTAAGCTCATGACCACAAGTACTGAGCCTGTGCTCTGGAGCCCGTGCTCTGCAACAGGGAAATCCACCACAGTGAGAAGCCTGAGCACCACAACGAGAGAGCAGGCCTGCAGCAGCGCCCACTCGCCACAGCCAGAGAAAATCCATGCAGCAACGAAGACCCAGCACAGCCAAAAAATAAATATATTAAATTATTTTTAAAAAGAATTCCAAGATCCGTTTGGCCCCCATCTTCTCTAAAATGGGAAGGTAACCTAATCCCACTTTCAAACTCCCATGACCAAGAGTGACTAACAGTATCTAACAAAACACAGAAGACCCTGAAAAAAGTGAACATTTACCTGGCATTTGCTCAGTACCAGGCACTGTTCTAAAAACCTTCTATGAATTATCTCAGGACATCTTCCCCCAGCCTTGCAAGGTAGATACTATTATTATTCCCACTTTACCCTTTATGGGGCTTCCCTGGTGGCTCAGAGGGTAAAGCATCTGCCTGCAATGCAGGAGACCTGGGTTTGATCCCTGGGTCAGGAAGATCCCCTAGAGAAGGAAATGGCAACCCACTCTAGTACTCTTGCCTAGAAAATCCCATGAATAGAGAAACCTGGTAGACTACAGTCCACAGGATCACAAAAAGTCGGATACGACTGAGAGACTTCACTTTCTTTCTTTTACCCTTTATAGATACAGACATGCTCAGTCAAGAAGTAGGGCTAACAGTTGAACCTGGGAGGTTATGACTCTGAAGCCAGCCCTTGTTAAATACCCACTCATGGCCTTGCAGAGTGCTGCAAATCTCTGATTCTTAACCAGTGGTCCCACATATACCCCTACTGGCCTGGTCCAGGCCTGACCCTGTGCATGGTTGGGACACCTTCCAAATTTGGAGCAGTGCTATAGACTGAATTGTGTCCCCTTCAAATTTATGTGTTAAAGCCCTGACTCCCAATATGATGGTGTTTGGTAACAAGGCTTTTGAGAGGTGATTAAGTTTAGGTGTGAGCCGGGGCACTGAGCGCAGGCGGCTGCGAGCCGGCACACTGAGCGAGCCGGAGCACTGAGTGCGGCCGAGAGGAGCTACCCCACGTTTGAGGTCAGGGGCAGCGGCCTAGAGTGCCAGGCTGCAACGGTGCAGGAACGGCCAAGAGGAGCTACCCTGCGTCCGAGGTCAGGGGCGGCGGAAGGGAGGAGACACCCCACGTCCGAGGTCAGTGGCGGCCGGGAAGAGACACCCTGCATCCGAGGTCTGGGGCGGCGGCCAGGAGGAGCTACCTGCGTCCGAGGCCAGTGGTGGCCGGGAGGAGACACCCAGCGTCCGAGCTCAGGGGCGGCTGGGAGAAGCCACCTCGCACCCGAGGCCAGGGGCAGTGATCCTGAGGAGCCACCCTGAGCCCGAGGCCAGGGCTGGCGGCCGGGAGGAGCAACCTGAGGAGCTGGTGGCTACGCAGGCACAGGAGGGCCTAGAGGAGCTATCCCACGTTGAAGGTCAGGAACGGCGGTGGTAAGGAGATACCCCTCGTCCAAGGTAAGGAGCAGCAGCTGTGCTTTGCTGGAGCAGCCGTGAAGAGATACCCCATGCCCAAGGTAAGGGAAACCCAAGTAAGATGGTAGGTGTTGCAAGAGGGCATCAGAGGGCAGACACACTGAAACCATACTCACAGAAAACTAGTCAATCTAATCACACTAGGACCACAGCCTTGTCTAACTCAATGAAACCAAGCCATGCCCACGGGGCAACCCAAGACGGGCGGGTCACGGTGGAGAGGTCTGACAGAATGTGGTCCACTGGAGAAGGAAATGGCAAGCCACTTCGGTATTCTTGCCCTGAGAACCCCATGAACAGTATGAAAAAGCAAAATGATAGGATACCAAAAGAGGAACTCCCCAGGTCATTAGGTGCCCAATATGCTACTGGAGATCAGTGGAGAAATAACTCCAGAAAGAATGAAGGGATGGAGCCAAAGCAAAAACAATATCCAGCTGTGGATGTGACTGGTGATAGAAGCAAGATCCGATGCTGTAAAGAGCAATATTGCATAGGAACCTGGAATGTCAGGTCCATGAATCAAGGCAAATTGGAAGTGGTCAAACAAGAGATGGCAAGGGTGAACGTCGACATTCTAGGAATCAGCGAACTAAAATGGACTGGAATGGGTGAATTTAACTCAGATGACCATTATATCTACTACTGCGGGCAGGAATCCCTCAGAAGAAATGGAGTAGCCATCACGGTCAACAAAAGAGTCCGAAATGCAGTACTTGGATGCAATCTCAAAAACGACATAATGATCTCTGTTCGTCTCCAAGGCAAACCATTTAATATCACAGTTATCCAAGTCTATACCCCAACCAGTAACGCTGAAGAAGCTGAAGTTGAACGGTTTTATGAAGACCTACAAGACCTTTTAGAACTAACACCCCAAAAAGATGTCCTTTTTATTATAGGGGACTGGAATGCAAAAGTAGGAAGTCAAGAAACACCTGGAGTAACAGGCAAATTTGGCCTTGGAGTATGGAATGAAGCAGGGCAAAGGCTAACAGAGTTTTGCCAAGAGAACATACTGGTCATAGCAAACACCCTCTTCCAACAACACAAGAGAAGACTCTACACATGGACATCACCAGATGGTCAACACCGAAATCAGACTGATTATATTCTTTGCAGCCAAAGATGGAGAAGCTCTATACTGTCAACAAAAACAAGACCAGGAGCTGACTGTGGCTCAGATCATGAACTCCTTATTAGCAAATTTAGACTTAAATTGAAGAAAGTAGGGAAAACCGCTAGACCATTCAGGTATGACCTAAATCAAATCCCTTACGATTATACAGTGGAAGTGAGAAATAGATTTAAGGGCCTAGATCTGATAGATAGAGTGCCTGATGAACTATGGACTGAGGTTCATGACATTGTACAGGAGACAGGGATCAAAACCATCCCCATGGAAAACAAATGCAAAAAAGCAAAATGGCTGTCTGGGGAGGCCTTACAAATAGCTATGAAAAGAAGAGAGGTGAAAAGCAAAGGAGAAAAGGAAAGATATAAGCATCTGAATGCAGAGTTCCAAAGAACAGCAAGAAGAGATAAGAAAGCCTTCTTCAGCAATCAATGCAAAGAAATAGAGGAAAAGAACAGAATGGGAAAGACTAGAGATCTCTTCAAGAAAATCAGAGATACCAAGGGAACATTTCATGCAAAGATGGGCTCAATAAAGGACAGAAACGGTATGGACCTAACAGAAGCAGAGGATATTAAGGAGAGGTGGCGAGAATACACGGAAGAACTGTACAAAAAAGATCTTCACGACCCCGATAATCATGATGATGTGGTCACTCACCTAGAGCCAGACATCTTGGAATATGAAGTCAAGTGGGCCTTAGAAAGCATCACTATGAACGAAGCTAGTGGAGGTGATGGAATTCCAGTTGAGCTATTTCAAATCCTGAAAGGTGCTGCTGTGAAAGGGCTGCACTCAATATGCCAGCAAGTTTGGAAAACTCAGCAGTGGCCACAGGACTGGAAAAGGTCAGTGTTCATTCCAGTCCCAGAGAAAGGCAATGCCAAAGAATGCTCAAACTACCGCACAATTGCACTCATCTCACATGCTAGTAAAGTAATGCTCAAAATTCTCCAAGCCAGGCTTCAGCAATACGTGAACCGTGAACTTCCTGATGTTCAAGCTGGTTTTAGAAAAGGCAGAGGAACCAGAGATCAAATTGCCACCATCCGCTGGATCATGGAAAAAGCAAGAAAGTTCCAGAAAAACATCTATTTCTGCTTTCTTGACTATGCCAAAGCCTTTGACTGTGTGGATCACAAGTAACTGTGGAAAATTCTGAGAGAGATGGGAATACCAGACCACCTGACCTGCCTCTTGAGAAATCTGTATGCAGGTCAGGAAGCAACAGTTAGAACTGGACATGGAACAACAGACTGGTTCCAAATAGGAAAAGGAGTATGTCAAAGCTGTCTATTGTCACCCTGCTTATTTAACTTCTATGCAGAGTACATCATGAGAAACGCTGGCCTGGAAGAAACACAAGCTGGAATCAAGATTGCTGGGAGAAATATCAATCACCTCAGATATGCAGATGACACCACCCTTATGGCAGAAAGCGAAGAGGAGCTAAAAAGCCTTTTGATGAAAGTGAAAGAGGAGAGTGAAAAAGTTGGCTTAAAGCTCAACATTCAGAAAACGAAGATCATGGCATCCAGTCCCATCACTTCATGGGAAATAGATGAGGAAACAGTGGAAACAGCGTCAGACTTTATTTTGGGGGGCTCCAAAATCACTGCAGATGGTGACTGCAGCCATGAAATTAAAAGACGCTTACTCCTTGGAAAGAAAGTTATGACCAACCTAGATAGCATATTCAAAAGCAGAGACATTACTTTGCTGACTAAGGTCCATCTAGTCAAGGCTATGCTTTTTCTTGTGGTCGTGTATGGATGTGACAGTTGGACTGTGAAGAAGGCTGAGCACCGAAGAATTGATGCTTTTGAACTGCGATGTTGGAGAAGACTCTTGAGAGTCCCTTGGACTGCAAGGAGATCCAACCAGTCCATTCTGAAGGAGATCAACCCTGGGATTTCTTTGGAAGGAATGACGCTAAAGCTCAAAGTCCAGTACTTTGGCCACCTCATGCGAAGAGTTGACTCATTGGAAAAGACTCTGATGCTGGGAGGGATTGGGGGCAGGAGGAGAAGGGGACGACTGAGGATGAGGTGGCTGGATGGCATCATGGACTCAATGGACGTGAGTCTGAGTGAACTCTGGGAGATGGTGATGGACAGGGAGCCCTGGCGTGCTGTGATTCATGGGGTTGCAAAGAGTCGGACATGACTGAGCAACTGAACTGAACTAAATTTAGGTAAGGGTGAGGGTGGGGCCCCCATGACAGGATTAGTGCCTTCACAAAAGGAGAGAGCAGAGAGCCTGTCCTCCCCCAACCACTTTCTCTCCCTTTGCCATGTGAGGAGACAGCAAGAAGGCAGCTATCAGCAAGCCCAGAAGAGGGTCCTCACCAGAACCCCACCCTCCTGGCACCCTGATCTCAAGCCTCTAGAACCATGAGAAATAAACTCCTATTGATTAAGCCTCCCAGTCTGTGGTATTTTTGCACTCATACAGGCAAGGTCAACAGATAATGCCATATCCAAACACCTCTCATGTATCGAGCTCATTCCTAGGTTCAAGGGTGGCTCAGGTGTGGTTTGGAAGGGGTCCTGGGAGGGTCCAGAGCATCAGGCTTCCTCATCCACATGCGTGGGACTCAGCCTGAGGCCTGGGCTAATGGCTCAGGAGCTGAGAGGTTGAAGGTGCTGGGATTGGTCCAGCCTTATAGGATTCATAGAAAGGGAACCAGTGCCTGGGTTTTGGGTTTTGAAGCAGGCAAGCCAGGCAATCAGAAGTGATAAGAGTCTGAGGCAGGGGTCCAAGGCAAGCATGGAATTCTAAGACAGTGAAAGATAGAGGGTGGTGGGGAGGGCAGGAGAGGCTTCCAGGGGCGATGAAGCAAAAGTGGAGGTAAATTTCATGGGAGACCTTTGACAGGGAGAAAACAGGGCTAGGTTGGTCAGGACAGAAATAAGTTCCCAATCAAACTATGTTCTTAGTCCCGTCCCTCCCTGCATCTCCCCTCAGGGCTGAAGCAAAACCTTTCTGGGACTCATAAGACCTGATTCAGTTCCAGTTGCCCTAACTCACTGTCAAGTAACTTAAAAAAAATTTTTTTAATATTATTTATTTATTTGGCTGTACTGGGTCTAAGTTGCAGCACACAAGATCTTCAGTCTTCACTGAGGCATGCAAAGATCTTTAGTTGCTGCATATGGGATCTTTTTTTAGTTGCGGCACGTGGAATTTTAGTTCTGGTTCCCTGACCAGGCAGGGAACCTGGACCCCCTGCATTTCAAGGCAGAGTCTTAACCCCTGGACCACCAGGGATGTCCCTCAGGTAATGTCTCTATGAGGTTCACCTTGAAAGAGGACATCAACGTTGGTCAGGTGATCACTAGTGCAGGAATTTCTGCATCAGCTGGACTCTCCATCTTCCCAATTCTCAGAAACTCACCCCATGATTCTGGGATTACAAAGGAAGAGTGAACCCCACTTGGTCCATGAACTTCCCTCATGTTACTGGTCTTCTCCAAGTTCTCAGAAGGTGTCAATGGAGGGGCCCTTCCAGAGCCATTCAGCGTGTGTCCAGTTTCCAGTGCACCTTTCTCTGGCTATCCCACCATCTGGGGAGGGACTCTTGGACTGGTCTGTCACCTCAGAGCCGTGGTTCTGCCCTGAGAGCCAACACTGTGGTGGGAGCAACCACCCAAGTCCTGTCCCAGGAAAGAATGAGCTGGCACACAAGAAAGGTTGAGCATCCAGTGGCGTGGCCCTGTCACCATCCACTCCGCTGAGACACTCACCTCTGAAGTTAAAACCGGAAAGTGAAGACAGGCAGCAGATTATCAGCACGGCCTTATCATCCCAGGGACCAAATGGGTGCTTCTCATCAGACCCTTGCGACTCACTGAAAAACTGTTCCTGGCCGTGGTCGGAGGAACAGCCACGAAACACAGCGGCTGAATTCATTCAGGAAGAATGCTGCAGGAGCCCGCCCTGGCTCCATGCTCGGACACAGCGCCGTCCCAGTGCCAGAAGCACTAGCACTCATCTTTAAGATTTGTGACACCTACTTAAGCTCACGGGAACACAAAGTTCACAAAATGCTTTCCAACCTCGGATGAAATGCCTTTCCCTCTTAGCCAAATTGCAGCAAGCTTCAGTCATCTTTATTTCCACCCAATGAGTCCTTTATCAAACATGTTAATTACATTTTCTTCTCCAAGAGGGAAATAGCAGATGGGGGAAATGCTGCCAAACTTAGCTGCCTTTCTTACCTCTAAATTGCCCTGTTTTTAATCAGTTCCAAAATTATAGTTCGATGTCTGCCTGCCAATGTAGGAGACACAGGAGATGCGGGTTCAATCCCTGGGTCAGGAAGATCCCCTGGAGAAGGAAATGGCAGCCCACTCCAATATTTTTGCCTGAAAAATCCCACGGACAGAGGAATCTGGCAGGCTACAGTCCAAAGGGTCGCAAAGAGTCAGACACAATTGAGCATGAGCATGGCTTGGCGTGTTGGGGAGCATGTTCAAATTGCACAAAGTAACAATTATTTAAAGAGTATTCTAAATTCTTGGCATGTGTTGATTTAATCCCTGGGTCAATCGTTTAAAGCAGATACTATCTTTACCCCTATTTTATAAGTGAGGAAATGGTGACCCAGACAGCTTAAGCAACTTGCCCAAAATGATATGGCTTGTAAGAGGCAGATCTGGGATTTAAATCCATATTCAGTTTTGGATCCAAATCCTTGCTTTCAATGGTGGATACAATCTCCTGTCCTTTGTAAGTGAAGTTGATGGTGACCCTTCTACCTGTAGCAGGATGTGTTCCTTGAGGTGTTTCTTCCAAAAATAAAGATGCTCTCATTTTTTAATTAAATACTTTTCTATTTTTGACTGCCTCGAGTCTTAGTTTCCAGCATGCAAAGTCTTTCCTTGGGGAGCATAGACTTCTCTCTAGCTGTGGTCAGACTCTAGGGCACATAGCAGTTGTGTGTGTGGGCTCAGGTGCCTGAGGCATGTGGGATCTTAGTCCCCAACCAGGGATCTAAGCCATATCCTCTATATTGGAAGGCAGGTTGTTAAGCACTGGATCACCAGGGAAGTCCCAAGAATGGAGGTATTCTTAACTGACTGACCTCTTCTCGTTTGCCCAACCTCATTCATGACCAACAACTCATGTTTCTGAGATGTCTGAGAAAGAATTTGGGTTTCCCTGGGTATAGAGATAGGCTGAGGGCCCCTCAAGGGCCAAAGTTGGGCTCAGACAACAAGCACTTATGAACAACCCTCTGCCAGCTACAAACCAGAGTGGCTTCAAGAATGTAACAGTGCCCCCAAGACTCCTAGCATCTGTCCATCCAGACGTGAGGAAAAACTGAGAAGACCCAGACTTCACTGAAATCACAGATTCAGGTTCACAAATTCCACCTTTTAAAAACCATCCAAACAGAGTTTGTAGTATCAACATATGATAAAAACAGCTTCAATCCTGTGTTTGGATTATAGTTTCTTGTTAAACATCCATTTTCTTCTTGTCTTTGAAAATTCTCAACTGATTCTAACACTTTCAAAACTATGCATATAAAATTATTCCAGCTCTAAGCACACTTGGCTAAGACAAAGTAATTCTTTCAGATTAATTCCAGGAATACAAGACTTTCAGGGAGTGTTAACTGCTAACTAAAAACAACTAAATTTGTTGCAGTGACCTGTACACTCCACTGATCATTTTGCATAAATCATCTCAATACATCATCACAAACACTCATTTTACAGATGAAGAAACTGAAGCTCAGAGAAGTTAATTGACTTGCTTAAGGTCACATAACTCACAAGCAGCAAAGCTTATTATTAAACTCCTTCCTGCCAAGACAGGAAACATAATGAGATGTGGGTTTGATCCCTGGGTCAGGAAGATCCCCTGGAAGAGGGCATGGCAACCCACTCCAGTATTCTTGCCTGGAGAATCCCATGGACAGAGGAGCCTAGTGGGCTAAAGTCTACAGGGTCACAGAGAGTCAGGCACAACTGAAGCGACTTAGCATGAGATATAGTAGACTACAAAATGTGGCCACTAATTCCTTTCACTCGGTTATCTACACCCTGGTGCAGTGTGACTTTGCTACTGTTCAAGAAGTGGCATTTCTCTTCCTGCCTCTTGACTCTGGTCTGGCCCCGTGACTTGCTTTGGTCCAGAGAATGTGGTGGGGGTGGTATTGGGATGGAGCTCAACAAGAACGTTTCCTGGAGCTTTCTCCATATTGCTCCCCTGAGACCCACGTATAGGAAGCCAGTTCTAGCCAACTGGAGGATCAGAGTCCACATGGAGGAGAAGTGAGGAGGCCCAGTCAACAGCCAGCATCAACTGCTCCTCCTGGTGAAGCCACCTTGGTCCTCCCAGCCCAGCCAAGCCTCAGACTGACTCAAGTCCATGAGTGAGCATGAGTGAGCCAGGCAGTATCAGCCAGTGCCAGCCCACAGAATCGGGAGAACTAACCAGCTGCTGCTGCTTCAGGGCACTCTGTTTTTGGGTGGTTGATGACACCATTTCTCAGCCTCAGCACTACTGGCATTATAGAATGGGTGGTACTTCGTTGGGGGGCATTGCCTGGAGCAACATCGAACATTCAGCAGCATCCCTGGCCACTATCCGGTGGATGCCGGCAGCACCCCCTCCCAGCCATGACAATCAAAAACGCCTCCAGACATGGCCAGATGTTCCCTGGGGTCAAAAAACATAAGTGCCTCGGGAAACCCTCAGATGGATTTTTTTCCCTCCAAAATCTTGAGCAATCAATACCCAGCTTAGGGCAGAGTTGGAAAATGTTCTTTGCCCCTGGACCCACTGACACCTCCCAAGTGGCCTGGAGGAACTCAGCTGGTATCTTGGGAACAGCACTCTGGTTATCAGCAGAAAAAAAAAGGTCTGTCCTATACTAAGTAGGTGAAGGGCAGCGTTTTTTTAAAGAATACTCAGACATATCACGTATTAATGTCCTAGAGCCGACATAACGAACCACCATACAGAGAACAGCACAAAACAACAAAAATCTGTTCCTTCACTGTTCTGGCGGCCGGGAAGTCCACGCTGAAGGGAGGCCCCTCTGAAGGCTCGGGAATGATCGCTCCTCGCCCCTCCCCGCCTGGGGCCGCCAGCAGGCCTGGGCTTTTCCCTCCTCACGCGGCACCACGCCCATCTCCTCCTGTCTTCACCCGGCCATTTCCCTCCATCCGTGTCTCTCTTCTCTCTCTGTATAAAGATATCAGTCAGAGCCCGTATTCATCTAAGTATGATCTTATCTTGAATAAGTACGTCTGCAAAGACCCTACTTTGGGGCTTCCCTAGTGGCTCAGTGGTCATGAGTCCACCTACCAATGCAGGAGACACGGGTTCGATCCCAGTCCAGGAAGATCCCACGTGCCTCGGCACAGCAGAGCCCAGGCGCCACAACTGCTGAGCCTGCGCGCTAGAGCCTGTGCTCCGCAACAGGAGAAGCCACCGCAATGAGAAGCCCGAGCGCAGCAACGAAGACCCAGCTCAGCTGAAGATAAATGAATAAAGAGCCCTGAGCACCTGGTATTGGGGGAGGGGGGCGGGAGGGGGGCGGGAGGGGGGCGGGGGGGGGGAAGACCCTATTTCCAAACAAGGTCACACTCTGAGGTTCCAGGTGAACATGAAGATGGGGGACCCTAGTCGACCCACACACATACGAGCAAACTGCTTGTGGTGACTGCGGTTCTCCCGGCCACTGTCCCCACTAGGTCGTCTACAGGGTCCGCCTCCAGACCAGCCAACGCCAGGGCTGAGCCGACGAGAGAGCGAGCTGGGCTGCTTCCCGTCCCTCTGACCGGGGCTCCTGCCCTCCCCGTCCCCTCCCTTCCGCTTCACTCTTAACCTAGACTCGCCCTCATCACCGCTGGCCGGGACCGGGACCATCCAAAGAGGCCTCCATGCTGCGGAGACCAGTGTCTCTCTCTAGGTGTGGGTTCCTAGACACAGTGTCATCTGTTGCTTCACTGCTTATCTTTAAACTCCATTCATAAGAGACCACAGTTCCCAGTTTGTATATATATTGCGACTTGCTTTCAGGATGAGGTAGAAGACATCTATTTGCACTTTCTTCCCCTCCTCCCAACCGCTACATCTTTAGTCCTTATTGAATTGGTTACAATACTGCTTCTGTGTCATATCTTGGTTTTTTGGCCACGAGGCATGTGGGTGTGATCTTCGTTCCCCAATCAGGGATCAAAACCGCACCCCTTGCATTAGAAGGCCAACTCTTAACCACGGGACCACCACGGAAGTCCCAACCCCTGTATCTCGAGGAGGAAAAAAATGCTTTCATGCTACAGTACAAGCTCTACAGTTATTATTAACACTTCTCTCTCTCCCAACTCTTTCTTGGCTTTCCATGTCGTTGTCTCCCAAGCACACCTGACCTGTGGTAATCAGTCTCTCCAGATAGCCTTGTTTGCTGTAAATACACAGTCTCGCAGGATTAGAGTGATACAAGGAGAATGCAGGAAGAATGCGGGCAGAAGGACTCCCGCGTTCAGGAAAGAGGGAAGACGAGAACGTGGATAAACACGGCAGCAGCGCTCGCAGCCTCATGGCAGAAGCGCAGATGGGACACTAAGCCAGGAAAAGCCCTTGGGAAACACAGAAACAGGAGCTTTCAAATATCTAACAACTCTTTAGACTGAGAGACTAAACTCAGGTAGTTTACTATACACTAATCTGGCGATTTATGTTATACTGATAATGGCAAAAAATTTCAAGACTAATATGGTTACTAACAACTAACTTACAATCTTTGATAGGCATTTGCACAAAATCCTATTCATTTTCCTAACCAGCATGTAACATATGGGTAGAAGTCAAACTACTTTACAGATGAATATTTTCAGATTAAAGCATTTTGCATCTTGGACAACTCACTGGAATCACCTGGACTGGGGACTGACTATGTCAACAGTGAAGGACAAGTGTTAGTGGGTTTATTGCCCTGCTCGTGGGCAGCTACAGCTCAGAACTCCAAGTGCAGGACACCAGAACTTTTAAAGATTATTAGTGTCCAACATGTTTACCATGAAAGCAGAAAAAAAATGGAGCCACATCTATTATCATGTTGTTGTTCAGCCACTCAGTCGGGTCTGACTCTTGTGACCCCATGGACTGCAGCATGCCAGGCCTCCCTGTCCTTCACCATCATATTGCCCTACTATTATTCATCTGCGTTAGGATTGAATACCGTTCCCAGCAGGGGGGCTACCTTTCAAATGGCAGGAACTTGGAAAGAGCGCATTCAGTTCAATTCAGTTCAGTTCAGTCGCTCAGTCGTGTCCAACTCTGCGACCCCATGAACCACAGCATGCCAGGCCTCCCTGTCTATCACCAGCTCCCAGAGTCTACCCAAACTCATGTCCATTGAGTTGGTGATGCCATCCAACCATCTCATCCCCTTCTCCTCCTGCCCTCAATCTTTCCCGTAATCAGGGTCTTTTCAAATGAGTCAGCTCTTCACATCAGGTGGCCAAAGTATTGGAGTTTCAGCTTCAACATCAGTCCTTCCAGTGAACACCCAGGACTGATTTCCTTTAGGATGGACTGGTTGGATCCCCTTGCAGTCCCAGGGACTCTCAAGAGTCTTCTCCAACATCACAGTTCAAAAGTATCAATTCTTAGGCGCTCAGCTTTCTTTATAGTTCAACTCTCACATCCATATATGACCACTGGAAAAACCATAGCCTTGACTAGACGGCCCTTTGTTAGCAAAGTAATGTCTCCGCTTTTTAATAGGCTGTCTAGGTTGGTCATAACTTTCCTTCCAAGGAGTAAGTGTCTTTTAATTTCATAGCTGCAATCACCATCTGCAGTGATTTTGGAGCCCCCCAAAATAAAGTCAGCCATTGTTTCCACTGTTTCCCCATTTATTTGGCATGAGGTGATGGGACCAGATGCCATGGTCTTAGTTTTCTGAATGTTGAGCTTTAAGCCAACTTTTTCACTCTCCTCTTTCACTTTCATCAAGAGGCTCTTTAGTTCTTCTTCACTTTCTGCCATAAGGGTGGTGTCATCTGCGTATCTGAGGTGATTGATGATTCCAGCTTGATTCCAGCTAGTGCTTGCTCCAGCCCTGCGTTTCCCATTATGTACACTGTGTATAAGTTAAATAAGCAGGATGACAATATACAGCCTTGACATACTCCTTTTCCTATTTGGAACCAGTCTGTTGTTCCATGTCCAGTTCTATTAAACTTTTCAGTTTTAGGGTGAATCACTGCCCTGCTGACCTTCAGAGCAGAGAATGAGAGCCCTGACCTTTATGTAGCATAGCACCAGCTCCCTGGCTAACTTTCTCTTTCCTGTGTTGTGTCTCTCCCATTGTGACCCACCCGTCTGCCCCTGGGTTTCAGCCTGGCTACCCCTCAACTCCTAACACCCCACAAAATGTTTGGTTTGTCTATATTCCTCAGCCTGTGCAAACAGCAATTAGCAAATCTCAATTCCTAAATGGTAGTCCATCAGTAAAAGAATACACATTGAGCTTCTCTTCTGGTTACAAAGTGAGTATAATATTTTAGTTTAGTGTAAGACCCAAATTAATCAATCAAGAAACGTGTTGAGTGCTCAGAGGCTCAAAGGTAGGAGTGGAATACATAGGAAGTACATTATGTAGGCCCTGAAGGATCTTACTATCTAGACCAGGGGCTGGCAAACTATGGTCCACGGGCCAAATCTGGCTCCCAACTGCTTCTACAAATAAAGTTTTATTGGAACACAACCATGATTCTTTGGGGGATTTTTGTTTGTTTGTTTCATTTTTTTGGTCTATGGCTGCTTTGGCACTATGATGGCAGAGTTGAAGGGTTGTGATAGAGACTGTCTGGGCTTCAAAGCCAGAAGTATTTACTATCTGGCCCTTTATAGATAAAGTTTGCCAATGCTGATATAAACAAACTAATAACCACAACTGCAAATATATATAGGATAGACACATAGATGTATTAATATGAAACAGTTGAGGGTTCCTGCCATTAGCAGGAAGGAACACAGCCTACTGAGCAATCATCAGTCCTGAGCAGGAAATTAGCACCCAACGGGAGGCCTGTGCAAAGGAGATGAGGATGTTTGAGGATGTTTGAGGCTGGACAGATCCATGTGCAACAGAACTGCCCGCGAGTCATACAGGCAGCAGGCTTCCCTGGTAGCTCAACTGGTAAAGAATCCGCTTGCAGTGCGGGAGACACTGGTTTGGTTCCTGGGTCGGGAAGACCCTCTGGAGGAGGGACAGGCTACCCACTCCAGTCTTCTTGCCTGGAGAATCACCATGAACAGAGAAGCCTGGCGGGCTACAGTCCGTGAGGTTGCAAAGAGTCGGAGATGACTGAGCGACTAGGCATGGCAGAGCACAGCACACAGGTAGATTCTAAGTTGGCTGGCGTGACGAGGAGGGTGAGCAGAGCCTTGACGAAGTTGCAATGAAGAGGCAGGAAGCCCAGTCCGTGGCTGCGGGGCAGTGGTGGCAGGTGGGCTGCCTCCCAGTACTTGGGTCGAGAGGGGGAGATGGCATGGTTTGTTCACCGCTTGTCTTCCTTGACAGACTTGAGGTTTTCTGAGCAATATTCACTCTGTTCCCCTCGATGCAGGCATTAAGCTACATGCCTGCCATATAGTAGCTGCATAATGAATATCATTTACTGTGTGTGTTAGTCACTCAGTCGTGTCCAACTCTTTGTGACCCCACAGACTGTAGCCCACCAGGCAGGCTTCTCTGTCCATGGAATTCTCCAGGCAAGAATACTGGAGTGGATTGCCATTCCCTTCTCCAGAGGAACTTCCCAACCCAGGGATCGAACCCTGGTCTCCTGCCTCACAGGCAGATTCTTTGCCATTTGAGCTACAGGGAAGTCTGAATATCATTTTAAAATTAAATAATAAACCTGAGGCTTTCAAGGGCTAAAGTCTCTCTTGGTAAATGTCATGCTGCACTTGAAACAATATGGTTTATTGTCAGATATCTTTTGATGTTGATTTCTAACCTAATTTCACAGTGATAAGAAAACAGACTCTGTATGATTTCATTATCTTTGGACCATGAAATTTTTACATGTTACAAATTTGCATTGTTTTATGTCCCTGGATATATTATTCCAGTGTCTCCTGGTTTACAGTCTATGGGAACTTGAATAGAATTTGTATCCTGCTGTTGTGTGAAAACTGTATAAACCTTAACTATGTTGAATTGGCTCATAGTGCTTTTCAGGTCTACTATATCCTTCTATTTTTCTATCTGTTTATTCTATTAATTTTGGGGAGTTTGACATTGAAACTCCTAAGTAAAAATCTTAATTTATCTACTTAAAAAAACTGTAATATACAATCACTATATATAACTTTGTTCTGTATTTTCCAAGTTTCCTATAAATGTGTTATCATACTTTCATAATTTAGAAAAAATTTTAAAGAAATATTAATTTTTTAAAAATTAAATAATGAACGAATAAATGGATGTCTTGAACACAAGGTTAGACGGGCTGCAGGCCAGCTGAGTCAAGCATTTCAATCATGGTAAAGTGACCTCTGACCTTACTTTGAAACAACAACAAAGATCAGAGATCAAGAAAGCTGTTATTGAGCAACTACTAAATAACAAGCCTTTTACAAGCAGTATGTCATTTCATGCATTCAGCCACCCTTTGGAGGATGAAAAAGCTGAGTTTCAGAGAGGTGAAGTAACTGGCCAAGGTCACACAGCCCGAAAATGGCAGAGCTAAAATGCAAACCCAAGCCCTCACTTTGCTGTTTCCAAGGCTACTGGCACACACCCATGCCTCTCAGTCATTTTCATGCCACGCCCGCAGACCTCGGTCTCCTCAGAGCCACTGTAAAGGACATGAGACCGATTTGGCTGCACTGGGGAACAAGAGCCACTCAGCTTCCACCAGAGGAGTTCTCCTTTTCTCCACTTCACCTACGACGTTTCCTGATTTCACCCCAACCACACAGTTCTTGTGGGAACGAGAAAGAATGAGAAACCGGTGTGCTGGGCCACACCACTTCCTCAAACCAGGCCAGCAGGTCCGGTTTCCAGCCTCAACTCCACCACCAACTTGCTGCGGGATCCGGGCCCATCACTTCTTCCTTTCATTCTTACACAAGAAATGCTGGGTGACAGATAATGAAATCCCACGGTGCTTCTTAACTTTCCAGAGAGGACAAGACTTTCAAAAGAGCTTATTCAATGAATGGAAATGGTTGGGCCACCATGTACCATCCATGGCAGCAATTAGATGAGGGTGATGAATTACCAGGCAGAGTTTAGCAGTCATTGCTAGAGGCTGTGGCTGATGACTGTCCATCACATCTAACGGGACTCAAAAAGAAAACGCTAGCCAATCTTTTGACCTTACCCGATAGTAACCAGCACACGACAGATCATGGGGAGCTTAGTCAACAGTCCGCCGAGGCACATCCACTTACCAGTAGAGGTGTAATACATGAACATACTGATTCTCGAAGAATTCGTAACTGGAGACACTGCCACACTCATCTATGGTTCGACCATTCTTATACCAAGTTACCTCTGGCTTGGGCTGGCCTGATGATAAAGAAATAAGAATATTCTTACTAGGTGAAGTCTCTTTGGAAAATCATAAAGCTATGAATAAGAATGGATGATAAATAATCAGGATAAGCATGATGGACATGTCATTGGGGAACCAGAAAAGCTTCTTCTCATGGATAAAAACACTTCCTTCAATAAGCACTCTTGGGCATGTTACGTGCCTAAGAGGATGCTGGGCTGGAGTCGGGGCAGGGGAGCATGCAACGTGGAAAGTGCTGCTCCAGATCTCGAGAAGCTGTTAAGAGGGCTTCCCAGGTGGCCCAGGGACAAGGCATGCGCCTGCCAACGCAGGAGACATGGGTTCAAGCCCCGGTCCAGGAACATCCCATGTGCCTCGGAGCAACTGAGCCCATGCACCACAGCTATGGACTCTGTGCTCTACAGGCCGGGAGTTGCAGCTACTGAGCCCACAGATCACGGCTCCCGAAGCCCGCGCACCCTAGAGCCCGTGCTCCACGACAAGAGCAGCCACCGCGATGAGGAGCCTGCTCGGCAGCTAGAGAGGAGCCCCTGCTCGCTACAGCCGGAGAGAAGCCTGTGCAGCGACGAAGACCCAGAACAACCATAAACTAATAAATAAATAACTTTCTAAAAGACTGAGTGTCCTTAGCTACTATTTTTTTTTAAAAAAGCTATTAAGAAAAATTATCTACAACTTAAAGATAAGGCGAAAATGTGGATGGTATCTTGCTTCAATGTCACATGGGACAAAGGTCCGTCTCAGAGTTATCCAGGAGAAATGCCTTCTGCTTCATCAGTGATTACTATTGATTACAATCCCCAGACTTGAAGTTACATATAAACTTTTGAATTTTTATGCAACAGAGATGCAAATAATCTCCACATAGAAGACATGATAACCCCATAAACTACAGTTTATGGCCATGTAGGACAATGACCAACGTTCTATCTAACTCAGCAATCTTATCTTAACATTCGTTTATTAAGTTGCCTAGAAACACCCAGTTTCTCAAATGCGCTTTAACCAGGCCTTGATATTTTCTGGTTCTGTTTATTCAAAGAATTGAGAGACTTTCTCTGTGGTCCAGTGGTTCAGAGTTCCCCTCCCAAAGCAGGAGGTACAGATTTGATCCCTGGTCAGGGAACTAAGATCACCCATGCCTCTTGGACAAAAAAAAAAAAACAACAAAACATAAAACAGAAGCAATATTATAACAAATTCAGTAAAGACTTTTAAAAAATTTTCCACGTGAAATAATGGAAGAATAGTTCCTGAAAAAAAAGAATGGAATAAAATTTTTGACGTTCACTCCATATTTGCATGGGAATCACTTTACCTTTTGAAAATTATACCTTAATGGTGCTCAGAGTTGCTTTATATTGTGGTACGAAAAAGCAAAGAACAAAATAGATGAGCTAAAACCGTGTCTTCCTGAGGACGAAGGAGTCCGGAATGTAGGTTTCCCAGGCTGGTGCCGTGAGGACGTGTGACCGATATTATCACAGAAATGGACCTACGCTTTCCCTCTCAGGAGGGGTTCACCCTTCCCCTGGTGATCGTTAACCGGATAGACTGCTAATGGGCTAATCTGGTAAACCCCCTCAGGAATTCCATTCACCTCGTGGAATTTATTCCCCCTTGTGACAGACAGGGCAGGAAGGTTTCCAGTGTGTACCAGAGCTTTCTCGCTAGCTCCCATGTCATTGAAAACATATTAGATGTGCCACCTCTACTGGAGGAAAACCTGGTATTTGGAAGCAATATCTTCTCACCAGGGAGGCCCTCCTCTCTCTCTGTGTCTCCTCTAACTTGGGGTCTCCCCGCTGTGCTCCCACCTCCTCTTCCTCCAGGCAGGCAGACCGACCAGGTATCGGTCCCTGGTGCAGGCAGCAGACAAGCCTGCAGGCAGGGACATCTCCAGCAGCTGCTTGGCTGAGTCTCTTTCAAGCAAATGACTAAACCACCAAAAAAAAAAAAAAGCTTCCCTGAAAAACCATCAAGGAAGCTGCTGATCATATTTCATTTCTGCCTGTTCTTATCAGACTTGTGTTCCCCTTTGGGTCAGTTTTACCGAATTTCTTCTTAGGAAGCATTTAATTGCTCCTCCATGGTGTGTTCCTGAATTTATGGAAGCCATGATGGCAAGTATGCATAAGCTGAGCCTGGGTGACTCATTCTGATTTCTCGGGCTCCAGTGTTTCATTTCAGGCGTAAGCGGGGCTGATTGAATCCCCCGGCTTCCTACTGACTGACCATTTTTTTCCCTTCATGTGGTACAGAGCTGAATAATTGGCCCCAGAGGAGATTTGCACAGAGAAGTGGTATCTTGTACCTAGTGGGTAGTTCTCTTTTCACCCTCTACTTGCTGCAAACCTCACCCCAAAATCATACCCTTGTTTTTAAGCCTACCTGCAGGTCGCTTATTGAGAGCCACCTGCAGAACATTTCACAAGTATCTGACTTATGTGTGTGGGGACCAGTATCCAACGTTAGGGCCCATCCAAACCTTGGGCTTCCTAGGGAGACAGGGGGCTATTCTGAAGGCTCAATAGTGAGCCTGAGCCCGTCTCTCTATCTGAATGGCTGTGGACAAACACCAAGGAAGGGGGGGTGCTGTCCTCTCGGCTTGGGGAGTCAGGTGCCCAGTCCTATACCCAAAGATCCAGACTGGAAGGTGAGATTTAATTGCAACTTCTGCTAAGGAAGCAGAGCCATTTTAGAGACTGACTCTTCCCATCTCTGGACATAGAAAAAGGGAAAAAGGGGTGAAAAGTTTTCTTTCATCCTCTAGACAAGACCACCAGTGCCTCCATATTTTCAAGGGTAGACATAATTCAAGAAAGAGAAGAAAACAACTCACAAGGTACCAAATACTGCTTCCCTGCCCAACAACTTTCCTTTTAATACCAAATCCTGGGGACTTCCCTGATGGTCCAGTGGTTAAGACTCCACGTTGCCAGTGGTCATGGGTTCGATCCCTGGTCAGGTAACTAAGATCCCACATGCCGTGCGGTGGAGCCCAAAGATAAATAAATAAGTAATAAATCCCTTTTCCCAGGGTGAAAGTTGTGGACCAGCTCTGGGTTATTTATGCTCCAGACGGGGAATTCCAGCTCCTGATCTCACTCTCCCTCCACTGGGCGTGTTTGTATTGGTTTTGACCTTTTCACTGCTGACCAGCAGAGCTGAAAAAGGCAGACAGTGGGGAGATGAATTTAGCCTAGGTGGGGATATCAGTAAAAGGTGATGAAGAAGAGTTAGGTACATTGTCTAGAGTGAAGTTATTCACACCCTTCCCATGCGCCACAGGAAATTTGAGTGGATTATCTGAAGAAAAAAAAAAAAAAAAAGGACAAGTGTGGGAGTTGCCTAAACAAGAGTCACAACAGGACATGGAGAAGGGTCACCAAAACGTGTCCAGAAAGGTACTCGAAGAGATCTTCTGGAAAGAGAAGTCATAAGGATTTAATTGCTCAATCAGTTACTCAGAACTAAACTTCCCAGGAGATGTTTTTAACAGTGCCCTTGTGAGCCAAAGAAACCTGGTCTGCACGGAGATTTCAGAGGGTGAAGAGCTAGAGATGCTTACCCGATATTATACAACGAAGCACGGCGTCGGACTTCTCGGGAACTTTCTGGGAAAGCAACGTAGATAAAAAACAAGGTGCGTGCCTCTGAGGCCCTCCTGAGTCTGCCATCCTTTCCTGCCACATGAGCCTGAAAAATAACAATCCCCAACGTCACCATCCATTCTGGGACATCTCTGATGTTTCTCAGGAATTCCAGAAGTCCCACCGCCCTGTGAGTGGTCCTCAGGGAGAGAAGAAATGAGGTCCCTTGGCCTGTGGAAGATGGGGTGTTGCGGTCATGCTGGTGGGCAGGTTGGGGGTCCTTGGGTGTGCTCTCTCACCGGCCACTGGTTACATTAGGGCCAGAAATGTTCTGGGGGCAGGGGCAGGCCTGGGCATTAGCAGCATTCCTGGCTTCCACCCACTAGATGCCAGGTGTATGCTCCCCCAGGTGGTCACAACCAAAATCTGCAGAGGTTGCCAGTGCCCCAGGGAGCGCAGAAGCTGTTTCAGCCTCGCTTCCTGGTGGATGACAGGGCGGCCACAGCCCAGATGGAGGGAAAACTGAGCCTACAGCCAGTGCCACCTCTTTCAAAGACGATTCCTACTGGACTCAGGAAGTGTGTGCATCTGGGACTTCCTTGGTGGTCCAGTGGCTAAGACTCCACGCTTCCAATGCAGGGGGCCCCAGGTTCAATCCCCGCTTGGGAAATTAGATCCCAGAAGCTGTAACTAAGAGTTCACATGCCCAACTAACGATCCCGCATGCTGAAATGAAGACCTGGTGCAGCCAGATAAATACATTTTTAAAAAAAATGAACTCAAGAAAGATGACAATTAAAAAAACAAGACAGTGTTCATGCATGTTTGCCTCCCCAAAGTGGAGTTGACTCAATACAAAGGAATCACCAGGTGGGACATGTTTCTTCCAGGAGAAACTGGGAAACTACCATTCCTTCCGAGCAGCAGGCAGGTGCCCTAGGGAGGGCAGCAAGTGGGCTGGCATTTCTGAGCAAGTACGGATTCATCAGTACAAGTCGGCATTCAACGCTTGGTTAGTCACCAGGTATGTTATGTCACTTAATCTCCTTTAAGTGACCTAAAAGGTTATTAATACCACCTACATCTTATGTGTGTGTGTTAGTCACTCAGTCATGTCTGACTCTGCAACCCCATGGACTGTAGCCTGCCAGGCTCCTTTGTCCATGGGCTTCTCCAGGCAAGACTACTGGAGTGGGTTGCCATTTCCTTCTCCATCTTACAGATGAGGAATCCGAGACTCAGGCTTAGCAATGTGTTCAAGATCACACAGTTGCAGCAGTCACTCCCCTGGGACCCCCATCACAGCCACACGGGCTGACATCTTCAGTGTGAGAGATGACCCTGGAGCCGTGCAGTGCACATTTCAAGGCAGCCGTAAAACCACCAGTCTGTCTGCACCCAAGAACCCGCCCCACTCTGTCCTCTGGGCACAGTGCTAGCATCACGCTGCCAAATCTATCCTGCGTGGAGGACCCCATGCTTGGAAATAACGTTTCGATCTACAGAAACAGTAGACATTTAGAGACAGAGTCTTCCACGTAAATATATTTTGTGTATTTATCTCTGGTGTGATAAGTTTTCCAAAGATGAGAACTTACATATTTTTGATCTCCACCTAGTATATTGATTTGGACATGGCATATAATTAGGGTTATCCAAGAAAAGCAGTGGACTCAGAGTCAGAAGTTTTAGTTCTAACCTTTCCGTTTGTCACTTCTGAGTGGCAACATAGCATAGGTGGGTGAGAATTCTAGAGCCAGAAACCTTGGGTTCAAATTCTGACTCCACCTCTTCCTAACTCAATAAGCATGTCATGACTACCTCAGTTTCCTCATCTGTAAAACAGAGGCATAATTGTTGTATATACTTCAGAGGTTGTTGTGAAGATTAAATGAGTTATTGCCTATAAAGCACTTAATCCTCTATAGATCAGAATAATGTATGTAAATAGTCTAAGGAAGAATCTGTTTTATAATTGGTTTTCAAGATGGTAATCAGTAGACTTTAAGGAGAGACTTCACTCATCTCATCAATTTCCTTTTTGCTGTGGGTTACCATGATGATTTTTTTAAAGTGATATACCAATTAAGGTCTAAAGATTTCTCCTGGAATAATATTCACCTGTAATAGTAATTTACAAGACAAGACTATTCCCATTCCCAGGGGGTCACTGCTGTGGAGGGAGAGGGAAGAAAGGACAAAATCAGACTATTAAGAGTTGAAATTCTCAAGGCAAGATTACTGGAATGGGTAACTATTCCCTTTTCCAAGGGAATCTTCCCAAGCCGGGGCTTGAACCCAGCTCTCCTGCATTGCAGGCAGATTCTTTACTGTCTGAGCCACAGGAAAGCCCATTAAGAGTTGGGGTGATGTCAAAGACCTTATGTGCCACGCATGATTTCTAAATCAGGTGACGGCTCCCTGACAGCAAAGTCCCACAGCTTACAACACTTGACAAACACCCTATTTGACTCACATAATTGGTTCAGTCACCATGTGTCCCAGCCATGGGGCACCGACTGTTAAGTTAAGGACGGTTAAGTCAGGCTGTGGGTCGTGTTTCCTCACTTCTCTGAAGGTGAGAACCCTTGAAGACAGATTTATCATTCTCTGCTAGAGATGGACAACTAATGAATTACTGAAATTAGCAGAGGGGGCCAGGGTGTGGTTCACGGACAGCCTTGGAGCGATCGGATGGCACCTGGAATGTACACAAGATCTGCACGTTTCTGTTATTTCAGCTGTGTTGTCCAGAGTAAGTTGCTTTTTTAAAAAAAAATTTTTGTTTACCTTTAATTAGACAGAGTCTAAATGCAGACACTTGTATTCTGTAAAGTATACCCAAAAAAATGGTTTCCCACAAACTATCCTCCATCTCAGAACTTTCCCAAGAGGAAGGACTTGCTTTCCTGTCAGGCATTTTTCTATCCGTTTACACATATAGTCATCTAGACACTACACACACACAAATACACATATAATCTTATTGTATGTACGTCATTAAATTGTACATATTTGCCATGCAGTTAGCTTACCTTACTTACCAAGTTTCAGCAGTCTTACACAGTCAATTCAATCCACTATGGATTGCATCATTTTTTAAAATGCTTGATGATATCAGTATCGCATAAAATAGCAATACCATGTTTAATCTGTCTGTTCTTGTGTTGATGATGAGTAGCTTGGCTGGAGTGTTTCAGACTTATAAATGTGTCTCAGAAAACATCCTGGTACATGCTTCCTTGGGCTCCTCCAGTGGTTCACCAGTAAAGAATCTGCCTGCAAGGCAGGAGACTCAGATTTGATCCCTGGGTCAGGAAGATCCCCTGGAGGAGGAAATGTTACCCCACTCCAGTATTCTTGTCTGGGAAATCCCATGGACAAATGAGCCTGGTGGGCTACAGTCCATGGGGTCGCAAAAAGTCAGACACAACTGAGCGCCTAAACAACAATAGCAACATGCCTCCTCAGGCATGTAAGTGGCTCTCTAGACTAAATACAAGAAATGTAGCTGCTGGATAAGAATATTTACATATTCCATATTGATAGATAGGCCAGGATAGGCAGCACCCTTAACAGAACAGGAGAAGGATGTGGTGATGAAGGGCCCGGGTTTCTGGGTTCAAATCTTAGCTCTGCCACATACTAGCTTAACTTCTCTTTTTCTCAGTTCTTTCCCCTGTAAAATGATGAGAATAGCAGTAGCTATCTCATTTAGTTTTTAAGAAAACTGAGTCGGTGCAAGCTCTTCTGAATTGCATACCAAAAACTAAGTATGAAGTACTACCAAGAGCTGTGGGTTCAACATCAGCAAAATTATAAACATCGTCCTCTCACATCGCTGGAGAACAGCTAGGAGGTGATAGGAGGACTCTTTGGATGTTTAAAGCCCTTGACTGATGCCTAGCTTTATTCTGGCTAGTCTGCCCCCACACAGGCAGCCGGTGGCGTGGCTGCTGTCAGCAGGAAGGCTGAAGGGGTCGGGGAAGAGCTCTGAGCCTACATGCAGAGAGGAGGCACCTGGTTCTTCTGGGGCGAGCAGCAAAACCAGCTGTCAGAGCTTTCTCACTGGGACAGGAGGCGTCAGTCCCGATGATCCAGCCTAATCCAACAGCAGTTGGGTTCCTGAACCTGCCGTCGTCGGTGACTCCTGATTTGGATGTCACGCCCACCATCACCCAGTCCCCTGTTAGGGAAAAGCACCCTTCCCAAAGATGGGTTCTGGGGAATTCCTGGTGGTCTAGTGGCTGAGGCTCTGGGCTCCCAATTGCAGGGGGCCTGGGGTCAATCCCTGGTCAGGGAACTAGATCCCAGATGCCGCAACTAAGAAGAGTTCACATGCCACAGTGGAAACAGCATGTGTGCTGCAATGAAACATCCGCTGTGCTTCAGCTATGTCCCGGCACAGCCAGACGAAGAAAAGAACCATCTTAAAGCAGCCCACAGAGATGGGCTCTGGCAATTTGGGGTAGGGAGAGGGGGCGGCCGACCAGGCAGAGAGAGACAATTACAACATGTTTGGGGTAGCTTCCGGGTGTCAGCCCCCAGGCTGGGCACTTCACACCCACTGTCTCGTTTACCTCACAGTTAAACCACCAGATGCGTTCTTTCCCCTTTCACAGACAATGACTTGGAAGCTTTGCCGTTGCTTAGTTGCTAAGTTGTATCTGACTCTTTTCCAGCCCTGTGGACTGTAGCCCGCCAGGGTCCTCTGTCCATGGGGTTTCCCAGGCAAGAATACTGGAGTGGGTTGCCGCTTCCTTCTTTAAGGAATCTTCCCCACCCAGGGATTGAACCCGCGTCTCCTGCTTGGCAAGTGGATTCTTTATCACTGAGTCACCACCTGGGAAGTCCAAAAGAGTTGATGTAACAAACCTAACTCCTGCCTGACTGCAGGTGGCAGGACTGGGCTATGAGTCCAGATTTGCTGGAGCGCAAGCATTGTTCTCTTTCCTGGGCAAGATTTTCTGGGTTGTATGTGAGAAGTAGAGGCAATAAATTATAAAAAATAAACCCATGAAAAGACGCTCGACAGCACTACTCATTAGGGAAATACAAATTAAAACCACAATGAGATCGCATTTCACACCCACTAGGATGGCTATTACAAAGCAGAAAGTCAAATGTGGGTGGAGACTGTGGAAAAAAACAACCCTCAAACGGGGCTAGTGGGAATATACAATGGTACAGATGCTTTGGAAAACAACTTGGAAGTTTCTTAAAAACTTGAAACATAAATTTACCAGAAGACCCAGAAATTCCATTCCTAGGCATCTATCTACCCAAGAGAAGTGAAAACGTACGTCCACACAAACACTTGCACACAAATATTCTTAGCAAGATTACTCATAATAATCAAAACTTGGAAATAACCTAAATGTCCATGGAAACAACCTAAATATACAACTAGTGAATTGATAGACAGATTGTAGTGCAGCCACACAATGAAACACTCTGGATAATAAAAAGGAGCAAACAAGGATGGTGCAACGCAGATGAACCCCCAAAGAGCTCTCATTATCCTCAGTGAAAGAAGCCAGAAACAAGACAGTACGTAGTTTATGGTTCCATTTATACAAAATATCCTAAGAAAGCTGTTGAGACCAAAAAGCAGATTAGTGGTTGCTGGAGGTGGGGAGTGGGGAGAACACCACTTAACAATAAATGTGCATGAGGAATATTTTTTAATTTTTTATTTTATACTGAAGTATAGTTGATTAACAGTGTTATGATAGTTTCAGGTATATAGTAAAGTGATTCAGTTATACATATACCTATTCTTTGGAAGAAAAGGCATGACCAACCTAGACAGCATATTCAAAAGCAGAGACATTACTTTGCCAACTAAGGTCCGTCTAGTCAAGGCTATGGTTTTTCCTGTGGTCATGTATGGATGTGAGAGTTGGACTGTGAAGAAAGCTGAGCGCCAAAGAATTGATTCTTTTGAACTGTGGTGTTGGAGAAGACTCTTGAGAGTCCCTTGGCCTGCAAGGAGATCCAACCAGTCCATTCTGAAGGAGATCAGTCCTGGGATTTCTTTGGAGGGAATGATGCTAAAGCTGAAAGTCCTACTTTGGCCACCTCATGCGAAGAGTTGACCCATTGGAAAAGACTCTGATGCTGGGAGGGATTGGGGGCAGGAGGAGAAGGAGACGACAGAGGATGAGATGGCTGGATGGCCTCACTGACTCCATGGACGTGAGTCTGAGTGAACTCCGGGAGTTGGTGATGGACAGGGAGGCCTGGCATGCTGCGGTTCGTGGGGTCACAAAGAGTCAGACACGACTGAGCGACTGAACTGAACTGAACTGAACTAATTCTTTATCAAATTCTTTTCCCATTTAGGTTATTGCAGAATATTGAGCAGAGTTCTCTGTGCTATACAGTAGGTCCTTGTTGGTTATCCATTTTAAATATAGCAGTGTGTACCTGTCCATCTCCAACTCCCTAACTATCTGTACCCCCAACACTCCCCCTTAGTAACCATAAGTTAATTCCCCAAGTCTGAGTCTGTTTCTATTTTGTAAATAAGTTCACTTGTTAATAATAAGTTAATAATAGACAAGTTCATTTTTTTAACATTCCATATATAAGCAATATCATGTGATATTCGTCCTTCTCTAATTACTTCACTCAGTATGACGATCTCTAGATCCATCCATGTTGCTGCAAATGGCACTATTCCGTTCTTTTTAACGGCCTAATATTATTGCACGTGGGACTTTCCTGGTGTTTAAGGAAACACTTTCCAGTGTTTAAGATTTCCAGTGCCTTCCAATACAAGGGGTACGAGTTTAATCCCTGGTTGGGGAAATAAAATCCCACATGCCTTGAGACCAAAAAAAACAAAACATAAAAACAGAAGCAATACTGTCACAAACTCAATAAAGACTAAAAAAAAAAGGTCCACATCAAACGATCTTTTAAAAGATTCAATTATGTATGTGTGTGTGTATAGATACACACATACACACTCTCTGCATCTTCCTCATCCATTCCTCTGTCGGTGGACATTTGGGTTGCTTCCATGCCTTGGGTATTGTAAACAGTGCTGCCGTGAACACTGGGGTGCACGTATCCTTTCAGACTATGTTTTTCTCTGGATATATGCCCAGGAGTGGGACTGCAGGATCATATGGTAGCTCTGTCTTTAGTGTTTTAAGGAATCTCCAACTGCTCTGCATGAGGAATCTTTGGTAGGCGAGAAAAAATGTTTTAAAACTCATCTATAACAATGGTTTTGAAACTTGATGAATTTAACAACATCGCTGAATCGAACACTTAGAGTGAATTGCACAATGTGTAAAACATCCCTCAGTATAGTTAATTTTTAAAATAGAGATAAGAAGACAAACACACCTAATAATATTCATTGTGGCATTGCTTGTGATAGCAAAAGACTGAAAGTGCCCTAAATGTCCACTGATAGTACCTGGTTACAGTACATCTACACAATGGAATTTAAATTTCTAGGGGCAATGAGCATTTAAAAAAAGAATAAGGCTTCTCTGGTGGTCAGGGGTAAACAATCCTCTTTGCAATGCAGGAGACACTGATTGGATCCCTGGTCCAGGAAGATCCCACATTCCATGGAGCAACTAAGCTTGTGAACCCCAGCAACTGAGCCCACGTCCTACAACTACTGCAGCCCGAGTACCCTGGAACCCACCCTCCACAACAAGAGCAGCCACCGCAGCGAGAGGCCCACGAACCACACCTAGAGAAAGCCTGCATGCGCAACGAAGACCCAGCACAGCCAAAAAATAAAAACAAATAAATACATAAACCTTTTTTTTTTAAAGAATGAAGCAATTCTGTATGTACTAATATGGAATAATCTCCAAAATACGTTGTTGAATAAGATAAAGTATAAATGAGAGTGTTATTCCATCACTTGCATAGTGAAAAAAGGAAGAATAAGTATTATAAAATGCTTATTTATACACACAGTGATTTTAGAAATTACAAGGAGCTTGTAATCTGGTTGCCCCTGGCGAAGAGGTCTGAGTATCTGGAGAAAGGAAGGGACGCAAATTGTGAACACTGCTGGTCTCTGCATTTCCTTTGGGATGGTTTAAATTTATGTACACATGCTCAGTTGCTATGTCATGTCTGACTCTTTGCAATGCTTTGGACTGTAGCCCGACAGGCTCCTCTGTCCATGGGATTTCCCAGGCAGGAATGCTGGAGTGGACTGCCATTTCCTCCTGCAGGGGATCTTCTCAACCCAGGGATTAAACACGTGTCTCCTGCATTACAGGCAGATTCTTTACCACTGAGCCCTCGGGAAAGCCCTTTTTAAATGTATATATGTTACCTAATAAACAAATATAATGGCTTCCCTGGAATCTCAGATGGTAAAGAATCTGCCTGCAATGTGGGACACCCAGGTTTGATCCCTGGGTTGGGAAGATCCCTGGAGAAAGGAATGGCAACCCGCTCCAATATTTTTGCCTGGAGATTCCCATGGACAGAGGAGTCTGGCGGGCTACAGTCCATAGGGTCGCAAAAAGTCTGACACGACTGAGCGACTAACACAAACACAATAAACAAATATAACTTAGCTGTTAAATATTAATAGTGAGCAACTCCAGGTGTCCAGCAGGGTGCCTGGCACATAGACATGTGAACACACTGGGCTGTAGCTGCTGTTTGCTCTCTCTGGGTTTCTTCCAAACTTGTTTTTTAGATGGACTTTGTCTTCCCACTCCCCTCTCCTTAAAAATCTGTGGCAGTTTGAAATCCTTTAAGGCAGGGTTAAAAAAAAAACAAAACAGCTTAAAGTTAGTGAGACCTGTAACAAAGTTGAATAACTCCTTCGATTTTATCATTTAAAAGCACCCCTGAAACACAGGCGGGTCAAACAACTTTTTCAAGGTCATGCAGCTTATTAGGGGACAGAGCCCAGGTTTCTAGATTCTAATTTCCAGCGTATTATGCTGAAAGGATACATCCCTCTCTTTCTTATCTTTGTCCTCCTCCCTCAGGGTAAAAGGAGAAGGGCAAAGATCGCAATGCCACAAACACACAGGGTGGGCTTCCCAGGTGGCGCTAGAGGTAAAGAGCTCCTGCCAGTGGAGGAGAGGGAAGACACGCAGAGCGATCTCTGGGTGGGGAAGCTCCCGTGGAGGAGGGCATGGCAGCCCACTCCAGTATTCTTGCCTGGAGAATCCCATGGACCGAGGAGCCTGGTGGGCTACAGTCCATGGAGTCGCAAAGAGTCACACACGAATGAGGCAACTTAGCACATAACATGCAGGACAGTGTTGTAAAGTGACGAACTTCAGTGGCTTCACTGGCTACAGCCACTGTGGTTTGAAGTTGAATGAGGTGAACTGCTGCGTCCTATCTAGGCATATGTCGTCAAGGTCACTGTGGAGAACATGCATGGTGAAGAAAGCCCCTCTCCGGTTGGGCCTCCACATTCTCCCAGGCTCCCTGAGTCCTCGAGCTCACCTTCCCTGCAACAAAAACCCCAGAGCAACCCCCAGAGTCATCCCTCTTTGGAGACTGTTTATTATAGATGGACCTAGAGGTGCCATCCCGTGGAATCTGAGGCATCAGCCAGGGTCGGGGAGGACTTGGGGGATGTCCCACTCCCTGCCCTGTGATGGGCAAGAACAATACTGCCTCTGGGGAAATGAGCTGAGCCTGCATTAACTATGCTGAACAAACCACCTGTCAGTGAGCCAGGGAGGAGAAAACCATATGTGTGGAGATGGAGGGCAAGCGCTGTGGAGACTGTCAGTATTATCTCAGCCACCTCCTTCCATCCTCCTCAACATAGCCAGTTAGAGGGGCTTAGGAAAAAACTTTCTATTTTTGCCTCTACTTGGTTTGTTTTCTGAAGAATTGTTTAAATTATTCTTTATCTAATTTTTTTTTCCCTAGTAAAGTGTGCCTTAGAGAGAAAGAGCTTCATACCCAGTGGTTCATTCCATTCCAGAATAGAACCATTTTGTAGAAGGGCTTTCCAGGTGTCTCCGTGGGAAAGAATCCACCTGCCAAGCAGGAGATGCAGGTCAGGAAGGTCCCCTGGAGAAGGAAATGATAACCCACTCCAGTGTTCCTGCCTGGGAAATCTCATGGACAGAGAAGCCTGGCAGACTCCAGTCCATGGGGTCACAGTCGGACACGACTAAGTGACTGAGCACATCCTAAACCTTTGAAGCGTGAATGCTGCCCACTGCCAAACTTACGCCTAAGGGAGGAGATGGTATGACTTTAGAGGCCTTTCTCCAAAATGTCCAAAATCTCCCAAAGTGGCCACTTGCTTGTCTCCCTAACTCCATTGCCTCTCCCATCACTCACACCTGCTGAGGGTGAGCTAGACCGCCCCCTCCCTGCTCTGCAAGCTCTGATGGGTCTAAACTGATCAAGTACTCTTGCTGGGTGCCTGGTTGCTAAGGTCTAGGCCAATCAGCCCATGGATTTCTGCGGAAAGCTCCACGGTTATCCAGTCAGTGGAAAGCTGAGGTCTTTTGCCCTGTTCTCTAACGAGGAAAAATAAAGCAGCAGATCCCAAGGGAGGCTGATAGCAGACGAGACTGGCAAAGCCAGCCTGAGGCTGAAACCAAAGCGCACAAAACAGCAGTCTCCAGAAACGCAGAGACCAGAGCTGGGGTCCCAGCCACACTGCTTGAACTTTATAGTTGTGGGAGCAAGAAGAGCTGATGTTTAATTCCGATGTTTTTATTGTTTTTGACTTCTGATGTTCTAGAAAGCACATGGATGCGTCCATACTTCCCATTCCCTGGCCCTTGGTGTTTGAAATCCCTACCATTAGCCCTCCATTCTCAAGATCTATGTGGACAAGCCAGGTTACAGACAGAAGTTAAGGATTTAAGATTAGATGGCTTCATCAAAGAATGCTTGTCTAAGAAAGTTCTAGGGACAACTGACCAAACCACCCTAATGAATTTCTGAGTTCCATTGGCATCCTGTCTCTTTCTGCCCTTCATGTTTTGTTCAGGGTTTTTTTGTTGTTGTTGTTTCCTTTATAGAATGAGACCACCTTCCATCTCTGTATATTCAAATCCTACCAGTTTCAAACTCCACCTTAACTGCTGGCTTGTCCTTGAAACCACCCCGCTAGCCTCAGCTGGAAAAAACAGCCCACTCCTAAGTAATGGACCCCTAACCTAAGCAGGAAAAAGCAGCCCCCTCCCAAATAATGGACTGCTCAGCTCGGTGTGTCCTCCCCAAGCTCAGTTTCGCCAGCAGACACGCTCCGCTGCAGGCTGTTTGCCTGCAGGACGCCTGATGGGTTTATCTTTTGTGTTCTCCACAGCTGTTGCTTATTGTGGCTTAGCCTTCTGCATCTGAGAAGTAGGCAAGGTTAGTGTTTGAAAAGAACCAGGGCAGAAATTACAGGCCAAAAAAATGGCTAAAGTGGTTCTCAAAGTGCTGGTCCCTGGACCACACTGTCAGCCTCACCTGGGAACTTACCAGAAGTGCAAATGCTTGGGACCTTCAGAATCAGAAACTCTGGGAGTGGGACCCTGGAAAATGTGTCTGTACAAGCTCTCTGGATGCTGCGGCTCTAAGAGTTTGAGAAGTTTGAGAACCACAGGACTAGAGGAGGGTCTTAAACTATTGACTGAGGAGTGAATGACCCTGGTTTTCTAAGAGCAGGATTGAAGACCAAGTGGCAATCAAGGTGAGCTAGGTGGCCCCGGAAGTGCTGGTAGCAGCCACGGAGGAAATGGCCCTGGGGGGCTAGGTGCTATGTACTCAGTAGTGGACAGTCCGCACCTGATGCTCTTCAACCTGTGTCCATCTCTTTGCCCTGATGTCCAAAGTCTCCTGAAGGGTGGTCAGGTGGGTGTACCTGGGCGGAAACCTCAATGAAAGCTCCAAACACCTTTTAATGCTCTTTCTCTCACACAGTTGGACATTTATCCTTTCATTTTTACCTCCTCAGATGATATGATCACTTTCTTCCAAGCTTCTTTATGTTTCTGAATTTGGGGCAGAATTAAGTGTAAATTAACAGGGTTCCTTACAAACCTATTGGTAACTCAAGCAAAGAATTTATCCAGAAACCCTGAGATGCCTGGACAAAAGCTGTGGGCTGTCTCAGTCAAGGGCACAAGGGCTCTGTATAAAATAGATAACCAACGAGAAGCTGCTGTGTAGCACAGGGAAGTGTACCTGATGCTCTGTGGAGGCCTGAATGGGAAGGAAATCCCAAAAAAGAGGGAATATGTGTGTAGGTATAGCCAATTCACTTTGCTGTTCAGCAGAAATTAAATAACACTGTAAAACTATAATAAAAACTTAAAAAAAAAAAAGACCAGGGGAAAATAATAAAGACATGGGTACAGCTCTTCGGAGCTGCCCCATGAGACCCGCTTGTGATTCTTGCTTGCTCTATCCCTCTGCACCTGTCCCACCCTCACTCCAAAATAAAGAAGCCCCCTGTTCACTGAGAACCTTCATCACTGGCCTTGAAATCCCAGGCATGGCTCCTGAGATCGCCCCCCGCCCCCTACCCCCACCAGCTACCGTCTCCACTGAGTCCCACAGTGCATGTTCATTTCTGCATTGAAATGACCGGCCACTCTACAGTACCCGTGTCTAGTCAAAAAAGGGAACCGATGCAAGACTCAGCTATAACCTTTGAGGGAAGACGGGTTTGTGCCTAAGTTTCCATACGAATCACAGACATCATCTTCTATACATAGATTTACCTTTACCTTCCATGCCTATGGATTCATGAAAACTCCCATTTAAATATGGCATGGGGGGGAGGGGGGTTGGTGGCAAGAATACTGGAGTGGGCTGCCATTCCCTTCTCCAGGAGATCTTCCCGACCCAGGGATTGAACCCGGGTCTCCCGCATTGTAGGCAGACTGTCTGAGCCACCAGGGATGTCAATATGGCACTAATATGTATTAAACAGCACCATCAATGATGCAGATGAATCTCGACCTTGCTTTTTAGATGGCACATACCCTATCAACCATTTCCAGGCAAAAAATAATTTTTCTTACTTATTGCAGATGCATTCTAAATTATAAACTTTTTTCTTTTGTTCTTGAATGTTTTCAAGTATAGAATTTTCTTCAAAATATATAAATGTCTATGTTGTTTTATCATTGCCCTGGTGTCAAACATGTGTCGTTTCTATTACTGTGATAGTTTATATTAGGAAAGCATTCTGAAATTTTAGCAAAGAGAGAGTTGTTCAGTTGCTCAGTCGTGTCCGACTCTTTGCGACCCCATGGACTGCAGCACGCCAGGCTTCCCTGTCCTTCACCATGTCCCAGAGTTTTGGGTTTTTTTTTAACAGTATGAAAAAAGCAAAGAGAGAGAGAAGCTTTTTAATTAACCAAGGAGGGGAACTAGCCTTTGTGGAGAAATTACGATTTGACAGACACTTTAGGTATATTTGCTCGTGTGATTCCCCCAATCAATCCTGTTAAGGTGGATGTTGTTATTGCCATTTACAGGTGAGAACACTGAAGTTCAGACTGGCTGGAAACTGTGCTAAAGTCAGGATCTGGTTCCAAACCCTGCCTCTGAGCCTGGACTCTATCCCTCAGCTCCACTCTGCGTCCTGCACCTCCCTCCAGATTAGGACACTGGACGGCATCCTCCTCCCACAGGCTGATAGCTGCACGTAAGTATGTGTGGGGTGGTGGAAAGTAAATTAAATTGGGAGGAGGTGTCTTTTCAAAGTGATGAAAATTAGGAATTCCATCCTACCTAAAAATCTTCCCCAATTGTGACTGCATGTTTTGCAAAGAACTTCAAAGGACAATGGAGTTTGGGAGATGAAATCCTTTTAAATTTGTTTTAAACCTGGATTTCAAGATCTGATCACTCTTCTCGAGCATCAGTGCCTTTTGCTACAGATTTGTCCCTCCGTCCATTCAGAAGGCGGCTCACAACATCCGGGCTTTTGGTTCAGAAGCCCAACAGCAAAGGAACTGGCTTGATCTACCCTTGACTGATATTGCTGGTATAAAACGTTTCTGACCACTCCTGGTTAACTAGTCATTCGAAAATGAGGGCTGCCTTTACCTGAGGAGAAGGCTGTGGAAGGGAAATAATCACAGCAGCAGCAGCTCTAAATGCCGCTCTTATCTATTTTTAAATGCCTGCCAGATGTCTGTAACTGACACCCTCAATCAGTGCTTTGAGTTCGGATGTGTTCATCAGAATGTGACCGTGCTGCTGTTTCATCGATCTTTCTGGGGTTGACTTTTTGCCTTCGATTTTCAAAAACATCCTAGTTAGCAACTCAAGTACAGTGTCATGCCAACAGTTAACAATACTGTCTTCTTTTTCTTCCGTTTTGGTTTTGTTTGCTCTATTTTTTTTTTAAAACAATACGGTTTTGTGCACTTAAACAAGTATTAAGATAGTAGATCTCAAATATTCTTACCCCAGTTTTTAAAAAGGAAAGAAAACCTGTTTCAAAGACTCAGGGAATGTTTGCACCGGCCATTTTGAAATGCCTGATAGCTGTGCAGCTCCTTTCATTCCTGTCATCAGACAAGGGACCGCTGGGTCCCTTCTCAGAGTTATTCCCATAAAAGGAATGACTTTTGACTGAAACACTCCAATAGATCAGGCAGAAGTACCAACAGGGGGCTGCATCCCCTGGGTTGTTACCTCAGATTTTCACGATATTTTTCTTTGCAAAGCCTTCACACAAATCATTCTTTTCATTAATCCTTCATGTTTAGTTTTTTTTCTAACTATTGAGATAGCCATGAGGTGAAAGAATCTTTTAAAATGGCTGTCAAGCCAAAATGGTCATCAAAAAATAATGATAATAATAGATTTGCAAAAGTGTCAGAATGGACTGAAATGAAAAAAAAAAAAAAAGGAGCATTTGGCCACTTGAAAACCCTGCAATGTACCCAAGCATGCTCTGTAGACCCTACTCATTCCATCCTGTTCAAGTTCCTAAGGAAACAGGGGGCTTAGTTCCCTTTTGCAGAAACTATAAACAACGGCATATGTAAAGCACAGCCATTCCTGAGGTTAAAAACCGGAGCCGAGATACTCACTTTTCAATACTTGCTGTCCAGGAGGCGTGTCAGGAGGGCCAGCTCGGCTGTGGGTCCCCAGACTGTGTGCCAGGCATTGAGTGGGTGTCCCTGTTCCCGGGACGGGGGACACAGAGGAGTGACAGGGTTCGGGGTCTTTTCCCAAGTTTTTCAAAGCACAGTTGGGTCTGCTTCCAGGAAAGCTCCTGTCTTCCTAAGAGGGAAAATTCCGTGCCCAGGGACGTTCTGGAAGAAGAGCATGTTTTTTTTTTTCCCCTGCCCCTGAATGAACTAGGTCATTGCTGAAGCTGGAGAATATTTTTTAGCATCACAGTGATGAAACTTGAGGGCTGTTTCTGCAGAAGGTGTGACCCTTGTTGACGCTGCCGGGGAGGCCCTGGCAGAGGGGCCTGGTGAAACGCAGCCCCGGGCGAGCTGATGAAACGCAGACGAGCTGTCCCTGATGGCTCGGAGACAGCCGCGTTTGGCAGAGCCCATGCCAGATCTCAGGTTCAGGTGCTCGTCTCAGAAAAGCAGGATCTCGCTGCCTGATAAGGTGTTTAAGGCCACAGGCACATCAGCAGTTCTCCCACCAAGGCTATCAGGCACTTGAAACACACATAGGAAACCCAAAGAGCGGGGGAGGGGCAGGGAGGAGGGCAGGCGAAAAATAAGAGTCAGATGTTATTTATTTAGAATTGGCATCACCATCACTCTCTGAAGTTCTCTGAGAAAAGCAGAAGCCACAGGAAGGCAGGCTCCACCCTGTCCCCCGGTGGTCCCCTCCTCGCCCCTAAACACCCCTTTCTCATACACACAAACACACACACTCACACAAACACACACACTCGCACATGCACACACGTGCACGTTCTCTCTCTGTCTACTTTGATTGCCAGAGTAAGAAGAAAAGAGAGGAAGACCAGAAGACATCCAGAGAAGAGCTGCCATGAGCCCTGGTTTGTTTGGGTTTTTTTTCCCAAATTGTCAAGAATTGTTCTTGCTGTCAAAGTGGGTTTCATAACGTGGGCATTTCTCTTCTTGAATGTTGTCCAGTTCCAAGAAAGAACATAGAAAAATCCAGAAGTATCGCTGTGTAACCACTTTGCCTCTTTGCAAAAGTATTTTAATGCACCGTACCTGGAAACTGACAGCTTAGACGGAAACCTTTTACGAGACTCATGGCTAAAATTAGCAGCTTCAAGTGGGTGACTTTGAAAGGGACACAACTGCAAATATTCACTCCCTACTGAGCAGTATAATCCTCAAAAGCAAATTGTTTTAACACAGCGCAGTGTGTGAATCGCTATACTTGGATGGAATGTAACTTCCCACAAGATGAAAAATCATCATCTAAATTATTATCAAGGGTACTGTTGATGTATTCAGTTTATTTCACTTGTACCTTCATTTGAGAAGAAAGATACTGAAAACTCAGAGACTTTAAAATAATGACTGTCTCTTGGGGAACACCTTTCGATGAAATGCAGTAGAATGTAGAAATCACCACGTATTTGTGAATGTGGATATCCACTGGTTTTATTTAAAGCCTGATCCTCTTCACAGCAGAAGGTCATTTCAAGATAAGAGGAGACAATGTTAAGGTGACGGTGAAGAGAGAAAAAGGTTGTGATGATAAAAAGTCAAAGTACCACACACAGCAAGACAGGATAAACCCAACAGAGCAGATAAATGTGACGTGACCTTGAAAGAAGAGTTGCCTGGGAATTCTTAAATGGAAAAGTTGACATTCATTATGAAATTTAATTTTGGTCTTCACAAACAATTTGAAAGACAAGCTCCCTCAACTTCTATTATCCACCTCCTAGCAAAATAAATTTAAGGAGCAGAGAATTTAAATATATATATATGGGGCTTCCCTAGTGGCTCAGATGGGAAAGAATCTCCCAGCAACTCAGGTGACTTGGGTTTGATCCTTGGGTTGGGAAGATCCGCTGGAGAAGGGAATGGCTACCCACTGTAGTATTCTTGCCTGGATACACACACACACACATATAATGGATTAGCCATCCCATTAGCCTGCAGGCATCGAATTTCTGACGTTGGTGTTAAATGCAGGCTGGGTCACTCTTCTGAATTTTTTATGATTATCAGAAGGAGAAAGAATAGAAGGAAGGATGTTGAAGAGAAAAAAAGGAAGGCATATGTTTGTGTCTCTCGCATAGCATCCAAAATACGTGTTTGTGATTAAAAATAAAGACCTAAGAATGTTTGGCATCATATCAAGTGAAGTAGTATGGAATAGAGAAAACGGTTAAGTAAGCTCTTTATCTAAAGCTGCAAGAAGAAGGAAGAAAACTCTCTTCACGTGAGAGATTTTTCATCTAAGGAGCAGAGTTGGAAGTGTATGTTTAATCAGATGCCATTTAATTGTTTCTCTGAAAGGCTTTTGAGGCTGTTTTAGTTTCTTGGCATGTGGAATGAAATGGGTGCCGTGCGACGCACCGGCAGCTCTGGGCTCGCTGGGGAAGGGGATCTAGTCAGTTTCCAAAGCGTCTGAACATTTCAAGCAAATCCAGAGGGTCCTTTAGCTGCTCTCTGCTCCCATAACTTGGGCTTGGATTGATCTGTGAGGGGTTTATCGCTCACCTTATCCCTCCTGGCACAGGAGGTCTTTGAATGCTCGCGTCTGACGGTCTGAGTGACAGATGCCCTTCCCAGCACAGCACATTCTTGGCTGAGCTTTGGTACCAACCACATGTCAGGTCAGATCAGATTTTCTGCCAGGGTCCTCGGGCCAAGCTGGAACTGAGCAGGTCAGTCCAGCTTGCAGGGAGCTGTGTGGGGAGAGTCCCCCCACCGTGGAGAGCAGCACGCCATCCCCATCCAGGGTCCAGGGATTCTCAGAGCTTCTGCACCGTGTGCGGTTCCTTGGTCAGTGGGCATGACCCGAGTCAGGCCTTTTTGACCTGCATTCAGTTCCCTGTATACCAAAGGGCTGCTGGTCACTCAGGTCACTTGGGCTTCCCAGGGGGCTCTGCGGGTAAAGAATTTGCCTGCCAAGGAGGGAGATGCGGGTTCCATCCCTGGGTCAGGAAGATCCCCTGGAGGAGGAAATGGCAACCCTCTCCAGTATTCTTGTCTGGAAAATTCCTTGGATGGTGGAGCCTGGTGGTCTACAGTCTTGGGGTTGCAAAAGAGTCAGACACGACTGAGCAACTGAGCGCACACAGTCACTTAAGTAGGTCAACTCCACGAGTACTCCTTTCCCTCAAGTACAGAAGCGAAAGAGCTAGTGAGGTCCACAGAACTCCTTACAGAAGCATTTACTCCAAACTTCCCTGGCATTTCAGTGGCTAAGACTCCATGCTTCCAATGCAGAGAGCACAGGTTTGATCCCTGGTCGGGGAACAAGGATCCCACATGCCATGGGATGTGGTCAAAAATAATACATAAATAAATAAATAAAAATAGCATAAAATAATAGCAAAGTATAAGACAAGGGGAAACTGTTACTATATTAGGAGTTTATGATTAACATGTACACAGTATCAATAACCTCAGATATGCAGATGACACCACCCTTATGGCAGAAAGTGAAGAGGAACTCAAAAGCCTCTTGATGAAAGTGAAAGAGGAGAGTGAAAAAGTTGGCTTAAAGCTCAACATTCAGAAAACGAAGATCATGGCATCTGGTCCCATCACTTCATGGGAAATAGATGGGGAAACAATGGAAACAGTGGCAGACTTTATTTTTGGGGGGCTCCAAAATCACTGCAGATGGTGACTGCAGCCGTGAAATTAAAAGATGCTTACTCCTTGGAAGGAGAGCTATGACCAACCTAAACAGCATTTTAAAAAGTAGAGACATTACTTTGCCAACAAAGGTCTGTCTAGTCAAGGCTATGGTTTTTCCTGTAGCCATGTATGGATGTGAGAGTTGGACTGTGAAGAAGGCTGAGCACCGAAGAATTGCTGCTTTTGAACTGTGGTGTTGGAGAAGACTCTTGAGAGTCCCTCGGACTGCAAGGAGATACAACCAGTCCATTCTGAAGGAGATCAGCCCTGGGATTTCTCTGGAAGAAATGATGCTGAAGCTGAAACTCCAGTATTTTGGCCACCTCATGTGAAGAGTTGACTCACTGGAAAAGACTCGGATGCTGGGAGGGATTGGGGGCAGGAGGAGAAGGGGACAACAGAGGATGAGATGGCTGGATGGCATCACTGACTCGATGGATGTGAGTCTGAGTGAACTCCGGGAGTTGGGGATGGACAGGGAGGCCTGGCATGCTGAGATTCATGGGGTCACAAGGAGTCGGACACGACTGAGCGACTGTACTGAACTGAACACACTACCATATATAAAGCAATCAACAAGGACCTACTCGATAGCACTGGGAACTCTACTCAATATTCTGTGATAATCTAAATGGGAAAGAATCTGAAAAAGAATAGATACATGCGTATGTGTCCCTGAAACTAACAGAGCATGTAAATCAACCATGTGTACAGTCATTCAGTCGTGGCCGACTCTTTGTGACCCCCTGGACTATAGTCCACCAAGCTCCTCTGTCCATGGGATTTCCCAAGCAGGAGTACTGGAGTGGGTTGCCATTTCCTTCTCCAGTAAATCAACTATATTCCAATATAAAAATTTAAAAAAATTTTTTAAAGAAGTATTTAATACATCTTGTTCCTAAAGTACCTAAAAAGCTACCTAAAACCGCAAGAATCAAAACCAGGTTAAAATTCAATTTCACTGTGTATGACAGTCTAAGTACCCAAAAAAAAAAAAAAAAAAACCCAAACCTCTACGATAAGATTCTACCACAGTTATTCCTATGCTAGGTTTCACTTCAAAACAGCCACCAAAAAAAGTATAACAACTGTCAGAACAGGAGAAAATATCAATTTTTACAAATTTATAGATTGAGCCCTAGGCCCAATTTCACAAATACTAAGTCAAATTAATTATTTGATTGGTGTATGGAAATTTAAATTTTTAAAAATATTTGTGTATGGTAAGTATATTAAGTATTTTATAAATGTTTCATTTTAAGGCTTTCCTTCTGATTATCAGAGTAATATGTACTCGGGTTTGGTCACTTAACACGGGCCTGTCGTTAAGAATTCTTTAGCCTACACACTGCTCTGGCAGATGACTGTGTCATAGTACTTTATGTGGCCAGTGTTCCAATCCTAGATGTTTAGGTTGCTTATACATTTTTGCTTTTATAACCCATGATGTGATACACATTATTGTAAATAAATCTCTGGGTGCATCACTCTAGTCTAAGGATAGGATGTTAGAACTGGCACCGAGGAACTGATGTAGTGGCACGTTGGAGGAAGCAGCTGCTGTTTCGCCGGGCCCTGGTCCTGAGGATGCGGTCCAGGTGGTCCCTGGCTGCTTCCTACCGCTCCTCTGCCCGCCTTTTCCCCGCTCCTCTGGCAGGATGAGGCGTGCAGGCCTGGGTGAAGGAGTACCCCCTGGCAACTATGGGAACTGTGGCTATCCTAATAGTGGCGAGACTGCCCGTGAAGAGAACGAGAGACTCACGGAAAGTCTGAGAAACAAAGTAACTGTGATAAAATCTCTTTCCATTGAAACAGGGCATGAAGTTTAACATCAAAATAAATTATTAGCTGAAATGGATTCACAGTTTGACTCTACAACTGGATTTCTAGGTAAAACTATGGGAAAACTGAAGATTTTATCCAGAGGAAGCCAAGCGAAGTTGCTGTGCTATATGACGCTATTCTCACTGTTTGTCTTTTTTGTCATTTACCGGATTGTTAAACTGAGGTGATGCAAGTCAGTGTGAGTTTGGAATTTGTTCCAACTTAACAGCTTGGAGTACCACATCAGTAAAAAGAAAAAAAAAAAAAAAAAACCAGCATCAAAACATTCCTAAGTTTCAGCTACTATGGCTCTTCCCATCAAAGAGCACTGAATCTTGTTTCATAAATCACACCAGATAATACAGTGCTCTTTGGATACTGTTTCTTAATGATTCACTTTTTGCCCCGATTTTCAGCAGTACTGAGATGTTCTGAGGGTCACTCTGGCCCTAACAAGTTTTTCCTGTTTTTTGCTGTGAGATTAAAGAGCAGTTATAAAATTCTGTTGTGACCATAAATGTGGGTTTCTGTTCCACATAAAGGAACTTCGTGGGAGAGTAGCAATGCCTAATGGGGAAGGCAATGGCAGCCCACTCCAGTGTTCTTGCCTGGAGAATCCCAGGGACACGGGAGCCAGGTGGGCTGCCGTCTATGGGGTCGCACAGAGTCGGGCACGACTGAAGCGACTCAGCAGCAGCAGCAGCCGCAATGCCTAAAGAGCCCGGTGCTGTGCTCTTGAGTTGGTGAGCAAGTCTGTGATGGATGGGAAATGTGTTTTCCTGAATTGTCATCGCCCCAACGTTGGACTCTTCTTTCCTCCTTTATTTTGTTTAAACTGTCGGCTGTTTTTTTTTTTTACCTACAGTTTTCCTAATAATTTTTGATGATATGACTCTTCTTCCCCTCCGCCTCTACCCAAGGACCTCAGTCTTGACTAAAACTTGTTAATTTGGCATATTTCTAGTAGGATCCAAAACAAATGTGTACCAGTATAGTTGTCATTTTATATTAGCTTTATATATATATTATATATATATATATAATACATTGACTTGGCTTATAATAGTTTTATGATTTTGGCCACTTGGATAGGCCATTTGGTTATCATTTATAACAGAATAATGTGAAGCTAAAGTAACTGCCAAGTTCTGATTGGAAATAAAATGTTCAGGAAAAGCAGTTGCCTCTGCTGTATTATGTGCTCAAAATAAATATTGGAAATACTCAGGCATTGAACTTAGGGTTAAGGGCACTGTTGTTTTAATCCAGTGTATTTGTTTATAGGAAACAAAATGCAAAAATGGACTGCTAAGTAGATGTCAAAATGTTGTGAAATTGTCTGTATTGCTACTGTTTTGGAATTTGCTCATTTATGGGCTTCAAAAATAAAATTTTTAATAAAATAAACAAAAAAAGTGGCACCAAGGGGTCAAAAGTTACAAAGATTTTAAGGTTTTGAAATATACTGCCAAAGAATACTCCATCAGCTGTACTGCGTTTTGTCTCAACCAGCACGAGTAAGCCTGCCCATCTTACTTTGAGAGTAGTCTCTCTTGGCACTGAACCCTATCACTGACAACGTTTCTGCCAGTCTTAGAAGCAGGATTTCGATTGCCAATGAGGTTAAGTAGTGTTTTACAAATGCTTTGGACCTTCTTTCATGAGTTGAATTTTCAATTTCTGGGGTCAACTTTGCTCACTGAGTGTTTTCCTTTTGCACATATTAAAAACACTTCTTATATAATTTGCTACAAATAAGCTCTATCTTCCAATTGGTGGTTTTGACACATAGACATTATAAATTTGTGAAGTCTTGAAATGTAGAAGCTATGAGTTTTTATTTAATAAAAGCTATGCAGGAAGGAGGAAAAGGGAGTTGGTTTTTTTTTTTTAAGGGTACAGGGTTTCAGTTTTGCAAGATGAAAAAGTTTTGAAGAGTTATTTGACAACAGTGTGAATATACTTACCACTACTACATTGCACACTTAAAAATGGTTAAAGTGAAAATTTTTATGTTATTTTTTAACCACAGTCTTTAAAAAGCAATCTTTTTCTTGTGGTTTCTTCCTTTGCTTATGAAGCCCTGTCTCTATATGCACCTTTCCACTACCCCATGGCAGAATAGAGAGTAGTAATGTACGCTAATGTACTGGATCACTTCATGGCAAATAGATGGGGAAACAGTGGAAACAGTGACAGGCTTTATTTTATTGGGCTGCAAAATCACTGTGGACAGTGACTGCAGCCATGAAATTAAAAGACGTGTGTTTTTGGAAGAAAAGCTGTGACAAACCTAGACAGCATATTAAAAAGCAGAGACGAAAAAAAAAAAAAAAAAAGCAGAGACGTTACTTTGCCTGCAAAGGTCCATCTAGTCAAAGCTATGGTTTTTCCAGTGGTCATGTGTAGATGTGAGAACTGAACAGTAAAGAAGGCTGAGCACCAAAGAATTGATGCTTTCGAACTGTGCTGCTGGAGAAAACTCTTGAGAGTCCCTTGAACTGCAAGGAGATCAAACCAGTCCATCCTAAAGGAAATCAACCCCGAATATTCATTGGAAAGACTGTTGCTGAAGCTGAAGCTGCAATACTTTGGTCACCTGATGTGAGGAGCTGACTCATTGGAAAAGACCCTGATGCTGGGAAAGATTGAAGGCGGAAGGAGAAGGGGATGACAGAGGATGAGATGGTTGGATGGCATCACCGACTCCATGGACATGAATTTGAGCAAACTCCAGGAGATGGTGAAGGACAGGGTAGCCTGGTGTGGTACAGTTCATGGGGTTGCAAAGAGTCAGACATGACTGAGCTACTGAAGAACAACAATAGGATCAATTTGTGCCTTTTTCCTTAACCCAGATAGCTAGGATTCTCAGTATCCTTGGTGCTTTAGGGGCTTCCACCCTTCACAGCTAAGAGAGTGATACGAGTATAGGTACAATAGTAGGGTTTTGGTTTAAAGACTCGATTTTTTCCCCCCATTAAAAAAAGAATGAAATGGGAGTTATGTCTTTCTACTATGACTCATGCGAAGAGTTGACTCATTGGAAAAGACTCTGATGCTGGGAGGGGTTGGGGGCAGGAGGAGAAGAGGACGGCAGAGGATGAGATGGCTGGATGGCTTCACCGACTCGATGGACGTGAGTCTGAGTGAACTCCGGGGGTTGGTGATGGACAGAGAGGCCTGGCGTGCTGCAGTTCATGGGGTCACAAGGAGTCGGACTCGACTGAGCGACCGAACTGAACTGAACTATGACTCAATGAGGAGGCTAGAAAATCTTCTCCCTCAAAAGCAACTATAAAGATAGACAGTGTAGACAGCCATTTTAATGCTCTTAAAATCACCGTTTGATTGCTCATGTAACAATATGAGAAGCATTTGTGGTTGAGAAAATCTCAACTTTGGGTACTAATAGCAAGTCTCTATGACATTCTTGTTGGTCATACAAGATGGACAGGGAGGCCTGGTGTGCTGCAGTCCATGGGGTCACAAAGAGTGAGACACATCTGAGCAACTGAACTGAACTGAACTGATGATGTTCTTGACTGGTTGTTGTTGCTCAGTTGCTAAGTCATGTCTGACTCTTTGCAACACCATGGACTGCAGCACACCAGGCCTTCCTGTCCATCACCAACTCCTGGAGTTTACTTAAACTCATGTCCATTGAGTCGGTGATGCCATCCAACCATCTCATCCTCTGTCATCCCCTTCTCCTCCCGCCTTCAGTCTTTCCCAGCATCAGGGTCTTTTCCAATGAGTCAGTTCTTTGCATCAAATGGCCAAAGTATTGGAGTTTCAGCTTCAACATCAGTCCTTCCAATGAATATTCAGGACTGATTTCCTTTAGGATAGACTGGTTGGATCTCCTTGCAGTCCAAGGGACTCTCAAGAGTCTTCTCCAACATCACAGTTCAAGAGCATCAAATTGGTGATTTTCTGACACCAATATCACAATCCATAAAAAAAAAAAAATTGGGAAATTGAGTTTTATTATAATTAAAAAGTCCTTTGTTTTAAAGGACATCACTACACACCACAGACTTGGCTAAAGTGCAAACCATTATATATGATAACATATTATATAAATTATTTAAATTAATCTATATATATATGTATACTTGAAATGTATATATTATTGAAATCTCTCAAAACTCAACAATAGAAAGACAAATAATCCAACTAAAAAATAGACAAAAGCGTTGACTAGACATTGAACTAAATAAAACACACAAATGGCTAATAAGCACATGAAAGGATGCTCAGCACCATTAATCGTTAAGGCAATACAAATGAAGACCATAATGAGATACCACTACACACCCGGTAGGATGGCTGTAATAAAAGAGACAGACAATACCAAGTACATCCCCGTGGATCTGAAAAAGCTGGAACGCTGATACACTGCCGGTGGCACAGCCGCTTTGGAAAACAGTTTGGCAGTTTCTTAAACCATATCATACCGACCACACAACCAAGCAATTCCACTCCTAGAAATCTACCTATAAGAAATGAGAAAACACATATCCAAAGAAAAGCCTGTATGCCAAAAAGTGGAAACAGTCCAAGTAGCAGTCAACCAGTGAATGGATAAAACAAATTATAGTACACCCATCCATACTAGACAACAGTAAAAGCAAAAGGACCCAGATACAACTTGGAAGAAAGGCAAAAACATTATGCTAAGTAAAGAACTAGATGCAGGGGCTTCCCTGGTGGACCAGTGGTTAAGAATCTGCCTGCCAGTGGCAGGGACACGGGTTTGATCCCTGATCTGGGCAGATGCCACATGCCCGGGGGCAACTAAGCCCTGGGTCGGAACGACTACGCCCGTGTTCTAGAGGCCGTGCTCTGCAACGAGAGAAGCGACCACAGTGAGAAACTCACACACTGAAACTGGAGTGGCCCCCACTCACCAAAATTACAGAAAGCTCGAGCGGCAACAAAGACCCAGTACAGCCAAATATCAGTAAATAAATAAATCTAAAAAGTAGGTGCAAACGCCTATATAATGAATTGTGCCGTTTGTATAATGAAATGTCCAGAAGAGACAAATTTATACGGAGAAAAAGATGTCAGCAGTTACCTCGGGCCAGGGGCAGGTGGGAAGATAATCTTCAAATGGACACAATGGGACTTAGGGAAAGGATGAAATGCTCTGAAACCGGATGGTGGTAAATGGCTGCACAGCTATCAATATATTAAACATTGTTGAGTCATACACTAACATTTGGACGATTTTATTTTATGTAGTCTATATTTCAGTAAAGCTTTTTAAAATGTATAAGAAAACCGTTAATGGCTCCCTTGTCTATCCTTTAAAATTATTTTTGATTTGAATTTTATATTCTTTCCAGAATACTGAAGTATAATTTATATAAAGTTTGCAAACCTTTTCTCGCATCCTGCAGGTTGCCTTTCCACTGTTTCCTTAGCTGTGCAAAAGCCTTTTAGTTCGACTTAGTCTCACTTGGGTATTTTTGCTTCTGTTGCTTGTGATTTTGGTGTCATATTCAAGGTATTATTGTCAAGATCAATGTCAAGAAGCTTTTCCCCTGTTTTCTTCTAGGAGTTTTGTGGTTTCAGATGTTATTTACATTCGAATCTTTAATCCATTTGAGTTACTTTTTGTGTACGGTGAAAGCTAAGTGTCCAGTTTCATTCTTTTGCAGGTGGATATCCAGTTTCTAAGCACTATTTATAGAAGAGACTTTCCTCATTGTGTGATCTTGGCACCTACTTGTAAAAATTTAGTTGACACTATACGGGCGGTTTTACTTCTGGGCTCTCTATTCTCTTCCATTGGTCTCTGTTTTTATGACAGGACAATACTGCTTTGATTACTATTACTTTATAATAGAATTTGAAATCAGGCAGTATAATGCCTCCAGCTTTGTTGTTCTTTCTCAAGTTCACTGTGGCCATTCAGGGTTTTCTGTGATTCCCATATGCATTTTAGGATTACTTTTTCTGTTTGTGTAAAGAAGTCTTTGCAATTTTTATAGAGGTTACATCGAAATTGTAGATTGCTTTAGGTAAGTATGGACATCTCAACAATGTTAATTCCTCTAATCTGTGAATACAGGATATCTTTCCATTTATTTGTGTCTCCTCTAATTTCATCAGTGTTCTATAGTTCTCATGGTGCAAGTCTTTCACCCCCTCAGTTAAGTTTATTCTGAAGTATTTTATTCTCTTTGGTGCTATTGTAAATGGGGCTGTTTCTCAATTTTCTTTTCACCTAGTACCTTGTTTGGTATATAAAACTGACCTTTATATGTTGATTTTGTAGCCAGCAGCTTCATTGAATTCATTTATTCTAATAGTTTTTTTGTGGAGTCTTTAGGGTTTTCTACATATAAGATCATGTCATCTGCAAACAGACATAATTTGTGCGAGTGTGTGTAACTTTTTATTTTATATTGGAATACAGTTGATTAGCAATGTTGTGATAGTTTCAGGTGTGGAGCAAAGTGACTCGGTTATACATGAACACGTATCTATTCTTTCTCAAATTCTTTTCCCATTTAGGTTGTCACTCAGCGTGGAGCAGGGTGCCTGTGCCCTATGGCAGGTCCTTGCTGGCTATCCATTTTAAATAGAGCAGTGTGTACACATCAGTCCCCATCTCCCTAACTGTCCCTTCCCCCAATCCTTCCCCTCTGGTAAAAACAGAGATAATTTTACTCCCCCGTTCCAATTTGGACGCCTTTTAACTGACCTTCATAGTGACGAAAACCACAGAACCTATTTGGTAAACCTGTGACTTTGAATGGTTACCTTGGATTTCAGTTCCCATGGGTCCAAGAAGCAGACACCCGGTGAGTAAATCCTCCTGAACATGATATTCCTCGTGACAGATATCCAGGGAGCCAAAGGCCTGGGACAAGAATTAGCACCAGCCACCTCGTGTGACGCTTGCTCAACTGAGTGTCATGATGCTGCTCTCAAACGTAACGAGACACCACACGAGACCATCCACCAACGAATGTACAGGTGGGGGGGGGGGACCATGTGTGCCCCAAGGATCTCTGCCAAGGTCAGGGGGACAGCGCTCCTGAACTTTTGTACCACGTGTTGCCTGCTGGTCAGGTAGCCTTGAAGACTTCAATGCCCCAAATTCTGCATTCATAACATTTTTTTGTTTGTTTGTTTTTGGCTGTGTTAGGTCTTCGCTGCTGCACAAGCTTTTTCTCTGGTTTCTCTGGGCTTCTCAGTGTGGGGGCTTCTCTGGTTGCAGAGTACAGGCTCTAGGGCGCTCCAGCTTCAGCGGGTGTGGCTTGTGGGCTCAGCAGCTGCAGCTCCTGGTCTCTAGAGCCCAGACTCAATAGCTGCGGTGCAGGGGCTCGGTTGTTCCACAGCATGTGGGATCTTCCCAGATCAGCACTGAAGCCATTTCTCCTGCATTGGCCAGTGGGATTCTTTACCACTGAGCCATCGAGAAGCTCAATAACATTCATTCTAAAACACAGAAAAGCTAATCTGATCTTAAGTCAGGGTTTTGGCAAAATATGATGTTTCTTGTTCCTATCATTTAGTTTTATAGTTATGCCATCAATTAAGAGGCCAATCGATTCTACCTAATTGCTAAATAGCAGGAAAAGGGTAAGTTCCTTGCTGTTGTTCAGTCGCTAAATCGTGTCCAGCTCTTTTCCACCCCACAGACTGCAGCGCACTAGGCATCCCTGTGTTTCACTATGTCCCAGAGCTTGCCCAAACTCATGTCCAACGAGTCAGTGATGCCACCAAGCCATCTCATCCTCTGTCACCCCCTTCTCCTTTTGCCTTCAATCTTTCCCAGCGTAAGAGTCTTTTCCAGTGAGTCAGTTCTTCACATCAGGTGGCCAAAGTATTGGAGCCTCAGCTTCAGCGTCAATCCTTCCGACGAGGGCTGATTTCCTTTAGGATGGACTGGTTTGATTTCCTTGCTGTTCAAGTGACTCTCAAGAGTCTTCTCCAGCACCACAGTTTAAAAACATCAATTCTTCAGTGCTCAGCCTTCCTTATGGCCCAGCTCTCACATCCATACATGACTACTGGAAGAACCATAGCTTTGACTATATGGACCTTTGTCACCAAAGTAAGGTCTCTGCTTTTTAATACGCTGTCTAGGTTTGTCATAACTTTTCTTTCAAGATAGGTTCCTTACCTGGAACAAAACTTCACAAAGGCGGTATCCCCCCCAGCTCATAGCTTTCTGAAGCCCACTCTACCCCTCATTGCTTCTCTCACTTTCTTGAACTTCAGAGTCCTACACAAACTCCATGCAATGAGATTCCTCTCTTGGTGTAAAAGATTTCTGTGGCTGAGTTCTGGGCTTAGTTTTCCGGCATGTTTTCACTGCCTCCATGAGAGGATTTATGCCTACATCCCTTGAAAACATGGCCCTTCTTTCTCTTTATTTTCTCGTAAGTTGTACAAACCTATCTTCCTGAAGTTAGAAAGTGAACCTCATACCAGGGTGAAAAATATCACCTCCACCTGCAGGTGTCTCTACATGTGATCGTGACGGTAAAACCACCAGTTAGCGTGTGTGTGTGTGTGTGTGTGTGTGTGTGTTACCCAAGCATTCTCCACGTTCACTTACTCCATGAGTGTTCACTGGAGTCCATTTGTTTCTGTCCAGCTCCCCCGACCCCTTAGTGATGGGACCATGGCCACATGTACCAGCCGCCTCTTGCCAGGTCAGCCACCTTCACCACCACTTCCCAGCACCCCAGCTGCCCCCTGAGGCTGCCAGCAGAGAGCCATGGAACCAAACTTCTAGAAACACTGTTGCTGGTGTTCATGTCTCCCTTGCTTACAAGTCTTCTAGAATTCCCCATCATTAATTTGCCGCTGTTGTTGTTTACTCGCTAAGTCGTGCCCATCGCTTTTGCGACCCCATAGACTGTAGCCCGCAAGGCTCCTCTATCTATGTGATTCTCCAGGCAAGGATACCGGAGTGGGTTGCCATTTCCTTCTCCAGAGGATCTCCCCGACCCAGGGATCAAACCCAAGTCCCCCTGCATTGACAAGCGGCTTCTTTACCACTGAGCCACCAGGAAAACCACCCCTCCCCGACCCCTGCCCATCATTAATGGAACAGAGCTAATGAGAGGCTAATAGAACCTCTCAGCCTGACGCTCCTGAGGCCTCTCTTGTCCTGTGATGAAAGACGACCTAGAAGCAAATTCTGCGGGAAACGTAGGTCTTGTTTCAGAATTATCTGCTCCTGTGTAGGAGGATGCCAACCTTATCTTCAAAAGTTCCAGCTGCCCAGGTTCCTCGGCTTTGTCCATTTCAGCCATACTGCAGCTTTATCAGCTGACAGGGGGTACGGATCAGAGCTTAATCGATGACACAGACTGTCCGTGGCATGTATCATCAGCAGTTCCAAGATCTCCCAAGGCGAATACATTTTATACTGCTGAGAAGCTGGACCACCCAGGAGCTCCTTCCCGGGACCAGAACACCTTGACCCTTCGGTAGAAATGCTTCCCTGAACTCTGCTCCTCCCCCGCTGGCCCATCTCTTTATTTTCCCCGAAACACACCCTGTTATCATCTCTCCCCCTGTAGCCTTGCTGACACCTTCCTTCCAGCTCCTCCCAACCTTCCTCCTTCTCCCTCCTCTGAACTCAGGATTTGTCACTCACTTGCTTCGAAGTCTTGAATTCCTGGAATTCTTTTATTTGTATTTCGGCTGTGCTGGGTCCCCATTGCATCACGGCTTTCCGCTTGTTGCAGCGAGTGGGGGTGAGTCCCTCGTGCTGCGCGGGCTTCCCACTGCAGGGGCTTCTCTCGCTGCAGAGCACATGCTCCTGGGTGTGCAGGCTCAGCAGCTGCAGCTGCCGGGCTCTAGAGCCCAGGCTCAACGGTTGTGGTGCCCGGGCTTAGCTGCTCTGCAGCACATGGGGTCTTCCCGGACCAGGGATCGAACCTGTGTCTCCCACACTGGCAGGTGGATTCTTTACCAGTTAGCCATCAGGGAAGCCCCTGAAATTCTTGAAGTTGGTGGTGATGGTGAAAGTTTTTTTTAGCAAATCCTGGGCAGGAAGACATTCTCTTGAATTCTCTTCTTGTTTTAAAATTTCTTTTTTTAAAAAAAAAAGTTACCTAAATCTTTGGTGGGAGAAGGCAATGGCACCCCACTCCAGTACTCTTGCCTGAAAAATCCCATGGATGGCAGAGATTGGTAGGCTGCAGTCCATGGGGTCTCTAAGAGTCGGACACGACTGAGCGACTTCACTTTCATGCATTGGAGAAGGAAATGGCAACCCATCCCAGTGTTCTTGCCTGGAGAATCCCAGGGACGGGGGAGCCTGGTGGGCTGCTTGGAATTTGTTCTGGTGTAATGCATGAATCAAGGAAACAGTTTTTCCCATTTGTCTCAGCACCTACTTATTCAAATTTTCCCCAGTGATTCTTTTTAATATAAATTTATTTATTTTAATTGGAGGCTAATTACTTTACAATATTGTAGTGGTTTTGCCATACACTGACAAAAATCTGCACGGGTGCACATGTGTTTCTCATCCGGAACCCCCCTCCCATCTCCCTCCCCATCCCTTCCCTCTGGGTCATCCCAGTGCACCAGCCCCAAGCACCCTGTCTCATGCATCAAACCTGGACTGGCGTCCCCAGTGATTCAAAACGCCATCTTCATTATAATTTAAGTTCTCATCTATCTGGGGTCTCTTTTCATGGTTCTATATTCTGTTCCACTGATTTGCGTAGCCATGGAATGACATGAAACCATTTTAGTACTTACGGCTTTTTAAATCTACTTTGATATTTGCTAGAGCTGGTCTTTTCTCACTATGCTTGCTTTTCAAAAACGTCCTGATTATTACCGTTTACTTTTCCATATGAACTCTATAATCATGTCTGGTCACCTTCCACCAAACCGCTGTTGCTGACATTATCAGATCTGAATTTCAAAACTGATTCTGGCTACAGTGTGAAGAACAAGGCTACATGAGTGAAGACCAGTGTGAATGCTATCGCACGAGTTCATAGGAGAGGTGAGGGCCGCCTGGACTAGGAGGGCGACAGCAGAGACAGAAAGAAGGTAGGATCGAGTGATGCGGAAAAAGTAAAATTGGCAGGACTTAGTGACAAAAGTAATCTGATAGCTTAGGAAGAGGTAGGCGGCTTAGGTGGTTTTCTAGTCTTGCCCAGACAATGCTGGGATTTAGTCCATGTCTGTAGAGATCCAATCCGGATCAATCCAAGGATGCAATGTTAGTTTTGGGGTTGCCCTGAAAATCAGGGTGCTTTTGGAAAAGACTTGGAGTTCTTTGTAAAGAGTTCATCATGGGTTCAGACAAGATGCCCCAAAGTGAATTGCCTCCCCCAGCCGGTATCAGGTATCAGGAATGCTAAACCAGCTTCTAGAACATTTCATGGGCTGTGGGGGGTGTACCCATGACCTCAAACTACATAGCTCTAAATGGCAATAGTGTATTCTGAGACATTCCATCACATCATATTTGGGGACTGCAGAGGCAACCGGTGGTTAGTGAAGAAAAAAAATACTTCAAAAGTTTTCCTTTCTCCAGTTCCTCAAAAAGTGGTATTACCGTAAGTCTCCACTCCTAGGTATATTATACCCCAAAGAATTACAAATGAGAACACAAAGAGATCATTATATACCCATGTTCATAGCAGTGGTATTCACAACAACCCAAAGCTGGAAACAGCCCAAATGTCCATCATCAGATGAATGGACAAAGAAATGTACCACATCCGTACAATGGACTATGAAGCAGCCTTTGAAAGGAAGGAAATGCTGACACATGCCTCAACACAGAGGGTCCAAGGAAGCACTCTGGGGAAATAAGCAAGAAACAAACGGACAAATACAGGATTCTGTTTATGTAAAGTACCTAGACTAGGCAAATCCATAGAAACAGAAAGTGGAATAGAGGCTGCCAAGGAGCTGGCGGAAAGGGGAAATGGGGAGTCACTATTAAATGGATATAGAGTCTGTTTGGGATGATGAAAAGCTTCAGGGAATAAGCAGTGGTGAGGGCTGTATTGTACAACGTTGACAACTTAATGCCACTTAACTGTGCACTGTTGCTGTCGTTTCACCGTTAAGTCGTGTCCGACTCTTTGTGACCCCGTGGACTGTAGCCCGCCAGGCTCCTCTGTCCATGGGATTTTCCAGGCCAGGATACTGGAGAGGGCTGCCATTTCCTTCTCCAGAGGATCTTTCCCACCCAGACATTGAATCTACATGGCCTGCATTGGCAGGTGGGTTCTTACAGCTGAGCCACCTGGGGAGCCCTAACTGGGCAATTAAAAGTGGGTAAAACGATAAAAAATGTCACTTGCATTTTACCATGTTTGAAATGGATAGAAAAAAATCCCAGGAACTAACATAATATGGTAGGTCAGTTATACTTAACAAACAAATAAACAAGCAAACAAACTCATAGGAAAGAAGAGATTCGATCTGTGGATACCAGTAGTGGGGAATAGAGGGGAGAGAAATGGAAGGAAAGCAATCAAAGGGTAGGAACTTCCAGTTATAAGATAAATAAGCACTAGGAATATAGTGTACAACATGGTTAATGTAATTTACATTGCTGCATGTTACATACCAAAGTTAAGAGAGTAAATCCTAAGAGTTCTTATCAAGCAGAAAATTTTTTTTCTACTTCTTTAATTTTGTGTCTCTATGTGATAATAAATGTTCACTGAACTTATACTGATAATCATTTCATGACGCATATAAGTCAAGTCATTGTGCTGCACGCCTTCAACTCATAAATTTAGAATAGAAAGTCTTAAAGTGTACCTCGATAAACCTGGAAGGAAAAATGATTCACTTTATGTTGAGTGTATTTTACCAAACTAGAAAAGAATATATGTTTTTTTAAAGTTTCCTTTTCTTATGAAAGAATGTGCCATAACAGAGGGGCCTCCCCTCACCACTAAGACAAATTCTGACCACGTGATTACAGCTATATGTCATATTAGCTCGCAGAGACCCAGGTTTTGCAAAGTAGGCAATGCACTCTCTCACTCAAAACAATGCAAAATATTTTGGGAAACAAACTATACTGCCTGCATCTCCGGAAATCCCCTCCCAAGTGGCTAACCACAAAGGGAGGAAACAGAACTCGATGAAACCAAAAGTTTGCAGTCAAAACCTAGAGTCCCTATTACCTCGTTCTGTACTAGAGCACGGCAGTGCAAGCAGGCGCTTGGGAACGATGTGACTGGTTGCAACGGGTAAGCCTGTTCCGCCCTGGTCTTTCTTTATGCCATCATGTAGACATAATCTTCTTTCCAAATGTATTTTGAAGCAAATAGGTCTAAGGCATTCGATTAAACAGAAGCTATTTAAAACTCACTTGGCAGATCACCTGAAAATTCAGTTAACAGAATTAGGCAGTGTCCTTTGAAGAGCTCTGAAGACAGCTGGGGATGAAACTGTATTACTGTTGGTCAAACTGATACTACAAATAACCGCTGAGCTAGATTACCAAGCTGCCAATGCTACTTCCATGGAAAAAAGGAGAATATATATATGTTTGTTCCAGAGGACACCCTAAGAGGAATCTGCCATAAAATGCAGGAGCATCTAAATGCAAGAACAGAGACCTCCCTAGTGATCCAGCGGTTAAGAATCCACCTTTCAATGCAGAGGACACAGGTTTGATCCTTGATCGGGGAACTAAGGTCCCACATGCCACCGGGCAATCAGAGAGCCTGTATGCTGCAACGAGAGAGAATCCGCTCACTGCAGTGAAGACCCACCGCAGCCAAAATCATCACCACGATAGAATGAATAGACAAACATCTCTAATCCTCACAACGACTGTACAAGACATTCTTCCCATTTAAATAAATAAATAAATGCAAGAGCGACCTATCCATTGAGTGAAGAGTACCATGTTTTCCAGAAGAAAAGAAAGGATAATTGATTAATACTGTACAAATAAGCAGATGGAAATTATTTATAGTGATAAAATTCTTGGGGAAATTCTACACAGGTGAACTTTTCTAACCACCTAGTCATTATGATATTAAAGAGTGTGCAGAGCTCCAAGTGTTGGCTCAGTGACAGCAAATGACAGGTAGGAATAAAAGGAAATGCTTCTCAAGGGAGGAAGGTAATAAGCCTTCCAAGTCATTGCCATATAACATGAAGATGTGCGAGCTTTTACACCTGCAAGTTTATGGATATCAGTGAGTTTGGGGAAATACCAAGTCAAGGAAGATAAATGTAACAGGATGGTAAAGTGAAATTTTCAGCTGAGGCCCCTGAAATCGACTTTAAGCTTAAAGAGGTACAAGGATACTTAATAAAGGATTTATAAAGCAGATGACGTAATTTTAGAAAGAGTCACTACACACCTATTCAGTTCAGTTCAGTCGCTCAGTCATGTCCGACTCTTTGCGACCCCATGAATCGCAGCACGCCAGGCCTCCCTGTCCATCACCAACTCCCGGAGTTCACTCAGACTCATGTCCATCGAGTCCGTGATGCCATCCAGCCATCTCATCCTCTGTCGTTCCCTTCTCCTCCTGTCCCCAATCCCTCCCAGCATCAGAGTCTTTTCCAATGAGTCACACCTATCAGTCACACCTATTAGAATGACCAAAAACTGGAACATAGACAATACTAGGTTTTTGCCTGGTTGTGGGGCAGCAGGAACTCTCATTCATTGGTGTCTTAGTGTTAGTTGCTCTGTTGTGTCTGACCCCTTGTGAACCCCTGGACTGTAGCCCACCAGGCTCCTCTGTCCAAGGAACTTTCCAGGCAAGAAGACAGGAGTGGGTTGCCATTTCCTACTCCAAGGGATCGTCCCGACCCAGGGACTGAACCCACATCTCTTTCATCTCTTGTGTTGGCAGGCAGATTTTTTTTTACCACTGCACCACTTGGGAAGCCTGAATCTGTAGAGTGAATGTATAACATCCAGAGTGAAATTTTTTAAGGTAAACTGTGAACTTTGGGATAATGATGTTGTGGCAGTATAGGGTCATCAATTCTACCAAATGTATCATTTTAATGAGTGATGTTGATAACGGGGGAAGCTATATACATATAGGTACAAGGGGTATATGGTGGTACATTTGAGATTCAACAGATGCAAAAAAAAAAAAAGCCCTCAGATAAGGAACTTTCCTTATCTGGCTAAAAGCAATAACTTTGGGGAAATAAGGCTTCCATAAATTCCTCTTCAGGGTGGACGTACCCCCAACAAGGGAGAAGCCAAATAAAACCTAACCCAATTCCCTTCTCCAGAGAAGGAACAAGGAAGTGGTTGCCAGGGATGAGGGTGGAGCAGGTAACCAGCTGGAGCACAGAAGACTTTTAGGGCACTGAGAGTGCTGAGTGTGGTAATGATGGCTGTGTCCCTGTGTGGCACTGCGTGTGCCTCAAGAACATGCAAGGCCACTCACACCTGCATAACATTGTCGCACACTTTCACATCTCCCGTCTCTTTTTCTAAAACCCATTTGCCTTTCCAAAGAAGCCTGTTCGTTTGTTCTTCCCATAAGACTTTCTTCCACTAAATTAGGTATATAATTCTTTAACCATTTAAGAGGCCAGCTATTTCCTTTGATGGTTCCCATGTGCATTGGAAACAAACCTTTTCTCCTGATCATTTGTTGTTTACCAGTGTAATTCACAGGCCCCAGGTACAGAACAGAAGAGGGTAGAAGGAAAGTCTTTCTCCCTTCCCCCACAGCAAAAAGGGGAAAATCTGTCAGCTCAGCCAACTGCAGTGCAGGAAAGGTGAGTGTGAGCTGGGCCTCGGGGACAACCTCAGGCAAGGTGGGAGTGCCGCCTTCTCCATCTCTCATTGCTGCTTCCCTCAGGGTCACTCTCTCCCTCTGTGGACGGGTTCTTCCCCACGGCTGGCAGGGACACGGCCGTCGGAGGGCTCAGACTCATACCTCATAGCCTTGCCAACCAAGAGAGCCGGAGACCCTCTTCATCAAGTCAAAGGTCAGAAATCCCAGGACTAGGCTTCCCTGGTGGCTCAGTGGTAAAGAATCCGCCCACCAATGCAGGGGACACGGGTTCCGCCCCTGGTCCAGGATGATCCCACATGCCTCAGAGCAACTAAGCCCGAGCACCACGACCACTGAGCCCGGGAGTGAAAACGATTGAGCCCGCAGGCCCTGGAGCCCGTGCTCCGCAGCAAGAGAAGCCGCCACAGTGAGAAGCCCTCGCCCCTCCCCTGGGGAGCAGCCCCCTCTCTCCACAACTAGAGAAGAGCCCTCATGGCAGCAAAGACTCAGCACATCCAATAAATAAATAAATTAAACCATTTTTTAAAAAAGAGAGAAATCCCTGGGACTTAAAGCAACTATGGCTGCTCTGTTGCTTCAGGCATTTCTGACTCTTTGCAACCCCATGGACTGTAGCCCTCCAGGCTCCTCTGTCCATGAAATTCTCCAGGCAGGAATGCTAGAATGGGTTGCCATTTCCTTCTTCATAAAGTAACTATACTCCAATTAAAAAAATAAAATTAAAAATCCCAAGGACTGGCTGATATTGGGGATCATACCTAGCTCCAGCCAATCATTAGGTAAATTAAGAAAGCAGATTGGTAAGAAACTGGGGCTCCCACTGAACCATGTGCAGTATTTCTGAGAGGAGAGTGCCACTCCAGGCAGACAGAGCAGTCCTTCCAAAGAGCATGGTGAAGACCTCAGAAACACAGTCAGGCCACCTAGATGGCTCCCTTGGCATCCTGAATCCCCATCCCTGAGGACCTGGGCTTCTTCCCTAACATTGGGCTGGCAGGAGTGGATGGCGAGCAGCAGAATCCTGCCCTGGACCACAGCCAGTCATCTGGAGCCTTTTTCAGCTTGTCAGTGCTCAGCTCCAGGAGGGCTGAACCTTTCTCCCTTCTGGGTCACTTTATTCAGACCACTTCTGAATGGTGTCAATCAGCCCATGAGACACCCACGTCTCTCCCGTATTTCTCCTAACATTTATCTGCACTCTGTACCCCCTCGACTCAGAGTCACTTGTCTTTGAAACCCAGACCCCAAATGAGCTGTGCTGCACTCCTCTTTGGAGTGGATCTTGGTCCAGGAAGCTATCGCTGAGCAGGAATGGGAAGGGGCGAAGACTAGCCCTGTTCCCCGCTCACCTGCCTGCCACCAGCCCTGTCTGCATATCCCGCTTCTGCTGAACCCCACTCTCTGCTGTTACCCGTGAAGGTGCCTCTGCACTCGTGCAGAGTGCATGCCACGCCCTGCAAAGCTTTACAGAGATAAATTCAGACATAAAACAGGAAGTAATTCTCTGTGTCGCTGAGAATGATCTAAGAGAAGTTATTTAAAAGCTGAAGTGTGGGGGTTTGGTTCTCAGACAGTGTGGATCAGATTCACAGGAGGGCTCGTTCAGGTGACAGAACGGGGTCCACGCGATGAGTCTTCTTCAGTAGGTTTGGCGTGGGGCCCGAGAATTTGCATAGCTAAAAAGTGGATGCTGTTGGGCCCAGGCCCACACTTTGAGAACTTCTATGGCAGAGGCTTAAGAAGAGAGAGAAACCATCTTTAGGCCACAAGGCTCTCATGTGAAATTGTAGCTATTGGCCAAAGTCTGCTAAGGCGCTCTTTAGCGCTGACTCTGACAAGTGTCGTATTCATCAAACGACCCCATCTGCACTTCTTCACGCTGTTCCCACTTGTCCTTGTTGTTCGGTCGCTAAGTCGTGTCTGACTGTTAGCAACCCCATGGGCTGCAGCAAGCCAGGCTTTCCTGTCCTTCACATCTCCCGAAGTCTGCTCAGACTCGTGCACCTTGAGTTGGTGATGCCATCCAACCATCTCATCCTCTGTCGCCCCCTTCTCCTTTACTATGAAATAATTATTGACTATCTTTACTAAGATACCATAAAAATTTCTAGGAGCCTCAGTGTTCCGATCTATATACAGATAATATCTATATCTATATATATTTAGTGAAGTTTTCTAATAAAATTCATGAGTTGCTCAGTGAAAAGCTTAAATTATAAAATTTTTAAAAGATTCTATTGATGTGGATCATTTTTAAAGTTTTTATCAGATTTGTTACAACATTGCTTCTGTGTTTTGATTTCTTGGCCACACAGCATGTGGGATCTTACTTCCCCTAGCAGAGATTGAAACTGCCCAATGGACCGCCTGGAAAGTTCCAGGGCAAAGGTCCCTTGATCAAGATACTCTTAACAGCCCTGGCTCTCTGGAATGCTGGCTAGATAGGTCAGCTCTGAGCCTCTCTTGGGGAGAGGGAGGAATCTAAGTGGGACCAGGGCTGGGCAGGGGAGCTAGTGTCCATCTTAGAAGCTGGGAGGAGCCAGATGCCTAGAAGAATAAAGAGCCTTTCTCCCTCAGGAATGAGCCAAATGGTTGGACCTCTTTCTTCTGGACCCTCTGCTGGTTTGCTCTGTTCTCCTACTTTTAACATTCTGACTGTAAAGGGAAAGAGAAAGAATCAAGTGGCCTTGAAGAAGTAGGCCCTCTGACTCATCAGAAGCTCCTTTCCCACCATGCCCTTGGTTTCATCACTGTCGGAAACAGAAGTGCTAGTTCTCCAAAGGTGGAATGAAAGGCTGAGATCCTGGACTCTCCCAGAGCAGCAGGTCTCACCTTGGCTGCATATTAGAAACAGATGGGAAATTCAAGAACAAATTCTCAGGGACCAGGGAGCATTGTCAAGCCAATTAAATTAGAATTGTGGGTGTGACCAATATATTTTAAAACTCCCCAGGTGAGTCTAATGTGTAGTTGAGGCTGGATGCTACCGCCCTGAAGACTAAAGCTGGCTGTGCAGTCAAATCACCTGAGGGACTTTTAGAACTACTGTTCAGAAAAAAGAAAAAAAAAAAAAAAAACTAAAGAAGACCTCAGACCAAGTAAAATAAGATCTCTGAGGATTGTGGCCAAGTATCAGTATGTTTTTAAAGCTCCTCAGGTTTCTAAGTTTCCTTAGTGTATATGTGGTAAACCATATACAACATGAAGTTTACCATTTTAACCATTTTTAAGTAAATAATTCAATGGGCTTCCCTCATAGCTCAATTGGCAAAGAATCTGCCTGCAATGCAAGAGACCCTTCCTGGGTCGGGAAGATCCCCTGGAGAAGGGAGAGGCTACCCACTCCAGTATTGGGCTTCTTTTGTGGCTCAGCTGGTAAAGAATCCACCTGCAATGTGGGAGACCTGGGTTAGGAAGATCCCCTGAAGAAGGGAGAGGCTACCCACTCCAGTATTCTGGTCTGGAGAATTCCATGGACTATAGCTCATGGAGTCACAAAGAGTCGGACACGACTGAGCACATTTCGCTCATCACGTGTCAATTCAGTGGCATTAAGTCCATTCACAACGTTTTGCAACCATCACCACTATCTGTTTCCAGAACTTTTTCATCATCCTGAACAGAAACTTGACATTCATTCAACAATAACTCCTCATTTCCCCAGCTCTGCTGACCTATACTGTATTCTACTGTCTGTCTCTATGAATTTGCCTATTCAAGGGAATATAAATGGAATGATACAATATTTGTCCTCCTCTTTCCGGCACATACCACTTAACATAATGCTTTCTAGGTCCCTCCGTGTTAGAGCATGTGTCAGAAATCCCTCCCTTTTTAAGGCTACCTTACATTGCTTTGTATGTATGTGGCATGTTTTGCTTTTCCATTCACCTGTTAATGAACATTTGGGCCATATCCACATTTTGGTTCACTGTGAATAATGTTGCTACAAACATTGGTGTACAGGGATCTGTTTGAGTTGCTGCTTGCAATTCTTTTGGGTCTGTTCCAGAAGAGTGATTGCTGGGTCATATGATGAGTCTATGTTTAACTTTTTGAGGAACTGTGATGCCCTTATGAGATTCTTACACGCAGCCAAACATGAGGAACACTGCTGTGGCCAGCAGTGTTCCTCATACAACCTAAGGGAGCGCAGATTAGTATAATAGTTGGTAAATATTATTAGATAAATTTCTTCAGAAACTACATCACAGTCCAATGCAATTGTTAGCATCACAAAGTCAAAAGACTTGGGTAGATTAACATAGCACCCTTTTGAAAATGCCAACAAAGTGTCTCACAGCCATGAGAAAAGTCACATCAATTGCAGTTCCTAGCTTCGATTGAAATGGATGCCCAGTGATTTGCTAGTGCTAATCATTGATGTATCAGCGCTTCTGATTTGCTTTGTAGATAAGAAATGATTGGTCTTCCCTGGTGGCTCAGTGGTAAAGAATCTGCCTGCCAATGCAAGGGTCATGCGTTCGATCCCTGGTCCGGGAGGATCCCACCTGCCATAGAGCAACTAAGCCACAATTACTGAGCCTGTGCTCTAGAGCCCGGGAACCACAACAACTGAGCCCACGTGCTGCAACTACTGAAACCCACATACCCTAGAAGCATGCTCTGCCAGTAGAGAACCCACTGCAGTGAGAAGCCTGTGCACTGCATCGAAGGGTGGCCCCTGCTCGCCGCAGCTAGAAAAAGCCCTCGCGGCAACGAAGACCCAGCACAGCCAAAAATACACAAAATTATAAAGACGCTAGATGACTGGCATTAGAGATAGTAAATTCGACCCGATTCAAGACTTTTCCTATTGTAATGCTGTATCTATCTTGATACCTGGTAATATTGCTCAGATACGTTTTCTTGACTAGGAAGGAGACAGTGGCAATGTCTATGGGAGTGTGTTGTACATGGGAATGTCTTACATCTCATAGAGTTGCTGCTAACTAGCTGCTGACAGCCTTTAGGAATTCCTTTGTGTGTGAGTTTTTGTTTCTGCTTTCCCCTCTCTTGATGCTCCACATGGTACCTTCCCCTTCATATTTTCAGCCTTCCTTCTTGCTGCCAACAGACTACTCACTCCCCACTCCCTTTCTTTGCCATAAGCAGAGATTGTATTTAGTCAACCTTGTACTCTAAGCACGGGCTTCTCTGGTGGCACAGTGGTAAGGAATCCACCTGAAAACGCAGGAGACACAGGTTCAGTGTTCCTGGGTGGAGAAGGTCCGCTGGAGGAGGAAGTGGCAGCCCACTCCAGGATTTTTGCCCGGGAAATCCCATAGACAAGAGGAGCCTGGTGGGCTACAGTCCATGGGGTCACAGAGTCAGACACGACTTAGTGACTGAGCACGAACGCGTGTACTCTAACCACCCTAAGAAAGAATTACCAAAAATGTAAATCGTAACGGGAACCCTAACTAGCTCATCCATCTGGGTTATCTCTGCCTTTGACTAAGGTATTTCGCAACTCAGAGATAGAAGTTGCAGAAAACTGATAGTAATGCAAATAGTTCTTGATTATAAATAGATAAATTCTGTCTGGGAAGGTTCAATGGATTTCCCTCCTCCACTGTGGAAGAAGCTGCTTTGCATCTATTAAGCTAACACATTTCAACTCCCTGCTGAGTTTATATATTGTTTCCTCCATTCACGAATGTGTTAAATAAAATCTTTGCCTTGTGTTCACTGCACATTTGTTGAGAGTCATGGTTTTAAGTTTCTTATTTTTTAAAAAAACCCATCTTATCCAAAATCTGAAACACCCAAACACCAAGTGCTGGCCAGGTTTTATGGAGCAACAGGAACTCTTCATTCATTGTGGGTGGGAATGCAAAAGGATCTAGCTACTTTGGGAAACAGCCTGGAGTTTCTTACAAAACTAAACACACTCTTACCCAGTGATCCAGCAATCACTCTCCTTGGTCCTTAGAGGAGTTGAAAACTTACGTCCACATGAAACCTACACAGAGATATTTACAGAGGTTTTACTCACAGTTGTTGAAACTTAGACACAACCAAAATGAACTTTAGTAAGTGAATGAATAAACAAACTGTGGTACATCTAGATGACAGAACATTATATAGCACTAAAAAGAAATGAGCTACCAAGCCATGAAAAGACACGAAGGAACCTTAAATACATGTTAAGTGAAAGAAGCCAATCTGAAAAGGCTGTGCGATTCCAACTATATGGACTATTCTGAAAAAGGGAAAAATAATGGAGACAGTATAAAGACCAGTGATTGCAAAGGGTTGGGAGGGAGAAGGGATGAATAAGCAGAGCAGAGAGGATTTTTAGGACAGTAAAAAATACTCTGTATGACACCATAGTGGTACAAACATATCATTATACATTTGTCTAAACCCACAGAATATATAACACCAGGACTGAACCCTAATGTAAACTACAGACTGATTATTACATGTCAGTGTAGGTTCCTCAGTTGTAACAAGTGTACCACGCTCATGGGCCATATTGAGAATGAGGGAGGCTATGTATATGTGAGGACAGAAGATACATAAGATATCTTTGTACCTTCCTCTCAGTTTTGCTGTAAATCTAATACCACTCTAGTTAAAAAAATGCAGGCTTAATAAAAAGAAAACAAAATTAAAACCATCCTTTAACAGTATTTGGGCCAAAACATGGTACAAGGCAGGTATTGAATAAATATTCGTGAATGAATGAATGTAGGCAAGTGAATGTAGTCTCTGGCATGGATGGTTCATCATGAAGGAAGGCTATGGAATATTAACACATACTCAGCTGCTATTCCAAAGGCGAAACTGAAATGGGAAAATCCCCCCAATCCTTTAGGAGATGGTGGCAAGAAGGGGCTGCAAGGGAAGTGGAGAAACTTGTGTCAGAAGGTAGACTGCATGGACTCAACACAGAGGATGAGTCAGAGGTCACAAAGGGTGCTGGGCATGGAATAAAGCCAGAGACGAGGAATGCCAGTTAAGTTTCCTTTCCCTCTGTCATATACGGATCCCAGGACCTTTTGAAAATCTGTCCAGATATAAAATAATGGCATTCTGGCATTTTGGGCTAGAGTACACTCCCTAGTCAAATTGTGTAAAGGAAAAAAATTTGTCATCTTCCAGATCTGTGTTTCGAAGATGACATCAATGGATTTCTATAGAATGAAACCACAGGCTTCCTGCAAATTGTCTGGATTCACAAAGCCCTGAGTCACTTTCCACCACCGAGGAAGAGCTGCCAAGTACATCATCTGTAAACGTGCATGAACGTCCAAGAGGCACTGAAAAGTCAGATCCCCGCTCTGTTTTTCTCCTGTCTTTATAGAAATACAACGGCGGATACAGAAAAGGCAGTTGAATTATTGTTTATTGTGTTTTCCCCAAAATTAACGTGGCAACTTTGAGAGTACTATAAAACTGCATCTACTTCTCCTAGACACTTTCTAAGCATATATATTATTTCTCATTTAATTCTCATAACAATTGTTTGAAACAAGTACTATTATCTTCTACTCTTTACAAATGAGGAAACTGAAGCTGAGAGGTTAAGTAATTTGCCTGAAGTCACACCGTTCATGACTGGCAGCATCAAAATTCAAATTCAGGGCTAACTCTAAAGGTCACAGTCTTTTCTACTGTACCACCATGCCCCATAAGAGAACCCTAGGAGTGAAATTACATTAGAAAATATTAACATTTGATTAGGAGGTGGAAAAGATCAGTTATGAAATGTAATGTTAGTCCAAGGTACAGGTTGGAGGATGATGGATGGGGTGAATGCCTAGGACACTTGTTAGGTGAAAAACAGGGCCCTGACAAGAGTGAAATGAGGGAGGCACTTGTCTTGGGGCAGAGAGGAGAAGCAGGGGAGGGGGTGGGAGGTTACAGACATTATCAGTACCCAGCTGGGCTGTATTGGATAAAATGTACTTGATCAGATTGGCGAGGTTATTCACAGGGTAATGACTATGCAGGTGCACAAGCAAACACTTGCATGTAGCACACTTTTAAAAACTCCCTTGAATCTCAAGTTTAAAAGCCTAGAGGACTAAACCAATAATGATGAGATCAATAAAGACCAGAAGAATTCATTTCCATAATTGGTACCTGCAAGTAATAGACTCTAATATTTTTTCACTGCTTGAGGACAAAACCAGAAGACACTAGAAGTAATTAGAAAAGGTTTACCATGTCTAACTGAGTATGACACGAGCATTTGCACTTGTAAGAACAACAGCCAGCATTTATAATCTACTACCGACTCAGTTCTTTGGAAGGAATGATGCTAAAGGTGAAACTCCAGTACTTTGGCCACCTCATGCGAAGAGTTGACTCATTGGAAAAGACTCTGATGCTGGGAGGAATTGGGGGCAGGAAGAGAAGGGGACGACAGAGGATGAGATGGCTAGATGGCATCACCTACTCGATGGATGTGAGTTTGAGTGAACTCCAGAAGATGGTGATGGACAGGGAGGCCTGGCGTGCTGTGATTCATGGGTTCGCAGAGAGTGGGACACAACTGAGCGACTGAACTGGACTGAACTGAACTGAACCGACTCAATTAGGACTTCCCTGGTGGCTCAGACAGTAAAGTGTCTGTCTACAATGTGGGAGACCCGGGTTTGATCCGTGGGTCGGGAAGATCCCCTGAAGGAAATGGCAATCCAACCCAGTACTATTGCCTGGAAAATCCCACGGACAGAGGAGCTTGGTAGGCTACAGTCCACGGGGTCGCAAAGAGTCGGACACCACTGAGCGACTTCACTTTCACTTCACTGACTCAATGGACATTAGGTTTAAGTCAACTCTGGGAGATAGTGAAGGACAGGAAAGCCTGGTGTGCTGCAGTCCATGGGGTCGCAGAGTCAGACACGACTTAGCAACTGAACAACAACATTCTAAGCAGAGTTAACTGATTTACATACATCAACTCCTTTAATTCTGGTAACAACTCTATATGTACTGTAGAGGAATAGCAATTAGCCAAGATGGTGATGGTCAGGCTCTCTTGCCCACATCCTCTCGCTCTTCCCCCATGTTCTATAAACATGACTTGGCATGGTAGCTGGCATCATGGTGTACGTGCTTGGCCACGTGCCACCTTTGTTCTGTATAAGCACCACTTGAAACAGCCCGGGGAACTGTCCACGTCTGCCTTCTGGCCGGGTCAGCCACTGCGAATAAAACATGCCTGCAGCTCCTACTGCTCCTTGTATTTTGTTCCAGCTTCCCTGCTCATGCCTTGTATACCTGGGTTCAGGCAAAGAGTGATTCATACACTATTATACTTTCATTCCCATTTTAGCAGATGAGGCAGATAATTAAGGACCTTATTAAAAGTCATAAAACTAGAATCCAGCATGTCTTCTTGGATTCAAAGGTTGTAGCTTAGTCATTATACCTCATTCTGAACCCTGAACCTACTCTGAATTTTAAAAAATCACTGGATAGTAACAACAGAATATGATGGAGACTGTATGGAGTAACCACGCTGACAAAGGAGAACCTGGGTGTCCAAATTTCTGCTAAGGGAAACCCTGCTGTCCTCGTGTGATGCGAAAGTTAATACCACAAGAAATTAGACCAGGAAGCCTGCTGTCTGGGAGCTACCTGGCTAGTCACACTTCATTAAGTTGCTTGCTCGCTTTTGTCCCAAACTACTCTCTAGTTTTCAACGGGGCAATGGCCTGGAAGTGAGGGAAAGCGCGTGCAGGTGCCGCCTACGTTTGTCATTTCATCTATTCTGGAGCCTTCCAGGGAAGGGCATCCAAAGTTGTCTGCTTTGATTTAGGACGTTTGTGGGTGGCAGTCTGACTTGGAGGAAACCAGATGATTCCTGCTAAAAACAATCATTTCCAAGATCTAACTAAATACACCACAGCCCAGGGTTTTGTTTTGGTTTGGTTTGGTTTTTTTTAAGTCTAGGCAGAGATTTCAGACAATTTCCATTAAGTATCTGTCTGGATCTCTAGCCCTACCTCCCTCAGCACTGCCATACACATCTAAGCCGTAAACGAGGACGCCTTCGCTGAGGTGGCCCGACGCGGGCGCCGGTGTCAGTGAGTCAGCCGAGCGCGCCTCTGGAGGAGCAGCCGGCCGGGCGACGGAAAGCCGCGCGCTCGCTCCTTGACCTGAGGCATTCCTCCTCGCGTACCCTTGGGAAGCCCCTGCGCCGCAGGCTTCCTCGTCGTAGTAGAGCCGCCCGGGCGTAGTTCCTCCGTCGCTTCCTCCTCCACCTGCCACGGCCCGGCCCTTCCCGCCCAGCCCCAACTCCACCTCCCCGGCGTTTGAAGGGCGCGCCCCCGCGGCGACGGCGCTGAGGGGGCGGCGCGGAGGGCGAGGGAGGCGCGCGCACGCGCGCAGTGGGCGGCCCCGCCCCCGCCGAGGCCCCGCCCCCGGAGCGGCGGGCGCCGCTGGCCAGTCGGGCTCCCTCAGGCAAACCGGTCTCGGCGGGGCGGGCAGGGGCGCTTCCTCCTCGGAGCTCCGCGCAGCGCCCTCCGCCTCGTCCTTCCGCCCCTGCCTGCGCAGCGCTGCGGCGAGCGGAAGGCGCGCGATGCGGCCGACGGGAGCCGCGGCCGGCTTGGGATCGCCGGCGCGGGACCTGTCGCTGTGCGGAGAGCTGCTGCAGGCCCCGCCGCCCCTGACCTCGTCTCCGCCGCCGGCCGCGCCCTCGGGGCCGCCGCTCCCCGCTGCAGCCGGCGCGACCCTCAGCCGCCTTCCGGAGCCGCTGCTGCGGAGGCTCAGCGGGAGCTTGGACCGAGCGCCCGAGGGCCGAGGATGGAGGAGGCTGGCCGAGGTGGCGGGGAGTCGGGGGCGCCTCCGGCTCAGGTGCGGCCCCGGGACCCCGGGGGGTGGGGGGTCATGTGGGGCGGGGTGAGGCGGGGGGCGCCGTGGGCTGGGGCGGACGCGGCGATGGAGGGTTGGGGAGCCTCGGGGCCGCGCGAGCGGTGCAGGGGCCGCCGGTGGGAAGGGGTGGGGGAACTTGAGTTGCCTTCCAGGCGGAGAATCTGGACCCACAGAGGTTCTAGGTTGGACTCCGGTCGTCCTCTCCCTTTTCCTACTTTCCTCTTGAGATGAAAGAGAGCGGGGTTAACCAAGAATACCAGGAACGGTGTCTGGGGACCATTACGTTAGGGTGGTCATTCCAGATAACTTCAAAAGCGCAGACCTAGATGAAGACCCTAGCAAAGTTAGGTAGGGTTCGTGCAGGTAAAGAGATGGCAGAGGTGAAGGGTTTGTTTGAGATGAAGGAATTCGTGAGGCTTTAAGGTCGAGAGAAGGATGGTGGGAAAGCCTGAAACTAAACTCCCCGTCTTCCTCCACCAAACCCATTTGATTTCACCGTGAACATTCGAGTATAAGTAAGACCGTTTTCTTGGAACTGAACTTCAGGCTCTCAAGACTCCTTTACACGCTTAAGAATTATTGAAGACCCCAAAGAGTTTTTATTGTGGGTTCTGTATGTTACATGCGTACAAACATAAAGTTCAGAATTTTTTAATATTTAAAAAGAAGAATTTATTGCATGTTAACAGGAATGACATGTTTCTATGGAAAAACAAACTTTTCCAAAATGAAAAATGTTAGGAAAAGTGGCATTGTTTGGCGTTTTGAAAATCTCTTGAATGTCTTATCTTAATCCCAGACAACCAGCATCTTTTGTGAGGTCCTACATGCAGTCTGTCACAGGTCAGGTAACACTGGACACTCCAATGTGCATTTCTGAGAAAATGAGTGAGAAACATAACATCTCGGTAGTATTTTGAAAAATTTTGACCTTGGAGATCCTGTGAAAAGGGTCTTAGGAACTGCAGTAGGATTTCCCAGAGCACACTTGGGAAGATCACTGTTATGATTTGGGTCTGCCTTTGAATCCCTTAGCAGTTTTGTAACTTCTCTCATGACTAAACTTTGCCTGTACTGTAATTATTTGTACATGTCTTTATAAACTCCTCAAGAACAGGAAACGTCAGGTAAGATCCTATGTGTTACGCATAGAACCTCTCTTAGTCTATAAATCTGAATTGAGAGAGGAAAATTCATGCAAAAACTCATGCAAAGTTACTTTTTTTAAGTGTCCAATTTTGGCAGAAAGTTTCAGAAGATAAAAAAGATGTCAAACATTTAGCTCCTACTCATAAGGGCTTGGGCTTCCCTGGTAGCTGAGCTGATAAAGAATCTGCCTGCAATCCAGGAGACCCTGGTTCAATTTCTGGGTCAGAAAGATCCCCTGGAGAAGAGATAGGCTACCCACTCCAGTATTCTTAGGATTCCTTTGTGGCTCAGCTAGTAAAGAATCTGCCTGCAATGCAGGAGACCTGGGTTCAATCCCTGGATTGGGAAGATCCCCTTGAGAAGGGAACAGCTGCCCACTCCTGTATTCTAGCCTGGAGAATTTGGTGGACTGTATAGTCCATGGGGTAACAAAGGGTCAGATGCAGCTGAGTGACTTTCTCTTTCACTTTCATAAAGGCTTATGCAGTGATAGACTGTTTATTCTGAGACATTTACAAATAACATGCTAAGTGCTATGTTGCAGGTGATAATAACACCAGGTTTTTATCTTATTAAGCGCTTAATGTATACCAGACATTGTACGATGTGTTTAACCCTCACAACAACCTTGCTTTTCAAAGAGTTGGGGGTTAAACCTGAATAATGACGATTTGGGAATATTTGGCTCTTTAGGGGGAGTAATGATGTGAGGATGGAATCACAAAGTGGTAAATTTGCAAAGTGGGGCAGATAGATGGCATACTATTTTTTTTTTTTCCTGTTCTGGGAAGAACACTGCTTTTGGCTGTTCCAAAAAAAAAATCCAAAATATATACAGTTACTCTAGGTCTGTAGGTTTCTGAATTTCTAGACTTAAAATAAGATTAAAAGTTGTTTTTGTTTGTGTATATGCGGGGTGTTGGGGGTGGCAGGGGGTCAGATTACCAGATCTATGATTGGTTAATTTGTGAAATTAACTACTACTCTAGTTAAGGAAGCCTCTAGCCTTTCATAAAGAGGGTTCTCCGAAGTGAGTACTCCTCTATTTGGCTATGAAGGACAGAGAAGAACCTCAGTAAGGCCCTGCCCTGATGAAACGACTGATCTAATCAAAAAGTGGTGCTTACCTACCTGACATCGGGTGTTCAGTTTTCCTCCCCAAGCCTTCAGTTGCCTACATGCGTGCTAAGTTGCTCAGTCGTGTCCAACTGTTTCTGACCCTCTGGACTGTAGCCTTCCAGGCTCCTGTGTCCATGGGATTTTCCAGGCAAGAATACTGGAGTGGGTTGCCATGCCCTTCTCTAGGGGATCTTCCTGACCCAGGAAACAAACCCTTGTCTGTTATATCTCCTGCATGGCAGATGGATTCTGTACTGCTAGTGCCACCTGGGAAGCCCAGGCCTTCAGTTAAATTTTGTTACAAGCTACATAATGGTATTCACTTTGTTTGAGAACTAATGGAAAAATCGGGGGCCACTTATCTGGTAAAGGGAGGGTAGAGAGAGGACAGTTGCCCAGCCAGAGGAGACAAGCTGCAAAAGGCATGCATTTGTGATGCTGGGGATTTCACAGTAGGAAGTCTGCTGGAGACAGATGGAGTTGGACCAGCCTTCCAGGATGGTGAAGGTTAGCTCAGAGTAGGTTAGTTGTGCTGGGGAAAGTGGAGGCCACCCTGAAGGTTGGAAAACTGGAGAACATTAAGCTCAGATACCTATTGACGTCAAAAGAATTAACCTGACTTAACAAAAAGTTAGCCCTGAGAACTTGGGGAGCTGGGGAATGACAGCTTTTCTATTGGGGAATAGATGCTTTTTCTTTTTAAGACTGAAACAGTTATTTTCATTGTTGTTGTTTAGCCATTTTAAAGTTATTTTCATACCGATGGCAAAAGAGCATCTATGATTTTAATAGTAAAAAGTCCTAAAGGTATTTCTCTCTAGCGTTAAACCCAGGAGCTACAGTGAGTCTAGTCCAAACGGATAGCAGTTCCCGCGAGGATGTGCAGTGCTTTCCTCAGAGTCGCTGGTTCACAGACATAGAACCCCAAAAGGTTGCCTGTCCTGTTTCTTTTCACCTTTTTTCCTCTATACGACTTGCCTCAGACCAGATAAGAATTTAATAAATAAGCCACAGATGTTCTCTCTCAACTGACCATGAGGAATGAAGAATGTTCCCAGATGGTTGTTAGTGATTCAGGATGAATCCTTGCATATAGTTCAGCTTCCCAAAACCATGTACGTATGGGCATGCCCTAAATATAAACCCAGCCCTAGTTCCAGTCCAGTGTTAACTTTTCAGAAATGCACAACGTGAGCATTGTGAGTTATGTTATATTTAGGGGCAAGATGAGGACCTTGGTCCGGGAGACAGCATTTCAGATGGCTCTGAGAAACTGCTTCCAGGAGACGAGGGAAGGAGCTAGCTTATATAGAAGTTTTGCAACAAAGGGCAGGCGGTATGAACATGAAAAGATTATTGTAAATTAAAGACAACCAAATGTCCCAAGGTGGCGCAGAGGTTAAAGCGTCTGCCTGCAATGTGGGAGACCTGGGTTCAGTCCCTGGGTTGGGAAGATCCCCTGGAGAAGGAAATGGCAACCCACTCCAGTATTCTTGCCTGGAGAATCCCATGGACGGAGGAGCTTGGCGGGCTACAGTCCACAGGTTGCAAAGAGTCGGACACGGCTGAGCGACTTCACTTCACTTCACTTCACTTCACTTCATGGAATTTAGCGCTTTCCTATCTATGGGAAGGCTTCCCTGGTGGCTCAGCAATAAAGAGGCCGCCTGCCAATGCAGGAGACACAGGTTTGATCCCTGGGTCAGGAAGATCCTCTGGACAAGGAAACAGCAATCCACTCTAGTATTCTTGCCAGGGAAATCCCATGGACAGAGGAGCCTGGCAGACTGTAGTCCCTGGGGTCACGAAGAACCCATGACTCGGTGACTAAACAGCCGCAGCAAGGTGTACGGGAAGATGCAGGTGTTTGGATTCGGCGCAGTGGTCCCTGTGATATGCGCCCCAGCTGCCCGGGACCAGTGTCCTGTGTTCTCCTCATCGTGAGCTTCCTCTCCTGCAGGCTGGTGGTTGCTAGATGGCAAGTGTTCTTTCCTGAGTTCCCTCAGGGCTCACCAGCACACCCTCCTTGGTGGCTGCAATTGCTGATGACTGTGACATCCTTTGTTTACTGATCCAGCAGGCAATATTCCATTTCTCACCACACTCACCTAATATTGAACACCCTCTGCTGTCAGTGTAGATAAGCACAGGTTCTGAGCATCTTGCCCAAGCTAGTGAATCCTGTGGGAGATGTGGAACATTCTAGCCCCCAAATGGCAGAGCTCTCAGGAGGCTCTAATGCCGTGTAAACTGTCAAGAAGGAGGAAGCTTAAAAATGGGGCTGTGGGACGTGGACCAGGGAAAGCAGTCAGCCACCGCTTATTTGCCATAAGTATGGAAAGGGCTCTTTCAGCTACAAAATCCTGCCCCCGAGCACTTTATGACAGGTTTTCTGCCTATCTCCTCAGTCTCTGCCTCTTCATCTCCGGGTTTTGGGATGCCTGAAGGCTCAGGCATTGTGTCTCTTGATTCGAACTTCTTCATCTAGTCCCTGCCCACCTTGGTGGTAACCTGCTTTACAGATACATATTTAGGTTCACTGCGCTCACTTCACACCTCCAACCCGCCTCTTTGCCTTGAACTCCCAGTGGTGATCTCCCAGTGCAGATCATACGCATAGCACTCCTCTTGAATGACTGATAGGCATCTTAAATGCAGCGCATCCAAAACTCAGCACGCCCTCCGCTGTAAACCTTTCTCTTCCGCATCTCAGCGAAGGGCAGCTACAACCATCCAGGTGCTCAGGCCAAAACCTGCAGTCATTCCTGACTCCACTGGGTCATGCCTCATCCACTGGGTCAGCCTTCTGCCAGCCCTCCAGTGTGTGTCTGGAACCCAAGGTTCTCTGTGACCACACGGGGCCAGGCCACTGTTAGCTCTCTGCACTGTTCCAGCAGCCGTCTAACTTCTCCGCCTCCTTCTTTGCTCCCCACCCCAGTCTGTTCTCTTCAGAGCACGAAGAATCCTTTGAAAACATTAAATCAGGTCTCATCCTCCCTTCCTTCCCATTGGCTTCTCTGTCTCAGTAAAAACACTGTTTAACTCCCGGCTAGCTCTTGAGATGGCCAAAAAGTTCGTTCACATTTTTCTGGCAGATGTTACTGAAAAACCCCAATAATTTTTGGCCAACCCCAAAACATCTCCCTCCCTGGCTCTGCTCTAGTCACACGTGCTTTCTTGCCCTTCCTTGAAGACTGTAGGGCCTTTGGACTTGCTGTTTGCTCAGCCTGAGATGTTTGCCTTTATCTATTCAAGTATTTGCTTAAAACTCACATTCTCACAGAGAATGACAAATAGCATATGATATCACTTGTGTGTGGAATCTAAAAAAGTATAATACAGATTAACTTATTTACAAAAACAGAAGTAGACCCACAGACAAAGAAAATAAACTTACGATTACCAGAGAAGAAAGGAGGGAAGGATAAATTAGGATTTGGGGATTTAAATATACACTATCATACAGTAAGTAGATAATCTACAAGGAGCTATTGTATAGCACAGGTAATCCAGTGGTTAAGACTCCAGGCTTCTAATGAAAGGGGCACAGGTTCAATCCCTGGTCAGGGAACTAAGATGCCACATGGCCACATGTGTGGCCAAAAAACCACAACAAAAAATGAAAAGACCATACCCCAATATAAAATGAAAAGTTTTAAAGTGATTTTAAAAAGTTTTTAATTTAAATATTCAAATGAACTTATTTACAAAACAGAAATAGACTCTCAGATGTAGAAAACAGACTTATGGTTACCAAAAGGGAAAGGAGGGAGGAGTAAGTTTGGAGTTTGGGATTAAAATATACACACTACTATGTATAAAATAGATGACCAACAAGGGCCTACTATGTACTCAGTCTCTTACAATAACCTATAATGGAGGAGAATGTAAAAAGGAATAGATATATATTTGTGTAATTATATACAATTGAATCACTTATCTGAAACTAGTTTAGTATTGTAAATCAACTATATTTCAATGAAAAATTTAAAAACAAATAACATTGATTACATTTTTCTAAAAAGGGTCACCTCAGTGAGTCATCTTCAGATCACACTGTTTAAAATCATCTCCTCCATCCGCGCTAGCATTACCTGTCCCCTTGCTTTGTTTTTCTCCGAAGCACTTATGAGCAGAGGATGGATGAACACAGAGACCTCTGTCCCTCTTCTCTAGAAAAATCTGGGAGGATGGGGGATGTTGTTTGCTGCTGTAGTCTCAATCCCTGGCAAAAATGGCCTGTTTTAGATAATTAAAAAGTAGTTATTGTATTAATTAATAAGGATTCTAAAGTATAAATGTATCAAGAAGAGAAACAAATGACTGTAAAAGCAGTACCAAGGTTTGTACCCTGAATGGTATAGAATATGTTCTATTTGATTACATATTTTTAAAAGTAAAATATAGTTATTTTAAAAAGAACAAGGTAAACCAAATGTGTCTGCATTAAACAATATAAAAAGTTCATTGAAAAAAAAAGTTCAGAGGTTTCCAATTCCACATTTCAACTAACCTTAAAGAAATTACAACTTGGTGGGTTGGTAGTACCAAATAAAAATATCTACAATTATCTGAAAAAAAATACAGATTTTGTTTTTAAGCAAAGTCTGTTTGTTTCAGTAAGAAAACAGTGTTTTTAATTAAATCAGAAATTTCAAATTAGGGCTGGTAGAAACCACTTCAAAGCACAGCCTTACAGGAATGTAACTAAAAAAAGGAAGGAAAGAAATATTGAGTATATATAGACCTCATCTTAACTGATAGCTGGTGCCCATGTGGAAAAATCAGTAAAAGGAAAAGAGATAGAGAACCTTGTTTTTCTCCAATGCCTTTGGTATTGAAAGAGAAGTCGTCGTCTGCATCAATGTAATTTTTCTTCGTTTGGGTTGGGGGGAAGTAAAATGGTCTTTAATTCTCTCCATATCAATATAAAAATTAATTAAAGCATCATTTGGCTGCATTTGACAAGATGACATCTTAATTTCATATATCAGATCTTGATAACCTTTATGAATCATAAAGTGTTAAACATAGAGCATCCTTGTTTTTATAAATTTCATATTAAAATTATTTGAAAAATTGGTAATACTTATGTTGAATCCAATACTGGTTCCTTGATTCAGGCATTACCTGGACTGGTGCAAAAACACTTTACAAGATAGAGGATCGACAGGCATCTTCAGCTTTTGTTTTTGCAATCATCACAGTTACCATTATTTCATAAAAGAAAGGACACTTTGACACTTAAAAATAGGAAAGACAGTCTTAAAGTAGAAGACGATCTTATTGTCCTCACTTTTATGATTTCACCATGGAATTCAGGTTGTGCCTCCAGAACTGGGAACAGTTGACCTGGAACATTATTGTTGACATTTTAACAAGAATTAGTTTTTAGTTTAGTTCAGTTGCTCAGCTGTGTCCAACTCTTTGTGACCCCATGCACTGCTGCATGCCAGGCCTCCCTGTCCATCACCAACTCCCAGAGCTTGCTCAAACTCATGTCCATCAAGTCGGTGATGCCATCCAACCATCTCATCCTCTGTCGTCCCCTTCTCCTCCTGCCTTCAATCTTTTCCAGCATCAGGATCTTTTCTAATGAGTCAGTTCTTCCCATCAGGTGGCCAAAGTATTGGAACTTCAGCTTCAGCATCAGGACTGACTTCCTTTAGGATTGACTGGTTTGATCTCTTTGCTGTCCAAGGAACTCTCAAGAGTCTTCAACACCACAGTTCAAAAGCATCAATTCTTCAGTACTCAGCTCTCTTTATGGTCCAACTCTCACATCCATACATGACTACTGGAAAAACCATACCTTTGACTGGACAGACCTTTGTTGGCAAAGTAATGTCTCTACTTTTTAATATGCTGTCTAGGTTGGTCATAGCTTTTCTTCCAAGGAGTAAGCATCTTTTAATTTCATGGCTGCAGTCACCATCTGCAGTGATTTTGGAGCTCAAGAAACTAAAGTCTGTCTCTGTTTCCATTGTTTCCCCATCTATTTGCCATGAAGTGATGGGACCTGATGCCATGATCTTAGTTTTCTGAATGTTGAGTTTTAAGCCAACTTTTTCACTCTCCTTTTTCACCTTCATCAAGAGGCTCTTTAGTTCTTATTCACTTTCTATCATAAGGGTGGTATCATCTGTGTATCTGAAGTTATTGATATTTCTCCTGGCAATCTTGATTCCAGCTTGTGCTTCATCCAGCCCAGCATTTTGCATGATGTATTCTGCATATTAAGTTAAATAAGCAGGGTGACAATATACAGCCTTGACGTACTCCTTTTCCTATTTGTTGTTCCATGTCCAGTTCTAACTGTCGCTTGCTGACTTGCATACAAGTTTCTCAGGAGGCAGGTTAGGCGGTTTGGTATTCCCATCTCTTTCAGAATTTTCTACAGTTTATTGTGATCCACACAGTCAAAGGCTTTGGCATAGTCAATAAAGCAGAATTAGATGTTTTTCTGGAGCTTTCTTACTCTTTCTTTGATCCCGCAGATGTTGGCAATTTGATCTCTGGTTCCTCTGCCTTTTCTAAATCTAGCTTGAACATCTGGAAGTTCACAGTTCACGAACTGTTGAAGCCTGGCTTGGAGAATTTTGAGCATTATTTGCTAGTGTGTGAGATGAGTGCAATTGTGCGGTAGTTTGAACATTCTTTGGGATTGGAATGAAAACTGACCTTTTCCAGTCCTGTGGCCACTGGCTGAGTTTTCTAAATTTGCTGGCATATTGAGTGCAGCATTTTCACAGCATCATCTTTTAGGATGTGAAATAGCTTAACAAGGATAGAGAGTTAAATATACAAATTTTTAGCTAGAATACTAGTGATAGTAAGCTTTAGAGGATACCACCAGGTTACCAAAACAGTAGCTACTCAAAAAAATTTTTTTTGAGGAAAAGCTAAAACGGTTTTAGAAATAAGCATAACTGAGAAATTAACCTTAGTATTCTTTTAATATTCCCATTTTTTAATATAATAGCTAAATTTTATTGAGTGCTTTTTTTTTTTTTACTGTTTTGCAAGTCATTTATTACATTTTAATCTTTTAGTTATAAGCTACATATTATGTCAGTCTAACCCAAAAGGAAAGCAAGCAAGAAAAAAATTATGGGCCACTGACCACATGCCAGACCCCGTGATTCAATGACCACAATCACACTCTGAGTTATGGTGAACATCATTTTCAAATGAGCAATCTTAGACTTTAAAACCACCTGCAGTTCTCAGGCCAGAAAGTCTTGGAGGTGGGATTCAGAAGACCCGCCAGGTTAGACCTCACAGTCTCTAGAAATATCAGCCGCCCCTGCCACTTGCCTCCCAGTTTCACTGAGGGGTTGAGGATGTCACCTGTCTAGTTTGAGATTAAAATGTAAAGGAAGAATCAAATAACTGGAATCTGAACTTTGTAATTCCAGAATTACAGAGTTTTTAAACTGGAAAGGAATTTGGAGATTTTAAGTCCAAGGGCCCTTCTTTACAGAGGAAGCAAATGAAACTCACAGAGGAAAACTGATCGATTCAATTGAGCGCTTATTATTTGGCACATACTGTGCTAAGTACTTTTAACATGGATTGCCTAAATTAATTCTAACAACCCTATGAGGTAGAGTATTAGTGCTGAAGTTATTTTGGTTGGATGCATGTTTTTCTTTATGAAATAACCAACCTTATCACAGAATTATAAATCTTGGGTGACCATTATATTGTAAAAATGCTATGGCAGCCTTTTACTAAAACTAGTCAAAATGAACGTGGATTAATAATATTTTTAGCCAAATGAAAGCTTGCTCACCTTGTCTCTGCCACAGCTGGGGTACCATATTTATGTTTGACCCCGTCCATCCAGGGTCCCAGGCATTTCAATTATGATTAAAATTCACTCAATAGCCTTTCAGTTATGAATTATTAATATGGGCCAGACAAAATTTTAGGTATTGAGGAATTAAGACATATATTGCTGCTGCTGCTAAGTCGCTTCAGTCGTGTCTGACTCTGTGCGACCCCATAGATGGCAGCTCACCAGGGTCCGCTGTCCCTGATATTCTCCAGGCAAGAACACTGGAGTGGGTTGCCATTTCCTTCTCCAGCGCGTGAAAATGAAGTCACTCAGGCATGTCCGACTAGTAGTGACCCCATGGACTGCAGCCTACCAAGCTCCTCCGTCCATGAGATTTTCTAGGCAAGAGTACTGGAGTGGCTTGCCATTGCCTTCTTGGGTTGGCCAAAAAGTTTGGGTTTTTCCATAAGATGTTACAAGAGAGGGCAGCTGCTGGAAGCCCTGGGGCACAGATGAGGTGTTCTGGGTTGAGGGCCTTGCACAGAAATTGGACCCCAAGGAGGTGAAACGGAAGATGATCGAGGGTGGTGATCTCCATACAGAACTTCCTCATCGGTGTGGCCCTGCTGTGAGTCACCCCCTTTCATCTTAAGGAAGGTGGGCAGCATAGGAAGACTGAACATCACATATGACTGCGTGGAACGAAGAGCCTGGCTGCAGTTTCTGCTCCTGTCTGCAGGTGGATAGGCCCAGGAAGATGTAAGAGCCTCTTTGATTGAATGGACATAAAAATTCTACTTGTTAAGAACAAGTCAATTGACTCTGGCCATGAAATTAAAAGACACTTACTCCTTGGAAGAAAAATTATGACCAACCTAGACAGCATGTTGAAAAGCAGAGACATTACTTTGCCAACAAAGGTCTGTCTAGTCAAGGCTATGGTTTTTCCAGTGGTCATGTATGGATGTGAGAGTTGGACTGTAAAGAAAGCTGAGTGCTGAAGAATTGATGCTTTTGAACTGTGGTGTTGGAGAAGACTCTTGAGTCCCTTGGACTGCAAGGAGATCCAATCAGTCCATTCTGAAGGAGATCAGCCCTGGGATTTCTTTGGAAGGAATGAGGCTAAAGCTGAAACTCCAGTACTTTGGCCACCTCATGAGAAGAGTTGACTCACTGGAAAAGACTGTGATGCTGGGAGGGATTGGGGGCAGGAGAAGAAGGGGACGACCGAGGATGAGATGGCTGGATGGCATCACGGACTCGATGGACGTGAGTCTGAGTGAACTCTGGGAGATGGTCATGGACAGGGAGGCCTGGCGTGCTGCGATTCATGGGGTTGCAAAGAGTCGGACACGACTGAGCAACTGAACTGAATTGACCTTTATAGCTGAAAGATAAAAACTGGGAAGTATGAAGAGAGATCTTATGGTCATCAGTTCAGTTCAGTTCCTTTGCTCAGTTGTGTCTGACTCTTTGCGACCCCATGATCCTCAGCACGCCAGGCCTCCTGGTCCATCACCAACTCCGGGAGTTTACCCAAACTCATGACCATCCAGTCGATGATGCCATCCAGCCATCTCATCTTCTGTCATCCCCTTCTCCTCCTGCCCCCAATCCCTCCCAGCATCAGGGTCTTTTCCAGTGAGTCAACTGTTCGCATGAGGTGGCCAAAATATTGGAATTTCAGCATCAGTCCTTCCAATGAACATCCAGGACTGATCTCCTTTAGGATGAACTGGTTGGATCTCCTTGCAGTCCAAGGGACTCTCAAGAGTCTTCTCCAACACCACAGTTCAAAAGCATCAATTCTTTGGCACTAAGCATTCTTCACAGTCCAAAACCTCACATTCATACTGACCACTGGAAAAACCATAGCCTTGACTAAATGGACCTTTGTTGGCAAAGTAATGTCTCTGCTTTTGAATATGCTATCTAGGTTGGTCATAACTTTCCTTCCAAGGAGTAAGTGTCTTTTAATTTCACGGCTGCAGTCACCATCTGAAGTGATTTTGGAGCCCCAAAAAAGAAAGTCTGACACTGTTTCCCCATCTATTTCCCATGAAGTGATGGGACCAGATGCCATGATCTTCGTTTTCTGAATGTTGAGCTTTAAGCCAACTTTTTCACTCTCCTCTTTCACTTTCATCAAAAGGCTTTTTAGTTCCTCTTTACTTTCTGCCATAAGGGTGGTGTCATCTGCATATCTGAGGTGATTGATATTTCTCCCGGCAATCTTGATTCCAGCTTGTGCTTCTTCCAGCCCAGCGTTTCTCATGATGTACTCTGCATATAAGTTAAATAAGCAGGGTGACAATGTACAGCCTTGACGTACTCCTTTTCCTATTTGAAACCAGTCTGTTGTTCCATGTCTAGTTTTAACTGTTGCTTCCAGACCTGCATATAGGTTTCTCAAGAGGCATGTCAGGTGGTCTGGTATTCCCATCTCTTTCAGAATTTTCCACAGTTTCTTGTGATCCACACAGTCAAAGGCTTTGGCATAGTCAATAAAGCAGAAACAGATATTTTTCTGGAACTCTCTTGCATTTTTGATGATCCAGTGGATGTTGGCAATTTGATCTCTCATTCCTCTGCCTTTTCTAAAACCAGCTTGAACAGCTGAAAGTTCACAGTTCACATATTGCTGAAGCCTGGCTTGGAGAATTTTGAGCATTACTTTACTAGCGTGTGAGATGAGTGCAATTGTGTGGTAGTTTGAGCATTCTTTGGGATTGTCTGTCTTTGGGATTGGAATGAAAACTGACCTTTTCCAGTCCTGTGGCCACTGCTGAGTTTTCCAAATTTGCTGGCATATTGAGTACAACACTTTCACAGCACCATCTTTCAGGATTTGAAATAGCTCAACTGGAATTCCGTCACCTCCACTAGCTTTATTCGTAGTGATGCTTTCTAAGGCCCACTTGACTTCACATTCCAGGATGTCAGGCTCTAGGTGAGTGATCACATCATCATGATTATCTGGGTCATGAAGATCTTTTTTGTACATTTCTTCTGTGTATTCTTGCCACCTCTTAATATCTTCTGCTTCTGTTAGGTCCATACCGTTTCTGTCCTTTATCGAGCCCATCTTTGCATGAAATATTCCTTTGGTATCTCTCATTTTCTTGAAGAAATCTCTAGTCTTTCCCATTTTGTTGTTTTCGTCTATTTCTTTGCATTGATCGCTGAGGAACGCTTTCTATTCTCTCCTTGCTATTCTTTGGAACTCTGCATTCAGATGCTTACATCTTTCCTTTTCTCCTTTGCTTTTCACTTCTCTTCTTTTCACAGCTATTTGTAAGGGCTCCTGAGACAGCCATTTTGCTTTTTTGCATTTCTTTTTCTTGGGGATAGTCTTGATCCCTGTCTCCTGCACAGTGTCATAAACCTCTGTCCATAGTTCATCAGGCACTCTATCTATCAGATCTAGTCCCTTAAATCTATTTCTCACTTACACTGTATAATCATAAGGGACTTGATTTAGGTCATACCTGAATGGTCTAGTGGTTTTCCCTACTTTCTTCAATTTAAGTCTGAATTTGGCAATAAGGAGTTCATGATCTGAGCCACAGTTAGCTCCCGGTCTTGTTTTTGCTGACTCTATAGAGTTTCTCCATCTTTGGCTGCAAAGAATGGTCATAATAGTCCCTTATACCTGTGATATTCAACCTTGACGAATGTTGGTGTAGTTATACATGATGTCAAACTCCCATTTTCTAGCAAGTATTAATTATAAGGGAATTATGTCTACCACCCTCCCAGAAAAGGGTATAAAACAACCCAAATGAACTTTTTGGCCAATCCAGTGTATGCTAGGGTTTCTGTTTGCAAGTAGTAATGTTATCTAGTTGAGTAAAGAAGACATGGCAGCCCACTCCAGTATTCCTGCCTGGGAAATCCCATAGACCAAGGAGCCTGGTGGGATACGGTCCATGGGGTCGCAAAGAGTCAGAAGAGACTTAGCAACTAAACAACAACAAAAAGAAGATGTGCTTATGAAAGGAAAGGTCATGGCTCTAAGGCAAAATGTGTCAAATAGAGCAAGGGTCTGCCACCAACAGCCTATGGGCCATATTCAGAGCACTGTCTATTTTTGTACAGCTCATGAGCCAAGAACATTTTTTTTATATTTAAAATATTATAAAACAAAAACAAAAAGGTGCAAAGATCCTGAGGCCCATATAAAGCCTAAAATATTTACACTTTGGCACGTTACAGGAAAAGTTTGCCAACTTCTGCTATACAAGGTGAGCGTCATTAGGAGACTGTCTGAAGGGATGGTAGCTGTTTGTCCTATAAACCATTTTCCACCACTCGACTGTTTATTCCCTGCCACACCCATGATGGGGCCAAACATATATAACAGGCAGATCGCACTGAAGAAAAGGTGCTGACCTGACTTAAATCTGTCGTTGGCAGTTGTCTCGATTTGGAGCAGTGTTCTCTCAAGGTCCTGGAGCCCGAAGGCAGCCCCAGCCTGTGTTTACTGAAGCTGCTGGCTGAGAAGGGCTGTACGGTCATGGAGCTGAGCGACTTCCTGCAGGCCATGGAGCACACCGAGGTCCTTCAGCTTCTCAGCCCCCCAGGTAGGCCTTCCCCGTGAGCACGTTCTCCAGGAGGTCAAAGAGGCCCACTCAGAGGGAAGTGTCTCATTTGACCAGATGAACTGTGTGAAGAATTGTTGAAACATGGACACATATGGAGCCTCATTTATCCCCCTGGGTTGTGACTAAAGAATGCACAAAAAGCAAATACATAAACAACGGTTGGATTGCTTTTCAAAAAAAAAAAAAACAGCTATAGAAGACATTTTGGGGACAGTTGAAACAACTTGAATATAACATACATGTTAGATATTAGAGAATTATTATGTGATGATGGTGTTGTCATTCTGTAGAAGAAAGTCTTTATTCCAAGGAGGTGCATGTGAAAGTGTTGAGGGGTAAGGTTTCTATAACTTAATGTTGAAATAGTGCAGCCAAGAAAGCAAATACACATGTATTTATTTATGTGCATGTATGTGAACGAGATAAAGTATGACAGGTGTTTATTGTTGAAGTTTTCTGCCAACCAGCATGGTCCTTTTGAAATGTTGAGTAACTCAACCAAATGATTTTTTTTTTTCCCTGAATAAAGCAATATTGAGTGAAGTTGCTCACTTCAGGGTCAGATGTGATGAATAGGAAACAGTGCTTCCTTTCCACAGCTGTGGGTGGAGTTGGTCAGTTACCATGACATCAGTAGGAGGGACCATGTCATCCAGGTCATGTGACAGTAGCCACACTGCAGACCTTTCTCAGGGATGTGGGAAATTAGGGACACGTGGTATAGTGGCGTACTGTGAAGTACATGGACCAAAAACCTCGGTGCAGGTTGCCGTAATAAAGGGAGTGTTTTGGTTCCATCAAAAAGTCTTGCAGCAATTTCGGCTTCAGGAAAGGCAGGGGGCAGCCCTGTTTCCAAGAAGGTGGATTTCATCTCTGCCCTTCCTTTCTTATCATTGACTTCCTCCCAGGACTGACTTTCTACATAGTCATAAGGTGTCTACTAGCTGTTCCTGGCATTTATCCTTGTCTCAGCAAAAATCATTGGATTCTCTAGCAAGTTAACTGATTTTGCTTATGTGCCCATCATCCCTGCACCTGTCACCACCAGCATGATGGAATATGCGAGTTCACCTGGCAGAGAACCAGGAGGGAGTGGGTTAATCAGCTTGCCAGAAATTGTCTTGTCTCATGGATCACCAGACAAAACTGGGTGCTGTGGGGTAAGGATGGGGAAGTGAGAACTCTACTACCAATGGACCCTGGATTGTAAGCCAGGAAGCTTGGCCTCTCAGGCTATCCCCTGCTTTTCCAGGCCAAGTGCAGATGATGAAACAGCTTCCTATAAACACCTCCTTTGTGTTACCCACTATATCGAACACTTGATGAGTGTTTCTCAGGGCGTTTTCTCGGAAGAGGCCTGGTTAGGAATAACTGACTGCTAACGCAGGTCCCATCTAGACGCGAGTGCTCTCCGTCACCAAACAGTAAACCACTCCTTCAGGTGGCGCTTACTAGTGTTTATATCCCCAGTGTCTCAGAAGTACCCAGGCGTTGTGGTGATTGAAACCTACCACAGCCTGGGGCACTCGGCTGTAAAGTTCTGCTTTACAGGGGCCTCTGAAAACTTAAGAAACTTCTGTGGGTGTAAATATAACTTTAACATCTCATTAGGTTTTTTAGCAATTGTACTTAATGACTCTTGTCTAGTCTAGAAAATGAGAGTAAGTGTTCTTTACCCCACAGACCTGGGGGAGCTGCGGAGATGAAGCTTGCTGATCTGTATGAGGCTGCACACTCATCTCATGGTCTATGTTGTGATCGCTGGCCTGAGATGGAAGGTTTTCAGAGTTTCTGTGTGTGAAACAGGGTGGACCGAAATGGAGTCACATATTTATTTGTGTATATAGATATGCCTGAAGGTTTTACCTATTTTCTATTTCGATATGATAAGCCAGCAGCCAGTACAGTACCATCCTAGTAAACTCAGTCATCTTCTTTGGGAAAATCTCTGTTTCTGCCCTTTGTGTTTCTCTCCAAGTAGTAAGATCAGCGCTTTGCCATCAGTGTTCCTTTGCGCAAGTCATTCAGATTTCAGGCCTATAGGCTTTTTCAGTTATACGCTGGGGCTTTTTCACATTTGAGGGGAGACTAGGAAAAAGAGAGCAGTTTCTGCATTACCAGTGAGGCACCGTTTCTGTGAGGTTTTATGTTGGATTAGCCATACATTAGAAATCGGTTGTTACTTGAATGTTCATTATTGATTTAAGAGGAAATAGTTGGGGATCTAATAAAACTCAGTAATTTATAGTTAGCTTTCCTCCTGAATCTTATGTGAATAGTCTAAAACTTACTGTATTTACATTTGTTAGAATATAGAAATTTAAGAATTAAAGAAAAACTTTAATATTTCAATAGGGACATTGAAAATAAAAACCATTGTAATTAAGAATGCAAGCCCTGATAGAATCAGCTTAATGTGGGGTTTTGCCCACTCAGTCAACTTTGCTGTATTCTAATTGTTTTGCTATTCCAGGCATTGTGCATGGTACTGTGAATTCAAAGACGACTAAGACGGTAGTTCCTGTGCGTTCAAAACTCATCATCTAGGAGGGAAGACAAACATGTAATTCATCAAATCCAGTGTAATCGTAAAACAAGTATAAATCTCCAGTTTTTCCTTTTCCGTGTATTCCTGAATCGTGGTGAAAATACAAAGTGGGAATATTCTAATATTTTCTCTCTTTTTTTGATAATACAGTCTCATAAGAGGATATTAGTTCTTATTCCACAAAAAAATCTGATGACTTTACTCTGATTGTCCTTATAGAGAGCTCTGGTTTGAGAGACCAAAATGCTGTAAACCTCCAAACAGGCCTCTCAGGCCTAAATATAAGGAGAAGGGGAGACTTCAGGTTTATTCTAGCCTGAGTTAGCCGTATTCGATTCCCGTTGTTTGTGGGAAGACAGCCACAGATGGCCATTGGAGATGGCTATGGGACCGCATTTCTCAGATGTCTTTGTTTTGGTGGCCCAGACGTAGATGGGGAGGGCTCCCCCGTCTCTTACTGCAACAGTTGCCTTGATGAGGAACTAACTTCTGTGGTTGCTCATTTGAGCTCTAAGCCAAGGGTTATGCACCCCCAAATTCTTGTGCTCTATGGGCTTGGATACCTCATATATTTTGCAGAAGATTGTGATTTATCCTCTTCTGCCTTCCTTCCATTTGGGCTTCTCCATAGCACATGGGCTGGCCAGCTTGCCTCTTAGACTGGTCTAGTCTGCACTTTATTTTAGAAAAGTGACTTATGATTTTTATGAATGGACGGTGTCCTTCCGCATTGTCCAGCTCTGACTCACTGTTTTCCTATTTTTATTCCTCTCGGCGTTTCAGGGGAAATTGGAGAAGGACGGGCATTAAATGAATTCACTGAAACTGTTTTGAACCAGAAGTCTGTAATGATTTTTTAGACCTTTTTATTTTTTTAATTAAAAGGTCAAAGACCCTGGTCTCAAAACAACCACGATTAGCATCTGTAGCCTTGGCAAACACAAATAAACCTAGGTGCGCTATTTGAGATGTTTTTGTCTGGAGTGCCAAGGTATAAGCACCGTCCATTAGGGTTCTGTTTTAAGAGAAACTGTTTTGAGTGCAGACTGATCGGCTCTATCAGCTAGGGTCATGCTCATCACGAGATTTGTTGCCAAGGAAGCCACGCTCTGACCTGGAATCAACTAAGCAGGGGCTGGAGGGTGGGGGACGTTTAGAGAGAATTATTGTGTTACTCGGGCTTCCCAGGTGGCGCTAGTGGTAAAGAACCTTCCTGGTGATGCCGGAGCAGTAAGAGACCTACATAGGGTTGCAGTAGATGGACCCCAGGGCTCTTTCTGCTCCAGTTTTGTGATGCTGCCATTTTATTTTATTCTGACATAAAAGGAGCTTTGCCACGGGTACATTTCAGCCATGCTGGCAGAGTCACGTGGTTTCACTGCCGTCTTTTCCATTCTTCCCCACTCCTTTTTCATGTCAGTTCATTTTTCTTCTTTGATTCCCTGTAACATATTCATGGTTATGTTTCTGATATCAATTTTATTTTTTATTACTTTTATTGTCTGTAAGATAAGAGCAAAGATGGCTATTATTATTCAGTTTCCAAGATAGCTCTGCTTCACGTTTTTATCTTCACAGTTCTGTGAAGGACCAGAGCAGATCTGTCCCGAACATTTAAATTTTCAATGTGAGCACACAGTTATGTGGAAAAGGAGATTACTGGAAGTTATCATTTGGCCACAATCACAGTTGGTTGTTGACAAAAGTAGGATCAGAACCTGACCTGGACTCACTGTCATCTCCAATAATGCTAGGAAGATTCTAGATTGTTTGGGAAGCTTAACTACAGATTATCATACTCAACTCCCTCTTTGACCTACTGACCTCAGTTTTTTTCTTCTTGACAAGTTAAAAAGTACTCAGGTACTAGATCTTCCTTATAAGGAACTCATCTTGTTTCGTGAACAACAGAAATTCCTGAAAGCAGGATGTTAAGAAGGAAAAAGAGGTAAAACTGGAAGGAAGATTAAGAAAGTGGGGAAACAGAAGGGGAGTGCTGGTGAGGGCTGGGAGGGTGGGTTTCGGTGCCAGGACACTGCAGGGGGCTGGTGGCGTGGAAGCATGAGCAGAGTGAGCTGGGAGACCAGGTTAAGCTGCAGCAGATACGAATGTAAATTAACCTGTAGGAGGAAAGTGCATGGACACACACTAGTTGTGTAATGAGGGAAAATTGTTAAAGGAAGAGGGATGATGTTTATTCTGGGACTCTCTGGGGTGCTTTTCAGTAATAGCCTGCTGCTGCTGCTAAGTCGCATCAGTCGTGTCCGACTCTGTGCGACCCCGTAGATGGAAGCCCACCAGGCTCCTCTGTCCCTGGGATTCTCCAGGCAAGAATACTGGAGTGGGTTGCCATTTCCTTCTCCAAGTAATACCTACAAATGCTCAAAATAAAACCTCAAAGGGAGGGTTTTAAATGGAAGATGGTGGAAACGGTTTTTTTGGTTCATGGCCTCTGAAAATAGATGCACTGTAATGTGTACAACAGATCTGTTCCTGGAAAACTTGTGCATTGCATCAGCGTCAAGGGCTTTGTAAGAGAGAATAAGGCAAAGGGAGCCGATGAGGAATCCTTCTGTCAAGTCAAGAATCACCCTTGTTTATCTATGTAGCAATTCCAGCGGGGGTTTTATTGTTAAACGTCTTGAACCGGTTGTTCTACCCAGGTGTGTGTGTTGAAATCACAATCCTCGTGTGCCATCAGACCCAGTCAGATTGTCCCCACCTTACAGGAAATCAAGTAACTTCTTTGACTTCTTTGCAGATGTTATCTGAAAATAGGCTTGTTTGCCAGGAAACTGCGATCGCCCTTTAAAATAGAGCTTTCATTTGTGTGCCTGCGAACACCCTCCCAAGCTCTGTGCCATCTGCCCTCCCGACTTTGTTTCAGCACCTTCTAGCAGGCACCACACGAGGGTGGTTAGAGCTGACCATGGTTCCCTGTCGTGCACTCACATACAACGTGGGAGGAAGGAAATATATGTGGTTGAAACATGGGAGGTATTGTGACTTCTCTCCTTACTACTCACCCAGGGTGGTTTTCAAGTCACACTTTGCCTTTTAGTTCTCAGTCTTTGAAGCAATAAATAATAAAGACATGTCCTTGCTTGCTTCCTGAAGACTTAGACAACGAAAACTGTTGGCACAGGACCGGTGTATACACTGTGAGTTTGAATGTCTGTTAAAAGTTACTTAGTCTTGTCTCCTACAAAGGAAGCTTCTGGAACATCCTGGTCACATGGTCTGCTTCGACTAAAGTCATTCATTGCTTTTTAAGACCTTCTAGAGAGAAAGATTTTCTCCTCTCTTCTCTCTTTGTGTAATAGCAGGGAATCTTCACCAGGGTAAATTCTGAAGCACTGTTGCGGTGCAAGACACACTCCTTCCAGTAAGAGAGACTCACTCTGGCAGAAGGTGGGATTAGTGTGGGAGACACATTAAGGATCTCCAGAAAACTGGGACTTCCCTGCCAGTCCAGTGGTTAAGACTCTGCTTTCCAATGCAGGGAGTGCGGGCTTGTCCCTGGTTGAGGAACTAAGATCTCACATGCTGTGCACTCAGTCGTGTCTGACTCTTTGCAATCCCATGGACTGTAGCCCACCAGGCTCCTCTGTCCATGGACTTTTCCAGGCAAGAATACTGGAGTGAGTAGCCATTTCCTCCTCCAGGGGATTTTCCAAAACCAGGGATGAAACCTGCCTCTCCTGTGGCTCCTGAATTGGCAGGCAGATTCTTTACCACCGAGCCCCCTGGGAAGCCAGATTGCCCATGCTTCAAGGCCCCAAAAAAAGAATCACTGGAAAATGATGATGTGTGAGCTGATGAATGTATCCATTAACTTATTGTGGCAAGCATTTCACAGTGTATAACTGTTAAACCCTCATGTTGTATGCAGTTTTTGTCGGTTATTCTTCAGTAAGGATGGAAGGGAAAAGATCACTGGGATAACAGAAGGCTTGAAAGAGTTTTAAAGCCTAGGAAAACATAGGTTTGCATCCTGGTTCTGCCATTTTACAGTGCGAAAAAAATTAGTCCTGGGGAGGTTAAATAATTTACCCAAGGTAACTCGGATGACTTTATGCAAATGACTTAAGTTCATTTCTCCTCAGTGTAACATTGATCTAATTACCATGGTTATTTTGAAGGTTAGAAATCAAAATGGCAGGCAAATATAAAGCAGTCAGTAAAATCGCTGCTGTAGTCATTTTTATTATTATAATACACATTTGTTCAGCAAATATGTGTTGAACACCCACTGTTCCACTGTGCCAAGCACTGTTCTAGGCATCAGGTGAACCGATGACTAAGACAGGAACTTCTGATTGAGTCGGTGAGATAGTAAGAAAAGAGACTTCAGGGGATGAGTGCAGTGAAGCCCACAAAGCTGGGAGACTATCAAAAGGAAAGAGGGTGGGGGCTTACCCATGAAGAGACCTTTCCCAGAAATGCTGAAGACCTGGATGTTAAAATTGTCTGCCATGAGACACTGGCAGTTGGGGGTTGGGAGAGAAATCCAGCAGAGAACTGGGAAGCGAAAAGGCAGGAAAGAGCTTGTCTTCTGGAGGAAAGAAGCCTGCATGGCTGGAGCGTGGTGGGCAAGGAGCCGGCGGGACAAAGGCAGAGGGGTCCGTTCACAGAGGGCCTTGTCGGCCATATAAGGAGCTTGGGTCGTATTCTAGGTCCAGTCAGAGGTCCAAAGAGGGTTTTTAATCAGAGGAGAGCTGTGGATCAATTTGTTTTAAAAAGATGCTGAGCTGCTGGTTGGAAGTAAGGAAAGAACCTTAGCAGATTGTGGCAACAGTCAGGAGGGGACGGTGGCTTCAATTGGGATCACGGCGTGGGAGATGGTGAGACGTGGGAAAGCCTAACTGACAGGACTTGCAGCTGAATTACACGTGGAGAGGAAGGGAGGGTGCGGAGGGTCTGTCGTGAGTCATTGGAGGCCCAGGTCTGGCTGAGGCCTGGTCTGTCCTCCCAGAGATGGGGAAGCCTGGGGGGTCTAGGAGGGACGGAGCCTCTGTGTCCGGAGGGCTTAGGGACAGTACATCCGAGGTGGCTATAAGGCACCCACATTTTAAAGCCAATTTAGCTACAACGCCTGGATTTATAGTCCAATTTATACTTGTTCCCTTCTGTTGTTTTTGCAAATTTTTTTCTTCCCTCTCTTATCATACTTAAACGTTGGAAGTGAGAATCCTTGCATCTTAAAGTTGTAAGTCACTCCTGGCAGATGAACAGTATATGCAAGCATTAAAATACAGTGTGTGAATTTTCTGGCTTAAGTAAGAGTGCTCATCCCATTTTCTGACTTCAACATATACTTTCCTACTAACATGGATAACAGAATTCAGGAAAGCTGTTACTTCAGCCATCCTGTGCCCAGTTGGCATCCACATAAAGGATGAATGAATATGAAAGCTTTTCCTTGGTAGGAGTTTTAAATTTTTTTTTGAGCGGCTCTGCTGTACTTACTGATTTTCCAGACCCTCAGATATGATAGGAATGCAATAAATGTTTACTCGTTTTGGATTTTGGTTTTATTCAGTATCTTTCCTGCATGGATTTCACATGCCTATTTTGTCTTATATACTATTCTTTCCCTTGAAAGTTTAGTACCTTTCATATATTAAGACTGCTGTTCTTTAGGACTGTCTCCTCTTCAGTGGTAATCTTGTTTTGTTCGTTTGCTTTACTGGGTTGTAGAAGAAAAAGATATGAGATCATGTTCAGGATATGTGAGGAAAAATAAAAATAGGTGTGGGAAATTATGTTTTATAAGTTTTAATGATTATTTCTCCTTTCTGAAAGCCAGCTGGTCTTCCCAGGTGGTGCTGGTGGTAAAGAAACCGCCTGCCAATGTAGGAGACATGAGACATGGGTTTGATCCCTGGGTCTGGAAGATCCCCTGGAGGAGGGCATGGCAACCCACTCCAGTTTTCTTACCAGGAGAATCCCAGGGACAGAGGAGCCTGGCGGGCTACAGTCCATAGGGTCGCAAAGAGTTGGACACGACTGAAGTGATTTAGCACAAACGCCAAGATTTATGTATTAAAACACTGGCAAGTGTAAAATGTCCTAGCCTTGGTTCCTTTTGTATCAGTTATCTGCTGCTGCATAACGAATTATTCCAAGACCAAGAATTTTAAAATCAGCACTCACTGATTATCTCGGAGTTCCTGAGGGCAGGAATCCAGGAGTGTTGAGCCGCTGGTTTTGGCTCAGGGTCTCTCGTGAGGTGACAGCCCAGCCGTCGGCCGGGGCTGCAGCTATCTGAAGGTCCAGGTGGGGCTGGGTGATCCTCTCCTCAGATGGTTCATGCACATGGCTGCTGGCAGGAGGCTGGCACTGCTTTCCTTACGGCCCAGGCCTCTGCAGAGCCATGCAGGTGTCCCCGGGACTCTCAGCGGGCTTCCCTAGAGGGAGTGATTGAGCGAGAGGGAGGGGGAGGCATTCCATTATTGACTCGAGGATTTTTGACAAGAAGCTCCTCTCAGAAGTTTTGCATGTTTGGGGAATTCCCTGGCGATCCAGTGGTTCGAAGTCCAGACTTCCACTGCTGAGGCTCCAAGTCAGGGAACTAAGATCCCACAAGCCATGTGGCACACCCCCTCCCCCGCAAAAGAAAAAGTTTTCCAGGTTTTGATGCTGGTAGTCATTTCTCAGATGAGAAATGTTTGCATCCCATGTATCAAATTTTTATCGGGCTCTTCTGTTTCTCTGCCTTTCTGCTTACAGAATAGTTTTATTTTAATGCTAAACCATAGCATTGGAATTCTTTTTTTTTCCCCCAGTGGACCAGTTTTTTTTTTTTTAAGTCTTTATTGAATCTGTCACAACTTGCTTCCGTTTTATGTTTCATCTTTCTTGGCCAGGAGCCATGTGGGATCTCAGTTCCCCAAGCAGGGGTCTAACTCACATCCCCTGCGTTGCAGGGTGAAGCGTTTACCCCCTGGACCTCCAGGGAATGTCTTTTGAAGACATTTCAATGGCATTTAAACTCTCACTTGTCTTACAAAAACCATGCCCCTACCTGAGTTGAAGTGCTGACCGTGTAAACACTTGTGATCAAGTAGTACCGGGACGGGCACCGATAGCGCACCCCGACTGCTCCCTCAGACAGTTATTAAAGGCACATCCTGATTTCAGAGGCGTTAGGACCTGGAAAAAATATTTCTCAGAACTGAAGAAATACGGCAAACAGTTTTCTCCCCCAGTCGTGGGGGGTGAGGGGGATGTGGTCAATCAAAGTCTTCTGCAGGTGAGTTTCTTTCCTCCTGGTTTTACAGAGCCTGGAACTCACAGACTCACCATCTGATGGGGAAGAGATCTGAATGAGTGATTTATAAAAAGAATGAATATGCAGGTTATTTCCAAAATATTTCTCTTTTTGGTTTCAGAAACATGAACAAGGAAAGCCCCTCTTCTCTGATTCTATTTATATAACTTTTTTTTTTTTTTTTAAGGAATAAAGATCACTGTAAATCCCGAATCCAAGGCAGTCTTGGCGGGACAGTTTGTGAAGCTGTGTTGCCGGGCAACTGGACATCCTTTTGTACAATATCAATGGTTCAAAATGAATAAAGAGGTAATTTTCATGTCTTTTAAATGTTTTTTAATTCCTCTGTCAAAAGAAGAGAGATTAATGCTGGGAAAGATTGAAGACAGGAGGAGAAGGGGGCAACAGAGGATGAGATGGTTAGATGGCATCACCAACTCAATGGAGCTGAGTTTGCTCAATCTCCAGGAGATAGTGAGGGACAGGGAAGCCTGGCGTGCTGCGGTCCATGGGGTCGCACACAGCTGAGTGACTGGACAACAACAAAAAAGAGAGAGAGAAAATCAGTTAGCCTTACTGCCTTTAATATATTTACAGGAATTTTGTTAAAGGACCTGATAGGTCCTTGTTAAAGGGTCAGTGTTATTACTGATGCATTCAATAATCATTACTTTCTAAGCAGTAATAAAATCAGTTCTGTATTCTGAAAATTGTGGAAAATAGGAGTACCCGGGGCAACAATGTTAGCAAACGGGAAACGTCACCAATGCCTTGTGACACAGATATACAGGATTCTTTACAACAGATCGTTCCAATCATAGTCTTTGAAAGGTTTCCAAAGCAACATGAAAGGCAGTATTGTTTTAAGCATTCCACATAACTGTATTGTATCAAAAGATTAGGCTCTTATGGTAGTTTCTGAAGTGAAATTCAGGTTGGTAGAGAGAGACATTTGTTCCTTCCGTGAAAGGGTTATATCCCTGAGCCACCGGACAAATAATTTAAATTTGCATACTGAAATTCTCTTTTCTTAAACAGTCTTTGAGAGGACGTCCCTGGTGGTCCGGTGGTTAAGACACCAGACAGACTCCCAATCTGTGAGGCACAGGTTCAGTCCCTGGTCAGGAAACTAAGATCCCACACGCTGTGCAGTGAGGCCAATTTTAAAAGTAATGATGATAAAAAAAAAAGTCGATAAACGTTTTTTGAGCCACTCTGCCGCTGGGGGTTTCTCAGTGGTCCTGCCACGTCGAGCTCCACTCTCGCGAGCTTCTCTCTTCTCCCTCATCCACCCGCCTCCTTGCGTGCCCTCCAGATGGCACCTTGAAACTCCATTATTCTTTTCAGCCTGTGAGTCACATAACCAAACTTTCTTCTCAACTCAACACTAAAACTCCATTTGCAAATCTGAATTTAAGCTCAAGAGTTGTTCCAAAATGACGTTCTTTCCTCTGATGGAGTCACCCTGTGCCTCAGAAGAAGCATGGGGATTTGCACAGCTTTTAATGTCCTCGCTCACACCCGGGTGAGCCAGGGCAGCCATGAACCACAGCAACAGGACTACGCAGGCACCGGCCGCAGACAGGCCTGTGCTGGGCGCTCGCCTGTTAGGAGCCCCTCGCATTCCTATCACTGGGCATCGAGAGCCTGACTGAGAGGCCATTTTACGTGCCTAGGCTCTCGAGGGGTGGTAACTGAAGTCACATTTACCATAGCTTCTCAGCTGCAGAGTGGCTTTCATTTCAGTGAATGCCTTGGAGGAAGAAATCATGGGCAAATCTTACTATGGTAAGTAGTGGGTTGGCCAAAGAGGTCTTTTGGGTTTTTCCATAAGGTGTCACAGGAAAACCCCAAGGAGCTGTGTGGCCACCCCGTACATCACGTGTGAACTGTATCCTGATTTTGAGAAGGGGAGAAACCGAGGGGAAGAGGCGTGCCCACTGGATTTGAAGAGCTATGAGGGGTTCTAAGGCTCTCACCAGTCAAGTTCTGTCTCAACCCTTAGATTCATAGTCTGTTTCAGGAGGCATTCGTCTCACGACCACTTGTTGGGCACCTGTCCGGGTTCTGAGGCCCAGATGGTGAAGCCTGATGTCCAAGGGCTCTGCCCCCTCCTCTGACAGACAGGGAGTAAATGAGATAACTGTGAGTTAAGAGCTGTGAGGAAGATAACCAGGGTGATACCAAGGGAGACGACACTCAAAAGTCTTAAACAGGAGAAGTAACGGGAGGATTTATGTTCTTAAAACACCAGCTTGCTGCTGCTTTTCAGTCTGTGTGTATTTCTCTGCGCCGGGTCTTAGTTGTGGCATGTGGGACCTAGTTCCCTCACCAGGGATCGGATCCAGGCCCCCCGCACTGGGAGAGCAGAGTCTTAGCCCCTGGACCACCAGGCAAGTCCCCCGACTTCGCTCTTAAATGGAAGCAAGAGCATAACAAAAAGACCAGTTACCTAATGCCCACACTAGACTGGAAATAGCAGTAGTGTGAGCTCAGACAGGGCAGGGCAGACGGAGCAGCGTGGGTGCGTTGCTTTATTTTAGAGACAGGGCTCATCAGATCTGGCGGGCTAAATGCAGAGCCCGAGGGGAGAGGAACAGAGCTCAAGGACGACTCCGGATGCTCCACTCCAGCCTCTGGGGACCTCTTACATGCTGAGGTATTGGAGACTGGGAGAGGAAGAGACTCAGGGTGAAGAGTCCAGAGTGTGGTTTCAGACACATGAAGTTTGCCATGCCTGTTCATGTCTGAATGCATCTGAGTCCCCCGAGGCAGCTCTGAAAGTATGTAGAGGAGAGGAAGCAGCAGTAGAGAGGCTATGAAGAATTCACGAGAGAGAGTGAGCACGGCCAGGAGAGGCTGGTCGGAAGCCCCTGGGAAGGTATTTCAGGAAGAAAAGGGTGGTCAGCGTTTCCAGTGCTGCTGAGAGGTATACGGGTCCGGGGCAGGATATTTGGGATTTTTTTTGTTTGTTTATCTAAGATGTACAGGTACTAGAGGATGTTTTTGAGAGCACTCTAATAAAAGAGATGCTGAAGTAGAGAGAATTGCAGGAGCAAGGCCAGAGGGGGTCAGATTGTCAGACAGGAAAATACTGTACCCTCTCATGTTCTGTCCCTGGGAGCCAGTGAATCAACTGACAGAATACAGATTAAGAAGAGAAAACTTATTCATATGGGAACTTACAGAAGAAGTAGTTCATGCTGGGTTAAAGTTACAGGAAAGGGATGAGAAAGAGCGAGCCTCTAAGGAAGAAACATGGGTTTCTTTAGTAAATACGTACAGAGGGGTTTCTGGGAGAACAGACAGGTGATAAGAAAGTTTGTGATAATATCTATTCATGCGGGTGCAAGTGGTCTTTCCATCTTCTTCATGGCCATGAAACTCCTGTGGAGAAGAGGTTTATAGTGGGTTTGATCGCCTTCCTGGAAGTAAAAGCCACCCTGAAGACGGAATTTATAGTGGCCTCATCCCCAAGAAGTTTCTACTTTTGTCAGAAAAGGAAAGCTCTGAGAAGCCTTCTTTCTGCATCTGTTGAGTCCAAAACGTCTTCAGCTTGAACTAATCTTTGTAGCAACTGTGGAGTTCTGAGTGGTTAGGATCCTCACGCATCCCAAGCCCAAGAGGCCTTTAGTAGGAAGACAGGTTTTTTCCATTTTCACAGGAGAGAGGAGAGCAGCTCTGAATAGGCACGGGCTCAGATCTGTGGTTCGGTAGCTGGAAAAGGTGGAGAAGGCAGTGGCACCCCACTACAGTACTCTTGTCTGGAAAATCCCATGGGCGGAAGAGCCTGGTAGGCTGCAGTCCATGGGGTTGCTAAGAGTCGGACACAACTGAGTGACTTCACTTTCATGCATTGGAGAAGGAAACAGCAACCCATTCCAGTGTTCTTGCCTGGAGAATCCCAGTGACGGGGGAGCCTGGTGGGCTGCCGTCTCTGGGGTTGCACAGAGTTGGACACAACTGAAGCAACTTAGCAGCAGCAGCAGCTGGAAGAGGAGAGATTCCTATCTGAAGTCAGTGGCTGAGAGAAGTGGGGTCGCAGGAGAGAGGAAGTACCCAGGACTGTTCTAGTAGGAAGGCAGGCTAGGTGGGTTCATGTGGGAGGGTGGGCAGGCAGTGCTCAGGGCAGTCTCCATCCCACCTGTCAGATCTTGAGCAAAACAGTCTTGCTCTGGTGCCAGTTCTGAGAAGAAAGAGAGCTGAATTCAGTTGGTTGGGGCTTGAAGAGGGGGAGTGTGTTAAAGTCCTTTGCAAGGGGTCCCCTGTATAAGGAGGCACCTAGTGAAACCTTGGCAATGTGCAGAGTTAGGTGGTGGTGGTAAATTGACGGGAGCAGCTGAGATGACCCAGGCCCGGGAGGAAGGCTTGGGATACCCCTGAATGGCCAGTCCTGTCACCAGCACGTTTCCCATAGCTCTTCACCTCCCAGGCCTCGAGAGAAGTGTGCCGTCAAGGCCTCTACCCTCCGAATAAACTCGGCAGGTGAGAGACTGGGGTCTCGGTAAAACTTACTCATATGCTCACAGCTAATTTGATCAGAGCTGAGATGTGCAGCCAGGCCTGACTTTCTGTGATCTCTTTACTCCCTCATGGTTTGGCTACTGAGCTCATAAATGTTGTGGTTCTCAAGCCTGTAAATACTAATGATCAAACGATTTTAAAGGACAGAATAGACACTTTACTATTAGTGAGTTTTTGGAAGATATATGGGATAGAGCTTAACTCTCTGGTTAACAGATTTGTAAAAGACTGGATTTCAATGACTTCAGTCCTAAATTACTCAACATGTTATTGTTTGCTTAAGGAACAGATATTTTAGAACCGGGAGAAAAAAGATACACTTGTCAAAGCTCCCAGGAAATCATACATTTTGCACAGCACAGTTTATAAGGTGTATTTTGGTGAGTCATTCACTTTTATCCTCTTGTTGATTCTTTCACAGATTCCGAATGGAAATGCATCTGAACTTGTTTTTAACACAGTGCATGTAAGAGATGCGGGCTTTTATGTCTGTCGAGTTAATAATAATTTCACCTTTGAATTTAGCCAGTGGTCACAGCTGGATGTTTGCGATGTCACAGAAGTAACAGAAAGCTTCCAGAGTAAGTGATTAATTGAGTGCTGAGATGGGAATTGCCTCTTTTAAATTTTACTTTAAATGTTTGCTTTTAAATCATTTCAAAGTATCAAAGCCAGTACTCACCCAATATAATGTATATGTACTTCCCCCAGTATAATGTCACCAGTCGTTAAGATTTTATCCCATGTGCTTTCATTCTTTTTCTGTATGGATGGATGGACAGACAGCTAGATAGACAAAGAGAGACATGCAGCTGTTTGGGGAAAAAATGACCTTTCTCAATCTGGCCCTGCTGCTGACCTCTGGAAACTTGCCGCCTTTCATGGGTCTGAATGTTGTGGTCTCTGATTTTGGAGGAGAAAAAAAATCTAATGCAACCTTGCTCACTTTTGAGTTCCTTTCTATACTGTGTTTTTTTTCTCCCAAACTATTGCATTACTCCTGAAAGTTGTGTCATGGAGTAAAGTCTGTAGAGTTGGTACTGGCGTGGCAGGGCATATAGTGTGTCAGTCACTACAATGAAGCCTTTCATCCAGCTGGTTTTCTACTCTTGGCCGGTCTGCTTTTTAGTTCAATAACCAATATTGATCACGGAAAAACCCCAAGGTCTTCTACAGAGTAGCCATCAGGTATTATTTTATTTATTCACATACACAATCAAGAACCATGTTTGTCATTTTTGCCGGACAAACAGCATGAGGGAAACAGACTTTTGTTTTCAGTTGTGTCTTCCATTCTTCTTCTCAATTTAGCTTTTCCCACAACTGAAAAAAGTCTCTAGGAATAGTCATGATTAATTAAGAGAGTGGTTTATATTTTTTTAGAATATTTCAGTGCATGTAATGAACTTTCATGTTTATGAATAGAATATTGTTCATTCAACAAATATTGTTGATCACCTGCAATGTGCTACACACAGAATTTCATTGTTACCACATCTGATTGACAAGCCCTCTGTCCTCAAGGCTCTTAAAGACTGACAGATGAGCCTTCAATAAAAAATGCTTTCTGATATCTGTCTTGGGAAGAAAAGCTAGGGATAACCCATCCTTATTTATTCAGTGCTAATAGCAAAACTCCTGATTTTAAGAAGGCAAGTTAAATCAAACAGCAGAACATAGAACTTTCTGTTTTTAACATGAATGTCATTAAGATGTTCAGTCCTTTGCTGTACCAAATATGGCTAAGCACATTTAGAAACCACGTGAACTATTCCCCCCTTGAATATATAGTGCATGCGAATACTTTGAGAAGTTCTGCAGTAAAGAAATCTGTCTAACTTTGTTTAACCCAGAATGTTCTAAACTTATTTGTCCCTAGCATCCTTTTATCCATAGAACATCTCTTAATATTTCTAGAAGTGCAGCAGTTTTCTGAAATATCGTTTGGGAGATTCTATTAAAGATCGTGGGAAAAAAAATGAAGGATGAACATGAAAGCATTTTTTTTTCAATTAAAGTTTTAAAAGTTTTTTTTAACTTAGAACTTTATGTTCATTGCTATTTTTCTTTTAATTTAAGGCAGTTGGGATGGCATCTCTGAATCCAAGTTGCAAATCTGTGTTGAACCAAAGTCCCAAAAGCTGATGCCTGGCAGCACGTTGATCTTACAGTGTGTGGCTGTCGGAAGCCCCATTCCTCAGTACCAGTGGTTCAAAAACGAATCACGATTAACGCACGAGACAAAAAAGCTATACATGGTAGGAAGTTGGTCTCGGGGACATTTGGGGTGGTTAATATGTGAAATAAATAGTATAATGAAAAATCACAGTGAATAGTGATTCATATTTGGGGTGTTTTCAAGTTTTGTATTTTTTCAAGTTCTTTATTATCCACTATTAATTGATTCTTCTATTTACAAAAGGACTAGAACACTATGCCAGCCCATATGTAAGTGCTTACGTGAAAGGTGTCAACTGGTATCGCATCAGACTCACTACCGTTAGATGCACTGTATTATTTGCTTGCTAATACTTGACCTAATGTAAGGAATGGAAAAAGTGGAGGAAAGTCTGCAACGTTCAGTTCTGTAGGGCTTAAAAAAATAACAATTTTTCTCCAAGCCATTTTAAATTAAAATTAAAGAGTCTGTCAATATGTGCATGTTCTGATACTGACTTAGGTACCTTATGTGGATTTGGAGCATCAAGGAACCTACTGGTGTCGTGTATATAATGATCGAGAGAGTCAAGACAGCAAGAAAGTAGACATCATCGTAGGTAAGCAGTACCACTCGGGGTTCTGACCAGTGGAGCCATATAAGATGAAGGATGCTGAGCAGTGGAAATTTTATTCACCCATTCTATTTAATGGTATGTTAAGCATCCGGAATTATTTTTGCTTAAATAGAAATTTGAGAGAATGCATCCTAAATTCATAATGAGGATTCACACATAAAGAACAGAAAAGAACCCAAAAGGATTATTTATTTAGATCTTTTTAGTTTTTTATAGTTTATATTAAACATTTATGGCAAAAAATGTATTCCGAGCTTTAACTAAAAAAAAACTCTGGGTTTAATGGAAAAAGATTTTTAATAAAACATTATTAAAGAAACAAACATCACAGATATATGCAGAATGATTATTAATCAGTAGTGCTGCTTACGAAATACATAATTTAAGAGTTGGTTCTATTTCAGCTTCATGCATTTAGTGATGTTGTTAATAGTAGGTGATATTAATGCAGTTGATATGTATGTTGGTTTGCCAGCATATTTCTATGATATTTATCTCTGTTTGCTTGATGGCCGCCCTTCCTAAGACCATGAATCACAATGTATCCCATTTGTTTTCTCTGGAACAAGGAAGAGCAGATGAGGCCGTGGAATGCACGGAAGGTAGCGTAACCCTTTGGTTTGGAAGCGAATATCCTGCGTGCTGGTTCCTTGGGGTTGGTGGAGTGCCCTGACCTACTGAGTCAGTGATGGAAAAAATGCTAGCTGCAAGAAAAGATTTCAGTGCAAGGATACTGTATCTTAGTCTTCAAGGGTTCATAAATTGCCCCAGACACTATTCAGTTGACACGTTATTAAAATAACTAATTTCCAACAATCTTACGAATAGTGAACAGTGTGATTAATTCTTAATGTTCATTTTTGTCTTAATAAAATTTAAAAAAATAGATGGCTATCCTGTCATGGATAGTTGTTTAGATCATTTTATTTATCTGTTTGCCATGATAAAATGCCTCTCAAATGCAAACATAATTTCTATAACAGTTTCAGGACTGGAAATTTATTGTTTAATCCATTTTTATGTAATAATAAATATACTGTTTTAATATAAGTTTATAAGATCCATTCTTTGAAGTTATAAGACTGTAGATTAAGGTATCATGTCACCTTTACCACACTACACAGAGAACTGAAAGTTATTTTAACATAAACTTCTAATTTGTTTTGACTAACCAAAGCCTTGCACGTGAGTTGTAATGAATAAATTTTAAAACTTAAGTTACTTGCCCCTAGTGTGGTGTCACACTGTTTTGCAAAATGAGATTTGTGGAAGCAAAGTATTTTTTCAATTTCTGCCTCTTTAACCTATTATAAAAATCTTTGGCTCTACTTGGGCAAAGTAAGAAAATAATGTCACCTCTTACGTTTCTTGGTTTCCCTGTCCTTTGGATTGCTATGGTGTCACTCTGAAGTTCTGAAATTACTGTCTTCGTCCCAATCATAGTTGCCAACAAGAATTCTCTAGCATAAGGGTGCACTGTAATCCTGTGGTCTGTGGGCCCTGCATGAGGGAATCTTTGTAAAGAGATCCTAAGCAAACTCCTCTTCCTTCTTTTTCACCTAATTGCATGATTTTAAAATCTCCTAACATTGCAGACCTCTAAGAAAAAATGTAAACTAGCATCGCTAGTTTCAGGGTGATGCATGTCAGTTACCACCTAGCTGGTTTTTTACCTGTAAGATTCTCCCTATAATTTTGCAGTGGCAAACACACTATTAGATAATAATTTTCAAACAAATCTGTTATTACTCCCAGAATTTCAGATGGAAAAATTAGATCCAACTTTTCTTTCCAAAAAGTCTGCAATGTTGAGGCATTTTATAGTTGGTGGATGGGCACACAGCAGCAATGTCCTAGAGCATACCTTATCTTTTTTACCTATAGAAGCTGATGTGATCTGTTTCATTTTATGTGCTTTGTTACAGATCCCTGATTGGGACGGAGGGTAGGGGTTCAATAGGTGGGATTCAGGGTTTTTTTAAGGGCGGTGAAAACACTGACAGTTGTAGTGGTGAATACATGTGTGCAGGGTTTAGACCATTTAGGAGGTCAGAGGAGGGGAATCCCAGAATGGAGTGAGACTATGACAAAAGAACCTAAACCTGGACTTGGGTGGTCCTGTGGTTAAGAACCCACCTGTCAACGCAGGGGACACAGGTTCGATCCCTGGTCCAGGGAGATCCCAGATGCCTCGGTGCAACTCAGCCTATGCGCCACGACCGCTGAGCCTTGCTCTAGAGCCCGTGGGCCACACCAGAGAAAGCCCTCGCATAGCAATGAACGAAGACACAGCACAGCCAGATAAGAATCTGAGCCTGTTAAAGTGGGTGAAGCAGCCTCACTGACTACGGGATGGAAGAACAGGTGCTGGCCTGAGTACCTGGAAAGGAGTGAGCACAGAGGATGGAAGAAACTATGCATATGACCCCGTGTTCTAGCAAATACCACTGTGCAGTGGGTTTTGTATCACAGAAATTACTGCACATTCTATGAGCAGTATAGCATTTGTAATTTATTGTGAATGGTAACTTTTATCTTCATAAAATTTGTAAAGGAAAAATAGGTAGCTGTAGTGTCATAAGTATTTGCTTAGATGATTCTCTCTCTCCGTTAGCCAGAGGCTGTATGCTGTGTGTAGTCACTCAGCCTTGTCTGACTCTTTGCAACCCTACAGACTGTAGCCCACCAGGCTCCTCTGTCCATGGAATTCTCCAGGCAAGAATACTGGAGTGGGTTGCCATGCCCTCCTCCAGGGGATCTTCCCAACCCAGCGATCGAACCCATGTCTCCCACATCACAGGCAGATTCTTTACCATCTGAGCCACCGAGGGACTACGGGTTAACAATTCTGAAACCACAATACCATTAAAAACACATTCCACCCTTCTAACATCAGATATATCCTGATTTAGAGACATTCCACAAAATACCTAATCGGTAATCCTCAAAATATTCAAGGTTATCAAAAACAAGGAGGGTCTGAGAAACTGTCACAGCAAAGAGAAACCCAAGAAAACACAAGTAAATGTGACGTGGTGTCCTGAACAGGGTCCTGGAACAAAAAAAGAACATTAATGGTTCATTAACTGTGACAAATACGCCTTCCTAACGTCAGATGTTAAAAATAGGGAAAGTAGGTGGGTGTATGCAGAAACTCTGCGCTGTCCTCACAGTAGTTCTATACATCTTAAACTGTTCTAAATTCAAGTTTATTTTTAAAAATATCATTTGAGGTTTTTAATTAGTTTCAAGAAGTGTATAGTTGAGGCCATAGACAAACCTGTCTCTTGATTGTTTTTGTCCCATAATTAGCCAGAACATCTAAAAAACTTTTATCAAATTAAAGATGAGTCTGTTCAGCTTTTTTGTCATTTGATGAACATAGTAATAGCTTAGGAGTCCTAACTGATGTCCACAATAGCATACTCCCCTCCTCACAACGTTCATGACTTCTCATTTAAGGTATTTAAAAAATTCTAACCTGATAAAACATTGTAACACAATTTAATAGCACAGAGTCAACTTCTTTGATCAGTCTTCCTAAATGCGCTAAATTGGCAGTTAAATTATTTAAAGATTATTTCATCTGTTTTCTCTTATTTTATTTTAGATGAATTGACGAATCTCGGGCATCCTGGTGAGTAAGGCAAACATAAAGCACTCATGTTAGAGTTCCAGGTTATTGAATGCAGCAACTTAAAAAGACACTAGCAGTGTTCTTTTGCTGTAGCAGTACTATGGGGGGTTTTTTTCCCCTTGATTGACATATCATATTTTAGGGTTGAAATCAGTACTTAACATGAAGTTCAATTTCATGCAAGTGAAAATATTAAAAACACTCTAAATTGTAAGACTGTAGTGTAGAAAAATAAATATACTGAGGCAATATAAAATATCAGTGTATTTCTTTATCATTGTGAATGACTGTAAATAAAAAAGGTAGGTATATGGAGAAATGCATGAAATTAATTTGAGAGATGCGAAGCAGCCAGCCTATGAAAAAGTGACAGAAGTGACACTTCTGAGCTCGCCAGACCCCTGGGTCCCCGTTCAGAGCTGCTCGGGCATTGAACATGTCTGAACTAGTTGGGTGGGTGTCCGTATCGGAAGTAAGACTACTGTCAGTGGGGACTGTTGGTGCTCTGCAGACGAGTGGTTGGTCATTGGCCATGAAGAGACTGATAGTTGGCAGGAATATTTATCATTCTTTGGCCAATTTTGTGAGAACCGATTTCTGAACAAGTGAAGCTAAAGGGCAGGCTTGCCTGAGGTGAAAGGCATAGTAATCGTGAAGGCAGAGGGCATGCGTCCAGGCTGTGGGCATTCCGAAAGGCACTGAGGGAACCTCTGACTCTGAAAATGAAACCTCGAGAGAGTGGGATCAGACGGGAGCTACATCAGTTAATATTTGTAGCGATCCCTCTTATTTCATGATGTGTTGTTTCTCGTTGTTGTCGCACCATAACTAGTTTGCTTAGTTTTGCGCCTATGTTTTGTTACTAAACATCTCTTCTTGTGAGCGATGGTTGGGCTGTGCTGATTACTATAAGCCCACGAGACAAAGCAGAAGGGCCCTGTTACCAGGGTGTCATTCCTGCTGGGCCAGCCTCGAGCTCCAGGAAACCTCCATGAGATTTGCTTCCAACACTCAAAACTAAGTGATGTTGGAACAGCCATCCTCGTCTTGTAGCTGATTGCTTCTCTTGACCTGGTTAGAGTTCCCCTTCTCCTAAATTTGTCTGTTATTTCATGCTCTTCAGTGAGCCTCATGAAAAGCTGTTTCAGGAAAACTTTTGCATACCAGCACCACTAAGCTTCTGAAATTTCCCCAACATTTTTCATTATATCCTTGCTCCCCAAGAATTAGAAATACCAAATCATGTAAGAAAAAATTGTATGTACTTTAATTGGACTCTTAGAGCATATATATTATTAAAAATGCAAACACTTACCCTGTCTATAGCAAGAGACACATGACCATCTGAAGTCCATCTTCCCCAGCGTGTCTTCCTGCATGGTCCCTGAGAGTTGGAGGTATTTCATATTGTGTACAGATGATGGCAAAGAGCATGACCATGGAATGAGATCTCCTAGCTTCCTAACACGGGGCAGGTGACTCAGTCTTTCTCTGCCTTAGACTCCTTACCTATATAGTGGAGGTAATAACAGTATATACCTCACAAAGTGTGGTTGTTTAAATCAGTTATATTTACAACACATGCAACAGTCCCAGGCCAGCATTCAGTAAATGTTAACCATTCCTGCTGCTCTTCATGGCCACACCAGCTGTTTTCAGGCTGTAATTTCTACCTAAATGTTAAAGAGTATCACCCTCAGCTGTAGTAATCAGTTACCAGAGCCATTCCCTGCCCCTGACTCCGACCCCCATCCAGGTACAAGTTTTTAATCAGGAGCCTGAACACCTCAAAACCATAAGCTAGCTGCAACCATCCTGCGTTTTGGCGTACTACGGTGGGACTGTCACTGCTGCTCTCTAGCCCCGGAGATGCGTCACGGATAACAGCTCGCTCACCCTTTTTGTTTTTATCTTTCTGTAGATAATCAAGAGCAAACGGTTGACCAACCTTTGGGTAAGTAGAGCTTTAAAACGCTTGAAAATGAAAGTGTCACTCAGTCGTGTCCCACTCTTTGTGACCCATGGACTGTAACCGTCCAGGAGCCTCTGTCCCTGGGATTCTCCAGGCAAGAATACTGGAGTGGGTAGCCGTTTCCTTCTCCAGGGGATCTTCCTGATCCAGGGACGGATTCTTTACCATCTAAGCCACCAGGAAGGCCCTGTAACCAAATATAATTGTAGCATACAACTCTTTTATGGGGCTTATGAAGGGATTTGAGACTTTTAAAATTGACAACTTGTATAAACATTTGAATAATATGTTTTAGTTTGGATATTTATAAAAGAAAGTATATATAACATTGTAATTAGCCTCCAATTAAAATAAATTAAAATTTAAAAAAAAGAAATCATAGGAGACTTTGAAAAGATTATGAGGGACTTCCTTGGTGGTCCAGTGGCTAAGACTTCATGCTGCCAATTCAGAGGGCCTGGGTTCAATCCCTGGTCAGGGAACTAGATCCCACATGCTGCAACTGAATATTTTCTTGCCACTACTAAGACCCATCACAGGCAAATAAATAAATAAAATTTTTAAAAAGATAAAAAATAAAAAGATTGTGGATTCAAAAAATAAATAGATAAAAAGATTATGAATTCAGTTTCTGAGACCAGGTCAGCTTCTGTGGAGTGATTTCTGATTTGGCAATGTACAAAAAAATACACATAAAAGCAAAAAGAAGCATGTTTAGGTCACACAGAAGTGACTAATACTGTATCTTGATGGGGTTAGAGGTTAGGAAAGCACCTGAGAGGTTGCAATAGCAGTTCTGCATGTTGAAGGATGGATAGGAGAAGGGCCTTCCAGACAGAGGAAACGTGAAATCCTAAAGAAACGTCGCAAAGAAGACAGGGTGTTTGTTGTATTGGGGAAGGTGCAAGTAACACACCATGCCCACAGAGCGGTGGTCCTCGGCCTTTTGGGCACCAGGGACCTGTTTCGTGGAAGACAGTTTTCCCATGGACTAGAGGTAGGGGGATGGTTTGGGGATGATTCAAGCACATTACGCTTATTATGCACTTCGTTTCTATTATTATCACATCCGCTGCACCTCAGATCATCTGGCATTAGATCCTGGGGGTTGGGGACGCCTGCCCTAGAGTGGGAAGAGCAGGAACTTAGAGAAGCAGATCAAGACCAGGTCGTGAGGAGCCCTGTTTCTCAGACAAGCCACTGGAAGGAAGCTTTGAAAGAGGGGTGAGCTTGTCCCTCCGAAAGACCAGACTTGTATCAGTGTATAGAAAATGAACTGGAAGGGAGACATTGTTTAAGTTAAGAGAAAAATTGAGACTGTTGCAATAGTCCAGATAAAGAAATGATGAGGCTCTAAACCAGGCTAGTACGAAGTCAGTGCAGAAGAAGACAGAACAGGTTCCGGAGACCTTGAGGTGATAGAATCGGTAAGCTGATTTCATCACCTCACTCTAGGGTACAAAAAATACAGAGGTGTCACCATGCCTGCTCAGATTCTTGCTTGGGCCACTAGGCAGGTGGTCGTACAGCCCACTGAGTTAGAGAACACAGGATCACAAGCAAGATTCAAACAGCAGCGGACTCTTACTCTGGGCCTAACCAGCTTGGGGTGTTTGTGTCATGTCTAGGCAGGGTACAGCAGGCACCGGCGCACATGGGTCTGGAACTCTAAGGAGAGGCCAGGCTCAGAGACACGGTCAGGAGTATCATTAGCATGGAGGCGAAGGCTCACAGCAGGGAGGGGAGCTTCCATGGGACTGTTCAGGCTGTGCAGAAAGGGCACGAACTGGGGCAGGCGGTCCCGCACAGTGGCTTCAGACAGAATCAGCTGCAAATTCAGGTTTATAAGCTCTCTCAAAAATGGTAGCTTTTGAGTGACAGCTGTAGGCTGTGACTAAATAGTAGCTGTCCCCTTAAAAGGGCATATGGCCCTCTATTTTCCTGTCCTGTAATATTCTCAGTCTACTTCACTCTCTCCTCTCCTCCCCGACCCGTGGTCTCACGAGGTGATTCACTTTCTTTTGCACGGTAGTTGAGTCCCCAGACCGGAAGCTCTCAGGACTTCTTAAGGTTTGACCCAGAACTGGCAGAGTGTCCCACTACATTATGCTCAGAGAGGGCCACAGGGCAGCCGAGACTCGGAGCTGGCGGCAGGGGGCAGGTGAGGGGGCCGCACTGTCTAAGGAGACCGTGAGGGGCCACCCTTGGGGGCCGTCTCTCACCACAGCTGGAAGGGCAGCCTGGACTAAAATAGAATGGCTTTGTCGCCAGACTAGGGAGCTTGGGCTTTATTTTGAAGGACGTAGAAAGACGAAGATCTGACGCACGGGACCACCAAGGACTGCTGGTCACTCAGACGTGGCATCAGGGCTGTCACCGACAGAAGGCCAGAGGCTCTTTATTTAACAGATGCTGACGGACCGCTCAGTGTTACCAGCTCCTCCTCCAGTTGCTCATTTTTGGATGAAATGAGTAGCACACTATTAGAACAATCAGATGTGGAATTAATGGTGTAACTTGCACCAGTGTTTAAACAATGAATTTCATTATGCTTTAGAAGATGTCTAGGATCATACAGTGAAAATATCTTTCTGAAGTGGTTTTATTCTGTTGCTTAATCAGCTGGCGTCTCTGTTCCCTTTTTCCAGTGAATGGTATGTGTTCAAGAAGTTGTGGGTGGCTCTTACAGTAAATGTTTTTCTACAGAAAGTTTCATTTATTTTTAATCACTTGAAAACCCATCATAAGTTGCTTATATAGTTGTTATTTTGAAGTTTTCTTTGATTCCTCATTCTTATCTCCTCAGCTTCAAATTTCACTGTTTCTTTCTCTGTCATGCCTCTGACTTTTTCTTTCCCTTTCTGCTACTAATTCCTGGAACCAGACCTTGTCATCTCCTATTTCGGCCACCGCAGTCTACTTCTCTGTTCTAAATCCACCCCAGTTCAACTATCGTTCAGGAACTGTTTTGCAAGTAGAGTGGGCAAGGTAAGTTACTGACCCATCATCTTTATTCCCAAACTCAAGAAGATGCCTCAAGACATTTTAGGAACTAAGCCTTAAAATTATCATTGGGGGACTCCCTGGAGGTCCGTTGGATAAGACTCTGCACTTTCAATGCAGGAGGGGCAGCTTCGATCCCTGGTTGGGGAAGGAAGATCCCACATTATCACTGGGGAAAAGTCTTTGAAGAGTTATGGTCAATTATTGATACATAGATTTTAAGCCCCATGGTTCTCAAGTGGCTAAACCCTTACATCTATGTACTGAACCAAGTGTCCTTTCCAAACAGATGACAAAAGTAGGGATCCTAGCAGGAGCAGCCTATATGCTTAGTCTAACAACTGTTTCCTCCCCACTAAAGACCCCAGTGATTTTTTTCAGTTACATATCTCGTAACTTTTTTTTGCCAGTAGAACTTAGCATAGGATATATACTAAATTGTCATAATATCCCACCAAGAAATCTGTGCAACACAGACTCTACTCTGAGGATCTCACTGGGAAGCCCTGGTTGGGGCTATAATGACGAAAGGCTGGAACCCCAGGCTCCAGGTCCCCTCACTGAGGAGCAGGTTAAACCGAGTCTGAGTCCATCAGTATATTAAGATTGGCTCTGAACTCTGATAGGGTTAATGGGCTCAGAAAACAATGCTCTGAAATATTTCTGTGGATTAGCCAGCTAACGTCTTGGTATATAATGGGTAAATTAGTGTAACAGTACATTTCTAGTTTATTTAAGAAGAAACTTTAAAAAAAAAAAAAAAGGAAATAGAGGTGATAATAAATCTTATACTGCCTCCTAATTGAAATCCACCCTGAGTATTCTCAACATTTTTTTTTTTGAGTTTTAAAATGAAGGACAGTAGAGGCTTTATGTCTGAATTTTCCTATTAAAATAGTCTTGAAAACTGGCCTTTTCTTTGGGATAGGAGAAGAAATTATCATTTGTACCGGACTTAAAGTGACTTTTATTGAATCAGAAATGTGGCTTAAGTGCCATTTAATTTTTTTTAATGTGTATACTCATAAGAATAGGCAGTTTGCAAGGTCTCTCTGAAAATGTGAATATAGAGCAAAGATGCCAGACAAGGGGGATTCTCTGGCAGTCCAGTAGTTAGGGCTCCACACTTTCACTGCAGGGCCCGGGGTTCAATCCCTGGTTGGGGAACTAAGAACGCACAAACTGCACGGTGAGGAAAAAAAAAAATAGTATTTGAGTCTTCTCACAAAGTAGGGTATTTTGCCACTTTGAGGGAGACGCTGTCTGAGTTGGTGCTAATTTTTCTCCAGACCTTGTTTAACCCTTGACCTCAGTGTGGAAAAGGAAGAAATCTCCAAAGAGATTTTTGGTGACATTAGTCATCTTAAAGGCCTGAAATCAGATCACGCATTGTAGCATTGAGTCAGCAGTGTGGCTGTGCCTGTTTCATGTAATTTATAAGTGATCTCCCTAGCGCTTCGTGACGGGGGTTGGTCACCAGGTCCTGGCCAGCGTCAGGAGGTGGCTCTGCAGCCGGCCAGCTGGGGCTGCCACACCCTCCTGTTACACCTTCTCCGCTGCTCCCTGCTGTTTCCATCACAGATTTAGACCCCGGCGTGTGCTGGACACACCCTGCTGCCAGCCCTCGAGGGAAACCTCAGATTTCTGGCATCACGCAGTCTCAAGTCTTTACTTCTAACTCCTCCCATGCTAGCAAGAGTATGGTTCTGAAGACCTCTTAAGCACTAGACCGTGCTCAGCCAAGCTGTATACCAAATAGGGAAGGGAAGTCGCTCAGTCGTGTCCGACTCTTAGCGACCCCATGGACTGCAGCCCACCAGGCTCCCCTGTCCATGGGATTTTCCAGGCAGGAGTACTGGAGTGGGTTGCCATTGCCTTCTCCGTATACCAAATAAAGCCAGCTGATACTTTTGAAGGCACAGGTGTGCGTCTTTTCAGGCTTCCCAGGTGGCTCAGTAGTTAAAGAATCGCCTGCCGATGAGGAGATGTGGGTTTGATCCCTGGGTCAGGGAGATCACCCAGAGGAGGAGATGGCAATCCACTCTAGTATTCTTTCCTGGAGAAACCCGTGGACAGCGGAGTCTGGCGCGGCTGCAGGCGATGGGGTCGCAAAAATTCGGACATGACTGAGCACGCAACCCATGGATCTTTTTGCCCCTTACGACAGAAAAGCTCTTTGTATGAGACGACGTCTTTAGCAAACCCTCAGTTCACTAACGGAGAAGGCAATGGCACTCTACTCCAGTACTCTTGGCCTGGAAAATCCCAGGGACGGAGGAGCCTGGTGGGCTGCAGTCCATGGGGTCTCGAAGAGTTGGACACGACTGAGTGACTTCACTTTCCCTTTTCACTTTCATGCCTTGGAGAAGGAAATGGCAACCCACTCCAGTGTTCTTGCCTGGAGAATCCCAGGGTTGGGGGAGCCTGGTGGGCTGCCGTCTATGGGGTCGCACAGAGTCGGACACTGAAGCGACTTAGCAGCAGCAGCAGTTCACTAAGGTCAGAAAATGAACTGCTAAGATAGTCATACAAGAACTCTTCACACTGCCCTGAGGCAGCCGCATCTCACCCAAGTGGGAGTTTTCTTTAAAGAAGGAGCGAAGAGGAGACAGCACAGCAACGGAACCAGAGAGCAGCACGTGTGCAGCGGGTGCCGCTCTGCTCTCTGCCTTGCTTTCCCCTCGCCTGCTCTGATGGGGACTCTTCCCGTCCCTCGTTTAGGTATTCCTTTTGTTTCTGGCCTCTTCCATTATCAGCAGAGCTGAACTGAATTTGGTAGGAACCCAATTCCACACATTCTTTATTTAAATTTGCTCTAAAAGTCTATACTGAGCATTCTTTCCTTCTGTTATAAATCAGTACAAGTATTACTGTGATGTTAGTTACTGCAGTGTTATGCTTCAGGTACAGCTATTATCCTTTGCCCGATTTTCCAAAGCATCAGTTACGTTTACTTTCAGTTGTCTGACTCACCAGTTCCTGAATTCCTCAGTAGAGTGCGTTGGTCTACTACATAAAGTGATAGCCTAGCTATAAATGAAATGAAACGATGAAATCTTGTTTGTAAAGCCTTTCTATTGAGTTTTATTTTTAGATTTTATATTCTCCTTTAAATGTCTCCCCCTCCTCTTTTTTTTTTTTCAACAGCAAAGGACAAGGTTGCTCTTTTGATAGGAAATATGAATTATTGGGAGCATCCCAAGCTTAAAGCTCCTTTGGTGGATGTGTATGAATTGACCAACTTGTTAAGACAGCTAGATTTCAAAGTCGTTTCACTGTTGGATCTTACTGAATATGAGATGCGTAACGCCGTGGATGAATTTTTACTACTTTTAGACAAAGGAGTCTATGGTAAGATACTTATCATCTTCACTTTTGTAATTATCCCCTTGTCTTTTAGTTGTACAAGTTAGGTTGAGAATTGAAAAACAGAGAAAGGCATGGCAAATGGACTGTTGAAAAGTTTTATTCTTGTAATAAAAGATGGATTTGATCTTCATTCCTTAGTTCCATATGACTAATTAACTTGATGTCTTTACTTTCATGTCTCAAAACAATGTTGTTCTTAGTAGAATTCTTAACCTATCTTACGTGATTTCGTTTCATTGACTACAAGAACTACAGTAAAGTTCAGTGACCAGATAGCAAATTGTATATTCATATATGTAAAGTACTAATATGCATGTGTGTGTGGAGCATAAAAAGTTGTGCCCGAATGTACATTCCCCATGTTTGCTTCCGTTTTCTAACTGTTGCATGGCATTTTCTGGCCTTTTAGTGGGAACTAAAATTTAACAAGGAAATATTGGTGAGTGAGACATATGAGAACAATCAGTAAACTAAAGTTCTACTCAGATACAGTTAAAGATGAAAGTGTTAATTGCTCAGTTGTGTCCGACTCTTTGCGACACAATGGACTATAGCCCTCCAGGCTCCTCTGTCCATGGAATTCTCCAGTCAAGAGCACTGGAATGGGTAGCCATTTCCTTCTCCAGAGGATCTTCCCGACCCAGAGATCAAACCCGGCTCTGCAGCATTGCAGGCAGATTGTTCACCATCTGAGCCACCAGGGAAGCCCGGGTTAAAGATGGACCTCCTCAAAAATACTAACAGTAAATTTTTTTAAATGTTTTTTCTCATTCTTTCATTTAAATATATTAAGAACCCTACATTTATGGTAAAGATTCTTTAAAGAGAGAGTATGCTGTCAGTAATAAGCCGTTTCTTTGGTGATTTTCTTTTAATGGGCATAGCCACAAATATGGGACAGCCAGCTGTCACTCTCTGAGCCGTATTTTTCAGAGTTGTGCTCCCTGCGATGCTGTGTAATAACATCCAGCTGCCAGGAAAGTAACATTTCCAGACCTGCTGTCAGGATGCCGCACTAAACCAAGTCGATTTGGCTTCTATATCTTTCCAGTTACTTACTTCAATAATTCCTTTATTTAGCCTTTTTACTTCTAATTAGACTAATATGATGAGGCAAACTTGATAGAAATGCTAAAGGTTCTCAGAGTAGAGGTTTTTATTTTTTAATTAAATAAACAAAGATGAATATTTTTTAATGATAAAAGGTACAATTCACAAAGAAGATAGACATCGTTAGACACCTAACAACAAAGAAACAAAGATACTCAAAGTAGAATTTTTAATGGAAGAAAAAACTAATTTTCTTTCAAGATTTAGCACATTACTGTATATAGGATGGGGGAAAATCTTAAAATCTCAGGAAGTTTTAAATGAGTTTCTTCTTAAGTAATAACGATTACAGTTGCTACACAAGTGAATCAGCAAAGTAAATATCTCAGATTTGGGACTTCAACATTATTCTGATGTTTTAATGTAATCTTAATTTATGAGTATATAAAGTAATCTCTGAGAATCCATTTTTCTTATGAAAACAATAGAATATACAATACAAATGTGCCCCTGTGGTACTTGGTCTATAGTTTTAGTCTCTAGTAAGGTGGTTGGTTGATTAATTTTATATTACATAACTTATCTCAGTTGTTAAGTGCATAGATGGCTTAAACAGGAAAAGACTTCTAAAACTTTCCCAGAAGTAATGAGGTGCAAGGAAAAAATATTTACCAATTTGGGTTTTGAGATTGGTGAAGTATTTTAAGAGTTAGGAAATTATATGAAGAATTATGAATTTGATTATTTACTCTCATTTCTATTAGCATTATCACCTTGACTTTAAATCCTTTTTAGCTTTTTAAATCCTTTTTAGCTTTTTAAATCAAAACTTTAAAAAATAAAATCAAAACTTTTAATTGCCCCTGCAAACTTGAGAACCAGAAATATTAAAAGTTCTAGCAAGAAGAATTTACCTTATGCTGAAGCTTTGCCCCAAAATAAAAACAGCTTGAAATATAGAGTAAAGAGGCCCGTGTTCAATCCCAAGTCAGGGAACTAGATCCCACATGACACAACAAAGATTCAGTGCAGCCAAATAAAAATAAATAAAATATATATTTTTTAAAGCTAGAAAAATGTTTAAATACAACTGATTGATGTCTTAACAGGGTGGTTGCATTATATTTTGAAGTATTGTGAATATCCCAAACACCAGACACACCTTCTTTCAGTGTAAGTGTGGCAGAGGCCAGAGGGCATAGGCATGTCCCCTGGGCTGGGCCCTCACGTCCAGCTGGCAGCCCCGGGGACCAGGAGTACTTTGGGGGGCAGGAGAGGCAAAGCCAGAGTCACAGGAGTTTCAGAAGAGCAGCGTCAGCCTGGAAAGCATGGGCACTCAAGTTTATGCCCTTCTGTATTATACTGCCCTTGGGTTTGTGAAGGAAATAAAAATTAGCAGAACAGAACATATGTAATTCAATGTTTAATCATATATAAGCATTAAAAACACAATCTAAAAACAGGAATAACTGACCTATTTGTTACCTATCTTTGAAAATAAATAAGGATAAAGGTTTCAGTTATATAGAAAGCTAGGATGGACACTTGGCTTAGTGTCTGCCCCACCTAACACTTCTCTACATTCATCACTTGCTGCAGCTGAGCTGTGCTTCAGTAGAAAAGAGGGTTCAAGGAACCTGGCTAGAATAGGGCCAAAGCCTCACTCATGCTGGAATCACTCGCGTCAGTGTAGCTCAGGGGTTAAGCAGGAGACCCAAGAGTCACCAACCCCGGGCTCAGTGCTCTGGCTTTTCTGCTTACTTGCTGTGTGTCTGTGACCAAGTTACTTCACTTTCCTAAGCCAGAAAGGATGTATACAATGGATAGACAAGTTAATGTGGTTGTTACAGGACAAGTAAGATTAAAAAAACCACCATGTGTCTGACATGCTAAAGCCTCAAAATACTGTAGCCGTTGTTGTCGTAGTTTGCTGAATTCAGATTTTCCTTCACAGATAGGGGATTTGGGTAACATTCCACTTCAGGCCTCAATAGAGAAATCAGCTTTTATCTCTCATTATGTATTAAGGTTCACCCTAAGATTTCATTGGGGGCAAAAAGTTTTTAAAGATATGGCATGGTGAGATCATGGAAAAACCAGTATACCAACATTTTTTTATTTTCTGAGAGTAACAACGCAAAAGCCAGCAGAAGATTGTAAGGAGACAGTATAACCTAGCGCAGCAGCTGATCCAGCTGGCAGCTCACTTCTGGGAGTACCCCTTATTAGTCTTGTGAAGTGGGTGAGCTGTCGAATGCCTCCATGTCTCAGCTTTTGCATCTGTAAGGGGGAGACGATAACATTTGCTACCTCACTATGAGGTACATGTCGTGAGAAGCCTATGAGATTATTGAGGTAAAGCGCTGGCTTCCAGCAGCGCCTGATGCGTACATAGTAACCGCTCTGAAGGTTGCTGGCGGTGGCAATGCTCATGTTCTAATAAAAGCCCTGTGCCAAGTGCACGGCAGCGCCACTCAAGTGGGAAAGTCTTCCATGTAGTGCCGCTCAAGTGGGAAAGCCTTCCATGTAAGCAATTGTTTTCTTTTTAGACAAAAAATAAATATCTCTGACAGACTGTATCCTTGGGAAACATTCCCAAGAAATAAAATTCCTAAAAGATCTATTTTATAAGGTTTTATTTCTAACCCCATTGAATTATTTGATATTTTAAAAGAGATCCGTTTTGTCCTTCTATCCTTGAGTAGTAAGAGTGGTTTAAATATACAAATAGTACTAGAGATGGAGTTTTTAAGATACAGTGATTTGGTCTAGTTATTTTACATAAAAATGCTTACCCTCCTGCAGTATAATTTGTGTGTAGACTTTGATGCAAAATGCCTATTACATTTTTCATGAATTGCTCTGTGTTGGACAAAAGGTATTTTGTTGTCAGTGCCTTAATTTCAGTGATTGCAGACCTGGGCATACAGCATTGAAACACTGGACCACGCCTAGCTTTTCCTGCATGATGGAGGCTAAACCCTCCCTCCCTTGAAGTTGCCTCCAAGTCAAGCCTTTCTTAAGCCAAATGTGTTAAATGACACAATGGGAGCCCGCCAGCCTCCTCTGTCCACGGGATTCTCCAGGCAAAAATACTGGACTGGGTAGTCATTTGCTTCTCCAGGGCATCTTCTCAACCCAGGGATTGAACCTGGGTCTCCTGCATTGCAGGCAGATTCTTTACCATCTGAGGAAATTATAAGCCCCCTAATATAATGGGACGGGGAAAACACTGTGTATGGAATACAAATACCTATCAGCTATATGATTTTAAGCAAATTATTTAATGTTTTAAAATTTTATTTTCTCACCTATAAAGTAGGTCATTTAAAAATTGTTACAGGTTAAAATCTGATCATGTTTATGGAGGTGCCTTGAAAATAATGAAAATGCCATGCAGATGTAAAAATCTCTTTATTACAGTTACTTTTCTCAAAGAAACTGTGTCTACATAGAACTGCAAAGTGTCCGTGAAAGCCTGTGTGTGATTTGAAGTGTCAGCGCTGCCGTAGGATTTCCCAGCAGGGTGGGGCTGAAGTGTGTTTGGAAGCTGGAGACAAGTTGATAACTTGCCCAGGGTCTGAACCTGGGATCAGCCCAAGCCTTGGCGAAGATTTGGGTAGAGGGGAGAGAGCGCGACCTGAGTGGGGCCATGGAGATCGCAGATAAGCGTGTCTTGCTCTGGAAGCAGGAAAGAGACGGACGGGGAGAGGAGTCAGATTGTGAATACTTGACAGTGTAAATCTGCACTTTTAGAGAACACGGGTCTTTTCCTCATTTTATAAACATTTTTATTTAACTATAGTTTATTTCCCACGTTGCATTAGTTTCTGCTGTTCAGTGATGATTGGCTCTGTATACACAGACCCTCTCCCTGCCGGACCTCCCCCCCAATCCCCCCGGCCCTGCGGTCCCACTGCTCCAGGTCACCACATATCCCCGAGTGAGCACCCTGCCCCGCGCTGCACAGCAGGTCCCAGTTCAGTGGTTTTCAGTGTCTGCACAAAGCCATTCGGTCACCTAACTCCAGAACTTTGTCATCAGCCCCCAGACCCCGTATCCACGTGTGGTCCCTCCTCTGTCCTGCTGACCCCAGGCTCCTGACAGCAGCAAACCGCTTGCTGCCTCTGGGTTTGTCTCCCGAGGACTCTGCTAGGAATGGGTCACTCCCTGCCAGTCCCTCTGGGTCTGGCTTCAGTCACTTCTGGCACAGTGCATCCAAGCTTCCTCTGTGTTGTAGCGTTATTTTTATGACTAATCATCCATTGTGTGGATAGAGAACGTTTCGTTTATTCATTGATCAGCAAATGGACATTTAACCATTCTCCACTATTTAGACATTAGAACTAGTGCCACTGTGAACATATTGCGTGTGCATATTCTTGTGTGGACGCGTGTTTTCAGTTCTCCTGGATATTTACCTTGGAGTGGCATTTCTGGGTCATAGAATGCTAAGTTTTGCTGAGGAACCGCCTGATTGCAGAGGGCCTGCACTGCTGTATACTCCTGCCAGAAGCAAACGAGGTTTCCACTTTCTCTTCATCCCTGTCAGCCTTCGTTCACGCCCTTTGATGGCAGCCGTCCTAGCAAGTGTGAAGTGGTGTCTCGTTGCTCTGTTCTGTGTCTCCCTAATGGCCAAGAATGTTGGGCGTCTCCTCCTGTACCTGTTTGCCATTCATATGCTCTCTTTGAAGAAATGTTTATTCAAGTCTGTTGCACGTTTTAAAATTGTCTTTTTATTGTTGAAGAGTTCTTCATACATTCTGGATACAAAGTGTCCTTGCAGATACATAATTTGTCCTCACAAATACTTATCTATGTGGACATGTTCTCCCATTCTGTGGGTTATCTTTTCACTTACTTAATTTTCATTGATTCACTAATTAAACCCACTGTGTCGTGATTTTCTAAACACTCTGATTGACAGTGATAATTTAATTCCTTCTAGGCTGGTCTCCTTTCTGTTAGCTGTCATTCCAGGGCCAGGCCCTGTTGGTCTCTGTGCCCGCTGCCTATAACGCACCTTCCTTCCTCCCTGCCTTTCCAGACTGTTCCCTTTCGCTCAGGACCATCTGTCGTCGCTTCCCCTCACGCTGGTGCTACCCTCGGCACTTTATGCATCTTGTACAGCATTGCTCTAATGCCGTGATGTGTGCTATTTAATTATACGCCAGCTTTTCTGTGCGTAACTGATAAGGTGAGCATGCCTGAATGAGCTGCAAGACCCTCAGGGCCAGGAGCTCTGTGTTCATTTCTTTTTCGTCGTCCTTGCCACATACATGCTGATGAACACCCACAATGAATAAACCAGTGTGTGTCCATTTTGTCATTTTTTTACCCAAAATGATATGTATGAAAGAACCATTTTTCTTATTTAAGTAGGAATTCAGGAAAAGTTGACAACCTGGATCCTGCCCTGTGGGACCAAAGGAAGCAAGTTGTAAAGAATTAGCTTTTTGTTGTTGTTGTTCCCCTTCTAAATGCCTTTTTACTGTTTACTGTAGAATACTAAATGAAGAATTCATCACTTCAGACCGTTGACAGAGAAGAATCAGTGGGCACCCGAGAGTGCCGGCCTAGGGGACTATGTTCACAGCCATTCCTAGCAAATAGGAATGTCAAACATTTTTATAAGGACGCCCACACTGAGTTTTTTAAGAACAAAAACAAACTTCTTTCCAAGGAAGTGTTTAGAGTTGCTTGGTGTGGTTTTTTATAGTACCATTTCTCAGTAAAGAAATAATGACTCATCTGTGAACACTAAAACTAGCACAGATTTTAGATTAATTCAGACTATAAAAGTAAATTATATGTATACCTGCATAACAAAAAGAAATAGCAATCTATGAAATGAGATTTCCCTTCTCTGCCTAGGAAAAGCTACATGGGTAATTTTCTAAGCCCTAATATCGTAAGGAAATGCTGTGGGATCTCTTACACCTGGCGTGGCAGTGGCTGCTCCCTGAATTGTGTTTATTCCTTCATCAGTTAAACACCCACTAAACCCCTGCTGTGTGCCAGGAACACACAGATAAAAGTGAGACTGCCCTGCCTGGAGAAGCCCTGGTTTCAGAGACCACAGATGAGTCACAGGAGTCCTCAGCCTTGTTTGGTTTTAAGCATCCTGAGGTGAAATTGCATTCCGCGTTATACCATTGGTTACAGATGTGTCGTTTTCATGAATTAAAATACACTTCAGAGGAGCATCTTTTTTAAAATTTCTTACATACGTATGGTTGAATTATCGTATGATAATCACTGCTGTACAGCAAAGTGACTCAGTTATACATATATATGTGTGTGTGTGCTTTCTTTTTCATATTCTTTTCCATTATGGTTTATCACAGATTACTGAATATAGTTCTCTGTGCTGTGAGTAGGACCTTGCTGTTTTTCCGTCCCGTATATGCCAGTTTGTATCTGTTAACCACAGACTCCCAGTCCAGCCCCTCACACATCCAGCCCCTTGGCCACGAGTCTAGTTTCTGCATCCACGTTTCTGTTTCATAGGCAGGTTCATTTATGCCACATTTTAGATTCAACATACAAGTGATCATCTGGTATTTCTCTTTCTGACTTGCTTCTCTAGTTGCACAGGATAGCATCCTGATGTTGGTTTAAAATTCAGTACTTAAACGAAGACTGTTGCCAAGATAATTATCAAGGCAAATTCAGTTAACACTTGAACGTGTTTATAGTTGCATCTCTCTTAAATACGTATGCATTCATGTCAAGAAAGTAAGTCGTGGTTTTGTTTTAAAGACTGCTGCCTGCTCAGATTGCAGTTTCTCCGTTCTTGCTTTTCAGGGCTGTTGTATTACGCGGGACATGGATATGAGAACTTCGGGAACAGCTTTATGGTCCCTGTGGATGCTCCAAATCCGTATAGGTCTGAAAACTGTCTGTGTGTACAGAATATACTGAAACTGATGCAAGAAAAGGAAACGGGACTCAACGTGTTCCTGCTGGACATGTGCAGGAAAAGGTAGACTCCAGTCTCCGCATGGAGACTTGTTGGTGGCAGGTAGACGTCAGCCTCGACTAGCTAAATCTGATGGCAAACCCAGGAAGCCTTCGAACACTTAGAGCTGCTGAATTTTAGATTGTGGAGTGAGACTGATTAAGAAGAAAACTAGAGAAGAGATTTTCTCTGTGTTTTCAACTTCCTGCCTGCTCTAGAAGTGACGAGCAAAAGGGCATGGGTACTAACTCATAGTAGAAAAGATACAGCCCCTCAGCCTGCCTTTAGAACATCTTCTACAATCCCTGCAGCTGTTCCTCCAGGAATTAGCAGAATCAAAACTCAAAAGAGTGGGGGCCCTTGGCATCTTCTTGCTTGCTCAGCTTTAACCAATCGAAATCCAATGCCCAAGTTCAAATGTAACTCCAGTTTTAAAAGCTAACAAGGAAAAAGGGGTGATTCTCTGCTGTCTCAGTCACTGGGGAGTCCTGGATTAAATTTGGTAAATACATAGCTAACTAGATGATTGAAAGTGATAGGTTCAAAGTTCCTTTATGTGTTACAGAATAGTATATTTTTTCACTGTATTATTATTTGTGCTCTTTTAAGAATGCCATTTTAACTTTTTGTATTTGTATCTGTCCTTTTCGTCTTCTGCCTTTTAAATAGAAATGACTATGACGATACCATCCCAATCCTGGACGCCCTGAGAGTCACCGCGAATATTGTCTTTGGATACGCCACGTGAGATTTCAATGTTGGGGATTCCGTCATTCTTTGATGACTGTTTTTTTTAATACAGCAGGGTTCGTGTGTGCGTGTGCGTGTGCGTGTGCGTGTGTGTGTGTGTGTGTGTGTTTTACTGTCCTGGCTCTTCGATGCTGCACAGGCCCTTCCCTAGTTGTGGCAAGTGGGGGCTACTCTAGTTGCAGTGCGTGGGCTTCCTATGGTGGTGCCTTCTTGTTGCAGAGCCCGGGCTCAGGACTCGCGGCGCACACACTTAGTTGCTCCACAGCATGTGGGATCTTCCCAGATCAAGGATCAAACCCATGTCTCCTGGCTCGGCAAGTGAATTGTTTACCACTGAGCCATCAGGGAAGCCCAATGACTTCTTTTTGATTGTAGATTAGAAGCCTAGAAATATCCATAGCCATCTAGGCATCAATTTGCCTCGATGTTCTTAATACAAAATTTTAAATAATTGACCTCAGCGCTTTAGAGCTTGGCATCTTTATTCTAAGCCCCAAAGCACTTAATTCTTGCTTAAAGGTCAGTTCTTTAATTAAGATGCCCTGTGAGAGGCAGGATAGTACATGAAACTCATTAGTTTTTATAGGAGCCTCATGGGGCAAGTGTTTGCTTTTTTTTTTAATGTCTGTCTTTTCAGGTGTCAAGGAGCAGAAGCTTTTGAAATACAGCATTCTGGGCTGGCAAATGGAATCTTCATGAAGTTTTTAAAGGATAGGTTATTAGAAGAAAAGAAAATTACTGTGTTACTGGATGAAGTTGCAGAAGGTAAAGTAAAAACTAAAGAGAATGCTACTTACGGTTCTGAGTATTTTAATCCTACAGTCATTGTGTGGGTTTGGAATTAGTATCTATTTCATAGAACAATGAAATAGTTTAGATAATGTTTATAAGACTCTGCTTTCCTTATTGGCTTAGCTGTATGTATTAGCATAGCATTACTTTGACTTGTAAGGCTGAGCCCAGACATGATTGTGAAATAAATGAAGTTTAATCCTCAAAACTCTCTACCTTGTTTTAATACTTAGTGCCTGATGCCACCCAGTCTGCTTATTTGGAAAAAGGAGAAAAACAGTTGTCCAATGAGCATTTTCTTTCAGGGTCAAACAAATGAAACTCTGTGGACATCTCGAGGCCCTGTGGGAAAAGGCTGGGTTCTTTTTTTTCCCTTTGGCGAATGTGGGAGTTTGAAGCCCTGCTTGAAGGACGGGACCCTGCGGTCTGCCGCCACGCGGGTCCACCGTCCTGCTGCTCCCTGCCTTGCCGCCTGGCAGTGCTGTGCTCACGTCGCTCCCCGAGAAGCACCTGTTACAGCAGTAGATCGACACGTCTCTCTTTAGCACCATCAGTCGCTCAGCTGTGTCCAACCCTTTGCTACCCTATGGGCTGCAGCCCTCCAGGCTCCTCTGTCCGTGGAGTTCTCCAGGAAGAAATACTGGAGTGGGGTGCCATCCCCTTCTCCGGGGATGTTCCTGACCCAGGGATCGAGCCCAGGTCTCGCGCATTGCAGGCAGAGTCTTTACCTTCTGAGCCACCAGGGAAGCTCTTAAGTCATATTAAAAAGAAGGCAGTTATTTTGCAAACTGGCTCCCTAGAAAATAGAGCTTCATGGATGTTCCAGAGATGGCTTCTGAATGTTTCACGACCTGCTCATTAGTCACATTCATTTATTTTCATGTTTTTATCAGTGTAGATCCCTTAGCTGGATCATTTGACTTCATTGCTTTCCCCTTTAATGTAGACAGCCAGGGCCCTGACCCTCCTTCTTCAACCAAAGAAGTTCTGCTTTTATCTGTTTTACATATTGTGTGGGCTTCTATTTAAAGTTCTCATTTGAAGACAAAGTTCCGGTGCCTAAAAAAAAAGTCTTTGGAGTGTCAGTTATTTTCAAAGTGAAATATGCAAACATGCTCCCAAGACTCTAAAATGTTTTATTCTAATTTTAATCTATCCTATCTTAAAACTTAATAAAAAGCACCAGTTCACCCACCTGTTGTTCCGTCAATAAATGGCATCCCAGTATATTTGAACTTCTGGATTATATTTTTATTTATATTTTATTATACATTTGAGCTTTGAACTCTTCAGGATAATTTATTCCGAATACTTTCAGGCTTTCAAAGATCATAGGCCAAACAGTTGAGGAGAAAAACCACCTTTCCAGTTTCAATTGTGTGCCAGTGAAACAAAAGGGGAAATAAATTGGTTGCTGTTATAAGGTTCCTGCTATCAATCTGTGACCCCAGATTTTGGGTTTTGTACTTGAAACAGCATTATTATGTTGCTTGAAACTGCAAGATAAATTCTTTCCTATGTAGTTCTGGCAATATGGCATTTAAGGTACCTGAATGCCATCTTGCTCTATAAAACTCCACGATCTGCTAGAAAAAAATATTTATTCAATTAGTGATGTACTTTTTAATAAGTCCCTTGGAACATACTTCTGACGGTTTTTATTATGAGTTAGATGTTCAGCATGAATCTCAGACTTTGACAGTAACCTACATTCGATTATATGTTCCCTCTATCTCTTTCCTTACTCCCCTTTCATGGGGTTCAGTTCAGTTCAGTCGCTCAGTCATGTCCAGCTCTTTGCGACCCCATAGACTGTAGCACGCCAGGCCTCCCTGTCCATCACCAACTCCCAGTTTACTGAAACTCATGTCCATTGAGTCAGCGATGCCATCCAACCATCTCATCCTCTGCTGTCCCCTTCTCCTCCCGCCTTCAAGCTTTCCCAGCATCAGGGTCTTTTTAAGTGAGTCAGTTCTTCCCATCGGGTGGCCAAAGTATTGGCGTTTCAGCTTCAACATCAGTCCTTCCAATGAACACTAAGGACTGATCTCCTTTAGAATGGACTGGTTGGATCTCCTTGCAGAGACTCTTGAGAAGACTCTCAAGAGACTTCTCCAACACCACAGTTCAAAAGCATCAATTCTTCAGTGCTCAGCTTTCTTTATAGTCCAACTCTCACATCCATACATGACTACTAGAAAAACCGTTGCCTTGACTAGATGGACCTTTGTTGGCAAAAGAACGTCTCTGCTTTTTAATATGCTGTATAGGTTGGTCATAACTTTTCTTCCAAGGGGCAAGCGTCTTTTAATTTCATGGCTGCAATCACCGTCTCCAGTGATTTTGGAGCCCAAGAAAATAAGGTCTGTCACTGTTTCCACTGGTTCCCCATCTATTTCCCATGAAGTGATGGGACCAGATGCCATGATCTTTGTTTTCTGAATGTTGAGCTTTAAGCCAACTATATCACTCCTTCTTTCACTTTCATCAAGAGGCTCTTTAATTCTTCACTTTCTGCCGTAAGGGTGGTGTCATCTGCGTATCTGAGGTTATTGATATTTCTCTCGGCAGTCTTGATTCCAGCTTGTGCTTCATCCAGCCCAGCGTTTCTCATGATGTACTCTGTGTATAAGTTAAATAAGCAGGGTGACAATATACAGCCTTGACATACTCCTTTTCCCATTTGGAACCAGTCTGTTATTCCATGTCCCATTCTAACTGTTGCTTCATGACCTGCATATAGATTTCTCAATAGTCAGGTCAGGCGGTCTGGTATTCCCAGTCTCTTTAAGAATTTTCCACAATTTGTCATGATCCACACAGTCAGAGGCTTTGCCATAGTCAATAAAGCAGAACCAGATGTTTTTCTGGAACTCTCTCACTTTTTCGATAATCCAGCGGATGTTGGCAATTTGATCTCTGGTCCCCCTGCCTTTTCTAAAACCAGCTTGAACATCTGGAAGTTCGCGGTTCACATATTGTTGAAGCCTGGCTTGGAGAATTTTGAGCATTACTTTACTAGCGTGTGCATCCTTCTAAATCTTATCATTCCCTTGATTTGCTTCTAACATAGTTTTAATTGAGTTTATATATGTCTGCAAAAAGTAGGAATATTTTAATTTGTGTGCTTAGTTGTTCAGTTGTGTCCGATTCTTTGTGATCCCATGGACTGGGGTCCGCCAGGCTTCTCTGTCCATGGGGGTTCTTCAGGCAAGAATACTAGAATGGGTCGCCATGCCCTCCTCCAGGGGATCTTCCCAACCCAGGGACGGAACCCAGGTCTCCCACGCTGCTGGCCGACTCTTCACCGTCTGAGCCGCCAGGGACGCCCTGACTTTCCGTAGTTGTTTTGTAACTCCCCTCTCCCTCCGACCTTCCTGTTATTCGTGAAAGACAAACATTTGGAATCTCTTTCTGAGTAAAAGGGATCAAATCTTAGAGTTTTATGTCTGTTTTCCCAGATAAGAAAGTACTTTCCAAGACCAGATGTTATTAGTTTATTTTTATTAACAATATTTACAGAAATAGGATGAATTTCAGAGAAGGCAATGGCAACCCACTCCAGCACTCTTGCCTGGAGAATCCCATGGATAGAGGAGCCTGGTGGGCTGTGGTCCATGGGGTCGCTAAGAGTCTGACACAACTGAGTGATTTCACTTTCACTTTTCACTTTCATGCATTGGAGAAGGAAATGGTAACCCACTCCAGTGTTCTTGGAGAATCCCAGGGATGGGGGAGTCTGTTGGGTGCCGTGTATGGGGTCACACAGGGTCTGACGCGACTTAGCAGGATGAATTTATTTAATGTATTCATGCAAAAGAATGGAATATGGTTTTATAAATTTAAATTGAGATTTGTCAGTATTCATGTCTTAAATTATGTTGCATGAAAATAATATATTAGAAAAGCTTATGTATAACATTTTTAGTAAGTTCAAAGCCTAAAACATTCACATATACTATTTACCAATACTTATATGAGTTAAAAATTATAATATGTGTAAGAATATACCCAGTTCTTTGGTTACTTTGAGTTGGGGAGACAGTAATGGTGTTTTAACATTGTTTGTTTTAACATGTTATTTCTTTTCTAAAAAAGAAATCTGAGATAAAGACACCATGATATTTTAACTTTCTCTTAGCTGTGTAGTCATTTGTTTACTAACTGAACGTATTTCTCCACAGAGTACACATAAAATTATCATGACTGCTCTTACAGTAGAGTAATATACTTTCACTTCTTTGTGAACTTCAAGGCTTAGCATATTAGGGACTCATCAATAGAATTATAGAAGATAAAAGCTAGAAAGGGGCCTTTAGAAGTGAGCTGGTCCAGTATTTTTATCTGTTTGTTCACACCATATCCTTAGCACTTGGAACCATGCCTGGCACACAATAGGTGCTTGGTAGGTGTCTGGAGTGAATAAGTGATGTTGAGAATATAACCTGGTTTGTAGGAGGGTTCTTGGCCAAAATGAAAGGATATGGTCTTAAACATAATATTCACGTCTTATCTTTTAGATATGGGTAAATGTCACCTTACCAAAGGCAAGCAGGCTCTAGAGATTCGAAGTAGCTTATCTGAGAAGAGAGCCCTCACTGACCCAATCCAGGGAGCAGCACATTCCGCGGAGTCTCTGGTGCGAAACCTCCAGTGGGCCAAGGCGCACGGTACCGTGAGATCTTCTTATGCTCTCTCTCTGATATATGTTCATGTAAAACCATGAAGTCATCTTTCACTCTGAATTTACAGCTTTCTTCCAGACTTTGCTATGAATATGTTTTAGCCTAGTGAGTGGGATCTTAGTTCCCTAACCAGGGGTTGAACCTAGGTGCTCAGTAGTGAAAGCAGAGTCCAAACCACTGGGCCTCCAGGGAATTCCCTGCAACATTTTTAAGCAACAGAAATAGCTCTAATAGTATTTTGCCCCATAAAGAATATGTTTGCTGCTTATCATCAGAAAACTCACCAAAAATTCTTTAGTTATTGATACAAGTTTTATTATTCTTTTTCAGAGCTTCCAGAAAGTATGTGTCTTAAATTTCAGTGTGGTGTTCAGATTCAATTAGGATTTGCAGCCGAGTTTTCCAACGTCATGATAATCTATACAAGTATAGTCCACAAACCACCCGATATATTAATGTGCGATGCCTATGTTACTGACTTTCCACTTGTAAGTCTCTACTTTTTTCTTTTATTTAAACTATAATGGTATAGCCTCACTAAAGACTAAATTTTTGAAAACTTAAAAGTTTATGATTAAATATAAAGTGTGTATACATATATTACATATATAAAAATATTTGTACTTAATAATACTGATAATATTTAAAAACTAATCGCCAAAATACCTTAAATATGTTAAATTTAGGAGTGTCTTAAGTTCACCCAGGAAATAAGCCTTTAATTTATCTCACCCTAAATAGTATTTCACATATGAAGGAATAAAACATGCTACACATAATGTCCAGAATTAATCTCTTCTTAAAAACTTGCCCCAAAATAGTTACTACAACAGCGGGAGTCGTATTTGTCAAACTATAGTAGTGTATTGGAATAGAAACCTAGCTCTTTCGAAACACTTAGATATGATATTCACTTTGTTTTGGCCTAAAGGAGCCACCAGACAAAATACCTTTTCTTGCACCATTGCGGTAAATTCAGCCGTAAGCACGGAGTAAGTCACACACCCCAGAACGTCTCCCTCACTTCTGATCAGGGCTTCCTGGAGGGCGGTGCTCAGTGTGAGAGCCTGCAGCCTGCACTGACCCCAGAACTAAACAGATCCATCCTGCGGCCCTGGTAGCCCAGGCCCAGGATGGGGCCCCAGATGCTGGGCCGGCTGAGCCTGAAGGCTGCTCTCGAGTCACAGCGCAGATCGCTTGCTCTTGACAGCAATTGGCTGCAAAAGAAGAAAGAGGAGGGGAGGGGAAGCTGCCTTTGGCACGTCCATTTATTCTGTTATATATACAAGTCACATAAATGCACCTGCACCTTCCCCACAGTGATGACTAAGGAGGGAGGGAGTCTAGGAGCCAAACGCTCATGGGGCCCAAACTTAGAGGAAACTTGAGGATGCTTCTTCAAAGTGCTTGCAGAAACAGTTTGAAAGGAACTATCCTTCCAGAGCTAACTTTTTAAGTGTATCAGTGAGGAATTTAGAATTCCGTTTATTATTGTGATGATTCTAGAATGTTATCTCCATTGTTTCTTTAGCCCTGGTAGGGTTTACCTACTCAGATCACAGTTCATTGGAGAGCAGCACCTGTTAAGATGTTTCATGGTCACAGGTGATGTTGTGACTTTCATTGATTTCATTAATAACGTTTTCTGGTTTTCACAGGATCTAGATATTGACCCCAAAGATGCAAATAAAGGGACCCCTGAAGAGACCGGCAGCTATTTAGTATCAAAGGAGCTTCCCAAGCACTGCCTGTACACTAGACTCAGCTCACTGCAGAAATTAAAGGTTACTACTTTTCCTGTTTATAACTGGGCTGCCCTGGTGGCTCAGACAATAAAGAATCCACCTGCAATGCAGAAGACCCAGGTTCAGTCCCTGAGTGGGGAAGATGCCCTGGAGGAGGGCATGGCAATCCGCTCCAGTGTTCTTGCCTGGAGAATCCCATGGACAGAGGAGTCTGGCGGGCTACAGTCCAGGGGGCCGCAGAGAGCGACTGAGCAGAAGGCAGACTTTCTGAAAGTGACAGGCGTTTGTGCCTGTGAACCGTGTGTTGGGCCAGAGATGTGCTGCTTCATTGCACACTGAGGCAGAGAGAACGGCTTTACCACGAGTCTCATCCGTGACCTTTTTCGCATTTTGTATTCTGTCCTTAATAATGGCCCGAGGATTTGTATGTGAGAATGCATATCATTACCCTCCATGTTATTAAAAAGTTAGAGACACAGAGCATAGTCTACTTGTAAATACCTTAGCATTTTCAGATAAGCATTTCCTAGCTCAATGACTTTCTGCAAAACATGACAAATTAGAATGGGAGTTTATTTTTATCTTTTTTCATTTCTCGTTGGCCTCACACACGAGAAACTACATGATTTTCGTGGTCTATAGGGTTGAGCTTTGCAATAGAACCATGTTCTTGCCAGACTTGAGTTTTATCTGGAGCTACATGACCCTGGGAGGCCTTAGCCAAACCTTGGGGCGTGAAGTGAGTACTACTGACAGTCACACCAGGACGGCAGTCATAAACCTGCCCGCCCTGTTCACGGCTAGTCAGCCGACACTCGCCTTGTGTCTCTGAACTTCTGTCCATTCTCCGATTCAGGTATACGTCTCCACTTGTGGTTGTGGGTTATTACTTCATAATATTTTTAAAACAGCCAAAATTTTCACCTTGATGTTAAGCTGATTTTGGAGGCGGAGGCGTGCTGGGTCTTGGTGGCCGCACGTGGGCATTGCGCTAGTCACGGGGGGTCTTGGTGGCCGCACGTGGGTGTTGAGCTAGTTGCGGGGAGTGAGGCTGCTCCTGGTTGCATTGCTCAGGCTTCTCACTAGGCTGGCATCTCTCATGCCAGAGCACACGCTATCGGTGCACAGGCTTCAGGAGTTGCAGCTCACAGCTTCAGTGACTGCCACCCGCGGGCTTGGTGGTTGCAGCCCTGCAGGCTCGAGAGCGTGGGCTCAGTAGTTGCGGGCACAGGCTTGTGTGCTACTTAGCACGTGGGATCGTCCCTAACCAGGGATCGAACCAGCATCCCCTGCAGAGGCAGGCAGGCGCCCATCCACTGCACCACCAGGGAAGTCCCATAAAGCCAATTATTGTTTCGTTAAAAGATCACTCCCCATCTCCAGTAATAGGGAAAGACAGTTTTCTAAGCCCCACTGCTTGAAAAAATCTCTCTTCACTGTTCATCAGGAATGTAATACAAGATCTCTGTGATTCTGTCTATACTAATTCAGTATATGGAATGAGGAAAGTGGAAGCTGGTTCTAGCTAGCCTTTCTTAGTATAAGGCAAATGTAAAGGGTACCTTGAGGGTCTGGAACCTGGGAAAGGAGAGAAGAGACTGGCTTTTTTTGGCTGCTGTTTGGCTTTGTCTGGATGTGTGTGTGAATGGTACTCTAAGACTGATACACTCTCCTGGCTGATGAAAATGACTAACGCCATCCCTTCTCCTTCCCAGGAACACCTGGTCTTCACCATCTGTCTGTCGTATCAGTACTCAGGACTGGAAGATACCGTAGAGGAAAAGCAGGAGGTGAATGTGGGAAAACCTCTCATTGCTAAACTTGACATTCATCGGGGTTCAGGGAGGAAGACATGCTTCCAGACTTGCGTCATGTGTAACGGCCCTTACCCCAGCTCTGCCGCCAGCTCCGCGGGGGCGGCCCGCTACCGCCCACCTCAGGACTCCTTCTCCGGCGCTTACCACTCCCACCTCAGTAACTCGAGCAGCGTGATGCCGTCAGATGGCTGTCGCTGCAGCCGGACTGCGGACACCTTCCTTTCGAGCCATCACACCCACGGTTACTCGCGTCAGTTTGGCAGAAGCAACGTGCCAGTAGAGACGACTGATGAAATACCGTTCACGTTCTCTGATGGGCTTAGAATTTCTGAAAAGTGACTTCTTTGTTCTCGAAAGTTCTCATAATTAATAGATGTCTCATCCAACAGTACTTACATAAAGTGAGATATTAGGGGAAAAGCAAATAGATACACATGTAGCAAGAGAAAATTAGTTAACAGGCGTTTCATGGCAAACTCAGGACTTTGAGATGTTGGAATTATTTAACTACAAACTTCCTCTTAAGATTTTGTGGATGGGTTAATTTCTTCTGTAAGTATGAAGTATGGACGTGTATATGTTTGTGTACATAACAGTGTTTTCATCTTGACCACTCTGAAGTAAGAACAGTGGGAACGGCATTACTATAGAATAAGTCATTGTATTTCTAGAACCAGGAAAAGAACCTTGGTGATCAGGCTTCACCTAATTTTTGTCAGTGGGAGAAACACACCGAGGCATCTTCTGTAAGTTGGAGCCGAGACCTCCAGGTTTGTGCTGCAGTGTGTATTCCACTACACATTGCCTTCCTGACACCTTCCGAGACAGGCATGATTTCTGTAGATAGACTCTAAGACATGTAAATAAGAATGTCTGTGTATAATCTAGAAGCACATGAACTTTAGTTTGTGATTATAGGACTTTGCTACGAATACTAGTTAACGTCTGTGTATAAATCTTTGTAGAACGGGCTGAAATGTCTTATTCCTTAATTTGTAAGGTCATGAAAGCACATGAGAAGTAATAAAATGTTTTTCTATGGTAAAGCTTTAGGCAGCAGGATAATATTGCTACTGGATAATCTTGGTAGCTGTTTACCTGAATCTTACAAACCCTGGACCTGACTTCCTTGATAACATGTATTTTCTCATTGAATTTTACTGGCCTTAGGAGATAATCACCTTTGGTTCTGCAAAAAGCAAGTTTAAAAAGCAGCTGGCAGTATTAAGAAACGGTTGAATTAGTAATTTTAAGACATCCCCCAAGAAAATCGCAGGCCTAGATGTCTTCACTGCTCTATTCTATAGACATTTAAAGAAAGAGCACCAATTCTTTGTAAATTTCTTCCAAAAGTAGAAGAGGAGAGAACATTCTGCGACCCCATGGACTGCAGCACGCCAGGCCTCCCTGTCCTTCACCATCTCCCAGAGTTTGCTCAAACTCATGTCCATTAAGTCGGTGATGCCATCCAACCAGTTTATCCTCTGTCGTCCCCTTCTCCTGCCCTCAATCTTTCCCAGCATCAGGGTCCTTTACAATGAGTCGGCTCTTCTTCCATCAGGTGGCCAGCATATTGGAACTTCAGCATCAGCATCAGTCCTTCCAAAGAATGTTCAAAGTTGATTTCCTTTAGGATTCACTGGTTTGATCTCCTTGCTGTCCAAGGGACTCTCAAGAGTCTTCTCCAACATATCAGTTCAAAAGCATCCCGTAATACAAAATCAGAGACATCACAGGAAAACTGTAGAGCAATAGCTATTATAGACAGAAAAAATCACCAAAACCCTAGCAAACAGTTTAGCAGCATAAAAAGGGTCATACACCATGAGCAAATGAGATTTATCCCAGGAATGCAAAATTGGTTTAACAAGTCATATATAAATTATCTTGTTATTCGCCACAGTAATAATCTACAGTGTCACTGTGAATACTAAATTAGCAAATACAGAGCCATTGCTCCTAGGGGGAGTGTGTGTGTTTTACATATATACATATCTCAAACCCTGGAGAAGGAAATGGTAACCCAATCTCAGGCTATAACCTTAACTCCTAAAAACAGTTTATCCTGGTAGATCTGTTTTGCTGTATTAAAAAAATGAGGTTCAGAAGTATTAAGTGACCTGGCTGAGGCCCCCTGGCTGACGGGCCAGCATGGGACCCAGACCTGTCGGGCAGGCCCCAGAGGCAGAGCTCGCCGTGCGCTGCCTGCATCCTCTGGCCGTGTCTGCAAGGAGCTGAGACAAGGCAGGGCGCAGCCTCGCTTCTCCTCAGCTGAGAACATGCGTGTCGGGGAGACCAACCCGTCAACCAGTCTGCACACATCCATGAATGGTCATCGAAGGGCTGCAAGTATTGACTTGGGGATTATAAACAAACTGTAAATAAGTAAATTGGCAAATTCACACAGAACTGTGAGTGAGGACCCTGTTCATAAAGAGAAAAGTTACCATTATTTTGCTTAAGTTTTTATCATGTATTGGGGTATAGCTGATAAACAATGAGTTAAAACTGGATTTTACACTTTGGGGTCACCTGACCTTGTTGTGGTCCCAGGAAATGACCTCGTTTCGGGGCACACAGCGGCATTCCCTCCGGGAAAATGAAGTGAAGTGGACCAGGGGAGACTCTGATGGAGACACTGATGAATCCAGGATCCAGGCTGAACTGGCCCAGACAGCCATCTCATTAACCAGTGTTGCCGGCAAGCTGGACACTTCAAGCCCAGAGTCCCGTCAGCAGCCATGTCTGCTGCCAGCACCCTCTGACGGGGGGTCTTTAGCAGTCGGAACCCCAGTCGGCCTGAGGCTCGCCTTGCTGGTCTGAGAGCCATCCTAGCCGCTGTCTGCTTACTCCACACATCTCAGGCCTGACCCATGAAGTGTCCGTGTCTTCAAGTGACCCTCAGGGCCAGCTTTCCCCTCAGTGTTACACCCCAGACCCTTGTTGGCAGATGTCACCAACAGATGTGACCAGGGCCCAAGCCGGGGCTGCAGAATGGTAATGGTGGTGAGATCTCAGCGCTGCTTTACCTGCCGACTGAGACGGACGTCCCCAAAGACTGCAGTGAGGAAGGAGAAGGACGTCACGGTGTCCTGCCCACCTGAGCTGCATGGCCAGCCTCCTGCCGATGACCGATGGGTGGACAGAGGCCTCTTTGCGGCTGGGCCATGGGCAGCTTGCTTCCAAAACAGAAGGGTCGGCCGGCGCTGCCTGCCTGGGAGTTAGTTCTCCAACCATGCACCTGCAGTCTCGGGGCCCCAGTTAGCCTGGGGCCAAGCTCCCGAGACCTCGTCCCAAAAGCCGCAGCCCCAGGGAGGACAGCGGGGCCGTGAGAGGACGGAAGGGCCCTTGCAGGCCCCAGGCTCCCAGGTTTCACATCTGGTCCAGAGGATGTGAGCATTCCCGAGGTCGTCGCTGAGCCCAGCCTCAGATGCCCAGGGTGGCTAGGTGGAAAGACCAGGGGTCTCCAGAGTCCCCGATTCCTAAATCAGCCCGGGGGGAGGACTTCAGAGAGACCCCGAGCCTGAGGCACAGGCGCCAGCAGGCTCGGCCGACCCCGGACACGTCCGCCACGTGCCCCATGTCTGCATCCAGGGTTGCCTGGGGCCACTGCTGCCCTCGTGGGTGAGCGGCCGGGACCTAGGGGAGAAGCCGTCAGGCCATGGCTGCCCCAGCCCTCCCTGAGCTCGGCCAGCTTCCTTAGTGCAGGGCCCGGTGTACCCTGCAGGTGCCGCTCATGGGAAGAGCAGAAAGGCTGCTCCTTGGAGCCCGCCACCCTCAGCCTCCGCCCGTGGCACCTGGGCATGGACTGAGCTGCCCGGGCACCTGCTGCCACCCCCACGTGGGCTGGTGACTGCGGGCATGCTGCCGGCGGCTGCCCACCAAGAGGCTGCCCCCTGCCCGGAGGCAGCTCCCACACTGGCGCCCACAGGCCTGAAGTCGAGGACACCAGGCACCTGGCGAGGGGCAGGCAGCTCTGCGGGAGGACAGAGGTGTCCTCCCCACGCTGTGCGTTCTGCACCCTCTGTGACGATGCTGGTGACAAGGCTTGCTCTGGGATTATAGGGCTTAAGCTGAGAAGATACAGTCCCACTTTCCTCCACAAAACTGCTGATTTCCTTAGCCACTCTGATGCTTCTAGCCGCAGCAGCCTTCCTGGTAGAGACGTGATCCCACCAAGAAGAGGCAGCATGAAATTAAAAGGCTTAGGCTCAAGAGGACAGCTCCCCTGGGTTCAAAGCCCAGCTCTGCAGCCCTCTCATCTCTTAAGCCTCACTTTTCTCCCAAGTACCATCTGCCACAGGGCTCCTTGTTCTTGTTGTTCAGTCATGTCTGACTCTTCGCAACTCCATGGACTGCAGCACGCCAGGCCTCCCTGTCCATCACCAACTCCTGGAGTTTACTCAAACTCATGTCCGTTGAGTCGGTGATGCCATCCAACCATCTCATCTTCTGCCGTCCCCTTCTCCTCCTGCCTTCAATCTTTCCCAGCATCAGGGTCTTTTTCAGTGAGTCCGTTCTTCACATCAGGTGGCCAGAGTATTGGAGTTTCAGCATCAGTCCTTCCATTGAATACTCAGGGGTATTAGTAAGCATTAGATAAGGTCACCCAATAAAAGCATGAGCAGGCATATAGTAAAAATAAAACATAGGTCACCCACCAGGTTATTAAACTGCAGACAAAAGAAAGGTGTAGTGGGCTGAATAGCGCCCCCTCCCCCACCCCGCCCCGCCAAATGTATCTCTTAATCCCCCAGAATCTGTGACTGCAACCTTATTTGGAAATGTTGTCTTAGCAGATATAACTAAGTATCTGGAGGGAGTTCCCTGGTGGTCCAGCGATTAGGGCTCTGTGCTTTCACTGCTAAGGAAAAGCACAATCCTTTGTGCTCAATCCCTGGTGGGGAACTAAGATCCTGCAAGCCGCGTGGTGCAGCCGAAACATGTTTTTTTAATAAAATAGGCACACACACACAAAAAGATCTGGACGCGAGATGGTCCTGGATGAAGGCGGTCCCTACCCCAGTGGCAAGTGTCTGTGCGTGTAAGGGGCGGGAAAGAAGACAAGGAACGGTGGAGGCCGCGTGGAGGTGGAGGCGGGCACGCGCGGCACAGCCGCAAGCTGAGCGCGCGCCCTACACGCTGCAGACGCACGGGGAGGCGTGCCCTCCAGACTCTCCCACGGGAGAACGGCCCCGCCAAGACCCCACTTTCTGCCCGTTGATACGAAGTTTGGATTTCTGGCCTCCAGAACTGGAAGACAATAAATTTCTGTTGTTTCATGACGCCAAGCTGGTGAAAATGGGTCGTGACAGCTCTAGGAACCCGCACAGGATGGCAGCTCCGACTCCAGCCCCGAGCGGCCTGGGAAGGACCCGGAGCAGCGCGGGCGGAGCCAGCCGAGCCGCCGCTCCCCGGCTGCTGTCAGTCTCGGGCGCCCCCTCCTGGCCCCAAGGCGGACGCGCGCCCCCGCCGGCCCAGACACTCACTGTCTCTAGAGAAACGGCAGAACGGAGGGGATCTCAACATTTGAAACAGAAGCTTGTCTCCAGGGAGGTGCCTGGTGGCCCAGTGGTTCGGATTTGGCGCCTTGGCCGTCGTGGCCTGGGTTCAGCCCCTCGTCGGGGTCCTGAGATCCCACAAGCCGCACGGCGTGACCCAAAAAATTTCTAAGAGAGGATTTTTAACCATGCGTTCTTTCCCCTCGTCCTGAATAACACAGCCAGCTCTGTATCCCGTGTCTCGCTCACACGCTCTGTCTTCTCCCCCTTCTCCGTACGCTCAGCTCCGCCGTGATGACCCAGCTTTCCTCTCGCTTCCTTGGCCCGCTCCTCCCGGACGGAGGACCGTTCCTGGTAGCCCAACCACGCACCTCCCGGGGGTCCCCTCTACCTTGTCACACAGAAATGAACTCAAACCTTCCCCCGCTGATCACAAACTACTGTCAGCTCACTTCAACCTAATCGGGTCCAAAACACACGAACAGCTCGTGGCGAAGATCCCCCTGGAGAAGCAAACGGGCCGACAGGCTACAGCCTATGAGACCGACAGACTTAGTGACTAACCCTCCCCAGCAGGGGAGCAGCTGACGCTCCCGGCCAGGAGGGGAGAGCCGGGGCGGCTCGCTGGTGGTGACATCCGCTGCACCCTCAGAGGAGGGATCCGACCCCAGTGAGAAACTCTGGGGCCTGAGCAGCAGCGACCAGCGGGCCTGAAGGGGTTGGGAGCCCCCTTTAAGGACTCCGGGTCTGCACCGTCCTCTGGGGCCTGCCCAGCTCTCTGGACCAGGCCTTACTTTGTTTTGTTGAGTTCTGGGTGGGTTCAGTTCAGTTCAGTTCAGTTCAGTCGCTCAGTCGTGTCCGACTCTGCGACCCTATGGACTGCAGCACCCCAGGCCTCCCTGTCCATCACCAACTCCCGAAGCTTGCTCAAACTCATGTCCATCGAGTGGGTGATGCCATCCAACCACCTCATCCTCTGTTGTCCCCTTCTGCCCTCAATCCTTCCCAGCATTGGGGTCTTTTCCAGCGAGTCAGCTCTTCCCATCAGGGGCCAGTGTTGGAGCTTCAGCTGCAGCATCAGTCCTTCCAGTGGTGGGTATGCGCCGGGAGCCCAGCAGAGGGCAGCGCAGGCTCGTTTGTCCTTCACTCTGCGTGGGTTTTTTACAACCTGCGAGCTTGCTTCCTGCTGCAGCCCAGAGCACAGGGAAGGCCGGAGCCTCGGGAAGGGCTGCTGGAGCAGCGGAGCAGCGGTGTTTGCAGCCACTCGGCCAAGCCACAATGAGGCCTTGCCAGTGGCCATGCCCCTCCTGACCTCTCACCGCTTGACTCTGGTGCTGCAGTCCGTGGGGTCAAAAAAGAGCCAGACACGCCTGAAGCCACCTAGCACTCACATAACTGGGATCCAATATACCTAACCCTGAGCATCCCCGTCTAAACCATTTCAAGGGCACCGTTCAGTACTGGCCAGTGTGCACAGAATGCTCCCACTCTAGAGTTTGTGATTTCTCATGGACAGAACCCGAGGCACAGCTATGGTGAAAGTCAGAGAAAAGGCCAAGACCTGGAGATTGCTTCTGTTGAGAAAGGAGGAATTCCAAGGTGCGACCCAGAGGCTTCTCAGGCTATGGTACACCTACGCACTTTCCAGACCCCTCTGCCTCGAGGGGCTGGGTGGGGGTTTCCTGTCCACTTCAGTCTCATCTGCCCCCAGCCCTCCCCAGACACTAGCCGGACAAAACCTACAACTCAACTGGGAGTCACGGGGAGCACCCCCAAAGGGATCCCTGCCCACGTTCAGAAACAGGACCAAAGGTTATTCAAAGTGAAAGAAAGTGAAAGTCGCTCAGTCGTGTCCGACTCTTTGCGACCCCATGGACTATGCAGTCCATGGAATTCTCCAGGCCAGAATACTGGAGTGGGTAGCCATTTCCTTCTCCAGGGGATCTTCCCAACCCAGGTCTCCCGCATTGCAGGCAGATGGGAATGAGCCACAAGGGAAGCCCACAAGTTATTCAAAATCCTCTCAAATATCACTCTGAAAATAATCTGTACAGTACGTAAATGGAATGTCAATGGGAAGTGATGATAATTGTGCCCCCAAAACATTTTAGACTTCCCTGGTGGCTCAGTGATAAAGAATCGGCCTGTCAGTGCAAGAGACAAGGGTTCAATCCCTGGATCGAGAAGATCCGCTGGAGAAGGAAATGGCAACCCAGTCCCATGTGCTTGCCTGGAAAATCCTAGGACAGAGGAGCCTGGCGGGCTATAGTCCATGGGGTCGCAGACACGACTTGGCAACTAAAATGGCAGAACACTTTAAGCCGTAAGATGCATTCAGGGTCCTTGGCCTTTGATGAGCTCCAAAGTGAGCAAGACAGAATTTGAATCCCCAATAATAACAACAGCTAGTATTTAGGCAGGTCCTGTGAGCCTGACACAATGTCAGCTGCTTTTCTCATTCAGGCTTTTGTGATGGATGGAGGTATTGTGTCCGATTCACAAAGGAGGAAACTGGAGCCCCCAGGACTGCTGGACTTGCTCAAGGTCACAGAGGAAGAAAATGGTGGAGCCTGCATTTGGACACTTCAGACCAGCTCCAGGTAACTGGCTAGTGACCTCAGCTTTGCCTGGCTTGACGGGGGTGAAGTGCAGTGTCTAAGAGAGAACTGCAGGAATTCTGGCTCAGGGAAGCCGAGAAGCCTGGGGAAGGGTGAGTTTCCCATCTTTGAATAAGGTCAGAACCACCACCAGTTCCAATCGCCCTTAATCTGGATTGGTAAATTCGCACATAAAAAACGTTAACGGGGCATTCACGCACACGCTCACCAGCCAGACCACCTCTTTCCAACACGTGCCCTCCATTTCCGCCGTAGTGCAAAAAAAAAAAAAAAGTTGCCAAAACATCTCAGAACATCCAGGATGCTTTAACCCTCCAGCGGGAAGACCTCCCGAGGCCTGGCCCTTCGTCCGTTTCCCACTTGCCTTTGCTGCCAGCTCTTGAAGGGATCTGAACCTGAGAACATCTGGCGAGGAGGTCGTGTCATCCTTGGATCCGAAAGCGCCAAAAGAAAAAGTAGAACAAGGAATGCCGAATGCTTTTCGGAACTGATTCGCCTGCACTTCTTTTGTTTTTGCTCTCATACGTTTTGGCTCTTTTATTTCAAACTAGTGGTAGGTGGTGGGAAAAAAAGGTTTGAAAGTACTCACCTGCGCCAGGCAGCTGAGCCAACGATGAGCTTAATTAACCTCTCTGTCTCTCTGACCTTCCCCCTCAACCTCCACCCACTTCGCTGGCACAGGCACCGGCGGCGTGGAAGGACCTGTCCGCCACTCTAACTGGTGACGACCTACGTCTGTTTATTCCCTCATCACCCAGCTACACTCACAGACCAAAACCTACAGCCTTCAGTGCCCAGGAGGCGACTGGTTTTTAGCCAAGGCATTTGTGAACACAGTTTCCATTTTCCCTTTGTTACCTGTTAATTATCTTTTGTAATCGAGGCCTGCTTTCATGTGTAGGTACAAGTAGGTGATATTTGAATGTACTTTGAGAGAAGTGTTTCAGCAGATATTGGGTACTAAAAAAATAATTGGAACAATAAAAGCCCCGCCTGCTCTCTCCCAGGGGGCCCTGTCTGCCTCTGATGCTTTGAATATTTATCTTGCGACGTCCCTGGCAGTCCAGTGGTTAAGACTCCGTGGAAGGCTGGACTTCAAAGGCTCACCCTGCTTTCTGGAGGAAGACGTGTGTACAACTTTAGGGTCTCACCACCCCTAGCTCAGGAGAGCCCCAGCTGTGACCTCCCTTGCCCCGAAGGTGGGGAGCATGTGGAGAAGCGTAGGTCCCATCTTCATATTTCAGAACCACAAGGGCAACTCGTACGTAAAATGGTCCACAGTCCTTGGACTTAGAGAAACTGATGTGATAGAAAGATTTCCATATGATAGAGGTTTCTCTTTGCAATGTCACTGAGTCTCGCTGCCCTGATTTCTCAGTGTGAGAGGCAGAACAATGGCTCCCAGAGGTGTCCAAATCCCCAGGACCTGGGGATGCTGCTTCACATGGCAGAGGGATTTTGCAAAGGCGGTTAACCACCTTGAGATGGAGAGATGATCCTGCATTACCCCAGTGAGCTGACACCATCACCAGGATCCTTATAGCAGGAATGTGGGGAGAGCTAGTTCAGTTCAGTCGCTCAGTCATGTTCAGCTCTTTGCGACCCCATGGACTGCAGCACGCCAGGCCTCCCTGTCCATCACCAATTCCTGGAGTTTACTCAGACTCACGTCCACAGAGTTGGTGATGCCATCCAACCATTTCATCCTCTGTCATCCCCTTGTCTTCCTGCCTTCAATCCCTCCCAGCATCAGGGTCTTTTCAAATGAGTCAGTTCTTTGCATCAGGTGGCCAAAGTATTGGAACTTCAGCCTCAGCATCAGTCCTTCCATTGAACATTCAGGACTGGTTTCCTTTAGGATGGACTGGTTGGATGTCCTTGCAGTTCAAGGGACTCTCAAGAGTCTTCTCCAACACCACAGTTCAAAAGCATCCATTCTTCAGTGCTCAGCTTTCTTTATAGTCCAACTCTCATATCCATACCTGACTACTGGAAAAACCATATCTTTGACCAGACGGACCTTTGTTGGCAAAGTAATGTCTCTGCCTTTCAATATGCTGTCTAGGTTGGTCATAACTTTCCTTCCAAGGAGTAAGCGTCTTTTAATTTCATGGCTGCAGTCACCATCTGCAGTGATTTTGGAGCCCCCAAAAAGAAAGTCTGACACTGTTTCCACTGTTTCTCCATCTATTTCCCATGAAGTGATGGGACCAGATGCCATGATCTTCGTTTTCTGACTGTTGAGCTTTAAGCCAACTTTTTCACTCTCCTCTTTCACTTTCATCAAGAGGCTCTTTAGTTCCTCTTCACTTTCTGCCATAAGGGTGGTGTCATCTGCATATCTGAGGTGATTGATATTTCTCCCGGCAATCTTGATTCCAGCTTGTGTTTCTTCCAGTCCAGCGTTTCTCATGATGTACTCTGCATAGAAGTTAAATAAGCAGGGTGACAGTATACAGCCTTGACGCACTCCTTTTCCTGTTTGGAACCAGTCTGTTGCTCCATGTCCAGTTCTAACTGTTGCTTCCTGACCTGCACGTAAATTTCTCAAGAGAAATCTGGAGAGCTAGAGGAGAAAGGAAAAGGCCACGTGATGACGGAAGCAGAGACTGGAAGGGCGCTCCTTGAAAGTGGAGGAAGGGGCAACAAGCCAAGGAACCTAAGCAGCCAACAGAAGCTGAAAAGGCAGGACACAGACGCTCCCCCAACCCTCCTGCAAGCTCCCCCGGTGCCCTTTACATCGCTCGTCTCTGCGTCTCTTGATTCCCACTCTCAGCTGATTTCACCTGTAGTCAAATGGTGGGCAGGAGAAGGTACAAACAAGAACCCTCCTCCCTTCTCCTCCCTATTATCCTGCTCCTGGCCCATCTACAATTATTTTTCAGAGCTTTATTCCTTCCCCACCTTGGGGCAAATAAAGAGTCTCCCTTACCTAGAACTTACAGTGCCAATCCAGGTTGTTTGCAGGGGAGTTTTACGGCTCCAGACTCGGGGGCTCCAGACTCGGGGTCGGCGGGTTAAGAACGGCTTGTTCCCTGCCCTGTCCTGACTTTACTGCCATATTACTCAGATGAACGGTTCATCCATCTTCCCTTTTTTGGCCAGTCACTTCCAAGGGATTTTGTGAAGATTCACAAGCTAGCATTTAAAAAGCACTCTTTGAACTCCTACATAAATAAAAAAATCTCACAGTTGGAAATCCCGATGCCTTTTAATGAGTCCTTTTAAAATCCCAAAGCATTTAAAAATTCACGTTACTCCTTAGAAATAACTTTTAGTTCTGATACATACACGGAGTTCCAGACATATCAGATACATTCAGAGCTGCTGTTACAGAACAATTAGGAGGCACAGGCAGTGAGTTAAGCTCAGAGTATGCACAATCTCATTGATCTTGGACAAGATAAAGATAAGACAAAGATCACTTGTGACCTGGGCTGTCTGAGTTTCTAAGAGGAAACCAAAGCCCCACAGGTATGTCTGCATTCACCCTGATGTCATCAGCTCGCAGGCACAGTGCCTCTACAGGATAGGAATTTGGAGAGGCAAACGGATGGCATTTCTTTTAATTGTATCAAGGGGAGACAAACCATTACTAGAGAGATCAAGCTTAAGTCAGAGAAGCAGAAACTGATGATATTGACAGTACAGGGTTCTCTGCTCTTGCTACAGCTTACAGATAAAATACACAGTGGCTGGAATCAATTCCTGAAATCAAGACTTTCTTCACCGATCCCTTTTGCTTAAGCCTGCTGCTTCTTTCCCAAGTGAGCACAAAGCCAGGGACTCAAGATACCAAGGATATGGCATTGTTTGAGAGCTGTTTTCTAGGTATTTTCCGCTCACCCTGATGACCCCGGGAATGCTACAAAACTCTTCTCAGAAGGATGTTTAGGGCTCAGTTCATTTTCCAAGAAAAGGACAAGAGGGCCATGGGGCACTTTCGACTGCCCCCTTGTAAATTACTACAGAGCAGCCCAACTTGTGCGTTCTTCAGTGGAAGTTTAGAGGTGTCTTGTTTGTAAATAGCCACCAGGGGGCACTGTTATTCTCTTTAAATACTGCGGGGGGAGGGGGAGGGCGGGAGTCTGCATATGGGGTGTGTCTGCGGCATTTGTGCACACACGTGTGTTGGTGGTTTGGTCTCTCAGTCATGCCGACTCTCGAGACTTCAAGGACTGTAGCCTGCCAGACTCCTCTGTCCATGGGATTTTCCAGGCGAGAATACTGGCGTGGGTTGCCAGGGGTGAGACACAACTTCCCTCAGGTCCATTCACCTCCATTCAGCCAGGCAGCCAACCCTTCCCTTGTTAAGTCAATACCTTTTTGCAACCCCATGGACTCCAGCCCTCCAGGCTCCTCTATCCGTGAGATTTCCCAGGCGAGAATACCGGCGTGGGCTGCCATTTCCTTCTCCAGGGGATCTTCCGGACCCAGGGATCGAACCCACATCTCCTGCACTGGCAGGGGGCTCTTTATCTCTGAGCCACCAGGGAAGCCCAATGCCTCCCTTAACCGCCACCCTCCACCCACACCCCTTCATCTGTCATCCCTCTTTCCCCTTCTGGGTCAAAAAAGGAGCAGACAGCAGCAAGAAAACCCACCAAGATCATGAAACCAACATCAAATCAAAGATACTCCCCCAGGCCCCCCGGGAAGAACACCGAGGTGGCCGCCTCTCTCCTTTGTCGTGTGTTCTCTTTCCTCCCCAGCCCCGGATGCTGATGCTTCACTGTCCTGCAGGGAGATGGTCACCCTGGTGCTTTCCTGCTTGTGGGCATCTTCCTTTGAAAAGAGGACTCTAGAGAGAAGAAAGACCTCAAAAGAATAATTCTTTCATGTTGCCTCTTCGGATGCTTTCATATCAGACCATCTGGATCTAGAGGATTCGCTGTAGGGAGCCTTCCTTTTCCCTGAAAATCACAAGAGCGTGGAAACAGCCATCTCCTCTGCCTTTGTATGAAGCAGTTCTCCTTGGAGGCCTTAAAGCCCAGCCTTGCCGGAGAACCTGGGCGGCACAAGGAGCCTGGCTGGAGCTGCAAAGCGCCCCCGGTCACTGCTCTTCTTTCTCCACCTGCTCAGGAGGCTCTGAAAGCCGCGCATCGGAGGACTGCCTCCAGCTGATTTCAAAGGTGTTGACATAATGGACTTGTCTCCACAGAACAAACCTCCGGGGACTCGGGCTAACCAAACCATTTACCATACTGTCACGACCGCTGGAGAGACAGCGAACGCTTGGGACAGAGCTTGTGTGATGCTGAGCGCTTTGAGTTCAAACCCGGACGGCACTGTCTAACTAGCGGGGTGACCCTGGGCCGTTCCTGAACCTGCCTGAGCATCCATCTCTGTGAATCAAGGTTAATAACCCTTGCACTAGTTTATGGCAAGCATGGAGACAACAGAGGTTCATTCCCGTGGCCAGAAGGTCAAAGGCGATATTACTATTTCTATTACTACTGTTCACTGTGCACCAGGCCCTGAGCTCCAAGTTCAGCACACATAAACTGTCTTGATCTTCACAGCAACCCTACCTGCAGAAGTTGGAAGTGAAGGGCTGGGGACCGAGGTGCTGGCAGGTTTAAGAAAGATGCTGGCTGGTCTAGCGGTCCCGTTCCTCCCTGTGAAAAACAAACTGGCATCTTTTTATCTCGGTGTGGGTCAGGGAAGTGTGGGGCTCCCTGGCGGCCCAGTTGGTAAAGAATCCACATACAGTGTAGGAGACCTGGGTTCGATCCCTGGGTTGAGAAGATCCCCTGGAGAAGGGAAGGGCTACACACTCCAGTATTCTGGCCTGGAGAATCCCATGGAGTGTGTAGTCCATGGGGTCGCAGAGAGGTGGACACGATTGAGGGACTTTCAGTTCACTTCAGGGGAGTAGGTTCCATGTGGGTTTACATGCTCCGTGCTAACGGATCCTGAGTATTCTTGGAGATGCTCCAGCAGCAAAAACCTACCTCGTGAAAGGGTGACAGAGGCCCCCTCAACGTGACACTTCACATCATGACATTTCCCAGGTTGAAACAACGGTCCCTAAGGAAATGGCCAGTGAGAGTCACTTAAAACAGCAAGGGGTACCTGCAGAAGACGTTAATAGTATTTCTGAGAATGTAAAGCGTGTGAAATACACTAGCGTCTTTCTCCTCGGGTGTGGTCAGGAAAAGTGGTCCCTTTTGCAGCAGCTATGTTTCTAGATCTGAAAGCTCCCATCGTTCAGTACCAAGACATCCAAACATCAGTAGGGACGCAAGCTCTCTAAAGCGGATGGCCTCACTGGTTCACAAAGTTTGCCAATGTCTCTAGGCCTGGATGGCTTTATCGACTCCCCTCAAGGCCATCAGAACTGTTATTTTACTGACAGAAAACGGAGACGAGAAAGAGGATGGGAGGCTTTTCGTCTTTGCAACGGGGTGTGTGTGTGTGTGTGTGTGCCTGTCTGCGCGCACGCGTGAGAGAAGGAAATAAAAGAGAGGTGGCGAGAAGCAACGTGGGGAGAGAGTGAGGCAGCGGGGAGAAAGGACGCGGCAAAACCCAAAACGCTAGAGGAGGTGGAGCGGGCGGGCGGAGGCCTGCGGATCCCGCGGCAGAGGGGACTCCGGTGGGAGAAGCCATTAAGAGGCCCTGGGAACAGAAACGCTGAGAAGGATGCTTAGCCGTTTCGACAGGCTGGTCAGAAAATGGCCAGCGCGAGCTCGGGGCGGCAGGCCAGGGGCAGCCGCCGGCAGCGGGGCCGCGCCTCCTGCCCGGAGGGAAGGCTCCCCCCGGGCTCCGGCCGCCTCCTCCCCTGCCGCCCGCCGCGCCCGCGCTTCGGCGCGGAAACAGCGGGCCCGGCTGCGCCCGCGGGCCGCTCTGCCGCCTCCTCCGTCCAGGGAAGGGCCGAGGCGCCGCTCCGCCCGCTGGAAGCGGGCGCCCGGGGTGCCCGGAGGAGGACAGGCCCGGAGAGGCCGCCGCTCGCCCCGCTCCCGGCCGGGCCCCGCGCGGGGAGCCGGGCCAGGCCCCGTTGCTGGGGGAACCGGCGGCAGGCCCAGCCCCCTTCCCGCAGGAGCGGCCGGAGGGGCCCGCGGAGGCCGGAACTGCCCTGTCTCCAGGCTCCAGAGGGCCGGGAGCCCGGCCAGCGCGAGGTGGCCGCGCCCAGTGGCCGGCGGCGAGAGGGCCGCACACGGCCTCGTCCTAACGGCTCCCTTCGCCCGACCCCCACCAGGCCTCTCCTCAACCACAGGCCCCCCAAAAGCCAGGCCCCGGCCCCCCCCACGGGGTGAGCCGGGGGGCGCGAAGGTGCCCCTCTGACCCCCCTGCATGAAGGCGACACCGGCGGCCCCGGTGGACGCGCGCTTTTGTGTGGTTCTGACTCGCTGTCTGTGCACGTGGATCACGCGTCTCACCTCTGCCTGCAGCTGAGACGCGGGGAGAACGCACAGTGTGCCCGCAGTGGGGCTGCAACTCTGCTGGGAGGAGCGGCCCACATCCCGAGGGGCCTTCCTCAGAGGTTGCGGTGCGGGGTGCTCGCCCCGAAACTGCTCACTAGGGGACATGAGTCGCTGTTTAACGGAGAAGGCAATGGCACCCCACTCCAGTGTTCTTGCCTGGAAAATCAGGGACGGGGGAGCCTGGTGGGCTGCCGTTGGGGTCACACAGAGTCGGACACGACTGACGAGACTCAGCAGCAGCAGTGGCTGTTTAAAAATATCCATGCAGGTGCCGAACCCTATCCTCCCAGCCCTTACAAGTTCAGATTCAGATTACCTGGGAAGGACGTTTGTAAGTGTTCAGGTGATTTTCATGGTTCTCTGAGCAGAGACCCACTGGTGGCTGGTGCAGATGGGCCAGCCCAAAGCCCAGCAGGGCTGCCTGGCCTGTGCGAGCTGACCCTGCCAACAGACACCTGGGACAACACCATTCTCTTTGACTTGAGCAGTGTTCTTTCTGTCATATTCCTCTTTCTGCTTAAAAATTTTTGTTTTGAAAGTAATGTGCATCCTATTTAGGAAATTTATATAGAAAGGAATAAAGAAAAACATTCTGTTGCTAAGTGGCATCCAGCCCTTGGCAACCTCATAGACTGTAGCCCCCGGGCTCCTCTGTCCATGGGATTTCCCAGGCAAGAATCCTGGAGTGGGTTGCCGTTTCCTTCAGATTACCTGTAAACCCTCGTCACCCAGAGTTATGCAGTTAACATTTTGAGTTATTTTCCATCTATTTTCACATATTTACAAAAAGGTCAGACAGCACATAGTTTTATGCCTTCTTTTTATTCGTTTGTAACCTGAATAAGAATGGCTGGGGCTTCTTGGCCACAGCTGGACAAAGTGTGAGTGGGCAATTTTTTTTTTAGCAGGCTGCTTGGCAATGACTATCAAGAATATTTTTAAATGTTCGCCTTTCAGCCCACTATTCCATGTCTAGTCATCTGTCTTCAAAGGATGATCAGATGCATGCAAAAACTTTTTTAGAGACTTTCATTTTAGTGTTGCTTAAAATAGCCAAAATTATCAGCCTCATCAATGTACAAAATTACAGGGATAGGTTAATAAATTGTGGTTATTCATGAGACAGAAAATTCTGTAATCATTAAAAATCACATTTTCAAAGAATGTGTACTGGCTGTGATCATCCTTCTCTCCCACAGTCCCCCTACGTTGGTTTTCCAGTCTTTCAGGGAGAGCCCGCCCCTGATTCTACTGCAACCCCTTTGGAGGCTGCAGAGCCATCATCTCCCCTTTCCTGATGGTTCGCAGCGTTTATTCTCAGTACCCAACATTTTGGCAGTTCGTTCTTTTTATTGTTTTTTTAATATATTTGTGTGTGTGCGTGCTAATTCACTTTAGTCATGTCCTGCTCTGTGTGACCCTATGGACGGTAGCCCACCAGGCTCCTCTGTCCATGGGAGTCTCCAGGCAAGAATACAGGAGTGGGTTGCCATGCCCTTCTCCATATATACATATGGGCTTCCCAGGTGGTGCTAGTGATAAAGAATCCACCTACCAATGTAGAGACAGAAGAGACCTGGGTTCCATCCCTGGGATGGGAGATCCCCTGGAGAAGGAAATGGCAACCCACTCCAGTCTTCTTGCCTGAAATTCCATGGACAGAGGAGCCTGGCGGACTACAGTCCAAAGGATCACAAAGAGTCAGACACAGCTGAGTGACTAAGCGCGCGCACACACACACACACACATATAAATATATATATATATACTTTTTTTTTTTTTTACTGTGCTAGGTCTTCATTGCTGCGTGGTAATTTTTAGAACTTCAAGCCCAGTAGGCAGCACCTCAAGTAACCCTGAGAGAATGTCAGGTAGTCTGAACATCAAAAGATTATTGTTAATTAAGGAAAATCAGACATCTCAAGTTAAGGAAATGTATTACTTTTCTATATGTGAGAAGATGCAAGAGGCTGGGCTTGCTGAAACCCTTCCTTTCATCTGTATCTCAGCTGTCTGGGGCCAGTATCCTGTGATTTGATTTTTCACATTCTTAGCTCCTTAACTCACCATAGGGAGTGGTGGTGGCTCATGGCAGCAACCGCCTGATAGAAGACATTGTCCTTCCTGGGCTCAGAAACACATGTGCAGGACCAGAGTCCCTGATGGCTGTGGTGTTCTTGTTTATGATATGGTGGGAAATACTCCATTTCACATGGGCGCTAATGGGTTCCAATGTCTGCTGGGTTCTTAAGAGAAAAGAAGCAGAAATCACCAGTCCCTTTAAATTCTAGGCCTGGAGCAAACTGAAAAAGTCACTCAGTTGTGTCCAGCTCTTTGCGACCCCATGGACTGTACAGTCCATGGAATTCTCTAGGCCAGAATACTGGAGAGAGTATCCTTTCCCTTCTCCAGGGGATCTTCCCAACCCAGGGATTGAACCAGGGTCTCCGGCATTGCAGGCAGATTTTTGACCGACTAAGCTACAGCTGGCAGAGCATAATTTCCACCATTTTCTATTTGTCAAAGCAGTGAGAGGCCAGCCCAGATTCAAGGAAGCAAAGAACTAGACCACACTCCTCCAAGAGGAAGTGGCCTAAGTATAGACGGAAGGAAAGAACAGATGGGAACCACCTTCTGAGACAAGTTACCCCCGAAGGGTCTTTGCAATCCCTTATCTTATCCAACAGGTCTTCCCAGGTGGCGCTAGTGGTAAAGAACCCACCTGCCAGTGCAGAAGACGTAAGAGACGAGGGCTCGATCCCTGGGTTGGGAAGAGCCCCTGGAGGAGGGCATGGCAGCCCACTCCAGTGTTCTTGCCTGGGGAGTCAGCAAGGGAAATATGTGTGTATGCACGCTCAGTTATGTCTGACTCTTTGTGACCCCATGGACCATAGCCCACTAGGCTCCTCTGTCCGTGGGATTCTCCAGGCAGAAATACTGGAGTAGGTAGCCATTTCCTATTCCAGGGGATCTTCCTGACCCAGGGATCGAACCCCCGTCTCCTGCGTCTCCTGACTGGCAGGCGGAAGAGATGCTCAAGGAATATCTAACATTTCCTGAACTCTTAAGGCCTGCGACATCCCTCTGTCACAGGATCGCTTGGATTGCAGTCTTGAATTGTGAATTAATTTTCCCCCTGTGCTCTGATAAGCAATGGTATTCCAACAGGAAGCTTTTTGAAGGCAAGGCTCCTACTAGCTACAAGATGCACTTCTGTATCCCCCCCACACACAAATGTGGGGTTCAGTTCAATCAACACTCTGCGACCCCATGAACTGCAGCATGCCAGACTTCCCTGTCCATCACCAGGTCCTGGAGCTTACTCAGACTCATGTCCATTGAGTCAGTGATGCCATCCAAACACCTCATCCGGCCGTCCCCTTCTCCTCCTGCCGTCAAATGTGGGGTACTTGATTTATTTTCTTTCCTCTGATAGCCCTACCCGTGGGAAGGGAGCATAAAGAAGTGCTTTCACTGAATTTTTGTACCCCCAGAGGGCACGCTGGGCTCCAAGGAAAGCTTGAAACAGCCCCTTTGTTTCCCTGAGGTGGGGGTGGCGGGGGAAGCAGAGCCTTCCAGAGAGGGAAGTGCCATGAAGAGGTTGCGGCCTGGAGGGCGTGAGGAGGAAATTCCATTCTAGACCCTCATTTCCGAAACTGCTCTGTGATTAGCTGGGCTTTGTGCCGGCTGGTCCAGAGGCAGAGAGAGGCCAGGCACAAGGTCATAAAAGCGCCAGGAAAATACAAACGCAGGCCCCTTTACGGCCCGGACAGGAGGTTAAAGGATTTGCTATGTTGTCTGTTTATCTCTCAGACTGAAGCTTATTATCCCAATCACTTTTTTAAAGAAGTTTTACTAGCGATTGTATTTTAAGTTCATTTCTTCTCAAAAATGGGCCTCTACACACACTTTTTTTTCCTTTGGTTCCAAGGACTCAAGGCCCGGCTCTGAAGCAGGGAGGGCGGCCCTGGGGTCACAGGTCAGAGGTCAGGGGCCTGCTGATTGTTCCCAAATGCACTTCGTTGTAGCCATAGATTTGAACTTTGCATTGTTGCTGGGGCCGCTGGGTGGGGACAGGGGTGTGGGGCTCCCCAGGAGGAGAGAGCCTGGGGGAGGGGGCCGTCTCTCCTGTTCAAAGGCAGCCGCCGGCTCAGGCAACTCTTCACTTGGCTCATGGTTTCGATCTTTGAGTCAGTCTTGAACCCGTCCCTGAGGGGCTCCCCTGGGTGGGAGGTAGGGGTGGGGCGGGGATGGATGCTCCTTTAGCTCAGAGCTGCCAGCCTTGAAGACTGACGGTAGCCTCGGAGCTGGAAAACACTCAGGATTAGCAGCAGAGGCTGACAGTTCCCTGGGTTGCTTTCTGGAAGCCCTGAGTGTCTGCCCACATGCTGGTAAAGTATGCTGCTTGCCCAGAACCAACCACGGGCTCCTCCTCGCCCAGCCCAGGCAGGACTCTGTAGAGTGTGGCTGAGGCAGGCACTGGGGTTTAGATGAGCCCCAGGCTCTGGCCTTACCCAAGGGTAATGTTTGCTTAATAGTGCAAGTCGAAATGGACGTGAACGGTCCCAGACCATCCCCTCAAACAAGCATCTCCACCGATACCTAAAAACTTACCATAAATATGAGGTGTGTTTACATTTATTGACTTCAAGGGTATGTTAACACATATGGTTAAATGCAAAAAGCAAGCTACAGAGTAATATATGTATTACTATGAGCCCCATCTATGAGATGCACACACACAAAATGTGGGAGAATTCACGTATCGAAATGTTGTTAGTAGTATCCCTGACTGGTAAGATTTCCAATGATTTTTTTTTTCCTTCTATTTCTCGGCATTTAGAATTTACACTACACATGTTCCTTAGGTGGTTTTTTCAAAGGGAAAGATCTAGTATTTGTGAATCATTTCTTTAGTTCAAAGTTTTTCAAAGTGTGATCTCAAAAAACCAACATCAGACTCAGAAAAGCTGCTGAAAAGGAAGACCCCTGGGTATAGCTCAGAGCTAGTAGGTCAGAATCTGGGGATAGGGGGGTAACCTGAAAAACAGCATTTTAAACACCCTCTCCAGGCAATTCTAAGGTCATGAAGCCACCTGTGTGGATGTTTGCTCTCTTTAAATTTCTGGTGCCACTGTGAGCCGTCTCAGGTGGGACCATTCAGCCCCTTGGCCCTGGGGGGCCCTTCCCCCTCCCCCCCTCCTTTCTCTAGGAACCAGAAATAGCCCATCCACCCGGGTCAGCAGCCCTGGCCCCGCCCCTTCCCTTGGCAGTCCACAGGCAGAGCTTCCTGCCACGTCCAGGTCCTCTCCCTCCCCCTTGCTCTTGACGTTGTTCGGTGGGCCGGTCGTGTCTCTTTGCGACCCCACAGGCTCCCCAGGCTCCAGTCTCCCCTTTGCTTCACTAGCTTGCTTCTGGCTGGAGGAACTGGCAGCACAGGGCGATCTGCATAATCATGCATGTCAAACCAACTTAAGCTATGCCGGGGGCATCGGGAGAGTAGAAGAAGCATAGACATGTGATCCTAAGTCATCTAATCGCTCCAAGCCTCAGTTTTCCCTAGCTGTAAAATGGGGATAGTGAGACCTACCTCTAAGAGTTGTTGCAAGATTTAAAACTAAGATCATGCAAATATGCAAAGCATCTGGGGCATGGGAGGTTTCCAATGAAGGCAGTTATTACATTTGAAACAAAGGACTCATGAAGAGTCTGAAACAGCAATTCTCAAACTCCTCAGGGAGGTTAGTAATAATGCACCTTATTAAGTCTTCCCCTCAGGTATTCCAAATTAGTCCCGCCAAGGGGAACTGATATTAATTCTAACAGGTAACCCAGGTGTTCTGATCACACTTTGCAGGTGATCCCTGACTACACTTTCCGAAACACGGTCTAAGAGTTTCACTAGTAAAACAGATTTTAAATAACTGCAACTACTGAATTCCCCTACTTAGGCAGTTCACACTTAAGCAGTCCATCATCCATTCTCCCTGGAGGAGGGCATGGCAACCCATTCCAGTGTTCTTGCCTGGAGAATCCCATGGACAGAGGAGCCTAATGGGCTACAGTCCATGGGGTTGCCAAGAGTCGGACACAACTGAGCGATTAAGCACAGCACAGCATCCATTCTGTCCATCGCAGGCTAGTGACGGTCTGTCTGATCAAAGCTGGGCCCACCTGGCATGGTTCCGGTTCCACCCTGGGCTCTGGGTCCAGGCCTGCTTCATTTGTCTTTCATCTTTCTCAGACCAGCTGCTACTCAAGCCTGTACTTTTCAAGTCACATCTGCCAACATTCCACTGGCCAGACCAGCACGAAGCCATACCCAGCATCAGTGGGGAGAGGGGCAAATATATTCTGCCTCAGAAGCACGAGCGAAAAATAAACACGTTTCTCTAAACCAAATCTAGCCGGCAGCCTCTTTTTGTACTGTCCACAAGCTAAAAATGGCTTTCGTATTTTTTAGGAGTTGTAAAGAAAAACAAAGTAAATGGGAAGAGAAAACACATGTGGTACACAAAGCTTAAAATAATTACTACCTGACTCTTTTAAGGAAAAAGTTGATCTCTGTTGTAAGCCATCAAAATGTCAAAGGTTTTTTTTTTTTCTTATTGTTACAGAGCATAACTGCGCAAACAAGTGAGCAATTTCATATTTTTGTTTCTGTTTGTTTTTAAAGTGAACAGGGATTTGAAGATGTTTCTAAGCCATGGAGCAGGAACCACAGGGGAGGAAGGAGGAAACCACTGAAAAAAATAAGAGAGGAAAGTTAATTAAGGGAGAGTGGCCTTGGAAGAGAAGGCCAGGCTTTTCACTAAGGATCTGGTCCAGAGCAGAAGAGGGTGGGGTGAGGGGGTTGGGACAGATGTGAAGTGGTTGTCAAGGAGAAAGAGAGGGCTAGAGAGGATTGTCCAGGGCCCACAGTATCCAGCTATTGGGTGTCAGGAATGGGCAAAAGAGAACCCTGGCATCCTTGTAGCAGAGCGCTGGGGCGTTTTTAGGGGACCTTCCAAGGATTGTCTGACTCCATTTATTGTGCACTTTGGATGGATTTTGCTGGACTAAGCTATTTAACAGCTCTGTAGGGATAGAAGTTAAGTTGCAGAAAACTGACAACACATTTTTTTTTCTATTCATGACAATACAAAGGAATTATGTCCCAAGGAGAATAAAAATCTCTGTAGGTCAAATTTTCGTTTGAGCTAGTTTGAACATCTTACTGATCTGCACAATAACCAATGACTTAAATAAAATTTGACCTTTGTTTATTTCATAGTTGCATGAAACATGATTTTGCCATTGAAAGAAAAGATCTTTTCCCAATGTCTAAGGAGTCTCATTTGACAGTCACTACAGCCCTGTGGAGCCATTACTGCTGTCTTTGTTACACACCATTTTGAGGATGACATCTTTGAGAAACCAAGAGCTTAAGATAAGGAGTTCCCTGGTGGTCTAGTGGTTAAGATTTGACACTTTCACTGGGGAGGCCTGGGTTCAATCCCTGGTCAGGGAGTGGCAGGCCAAAAAACAAATAAAAATAAATGTGGCAGCCTGGATGAGAGGGGAATTTGGGGGAGAATGGACACATGTATATGTATGGCTGGGTCCCTTCACTGTCCTCCTGGGACAATGTCCCTCACAACATTGTTAATCAGCTATACCCCAATACAAAATGAAAAGTTTAAAAATAAAAATACAGCTTCAGATCACACAAGCAGAGAGTCATGTCTAGTCCCATCCACGGTGGGCAAACTAGCAATGAGTTAAGATTACAACCCCTTAATCCTACCCAGCACTGGTCACACCAGAAACCTTGGGCACACCCATCTCCAGTCCGGGGGTCCCAAGAGACCAACCTGCCTTGACCTGCCTAGGGATCTGGTCCTCGAAAGGTTGTCACGCCTCAACCTGCTCGGGGATCCACCAGCCCCAGGGGTCCCAGGAGGTCGTCACGCCTTGACCTGCCCAGAGACCCAGTTCTCAGGAGGCTGTCACACCTTGACCTGCCTGGGGATTTGCACCCTGACCCGGGGACGCCTGGCTCTCAGGTTGCAGCAGTACTGGGTAAGATAAGCTTCAGAAAGACTCTCCCCTGAGGAAGCCCACCCATGGAAAGTGAAGGAGGCCTATTAGTGTTTTCTTTTCCTTTACCTCCCTGTCATGACTGTCTTTCAGGTGGGAAACAACCAATCCACTTCCCGGTAGACGCCCTTGAGATGCATCCTTGATAACTGGAAGCTGGTGGATCCTCTAACTCTGAGAAGGAGTTGCTTAAAATTCTTCTGTGCCGCTGTGTGGCCACAGTGTCCACTGGAGGACGAGGACCACTGGCCTGAGGAAGGGAGTTTAAATTACAACACCCTCCTGCAGCTACAGTTATTCTGCAAAAGACAAGGGGAATGGACAGAGATCCCCTGTGCCCAAATTTTCTTTCGATGAAGAGATAGAAAGGAACTCTGTCTTAGGTATGGGATTGTTGCACGCCTTAAAAGTGAGCCCACTAGGCAAATGGTGTTAGGCATAGGCAACCAAGAGGAGGAACCCCCCCAGAAAGGCTCACCTCCCATGCCCCCAAGGAGGCTGGAGCCTCCCATAGCTCCCGAATTGTCTGGTGCTTCTTCCTTGTATCCAAACATGCCCCCATACCCTGGAGCACCCCCTCCACAAAAGCCAGCTCGAGTATGTCCCTTAGTTGAAACCGGAGGAGAATTCCGACCAACCCCGGTCCATAAGCCCTTCTCCCTCTTAGAACTAAGACAGATCAAACAAGACCTGGGAAGCTATACAGATGACCCAGGCAGATATATAGATACGTTCCAACATATTACCTTGGCCTTTGACTTGACGTGGAAGGACATCATGGTCATATTGAGTCAAACTTTATCTGACCCTGAACATACTAGGGTCTTAAAGGAAGCCTGAAGGTACGCAACGGGGCTTCACATGTCCAGTGATAGATACCCAGTAGGCGAAACTGCAGTCCCCTCCTCCGATCCTAATTGGAATTGTGATGACCCTGAGCACGTCTGGGAAAGGGATCATTTTCTAATCTGTGTGAAGGCAGGACTGAAAGCAGCCCAACAAAAAGTAATCGACTATGCCCGGGTCTCAGCAATAACTCAGGAACCCAATGAGAACCCCATTGCCTTTCTGGAAAGTCTAAAAGAGGCCCTTCAAAAGTTTACCAATCTGGACTTAGACTCTTACGAGGGCCAGGTGATTTTAAGGGACAAATTCCTGTCCCAATGTGCATCAGATATCAGAATTAAGTTACAACAGCTACAGCAGCAGGACCCTGCTGCCTCTTTAGATGAGATGGTCCAGACAGCCACCAATACCTTTTATAACAGAGAACGGGAGAAGGAGGCCAAGGCCCAGGAGAGGGAGAGAAGGAAAGAGACAAGGCTTGCCCAGATGCTGGCCACCCTCCAGAGAAGCCCTATGGCAAACACCGAGTCCTTGAAGGACAAGGCACGAGACAAATGCCTGATCTGTAGACAGGCGGGGCACTGGGCCAAAGAGTGTCCAAACCGTGACAAGTCTCCTAGAACGGCTTGCCACAAATGCCATCAACTGGGATACTGGGCAGCACTCTGCCCTCAGGACCCAAGAGCCTCAAGGTCAAGGGCCAAGCCTACCCTCACGATGGTTCAAGAGGACTGAAGTGGCCCACTCCAGCCAGCCCGCCTGTCACAGATAACCATCACGGGGCTGGAGCCAAGGGTGCAACTGAGTGTGGCAGGTAGGTCCGAGAATTTCTTGGTTGACATAGGGGCTCCCTACTCTGTCTTGATCTCCTACTCCGGAGCCTTCTCCTCCCAAACCTGTACCATTTTGGGTGCTACAAGAAAAGCAACTACTAAAAGATTCACCCGAGCACTTCTTTGTTGCTGGGATGGACAAATATTTTCCCACCAGTTTCTGGTGGTCCCTGAGTGTCCTACTCCCTTATTGGGAAGAGATATACTCACTAAACTGGGAACCGCCCTTGTGATGGGAAGCTTTTCAGCCCCTAGGGCCCTACAGCTCCTGGTTACTACTGAGGAACCCATTACACCTTCTCCAATAGAGAGGGACCACAAACTAAGGGAGGACAAAATTAACCCCCAGGTGTGGGACCAGGGGGCTCCTGGACGAGCCCACCAAGCTGAACCGGACTTCATTGTCCTCCGCGATCCCACTCGGTTTCCCAACGGGAAACAATATCCCCTCAAAAGAGAGGCCCGGGAGAGACTACAGCCTTTAGTAAATAAATTCTTTGCTTGTGGGCTATTGGTCCCCACCAGTTCACCATGTAACACCCCAATCCTCTCAGTAAAGGAAAAGGACGGAACCTGGCAAATGGCTCAAGACCTCCAGATCATAAGTGAAGCTGTAGTCCCGCTCCATCCCACAGCACCCAATCCCTACGTAATCTCTGAAATCCCACCCAGTGCCACGTGGTTTACAGTCTTGGATCTCAAAGATGCTTTTTTTTTGGCATACCACTGGCTAAAGAATCCCAGTATCTTTTTGCCTTTGAGTGGGAGGCCCCAGGAGAAAAACGCCAGCAGATGACTTGGACAGTAGCACCTCAGGGGTTCAGAGACACCCCCACCTATTAGGACAGCCCCTTAGCCAGGATCTCCTAGATTGGACCTAATGGGAAAATATTACAATACGTAGATGACCTACTAATCTGCTCTCCAGATGAGGAAAATGCCCAACAACATGCAATTCAGGTTCTAAAACTTTTGGCAGAAAGGGGATATAAAGTCTCCCGTGCTAAGGCACAGATGGTCGAGACAAAGGTTACTTACCTGGGAGTTCAGATAACACACGGGTCTAGGAGGCTGTCCTCTGATCAAGTACAAGGAATCCTCCAGTTGCCCTCCCCCATGACTCAAAAAAAATTGCAAGCTTTCCTGGGGCTAACTGGGTATTGTAGAATCTGGGTACCCAACTATTGTCTAATTGCCCGGCCCTTATATGAAAGCTTAAAGGGATGAGATGATTCAATCCCACTGATGTGGGGAACTCCTCAAAAGAAGGCAGAGGCTACACTAAAACAGGCCTTAACTCAGGCACCTGCCTTGAGGTTGCCAGACCCAGAAAAAGCATTCCAACTTTATGTCCATGAAAGAGAGGGGATAGCCTTGGGAGTGTTAACTCAAAGGTTAGGATCTGAGCCCCAGCCTGTAGCTTACTTATCCAAGAGGCTTGATCCAACCACCCGAGGCTGGCCCCCCTGCCTTCGAAATCTTGCAGCTATTGCAATCATGATAGAAGATGCTTTAAAACTCTCCTTTGGGGGCAAACTAACTATTTTTACCAGCCACCAAGTAAAGCAACTCCTAAATGTGAGACACCATTTATGGATGTCTGATCAAAGAATCCTCAGATATCAAGCAGTGCTGAGGGAAAATCCAAGCCTCACTATATCCCCTTGTGAGGTTCTTAACCCAGCCACTCTCCTGCCTGCCCCCAAGGTCTCTCTCCTCTTTCACTCTTGTCTAGAAACCTTGGACCACTGGACAAAACCCCGAGAGGAATTGTCAGAAGATCTTCTGACCGATCCTGAGGAAATCTGGTACACTGATGGAAGCAGCTTTGTCTTAGATGGAAAAAGAAGAGCCGGGTATGCAGTAGCCTCCAATTTTGAGACCATAGAGGCTAAGCCTCTGCCATCAGTTACTTGAGTCCAACTGGCTGAGCTCATAGCTGACTCGAACTTTAGAGCTGGGAAAAAGAAAAAGAATAGCCATTTACACTGACTCCAAGTTTGCCTTTCTGGTGCAAAGGCACAAGCGGCTATTTGGAAAGAAAGGGGCCACTTGGCCACCCAAGGGTCCCCAATCAAATATGGTGATCAAATCCTTAGGCTCTTGGAGGCAGTCCATCTGCCCGCTGAGGCATCAGTCTCCCACTATAAAGGACACCAAAAAGAGAGCATGGAAGTGGCATGAGGGAACCAAGCAGCTGATCAGGCGGCTAGGAGAGCAGCGTTACAGAACCATGACCCAATGGGGGCTGCCACCTTAGTTCCACAGACTGATTTGCCAGAAACCCCTTCATGTACTGAAGGTGAGACTCCTAAAGCTAAGAGTGAGGGCTTTCAAGAAGATCATATGGGGTGGTTCCAAAAGGAGGTTCTCCGTTTTCTGCCTGGGAACCTCCAATGGAAGTTGGTTAACTCCTTACATGCCACCACTCATTTAGGGAAAAAGGCCCTTCAAAAATTACTAGAAAGGTCCTTCGGAAGAAAAGGCCTCCAAACAACTATAAGGCAAGTGGTCTCTTCTTGTCCCACTTGCCAGTTAAACAACCCCCAAGAAGCTCAAAGACCCCAGCTGGCCCAGCCCGTCCAATGACGTGGGACCTACCCAGGAGAGGACGGGCAGATGGACTTCACCCAGATGCCAGTTTCTCAAGGGTATAAATACCTATTAGTCATGATAGATACATTCACAGGATGGATTGAAGGCTTTCCCACCTGGACTGAGAAAGCTGAAGAGGCAGTAAAAAAAACTGCTCCATGAAATCATTCCAAGATTTGGTCTGCTCAGGTCATTACAAAGTGACAATGGGACATCGTTTACTTCTAAGGTCACCCAAGGGGTCTCTAAAGCATTGGGCATTACTTATTATCTCCATTGTGCCTGGAGGCCTCAATCTTCAGAAAAAGTAGAAAGAGTCAACACAGCTTGACAGAGATTGTACTCCAAAATAGACAGGAGATAGACCTTCTGATCCCTGAACAAGGAGGGACTTGAGCCATCCTGGCGATGTGAATTTAAAATTGGCTAGAGAGGCCAAAAGCAAAGGAGAAAAGGAAAGATATAAGCATCTGAATGCAGAGTTCCAAAAAATAGCAAGAAGAGATAAGAAAGCCTTCTTCAGCGATCAATGCAAAGAAATAGAGGAAAACAACAGAATGGGAAAGACTAAAGATCAATTCAAGAAAATTAGAGATACCAAGGGAACATTTCATGCAAAGATGGGCTCGATAAAGGACAGAAATGGTCTGGACCTAACAGAAGCAGAAGATATTAAGAAGAGGTGGCAAGAATACACGGAAGAACTGTACAAAAAAGATTTTCACGACCCAGATAATCATGATGATGTGATCACTAATCTAGAGCCAGACATCTTGGAATGTGAAGTCAAGTGGGCCTTAGAAAGCATCACTATGAACAAAGCTAGTGGAAGTGATGGAATTCCAGTTGAGCTCTTTCAAATCCTAAAAGATGATGCTGTGAAAGTGCTGCACTCAATATGCCAGCAAATTTGGAAAACTCAGCAGTGGCCACAGGACTGGAAAAGGTCAGTTTTCATTCCAATCCCAAAGAAAGGCAATGCCAAAGAATGCTCAAACTACTGCACAATTGCACTCATCTCACATGCTAGTAAAGTAATGCTCAAAATTCTCCAAGCCAGGCTTCAGCAACACGTGAACTGTGAACTCCCTGATGTTCAAGCTGGTTTTAGAAAAGGCAGAGGAACCAGAGATCAAATTGCCAACATCCGCTGGATCATCAAAAAAGCAAGAGAGTGCCAGAGAAAACATCTATTTCTGCTTTATTGACTATGCCAAAACCTTTGACTGTGTGGATCACAATAAACTGTGGAAAATTCTGAAAGAGATGGGAATACCAGACCACCTGACCTGCCTCTTGAGAAATCTGTATGCAGGTCAGGAAGCAACAGTTAGAACTGGACATGGAACAACAGACTGGTTCCAAACAGGAAAAGGAGTACGTTAAGGCTGTATATTGTCACCCTGCTTATTTAACTTCTATGCAGAGTCCATCATGAGAAACGCTGGCCTGGAAGAAACACAAGCTGGAATCAAGATTGCCAGGAGAAATATCAATCACCTCAGATATGCAGATGACACCACCCTTATGGCAGAAAGTGAAGAGGAACTAAAAAGCCTCTTGATGAAAGTGAAAGAGGAGAGTGAAAAAGTTGGCTTAAAGCTCAACAGTCAGAAAATGAAGATCATGGCATCTGGTCCCATCACTTCATGGGAAATAGATGGGGAAACAGTGGAAACAGTGTCAGACTTTCTTTTTTGGGGCTCCAAAATCACTGCAGATGGTGACTGCAGCCATGAAATTAAAAGACGCTTACTCCTTGGAAGAAAAGTTATGACCAACCTAGATAGCATATTCAAAATCAGAGACATTACTTTGCCGACTAAGGTCCGTCTAGTCAAGGCTATGGTTTTTCCTGTGGTCATGTATGGATGTGAGAATTGGACTGTGAAGAAGGCTGAGCACCGAAGAATTGATGCATTTGAACTGTGGTGTTGGAGAAGACTCTTGAGGGTCCCTTGGACTGCAAGGAGATCCACCCAGTCCATTCTGAAGGAGATCAACCCTGGGATTTCTTTGGAAGGAATGATGCTAAAGCTGAAGCTCTAGTACTTTGGACACCTTATGCGAAGAGTTGACTCACTGGAAAAGACTGATGTTGGGAGAGATTGGGGGCAGGAGGAGAAAGGGACGACCCAGGATGAGATGGCTGGATAACGTCACGGACTTGATGGATGTGAGTCTGAGTGAACTCCGGGAGTTGGTGATGGACAGGGAGGCCTGGCGTGCTGCGATTCATGGGGTCGCAAAGAGTCGGACACGAGTGAGCAACTGAACTGAACTGATGCCATATTGACGCTGCTCCATGTATTATCCACTGTCCTACCTGTTTTGTCTCTGACCAGGTCAACGAGCTACAACATGCAGCGCCAGTTCAACAAAGAAATAAAACTCCAGCCGACCTCGGAAAATATCACCCACCCTTAGATGGACACCGCTGTGGGGACTCTGAGGCTTGACACTAGCAAGAGGGGGAGGCCCAATACCCCTCGCCGTCCCAGTTCAGCAGGAAGCAGCCAGAAAGACCTCGACGCCCCTATTCCTAAAGAATTGGGCCTCCCATCTCTTGAGGGGGGAATGTTAGGTAGTTAGAATAGGGAAAAGGAGTCCAAAATGGCGGTGGCTAAAAGACAAGAAAGAGAAAAGCCCGTGAAAATAGAACAGAGGAAGGTCAAAGGAAGGTTGGAGGACCGAAGTGAGGACTTCAGGTAGAACAGCACTCCTGACTAAGCCCAATTTGCATAGGGCAGGCCCAGGGGGAAGGAAAAAACATATAAAAAGAGGAGCCAAAGGGCTCTCCCTCTCCCCTCGCCTCCCCTCCCCTCCCCACCCCCCCACCCCTCCCCACCCCTCCCTACCCCCCCTTCCCCACGTGCAGCATGCATGTGCTCTCATCTCTTCTCTTCTCCAGTCTCTTCGTGTCTTTGGATCGGCCTGCCCTCATGCTTCGAGGATGGATTCTCCTGCTATCTTCTAAATAAAATAGAGCTGTAACACTGATTTGTCTAAGAGCGATATCATGGTTTGTCCGAGACCCGAGAGATGCGACGCACCGAGGGCTTTAATGTCCGTCGCTCCAAATCTTTGTTGTGATGAGACAGAACCGAGGAGCACTTGCCTGGCAAGAGCACAGAAGCAGAGAGTGACAGAGTCAAGGCTGAGCTTGGGGAGTCTCCTGACTCCAAATCTTCTATTCTTTCCTCTGTTTTTTTTTTTTTAAATGACAGCTTATCACACTATTTGCTTATCATTGTTGAGCACAAGAACCGTGATTAGAGAGCAAACGGACCTAACGCTCCTATGTACGTGTTAGCTCATGTGCGAACGCTGGGGAAGGAGACAAGGGTGTGCTTGCTCTGCCTAAGGCGGACTGCATGTGAAATCAACAAGACTGCAGGTGAGCACCAGCGCCAACGGGAAGCTGGGATCTGATTTTTTTCTTCCCTAATGTACCATCTGCCAAAAATTCCCCAAAGCTTAAAGTCTCAGAAGTACTTTCCAAAGTCTTATTGTTCTGCTTCTACCTCAAATAAACCCTCCCCCCAGGGATATTGGCATTTCCGGTGGTTTCACTCTAAAGGGTTCTGCATTTTTCCCAGTGTGATCTCTCTTTTCCCACGAGATGCTCCACAGGGGATGAACACCTGTAGTGGATGAGCATTGCTAGAAAGCAGGCCCTTTACACCCGCCACCTCCACAACACCCTGTAATCTCTACAGTCATTCGGGCAGCAAATATGTATTATGGAAGTAAGATAATGTTACTGATACAAATACGAAGACAAGCAAAACAAAACAGAATCTTGACCTCAAGCAGGTGAGTCCAGTGGAGGGCCTTTCAGGCAAGCAGACGATGACAATAACACATGCTCAGGTTTGGCGGAAGCCTGGAGAAACCCTCTCCTGCGTGTTTGAGAGCATCACAGAGAGTGTAATAGTGCTAGAGTTTGCTCTGAGACTTGAAGAAGAAAGCTGCCTGGGACTTCCCCAGTGGTCCAGTGGTTAAGAATCTGCCTGCCAATGCAGGGGACATAGGTTTGTTCCCTGGTCCAAGAAGATCGATCCCACATGTCTCAAAGCAGCTAAGGGCATGTGCCACAAGTATTGAGCCTGTGTTCCAGAAAGTGGGAACCACAATCAACTGAGCCGTTGAGCCACAAGCACTGAAGGCCACATACCCGAGAGCCCGTGCTCCACGACAGCAGAAGCCACCACACCGAGAAGCAAGCCTGAGGACCGCTACGCGAGGGCAGTCCCTGCTCACAACTAGAGAAGAGCCCCCAGCGCAGTGAAGACCCAGCACAGCCCCCAAAAAATAAGGAAATAAATAAAAAACACTTTCCCCATTAAAAAAAAGGGGGGGTTGCCTAGGAGAGAGGAGAAGGTGTCCAGAAGCTTCTAGATGGAGAGAATGCTTTCTCAAAGGAGAAGAAAGGGCACAAGGAGAAAAGAGCTCAGAGTGGCTGCAGCTCTCAGTACGGAGGGAAGAATTCCAAACATGAAACCAGACAGGTGGTCGGGAACAAGTCGTGGCAGGCCACGATGCAGAAACTTCCCTGCAGGAGACAAGTGAGCAAACCGTTGCAGCAAGGCTGAGCACACGTCCTGCACGACAGCATTCCCAGGCTGCCATCACAGGAGGGCAAGGGCACCTTCAAGAAGCTAATCATGCTGCAATGAGTGAATCGGCACCACGTCATCCTCAGTTTCCCTCCTGTGCCCAGACCCCTAGACAGCTTCCATGGTACTTGTCTTAGTGTGTTCAGGATGCCATAGAAAATACCACCGGCTGGGCGGCTTATAACCAACCGATGCTGGGGATTCCCTGGTGGTCCAGGGGTTGGGACTCTGTGCTTTCAATGCCCGGGTCCCGGGTTTAATCTCTGGTTGAGGAATGAAGGTCCATGTCCCACAAGCTGTGCAGTGCGGCCAAGACAACATGAACAAAAACAAACAAACAAAAAAAACCTGCACACAATTATTTCTCAAAGTTCTGGAGGCTGGAAAGTCCAAACTCACAGCCCCGCAAGATGCAATGTCTGGTGATGGCCCTCTCCTTCATAGACCTTCATCTTTCCCTTGTGTCCTCACGTGGCAGAAATCGTAAAGGAAGCTATCTTGGGTCTCCTTAGAAAGGCACCAATCCCACTTTCGAGGGCTCCACCTTCGTGGTCTAATCATCACTCCAGCCCCACCTCCTGCTACCATCACCTTGGGGGTGAGGATTTCAACATTTGAGTTTGAGGGGGACACAAACATTCAACCAATAGCCATACTGAAGACAGACACTTAAGGCTTCCCAGGGGGCGAGGTGGTAAAGAATCCACCTGCCAATGCAGGAGACACAAGTAACACACGTTTGATCCCTGAGTGGGAAGATCCCCTGGAGTCCGTAGGATCTCAAAGAGTCAGACACGACTGAGCATGCACCCACAGAGAACTACGCTCAATATCTGACAGTAACTTATCATGGAAAAAACTGAAAAACTACATATAAACTCAAGACAGATACGTAAGTGAGCGGAAGCTGAGAGATGGGTCTGGGCAGTTGAACCTCTTTTCCGTCACTGGAGTCTCCAGTTCTTCACCTTCTAGGTTGGGAAGGAAGAGGGCAAATGTTCAGTGAATCTGACACACAGCTATGGGCAAAGCAAGCTGCCGGTGTGGCCAAAGCCAGGGGAAGTCTTCCCAGTAGTTCGTCAAGGTCATTCGAGATGCTAATTGGCAGGATGCAAATGACAGCCTTGAAGAGCGTTTCTTCTGGGGACCGCACAGGCCACAGTTAGTAAGCATGAGTTCCCCTCGCCCTCCCCATCAGCCACTGCCCACCCCACCTGACCCCCCGCCTCCCACCCATCTGAGAGCGGAGGAGCTGCAGGAGGCGCATCGTCCTCACTAGCACGCTCATCTGATGGGGTCCTGGGGAAAAGTCTGCAGGGATAAGAAGAGAGGGAATGAATCTGTCCCCAAGGGAGGACCTGCCTCGGCTGGCTGACAGCTTAATCTCCCCTGGGTTCCCGAATGTTCCTTTTATTTTCCTGTGTTGCCATTTTATAAAGTACTGTTGAAAAGAAACAGAATTTTGGATAACTGGGCACTAGCAGCATTTTTTACTGTAAAATAGAAATGGTCTATGAATAGCATCTGTGATAAACGCAATAAGGGGCAGGCCATTAATTTTTAGCAAAAACGGCCTTTTGGTCCCTATGTCTTTCCCTTAACTAAATTCTCGCTGCTTTTTTTAAACTTTTTATTTTGTATTGGGGTCTAGCCGATTAGCGGACAACCTTGTGATAGTTTCAGGTGAACAGCAAAGAGACTCAGCCATACATACACGTGTATCCATTCTCCCGCAAACTCCTCTCCCACCCAGCCTGCCAGGTGACAGGGAGCAGAGTTCCATGTACTCTATAGTCGGTCCTTCTGGATTGTCTTCCCATTGCTTCTGACAGCAAAAAGAGAGGGGGGGTTTGCTCTCGTGTGCATCCCCAGCCCTCCGCAGAGCACACTTGGGGCGCCAGAACCGCCTAAATGCTGGGGTTCGTATTATAACTGGAGCCACTCACTGCATCCCTGATCCCAGGCCTTACCATCACAGCCCAGAGTCCCCCCTTCCCAGAACATCTCAGCAGTGATCTCTCACAGATTTTTCCATGCCCCGCTTTAATCCCGCACTTCCTTAATTTTTAATTTTTGGCTGTGCTGGGTCTCTGCTGCTCCCCGGGGGCCTCACGGCTGTGCATGGGCTTTCTCTCATTGTGGTTTATTGCAGGGGCTCCTGTTGTTGTGGAATACGGGCTCTAGAGCACGTGGGCTTCAGCAGTTGCTGCCCGTTGGCTCTTGAGCCCGGGCTCAGTAGTCGCGGTGCACGGGCTTGGTTGCCCCCCTGCCCAAGTCCCTGCACGTGGAATTTTCCCTGCCGGGGACTGAACCTGTATCCTCTTCACTGGCAGACAGACTCTTCGCCTCTGGGCCACCAGAAAAGTCCAGTTCTGCATTTCTTTGCACCAGCCTGCCTGTGTCGTCCCCACAGGATGGAAGATTTTGAAGGCAGCAAATATGTCTCTGTATTATCCAGCTCAGTGTCCCACACCCACAAGGTTGTATTGGTTTCCATTGCTGCGTAACAAATGCCACATACTTAGGCGCTCAGAACAGCCCCTGGTTATTAACTCGCAGTTCTTTAGGTTAGGATCAACCGAGTGCTTTGCTCTGGGCATCACAAGACTGAAAACAAAATGTCAGCTGAGCTGGGCTCTGGGTAGGAAGTCATGTTTAAGTTCATTCAGATTGTTGGCCAAACTCACCTCCTGTGGCTAGAGGACTCCAGTGCCTGTTCACTAGCTGGCTGTCTGCTGAGGCTGCTCTTTCGCTCCTTGCGTGGGATCTCGCCATCTTCGAGCTAGCAAAGGGGCATCAGCTCCTTACACTGTCAGCCTCTGTGACCCCTCCTTTTGCCCTCAGCCCGCTGAAGCTCTCTGCTTTCAAGAGGTTCGAGTTATTCAGTTGGGCCCACCCGCATAATATGCCTGTAGATCAACCCTGAGCCAAGCGATTGGTGACCTTAGTGACACCTGCTGACTCCCTTTTTGCCATGTACTGTGACGCGGGCAGGGTACGCTGTTGCGTCATGTCCCCAGAGCCTGGGATTAGGTCAGGACACCTTGGTGGGCAGGGGGGATGGGATGGTGGAGGGGGTGGGGGAAGGTGGCACATTTTAAGATCCCTCCTGCCACGAGGGCTTAGCAGGCATGCAAGAGCAGGAACTGGAGAGGGTAGTAGGGTCTTACCCCACGCAGTGTCCACCCCCATCCTAAGCATGGCGACCTCTGGCCTGGCCTCTCCCAATATGGGCAGCTCACTCACATGGCGGGGGAACTGAATGTCCCCAGCACCCACAGCTGATCACTTCTAACAAGTCCAGGGCTTGTATAACTGACAAGTTCACAGACACACGCTCAGAGACTTTGCTGTCCTAAACTGAGACTAAAGATGGTTCATGATCGTTCAGCGTTGCTAACAGGCCCATTTCTCCTCCCCTAAACTCATCCCCTAGAGCCTGGAGCTGCGCTTGATTGGGGTCCTTGCTTGACAGTGAAATTTTTCTGTTCACTTCTCAACCCTTAGTTGCTCAGTCTTTCCATTTAGTGACCAGAGCTCTCCGCTCCGTTCCCTGATCTGATCTGACATCCCCCAAGTTCTCTAATCTGTGCCTCAGGCTCCGTCCCGCCCTTCTCCTTTCTTCTGCAGCTGAGGAAAGCCTTTTTTCTCCTCCACTGCAGGTATGAGCGTCTCCCACTCTCCACCCAACATGCTGTTTCCTATTTCTCCCGCCAGACCATGCCATAGAGTGTGTGTGCTCAGTTTTGTCCATCTCTTTGTGACCCCACTAACTGTAGCCCTCCAGGCTCCTCTGTCCATGGAACTTTCCAGGCAAGGATACTGCAGTGGGTTGCCATTTCCTTCTCCAGGGGATCTTCCCAACCCAGGGATCGAACCTGTGTCTCTGGTGTCTTCGGCAAAGGCAGGTGGATTCTTTACAACTGAACCACCTGGGAAGCCCATGAGAAAGCTTGCTCTGAGCCAAAGCCGCTCATGTCTGGGAGAAGTTGCTGTTGCCAGTGGTGCCTGGCACGTGTTAGCATTCAGTATATGCCTGATAACTGAATGCGTGCGTGACTGAATGAACTGGTGACTGTGAGTCACCATGGATCCCCAACCCCCAGGATCGAATGCCTGATGGTCCGAAGTGGAGCTGATATAATAATAATAGAAATAGCATGCACAATAAATGTAATGCCCTTGTATCATCCCAAACCACCCTCCCCACCCCCAGCCACAGTCCATGGAAAAATCGTCTTCCAAGGAACCGGTCCCTGGGGCCTGCTGGCGTATGCCTTTCCACTCTCCTATCGCTGTGTGGTGTCAGCACCGCAGGCCGCTTTCTGGCCCTCGGGTCCTCCACCCGTTCACATTGCCTCACAAACACCAAGACAAGTACGAATAGGATAACATCTTCTCCTGGGTTGTTGAAGAATCTGTGCTCAGAGGCTCATCTAGGCATTTCCCCTTTGGGATAAGTTTTGCCAGCCCAAAGGTGGTTTTAGAATTCAGCATTTGGGAGCACAAGCTGTTCAGCTGAACCGTTGAGCCCAGGTCTGCCACTCCAAGAGTGATAGGGTTCCCTTCTTTTGTGAAATACAGCATTCTCATTGTTTTTCACCAAAAGAGACACTTAAATTTGCTTCCCACTGAGTCTGAAGCTGGTGCCTAACGTGGCTGAAAACGTTCTGGAGCCCAGGGAGGAAATCCAACGCTCTGGAGCTGCGGAGCTGAATGGGAGCCTTGTTTCCAAGGGCATTCTCCTTTGTTCGCCTGGGCTCTCAAATGACATGTTTGGACACAAAGCCTCTTAGGTAGAAATTACTACAGTTTGCAGGCGTTCCTAACATGGAGCGAGGCTTATTATTTCAAAGTCTTTTTTCAAGCTTAGACTTCAGTGAAGTCTTGCAGCTGAGTCCCAACCCTCGTTTGAAAATACTATGATGTTTATGAGTATTCTTGTTAATTTTTTTCTCCCAGGTTTTCTCTTTGGAAGAGAGCCATCCTGCCTTGAAATTTTCCAGGGAGGATTTCATTTTCTTCCCATTGAGGTCATTCTGTTAACCTCCTGGAGATATTTATCTTCAAGACTTTAAAGCCTCTCTGTGTAAAGGGAGCTTAGAGAAAACTGAGAGAGCCTAAGAAAGTCAGAACCTTTGGGGAATTGAGGAAAAGAAAGGCTATTTTCCTAATGATTATTCTTCTCTAACCAGTAGATTGAGTGGTTCTTTAGTTATAGGGGCAGGCTTGGGACAAAGGTCCTGGGAAATTAGGAATCATAACCTCTGTATTTGAGAATCAGTCTGCATTCCTCACACACCAATTGTTTTATGTTACATTTTCTAATTGTCTCTATTCCTGATGCTCCAGCATCTGGGGAGACAGACTGGAGAGAGAGCCCCCTCCTAGGGCTAGCCACTTCTAAGATAGCAAACAACTCACCTGGGAGGGCTCCTTTCATATGCAAACTAACCAACCCAGAGCCTGTCCATCCAAGCACCTCCTCCAAGTGGCTCTTAGAGTCCAGGAGGCAATGTTTCTCTGCCCTAATCATCCCAGAGCCAGGTACCAGAGAGACACCCCCTATGTTACAGAGCCCACGGAATTGCTCAGACTAGCGAGTCCACAAGCCCTCTGCCCTGCTTACCCTAGGGCTTCCCAGGTGGCTCGGTGACAACGAATCCACCTGTCAGTGCAGGAGATGTGAATTCGATCTCTGGGTCTGGAAGATCCCCTGGAAGGGAAGTACTCTGGTATTCTTGCCTGGAAAATCCCATGGACGGAGGAACAGGGCGGGCTACCGTCCATGGGGTCGAAAAGAGCTGGACACGAGTGAGAGACTGCGCATGCCCACTCTGCTTGCCTTGCAGCCACCAGGCCTTCCTGGGGAGCCGCCACAAGGTCTCCCCTCCACGCCCCCACTTCACTCTTCTGCCCCCGACCAGTCCCATTGCTTCCCTGCGTGGCCCCACGTGGGTTCTTGCTTCTGTTTTGAGGGCATTTGAACAAGAAATTATCTTTTCTTTTTAAAAATATTTGGCTGTGCCGGCCAGTTGCAGCCAGTGGGATATGATAGTTGTGACATGTGGGATCTGATTCCCTGACCAGGAATCGAACCTGGGCCCCCTGCCCTGGGATCTTGGAGTCTTAGCCATTTGACCACCGCGGAAGCGCCCAGACTGTCTTTTCAATGATAGTCATCTCCCCGTCTTTTGACCTGAGTAATAAGAACATCTACGTTTTTAAAAACACCAGCACTGCTCTCAGACACACTCCTGGGAAGTAAGAAAGAGAAGAAAGACTAAAACCCATGACTTCCACTTTAACCCAGAAGACAGACAGAGAGAGGAGAATTTGAGAAGGAGAAGGGCAGGTGGCCAACATTTTCTTGCTGTTGTTCAGCCGCTCAGTTGTGTCCAGCGCTTCGTGACCCCATGGACAGCAGCATACCCGGCTTCCCTGTCCCTCACCACCTCCCGGAGTTTGCCCAAGTTCATGTCCACTGCATCGGTGATGCCATACAATCATCTCATCCTCCGATGCCCTCTTCTCCTTCTACCCTCAATCATTCTCAGCATCAGGGTCTTTTCCAATGAGCCAGCTGTTCGAATCAGGTGACAAAAGTATTGGAGCTTCAGCTTCAGCATCAGTCCTTCCAGTGATTGTTCAGGGTTGATTTTCTCTTAGACTGACTGCTTTTGATCTCCTTGCTGGGCAACATTTTCTTACTCTGAACCTTTTCCAGGTCGGCTCCATCAAGAGCTTGCAAAGTGATACTATGCCAACCTCATTTTGCTGATTGGGCAATTAAGACTCAGAGAAGTTAATAAATTGTCCAAGGCCACAAAGCCATACTAAGGCCAAGATTAAAATTCAGCTTTGTTTCATTAATACTCAGCGTTAATGTCAACCCAGCCACAATCTCTTTGTCTCAGCCCATGTCACTTACACCTCCTACTTCGTGTGGGAGCTTCTCTGGGTTCTCTTACAAAATAGCTTTACTATCCAGCAAATCCCCTAAAACATGAGAGACGAAAGTTTATGGTACCATGCTTCCTTCTGAAGATACTTTAAACAATCCATCAGTGCTTTTCCCTGAGTATCTACAATATCCTCTCCGCTGGATTACGTGTAATGGGAAAGGAAGAGAGTCCTGAACACAACGAGACTGAAAATGGGGGCTTTGCAGTCTAAGCTGGGATATAGAACTACCCCAGGGAAAGCAGGATCAGATAACACAGGGGAGTGTTTAGTCAGATGCCAGATGGTGTGGCACAAAATATACAAGCAGGAATTGTGGAGGAGACCATTGAGGAGCTCCTGGAATAGACAGAACTCGATGAGGACCTTGACGGATGGGGAGCAGTTAGGTAAAGAGAAAGATCAGAGGCTTCCCTAGTGGTCCAGTGGTTAAGAATCCACCTGCCGATGCAGGGGCACGGGTTCGATCCCTGGTCCAGGAAGATCCCATGTGCCTTGGAGCAACTAATCCCACGCGCCAGAACTACTGAAGCCAGAGCTCCTGGAGCCCATTCTCCAGGACAAGAGAGGCCACCATAATGAGAAGGCAGTGCCCCACGCCTAGAGAGTGACCCCAGCTTGTGGCAACCAGAAAAAGCCCGTGTGAAGGAACGAAGACTCGGCATAGCCAGAAATAAATAAATATTTTAAAAGAAAAATACCAAAGGATTTATTTTAGACAGTATGGCAGTGCTGCAAAGACTTAAAAACAGGATTATCGCATATCCAGTGATTTCACTTCTGATTATATATTGATCTAATTTTTTGTTATAAATCTAAAAGAACTGGAAGCATAGACTCAAAAAGTTATTTGTATATCCATGTTCATAGCAGCATTATTCACGATAGCCAAAAAAGTGGAAGCAACCCAAGTGTCCATCAATGGATAAATGTGATATATATATATATATATATATATATAGGATTATTATTATACATATACAGAGAGAGAATTATTATTCAGGAAAGAAATTCTGATACATTCTCGAACATGGATGAAGCTTAAGGACATTTGCTAAGTGAATAAGTCAGTCACAAAGAAGACAAATATTGTATGATTCCATTTATATGGGCTATGTAGAGAAATCTAATTCACAGAGACAGGAAATGAAATGGGAATAAGGAGAGAGAAAATGGAAAGCTACTGTTTATAGGTACAAAGTTTTTATTGGGGATGATGAAAAAGTTCTGGAAACAGAGGTGACAATTATTCAACACTGTGACCGTACTTAGGGCCAGTGAATTGTACATTTAAAACAATAAAAATGGTCAATTTTATGTTTTATTTCCCATGATAAAATAGTTAATTAAAAAGTTTTGCTCTATCCCTTTAAGTGCCAAACCTTGGACATATTTGTTTTTAATGGAAAATTTCTCCAACATATGACGCACTCTCCTGTTCTCTTAAACAGAGCATGCAAGTCATAACCTAAACATCTCCTGAGGGTCAACAGCTAGAATGAAACGCAGCCAGACCTCTAAAGTTACTAGCCCGAAATTGGTTCAGTAAGTTATGAAATGTGGTCACGCTGCTTGGCTGTCTATTGCTCTTGTCTGGTTTTATAGTTTTCCTCTGTAGTTTCCAGCATCCATCAGATCAGCATTTCCTTTCAAAGTTGCTGTTTTATTTTTGAAATCCGCTGTGAGTGGAGAAAGCAGAGAAGCAAGTGTGTTCCAGTGAGATGTAAGATGCCCCTCGGAAGGAGGGGGTCTTCCAAGCAGCTCCGAACCTCCAAATACTGACGATCCTCTCCTGGGAGTTTCACAAACGTTTCAGACTCAACATGATCAAAAGCAGCATCAGGACTTTCCCTCTGAAGCTTACTTTTTCTGCAGTGCTCCCCAGCTCCATCATCACAACCCCACAAAAGAGAAGGCTGTTCTCCCATGTCTAGTTGATTCTCTTGATCTCTCCCTGTTTCTGAAACTCCAGGTCAAGCCCTCAAAACTACTGCAATAGCTCACCTGGTGGCCCAACCTGGAACCGCCAGGATCCTTGCCTCCTTGCACCTCACAGCTGCAAACTATATCCCTTCCTTGATCCTGAGACTAGAGTTTTCTTTCAAAAACATACAGTGGGCTCTCAGGAGTCATGGGTCTGACATCCACAGATTTAACCAATCTGGGTCTGTAAACCTAGCAGCACACGAGCCAAGGTTGGCTGAATCTGTGGACTGGAACCACGAATATAGAACTGCCGACATGGAAGGCCAACTAGGAGACTTCAGCTTCCCCAGATTTGGATATTCGCCATCAGTCCTGGTACTCACACCCCCCCGCTCCTAACTGTCCCCAGTGGAAGGCAACTGTATCTGTAAAGTCACTTGATGCCTACGAAGCCCTGATGACTCCTCATTGCAATAGAAGTCCAAACTTACTTCACAATCTGACCCCAGCGTATTTTCCCAGCTTACCTTATTCAGCTCTCTGCCCCACAAACCCATATGTGATATTCACTAGGCATTATCGTGACTCTAGCGTTCCACAGGCATCAGTTCAGTTCAGTTCAGTCGCTCAGTCGTGTCCGACTCTTTGCGACCCCATGAATCGCAGCATGCCAGGCCTCCCTGTCCATCACCCACTCCCGGAGTTCGCTCAGACTCACATCCATCGAGTCAGTGATGCCCTCCAGCCATCTCATCCTCTGTCGTCCCCTTCTCCTCCTGCTCCCAATCCCTCCCAGCATCAGATTCTTTTCCAATGAGTCAGATCTTCGCATGAGGTGGCCAAAGTACTGGAGTTTCAGTTTTAGTATTATTCCTTTCAAAGAAGTCCCAGGGCTGATCTCCTTCAGAATGGACTGATTGGATCTCCTTGCAGTCCAAGGGACTCTCAAGAGTCTTCTCCAACACCACAGTTCAAACGCATCAATTCTTCGTTGCTCAGCTTTCTTCACAGTCTAACTCTCACATCCATACATGACCACTGGAAAAACCATAGCCTTGACTAGACGGACCTTTGTTGGCAAAGTAATGTCTCTGCTTTTGAATATGCTCTTTAGGTTGGTCATAACTTTCCTTCCAAGGAGTAAGCGTCTTTTAATTTCATGGCTGCAGTCACCATCTGCAGTGATTTTGGAGCCCCCAAAAATAAAATCTGACACTGTTTCCCCATCTATTTCCCATAAAGTGATGGGACCGGATGCCATGATCTTTGTTTTCTGAAAGTTGAGCTTTAAGCCAACTTTTTCACTCTCCTCTTTCACTTTCCTCAAGAGGCTTTTTAGCTCCTCCTCACTTTCTGCCATGAGGCATAATTCCAAACAAATATTTTTCACTCTTTGTAGCACATCTTTATGAAATTGCACGCTCCTCAGTCCCAATTCAAATACCACCTCAGTTAATCCCACACAAACCTCTGCCCCAAACTCTCTCTCTACCCTAAATTAATCACGCCCTCCTCCATGTTTGTTGGTACCTTAAACGATCTCTGCATTAAGAACTGGTTGTTTGCTCAGAAGGAGGACATAGGCAGAATGAACACTTGGGAGTCTCGTATTCAGCACAGTGAAGTCTGGTTAATTGCCCGTCTCTCCTGCTACAAGACAATGTCCTATTTCGTTTCCTTCCCCGGTGCCCAGCACAGTGTCTCCAATAAAAAGACACTCAGTAACTGATGGCTAAATTGAAATGAATTGTTGAGAATGCAATCCAGAGTAATCACCTGAATTGGGAAGTTCCAGAAAAAAGGGAGAGAAGAGGATATCTCTTGAGTTGGAGTCAGTGATAAACTTACGCTAATTCACATTTGTGAACATGGAGATCCTGTCAGCACTGAAAGTCTAACTGATGAACCGGGTAGATATTTTGAGGCAGAAAAAACACCCACGCTCCTTGCCTATTATGGACATGCCCTTCCCCACACATACCACCCACTTTGCGCTTGTCCCCAGTAGGAAAACACACAGTGTCAGAAAACTTAAAACTCCCTCCCCATGAGCTTTCCCACATCTACACCGTTATCAGGTGCAGGGAATAGCAAGTATTTAAGAAAGCAAAATATTCTGTGCGTATCTCTGTTGGAGCCCTCATCACTTTGGATTATGGTTGTTACTGGTTTAAATTTCTTTCTCACCAGCCTAATTCAGTTCCTTAATACCAGGGTCACTGTTTCTGCCATGTATTAGGTGCTCAACATACGTTTTATCAAATTATTGCATGGATGGATGGATGGATGGACAAATGAATGGATAGGTATTGTACTTCCTCAACAGTTGACATAGCCCCAGTTCTGGGCTAAACAGAAAGGATTGCTGTTGTTGTTTAGTCGATAAGTCGCGTCCAAGATTTTGGGACCCCCATGTGCTTTAGTCCATAAGGCTCCTCTTTCCATGGGATTTCACAGGCAAGAATGCTGGAGTAGATTGCCATTTCCTTCTCCAGGGAATCTTCCTGACCCAGGGATTGAACATACATCTTCTGCTTAGCAGGCAGATTTTTTACCACTGAGCCCCAGGGAAGCCAAACAGAAAGGATGGGCCTGCCCAAAAACTGATTCTTTTATTCTTTTTTCACAGTTACCTCCCTCATGCATCTTTCTCTTAAATTACATTGGCCTTTGAGGGTGGAAGGAAAAGAGAGGAAGAGATCGTTTTGCTCAATAGTTTTACCCGTTCTTTCCCAAGTAACATTGCGGATGAGTACGTCTAACCTTTTACTTAATTTGTATATTTTTTGAAAAGTAATATACCCACAGGTGTAACATTCAAATGGTTGAAAATTATAGAAATGAAAAATTATAGCCAGTTCCCACCCCTGGTGTAGTCACTGATTCACCTTCTTGGATATGCTTCTAGAGATAGTTTCAGCTTATAAAAAGCAAACCCATATATATATATTTTTTTCGTCCTTAAGCAAATAGAAGCATATCATATATCAGCTTTCCTTAACTTTGGCTGTACTGTGGAATTATTCGAGGGAACTTTCCAGAACACATAAATCAGAATCTCCTGGGGAGAGAGCCAGCCATTAGTATTTTTAAAAACTCCTTGGGTGATCTCACTGAGCATCCAGACCCAAGAAGCACTGCACACGCTTGGCTCTGCAGCCTGCTTTTTGTCTCTAAATTATGTCCTCAAAGGTCCTCCAGTACCAGCGCATGAGAATATAGCTTACCGTTTTCCGCTGGAGAGATGAAACATGAAGGGCATTTATGAGCCTCAGGTAGGTTCTGTATTTCACTCTGAAAAATGCTACCCCCAAAACGCTGTCACGTTATATACAAACGAGCAGTGCTGCCACAGCCTGTTCTATCTGTCACTTTGCACTACACGTATACAGAAAGTATATGCCATGGACACACACAGCGTAAAGTCCTGCAAGTGACGTTTCTGAATCAAAGAACAAGAACACTTGTGGTTTTGCTAAATATTTCATGCTGAATGCTTGCTAGATGTTATTAAACGCTCTGTGAGGCTTAATTATTAACCCAGCTTCACAAAGAGTTTTTAAAGTAGAAAAGCATGGTTGCATTTTAGAGACGTATATGCCAGGACGTAATTACTGTGCTTGGACTTCCATTTCAAAAAGTGACGAGGAATTGGAGAAGCAGTCCTTTGTCACAATCAGGGTGACCGGTATCTCTTCTGCTGGGATGGCTGGCCGCCCTGTCTCCTGTTCTTTCTCGCCATTAAAGAGTGCTGTTCTCAGAAAGGAAACAATATGTGCTCTTTGATGTGGCTCAGAAAAAAGAGAGCAACACCACATTTTAAACGCTTTGTAGAACAGCCTCCAGAAGCATTTCTTTAGAAGAAAGAGCCTGCAGACTGAGCTAGGGCTCAGACGAGAGAAGTCTTTCAAACACTTGGAGAATTTCTGACTCCGGAGGAATTCTCTCCTTTAAAGAAAAACGCAAAAGCAAATAATGGAAAATGCAGACACAGTGGGAATAACTTTCCAACCGAAGGGAATCTTTACTTTGAGGGTGCCAGAAGCTGGAGACGGTAAATCAAGCACTGAATCGAAACACCCTCTTCCTGTACGAAGGCTTGCATTCCCAGGAGCAAGGAGCAGACACCGTTCTGGAAGTTTCCTCATTTTTTATACGGTGGAAGTTTCTGCTTCATAACTCTCATCCCTTCTGCTTCCTTCTGTACTCCTACGTTCTCCTCCTCCTCCTCTGAGAAAGACAGACAGACCGAGAAAGAGTCAGAGACAGACGTGGAGTTTACAGAGGGAAGCAGAGACAGATTTTCTTTCTGTTATGACAGATTTAAATAATAGCTCTCAAGATCTGCTGAGAGAAATGGACCATAATAAGAAGAGGTCATTTTCTTCTCGAATGAGCTTTATGGTATTCCTATATTTCTCGAAGAAATTCAAGCATCAGTCTTTGAAGTAGCTTATCACTGGAGGGAGAGCAATAGAAATTGACTCAAGCTCTCCTAAGGCAAAAAGGACGGGGTTATTGGATGATAGGGCTTCCCCTACGGTTCAGTGGGTGAAGAATCCACTTGCAGTGCAGGAGACACCAGAGATGGGGGTTCTACCCCTGGGTCAGGGAGATCCCCCTGGAGAAGGACCTGGCAACCCACTCTGGTGTTCTTGCCTGGAGCATCCCATGGACAGACGACACTGGCGGGCTACTGGCCACAGGATTGCAGAGTCAGACATGACTGAGCATCTAAGCACACACACATTTGAGTGATGCTGGGCAGTTCACAGAAGCGAAAACTGGAACCAGAGCGGGTCTGGAAGTGCGGCGGCAGGGACGCCTAATAGCTTCTGCCGGAGATCTTGTTGTCAGATGAGGCTTTTCAAATTCTGAGGACGAATCACCGATTGGTTTGGCTTCACCACCTGCTCCCCTTCCTGTGGTCTCTACAGCTGGATCTGACACCAGAAAGGGGTGTGGGAAGTTGGAAAATCGGCTAGGAGGACTGTAATAGCTCCCCCAAAACCCAGTGATTGAGGCCCGTGAATACCTGATCTAGGGTAAACAGAAATGCTACATTGAGATGCCACCACAGCTTATGACTCTGCTCTTCATGAAAATAGGTAGAAGTCTGATTAGGATTAGGAAGAGACAAAAGGTTTTCAAAAAAGTCCCTTGTGAGACTGAGGGGATATTGGACTTGTTTCAGTCTCCTGGACAATGCCTAGCTTTTTTTTTTTTTAAGTAGGCGTTTAAAAGCTGTGTGCCATATGGGTGCACCCATATTCACAGCAGCAGTATTCACAACAGCTAAAAAGCGAGAAACAACTCAGGCATCCATCAATGGATAAATGGATAAACGCAATGTGCTATATGCATACAATGGACAAGCTTTAAAAGAAAGGAAATTCTGACACGTAGCAGAACGTGGATGAACCATGAGGGTATTGCACTAGGTGAAATCAGCCAGTCACAAAAGGACAAATATTGTACAATTCCACTTATATGAAGTACTTTAAGTAGTCAGAGTCACAGGGACAGAAAGCAGGATGATGGTTGCCAGGCACCAGGAGGAGGGGGAGCGGGGACTTGTTTAATGGGTACAGAGCTTCAGTTCTGCAAGATGGAAAGAGTTCTAGAGGTGCAGGGTGGTGATGGTTATACAACAGTGCCAATGTGCTTACTGCCACTGACTGTGTGCTTCAAAATGATTAAGATAGTCAATGTTACGCTACGTATGTTGTTAGCGGCACAGTCGTGTCTGACTCTGCGACCACATGGAGAAAGCATCACTACGAACAAAGCTACTGGAGGTGATGGAATTCCAGTTGAGCTCTTTCAAATCCTGAAAGATGATGCTGTGAAAGTGCTGCACTCAATATGCCAGCACGTTTGGAAAACTCAGCAGTGGCCACAGGACTGGAAAAGGTCAGTTTTCATTCCAGTTCCAAAGAAAGGCAATGCCAAAGAATGCTCAAACTACCGCACAATTGCACTCATCTCACATGCTAGTAAAGTAATGCTCAAAATTCTCCAAGCCAGGCTTCAGCAATATGTGAACCGTGAACTCCCTGATGTTCAAGCTGGTTTTAGAAAAGGCAGAGGAACCAGAGATCAAATTGCCAACATCCGCTGGATCATGGAAAAAGCAAGAGAGTTCCAGAAAAACATCCATTTCTGCTTTATTGACTATGCCAAAGCCTTTCACTGTGTGGATCACAATAAACTGTGGAAAATTCTGAAAGAGATGGGAATACCAGACCACCTAACCTGCCTCTTGAGAAATCTGTATGCAGGTCAGGAAGCAACAGTTAGAACTGGACATGGAACAACAGACTGGTTCCAAACAGGAAAAGGAGTACGTCAAGGCTGTATATTGTCACCCTGCTTATTTAACTTATATGCAGAGTACATCATGAGAAACGCTGGACTGGAAGAAGCACAAGCTGGAATCAAGATTGCCAGGAGAAATATCAATCACCTCAGATATGCAGATGACACCACCCTTATGGCAGAAAGCGAAGAGGAGCTAAACAGCCTCTTGATGAAAGTGAAAGAGAAGAGTGGAAAAGTTGGCTTAAAGCTCAACATTCAGAAAACGAAGATCATGGCATCTGGTCCCATCACTTCATGGGAAATAGATGGGGAAACAGTAGAAACAGTGTCAGACTTTCTTTTTTTGGGCTCTAAAATCACTGCAGATGGTGACTGCAGCCATGAAATTAAAAGACGCTTACTCCTTGGAAGAAAAGTTATGAGCAACCTAGATAAATTCAAAAGCAGAGACATTACTTTGCCGACTAAGGTCCGTCTAGTCAAGGCTATGGTTTTTCCTGTGGTCATGTATGGATGTGAGAGTTGGATTGTGAAGAAGGCTGAGCGCCCAAGAATTGATGCTTTTGAACTGTGGTGTTGGAGAAGAGTCTTGAGAGTCCCTTGGACTGCAAGGAGATCCAACCAGGCCACTCTGAAGGAGATCAACCCTGGGATTTCTTTGGAAGGAATGATGCTAAAGCTGAAGCTCCAGTACTTTGGCCACCTCATGCGAAGAGTTGACTCATTGGAAAAGACTCTGATGCTAGGAGGGATTGGGGGCAGGAGAAGGGGACGACAGAGGATGAGATGGCTGGATGGCATCACTGACTCGATGGATGTGAGTCTGAGTGAACTCCAGGAGTTTGTGATGGACAGGGAGGCCTGGCATGATGCGATTGATGGGGTCGCAAAGAGTTGGACACAACTGAGCGGCTTAACTGAACTGAACTGAACAGGACTGTAGCCTGCCAGGCTCCTCTGTCCATCATGGGGTTTCCGAGACAAGAAAACTGGAGTGGGTTGCCATCTCCTCCTCCAGCGGACCTTCCCAACCCAGGGATCAAACCCAGGTCTCCTCCATTGCAGGCAGATTCTTTACAGTCTGAGTCACAGGGAAGCCCTATGTTATGTATCGCTTACTACAACTGGAAGAAAGAAAAAAGCAGTGTCTGAGAGTAGAGACGCCAAAGCAGAAGCGAAAAGGGTTAAAAAAGAAGGTGATGTTACAGGACATTTCTAAACAGGCTCCCTTTTCCATGGCTTTCTGCAATGGGTCGGCTCGGCTGGTTCCAAGTGTTGTACTTAATCCTTCTTTTAATTTAAAGAATAAAAAAGATTCCTGAGTTCTAAAGACAAATATCAAAACCAGTGAATACCTTCTTTTTTTATATACGTTATAAGTCTCGCTGCTAATCCGAACCTCCTGGGTGGACACAGGCTTTCTTTACTGGATTGTTCTGCAGAGCTCTGGGAAAAAAAGTAAAACTTTATGACCAAGAGCACTATTTCATTTCCTTTCTAAACTCACCCCATGAAAGGCCACCCAGGCAGGCTTGTGCAGACAGGGCAAGACAACGGCAAACTGAAGCCATCCTATTTCTACCTCCTCGTAGCTGAAAAAGCAAAACAAACAAACAAAAAAATGCCAAACAAAACCAAATACGCTTTAAACGCGTAACAACGGCTGGTTTCCATCTTCATAACTCACAATGGGTGAACTGCTGAGATTGTCAATAGCCTTTCATGTGGTCAGCTTCAAAATGTTATTTATTACCCTCTCAGATCGCGGCTTTCTGGTTTCAGCTGACTTCCCCACTTACTTGGCCCTTCTGCATAGACTGCTCCCTCCTCCATTTTGTAACTACCCACATCCATCAAGATCTTTTTTTGAAAGTCTTTCTTACAAAAAGCATTTTCAAAAGCGTTTTCAAAAATTCTTCCTGAACCTCTTCAGATCTCTTTCTCTAGTGAATTGCTATGACACTATTACTTTTTTTTTTCATGGTGCATAGAACTTTGGGCTACCAAAGAACAGTTTTCAAAACACCTGACTCAGACAATTATCAAATGAACACATGTCAATTACTTATGTAACTAATGAGGGTGCCAGGAGGATGATAACACGGGTTCACAAGAGAATTAAATGAATGGACAGTTGTTGAGTCCGATAGGAAAGGCAAACTAAAATCAATTTTCTAAGTTACAGACAAAACTAGTTAATATTCTGCTGCTGCTAAGTCGCTTCAGTCGTGTCCGACTCTGTGCGACCCCATAAGATGGCAGCCCACCAGGCTCCCCCGTCCCTGGGATTCTCCAGGCAAGAACACTGTCCTATTCAGTAAAACTATTACCTTTGGAGTTATCTTCACCAGTCTTGTAAATCTAAGAGGTAACACGTAATTTCAGAGAATATGGGTCTTAGTCACGAGTAAATAGAAAGAAAAATGAAAATATACCTCCTAGGGAATTAAAGCTCCTTAGGAAGATCTTTCGGAGAAGGCAATGGCACCCCACTCCAGTACTCTTGCCTGGAAAATCCCATGGACAGAGGAGCCTGGTAGGCTGCAGTCCATGGGGTCGCTAAGAGTCGGACACGACTAAGCGACTTCACTTTCACTCTTCACTTTCATGCATTGGAGAAGCAAATGGCAACCCACTCCAGTGTTGTTGCCTGGAGAATCCCAGGATGGGGGAGCCTGGTGGGCTGCCGTCTATGGTGTCGCACAGAGTCGGACACGACTGAAGCGACTTAGCAGCAGCAGCAGCAGGAAGATCTTTGGGGGCTTCCTTGATAGCTCAGTTGGTAAAGAATCTGCCTGCAATGCAGGAGACCTTGGTTCAATTCCTAGATCGGGAAGACCTGCTGGAGAAGGGATAGGCTACCCACTCCAGTATTCTTGGGTTTCCCTTGTGGCTCAGCTGGTAAATAATCCGCCTGCAATGCAGGAGACCTGAGTTTGATCCCTAGGTTGGGAAGATCCCCTGGAGAAGGGAAAGGTTACCCACTCCAGTATTCTGGCCTGGAGAATTCCATGGATAGTCCATGGGGTCACAAAGAGTTGGACACAACTGAGTGACTTCACTCACTCATTCAGGAGGATCTTCGGGTAGGCCTTGGGCTAGTAAATCTGACTTCACAAAATATTTATGTATTTGGCTGTGCTGAGTCTTAGTTGTGGCAGGCGGGATCTTGGATCTCTGCGACGGCGTGTGGAATCTTAGGCGGGATCTTGGATCTCTGCGACGGCGTGTGGAATCTTAGGCGGGATCTTGGATCTCTGCAACGGCCTGTGGAATCTTTAGTTGCAGCATGCAAACTCTTACTTGCACCGTTTGAACTCTTTAGCTGTAGCATATGGGATCTGGTTCCTTGACCAGTGATCGAGTCCTGGGGCCTCTTGCATTGGGAGCATGGAATCTTAGCTGCTGGACCACCAGGGAAGTCCCACTCCCATATGATTTTGAAAGGACATGTAGTCATCCTTTTGCTTTATATCAAAGTTTTTGGATAATTTTGGTTGATAATAAGTCAACCACTTTTGCATTCCACTCCCTTGTAATGAAAAGGACATCTTTTTTGGGTGTTAGTTCTAGAAGATCTTGTAGGTCTTCATAGAATCGTTCAACTTCAGCTTCTTTGGCATTACTAGTCAGGGCATAGAGTTGGATTACAGAATGAATTTGGCCTTGGAGTACAGAATGAAGCAGGGCAAAGGCTAATAGTGTTTTGCCAAGAGAATGCACTGGTCATAGCAAACACCCTCTCCCAATAACACAAGTCTCTACACATGGACATCACTAGATGGTCAATACTGAAATCAGATTGATTATATTCTTTGCAGCCAAAGATGGAAACACTCTGTAAAGTCACTGGGAGCTGACTGTGGCTCAGATCATGAGCTCCTTATTGCCAACTTCAGACTTAAATTGAAGAAAGTAGGGAAAACCACTAGACCACTCAGGTATGACCTAAGTCAAAATCCCTTACGATTATGCGGCGGAAGTGAGAAATAGATTCAAAGAGTTAGATCTGATAGACAGAGTGCCTGAAGAACTATGGACGAAGATTTGAGACATTGTACAGGAGGCAGGGATCAAGACCATCCCCAAGAAAAGAAACGCAAAAAGGCACAATGGCTGTCTGGGGAGGCCTTACAAATGGCTGTGAAAAGAAGAGAAGTGAAAAGCAAAGGAGAAAAAATATATATACCCATTTGAATGCACAGTTTCAAAGAATAGCAAGGAAAGATAAAAAAAAAAGTCTTCCTCAGTGATCAGTGCACAGAAATCAAGGAAAACAATAGAATGGGAAAGACTAGAGATCTCTTCAAGAAAATTAGAGATACCAAGGGAACATTTCATGCAAAGAAGGGCACAATAAAGGACAGAAATGGTATGGACCTAACAGAAGCAGAAGATATTAAGAAGAGGTGGCAAGAATACACAGAAGAACTGTACAAAAAAGATCTTCACGACCCAGATAATCATGATGATGAGATCACTCACCTAGAGCCAGACATCCTAGAATGAGAATTCAAGTGGGCCTTAGGAAGCATCACTACGAACAAAGTTAATGGAGGTGATGTAATTCTAGTTGAGCTCTTTCAAATCCTAAAAGATGATGCTGTGAAAGTGCTGCACTCAATATGCCAGCACGTTTGGAAAACTCAGCAGTGGCCACAGGACTGGAAAAGGTCAGTTTTCATTCCAATCCCAAGAAAGCTAATGCCAAAGAATGCTCAAACTACCACACAATTGCACTCATCTCACAAGCTAGTAAAGTAATGCTCAAAATTCTCCAAGCCAGGCTTCAACGGTATGTGAACCATGAACCTCCAGATGTTCAAGCTGGATTTAGAAAAGGCAGAGGAACCAGATATCAAATTGCCAACATCTGCTGGATCTTCGAAAAAGCAAGAGAGTTCTAGAAAAACATCTATTTCTGCTTTATTGACGATGCCAAAGCCTTTAACTCTGTGGATCAAACAAACTGTGGAAAATTCTGAAAGAGATGGGAATACCAGACCACCTGACCTGCCTCCTGAGAAATCTGTATGCAGGTCAAGAAGCAACAGTTAGAACTGGAGATGGAACAACAGACTGGTTCCAAATTGGGAAAGGAGTACATCAAGGCTGTTTATTGTCACCCTGCTTATTTAACTTATATGCAGAGTACATCATGAGAAATGCTGGGCAGGAAGAAGCACAGGCTGGAATCCAGATTGCCGAGAGAAATATCAATAACCTCAGATATGCAGATGATACCATATTTACGGCAGAAAGCAAAGAAGAACTAAACAGCCTCTTGATGAAAGTGAAAGAGGAGAGTGAAAACGCTGGCTTAAAGCGCAACATTCAGAAAACTAAAACCATGGCATCTGCTGGATCCCATCACTTCATGGCAAATAGATGGGGAAACAGTGGAAACAGTGGCTGACTTTATTTTGGGGGGGCTCTACAATCACTGCAGATGGTGACTGCAGCCATGAAATTAAAAGACACTTGCTCCTTGGAAGAAAAACTATGACCAACCTAGATGGTATATTAAATAGCAGAGACATTACTTTGCCAACAAAGGTCCTTCTAGTCAAGGCTATGGTTTTTCCAGTGGTCATGTATGGATGTGAGAGTTGGACTATAAAGAAATCTGAGCATCAGAGAATTGATGCTTTTGAACTGTGGTGTTGGAGAAGACTCTTGAGAGTCCCTTGGACTGCAAGGAGATTCAACCAGTCCATCCTAAAGGAAATCAGTCCTGAATATTCATTGCAATGACTGATGCTGAAGCTGAAGCTCCAATACATGGACCACCTGATACGAAGTGACTCATCTGAGAAGACCCCAATGTTGGGAAAGATTGAGGGCAGGAGGAGAAGGGGACAACAGAGGATGAGATGGTTGGATGGCATCACCAACTCAATGGACATGAGTTTGAGTAAACTCTGAGAGCTGGTGATGGACAGGGAGGCCTGGCGTGCTGGCATCCATGGAGTCACAAAACGTCAGACACGACTGAGTGACTGAATTGAACTGAGGTCAACCACTCCATTTTATGATGAAAGATGAGTTTGGAGAAATTAACTAAATCATCCAAGATCACATAACTAGTCAGAAATCAAGCTGGAACTTGAAACTAAGTCTCCTTTGCTCAAGCAGAGTATTCAGAGAATACAAATGCTTATTTTGTATCAAAAAAATCTCATGATCCATCTAGATTACCATTGGAAACCACTGATGATATACAAACAACAGCTGAGAAGCAAATAATAGTTAACCTTAGATCTGATTTAGCAAAAGTGTTCTATGATTCTGTTTTATTTCATCAGATTTTAACTTCTTTGAGAGCAGGTATTTACTCAGTAAGTATTTGTTGAGTTCCATCTGTGACAGATTTAATTTTCCAAAGACCTACATATTTATTTCATGTCGCGTTCTCTTTATTTTTTAAAAAGTAAGGTTGGCTTTATTATTTTCTGACCTATGTTGTCATTTTTGGTTGCCCTGGGTCTTTGTTGGTGCTCGTGGGCTTTTCTCTAGCTTTGGGGAGCAGGGGCTGCCCCCTTGTTGCAGGGCATGGGCCCTGGGCACACAGGCATCCGTAGATGCAGTGCCTGGGCTGTGGAGTGTGCATAGTTGCCCCGTGGCATGTGGAATGTTCCCAGACCAGGGATCGAACCTGGGTCCCCCTGCATTAAGAACCAGTCTTGAAATTCTTTCTTTTTTTGGTCCTTTTTTCTGGCAGGTGGACTCTTAATGACTGGAGCACCAGGGCAGTCGCACGTGCTCTTTCTGCAATGGGACGTCACTCCTTCCACCTGGAGGAGACAGGTTCCCCTTACATCTGGGTGGTCGCTGCCCTATAAGTGGAGCACAGCAGAAGTGACGTTGTGTGACTTTAAAATCAAGGCAATAGAAAGTTACAGTATCCTCCACGGCACCCTCTCTCTCAAAATGCTTGCCCTTGGAACCCAGCAATTTTGTGAGCAAGCCCAGGCTACACGGAGAGACCGTGTGTGGATGTTCTGATCAACATCCCCTGGCCTCTAGCCAATGGCCAGCATGCTGGGAGTGAACTCCCAGGCATGGGGGCAGACGAGCCAGAAAATGATTTCAGCCCATAGATTTCCAAGCCTTCCAGCTGAGGCCTCGACACTGTGGCACAGAGACCAGCTATCTCTGCTGTGTTCTGTGTGAATTTCTACCCCACAGAAACCAAGAGAGAGAATAACCAACTCTGGTTTTGTTTTAAGCTACTCTGTCTTGAGTCATTTCTTACACAGCACAAGAGGAGCAGCACATTATGTCCTCAGCGTTGCGGCATTGACAGTGTCAGCTTCCCACTGGTGGCCTGAATGTAAATGTCACGTGTGTGCTCAGTCACAAAGACATGTCTGCGTCTTGGTGACCCCGTGGACTGCAACCCACCAGGCTCCTGTGTCCATGGGGTTCTCCAGCAAGAATACTGGAGTGGGTTGCCACGTCCTCCTCCAGGGGAGCTTCCCTACCCAGGGATTGAACAGGTGTCTCCTGCATTGGCAGGCCAGTTCTTTACTGAGCCACCAGAGAATGGTTCTCCCCGACTTCACTGAGCCACAGATTCGAACCTTGCAGCCTGAGGTGGGTGTGTGCATCAGTGGCTGGTAAAAGAGCCTCCCAGTATCTACTCCTCAGTCAGTCTCAGCAGCTCCCACTTGTAATTAGAGATGCCATCACTCATGTGCGGAGAGAAAACGCTCATGGCCCTGGGTGGAAAAAAAAAAAAAAAAAAAACAGCCAAGTGATTGTCCTGCAAGTAAAGAGAAATTGGGGATGTTTAAGAAAGTAAGGATTCTGGGACTTCTCTGGTGATCCAGTGATTAAGAACCAGTCTTGCAATGCAGGGGTTGTGGGTTCAATCCCTGGTTGGGGAACTAAGATCCCTCACACCACTGAGCAAGTAAGCCTGCGTGCGGCTACTAGAGAGTCCGTGAGCCTCATTGGAGGAGCCTGCATGATGCAAGCAGAGCCTCTGCACCGCACTGAGATCCAACACAGCTAAATAAATCAATATTTTAAAAAGGAAGTAATGATTCTTAGAGAAAAAAGGAGGGGGCTTCAGTTCAGTTCAGTTCAGTTGTTCAGTCATGTCCGACTCTTTGCGACCCCATGGACTGCAGCATGCCAGGCCTCCCTGTCCATCACCAACTCCCAGAGTTTACTCAAACTCATGTCTATTGAGTCGGTGATGCCATCCAACCATCTCATCCTCTGTCGTCCCCTTCTCCTCCTGCCCTCAATCTTTCCCAGCATCACAGTCTTTTCCAATGGGTCAGCTCTTCGCAGCAGGTGGCCAAAGTGTTGGAGTTTCAGTTTCAGTATCAGTCATTGCAATGAATATTCAGGACTGATCTCCTTTAGGATGGACTGGTTGGATCTCCTTGCAGTCCAAGGGACTCTCAAGAGTCTTCTCCAATACCACAGTTCAAATGCATCAATTCTCTGATGCTCAGATTTCTTTATAGTCCAACTCTCACATCCATAAATGACTACTGGAAAAACCATCACTTTGACTAGACAGACCTTTGTTGGCAAAGTAATGTCTCTGCTTTTTAATATGCCATCTAGGTTGGTCATAGCTTTTCTTCCAAGGATCAAGTGTCTTTTAATTTCATGGCTGCGGTCACCATCTGCAGTTGATTTTGGAGCCCCCAAAAAGAAAGTCTGACACTATTTCCACTGTTTCCCCATCTATTTGCCATGAAGTGATGGGACCAGCTGTCATGATCTTAGTTTTTTGAATGTTGAGTTTTAAGCCAACTTTTTCACTCTCTGCTTTCACTTTCATCAAGAGACTCTTTAATTCTACTTCGCTTTCTGCCGTAAGTTTGGTGTCATCTGCATATCTGAGGTTATTGATATGCTTATCTGAAGTTATTGATATCTCCTGGCAATCTTGATTTCAGCTTACGCTTCATCCAGTCCAGCATTTCGCATGATGTACTCTGCATATAAATTAAATAAGCAAGGTGACAATATACAGCATCGACGTGCTCCTTTCCATAAAGTAAAATTCAGTGAAGAATCAGGGGGTCTGGCCCTGTCCGCCATGTTGTTAAATGACACAGCATCCAAGGCATGGCTACCTTTCATGGGGAAATGTTTTGCTGGAGAGGGAGTGTGCATATCTGTAGCATTATGAAAGTCTCTGGGCAGATTCTCCTAAGCTCTCAACGGTTAATTATGCTTCCTTATATTTGCCAGCTCCTAGCTTAGAAGTTCCCATTCCATGAGGTATGAGATTTCGCAAGTCCTCTGCCAAAGAACCTCAGCTCAGGAAAAATATAAACTGAACAGACCTCTGATTAAACCAGTCATTAGCGTGGGCTGACTTTTTGCTTCAGGGACACAGAAGCTGATGTAGTAGCTTTCCCAGGAAGAGGCTCAGTGTGGATAAAGTATACTTTCAGGACTATTCTGTAAGAGAGTGAGCACACTAAATTACCAGAAAGAGCTGCGCTTTAAACATTCCTTTATTTATATGATTGCACTACCCTATCTAACTAGAGGCTGTATTGTTAAATGACGGCAAAAAACAGACGACACACACAGGGCAATAAGAGGCGGGCGGCATCGCAGAGCCACGAAGCAGTTAGAGACACCGTTCTGCCTTCCCCGGCCTGTTTGCTCATTTGTAAAATGGGGATGTGAAAGCAAGCCTCATGGGGTTGTTCTGAGAGTTAAACAGGATGATGCATGGAAGCACAGCGCCTGCCACCCAGCAAGAAAATAAGACCACTCTCCCCAAGACCACCCTCCCATCTCCTGCTTGCATCTTACCCATCCACGTGTCATCGTCTGTCCCCCAGAGAACACGAGCTCCAGGCCAGCAGGAACCTGTTTGGTCACTTAGCTATTTCCGGGGTCTAGGACAGTGGCTACCACAGAGTGGGCGCTGAATAATAGGACTTTCTTTCTCATGGACATCTAAATTACTGTGTAAACAGACTGTTGCTAATAACGGTATCAATAATAACAGCTGCTTAGTTAAACCAAAAGCCCATGTGGCTATAAGGCCATGGCACCCTAAGCCTGTCAATGCCTCAAAGTGATGAAATTGGAACCAAAGGACGATCAGTTGCGAACAGCCAAAGTGGCTTTGAGCTGTAGCATCAATCATTTCTTTGCTTTGCTTCCACATTTTCTCCATGGGGCTTCCCTGGTGGCTCAGACAGTAACGAATGTGCCTGTGGTTCGGGAAATCTGGGTTCAGTCCCTGAGTCAGGAAGATACTCCGTAGAAGGGAATGGCTACCCACTCCAGTATTCTTGCCTGAAGAATTCCAAGGACAGAGGAGCCTGGTGGGCTCCAGTACATGGGGTCGTAAAGAGTTGGACAAGACTGAGCGACTAACATAACACTTTCTGCATAAAAGTCTCCCCAAGCTCCTGTTGGTGGAGTCCTAATCACTTCCAATTCAGCATTGCCCTGTTTGAATAGATTTTTTTGCTCAAAAAAAAACTCTTAAAAATTGTAGTATGCCTCAGTTCTCTTTTAATCCAACTAATGAACATTGGCCACTTATTATCAACCAGGTAGTGAGCTAAGACTTCACACACCTCGCCTCCCTTAATTCTCATTATGACACTGTGTAGATATTATCCTATGCATTCAGTCCATAAGGAGGTTGAGCTTTAGAGATGGTAATGCAAGTTCTCCCAGTCACATGGCTACAAGCAGAACTAAACCCGGGCCTGATTCCAACACCAGCTCCTTCAAGTCATACGATGCTGTCTCCCAACTAGGAGAGAGCTTGGGAATCACCGTGGTAGACAGCGCAGCCCCTGGCAAAGCACTGTTCCCGGTGATGGAAATTCCATTTGTTCTAGCTCTGTGTTAACCCTGTTTTAATTTTCTGTGTCTTATGATGTTTTGACATCTTGGAAAGGCCTTAGAGATTCAGGGAGAGACTGTTCTTCCTGGGCAAGCAAAGTCCTAAAGATAATAACAACCTATCTGTGCGTATGTGTGTGCGCTCAGTTGCTCAGTCGTGTCCGACTCTTTTCAATCCCAGGGACTGTAGCCGGCCAGGTTCCCCTGTCCGTGAGATTTTCCCAGCAAGAATACTGGAGTGGGTTGTCATTTCCTTTTCCAGGGGATCTCCCCAGTCCAGGGAATGAACCCCAGTCTCTGGCATCTCCTGCATTGGCAGGTGGATTTTTTATTACTGCACCACCTGGGAAGCCCGACGACGTACCTAGGGGAGAACTTCTCATGTGCAAACCAAACAATCCCAAGTCGATAGCCCCAGTGACCTTTTTATCTAACTCTCACGCATCAAGTCAATATTTCCCCTGCCCTAAATCATCCCAGGGCCAGGTACCAGCCCACTAAAAACCTCCTTTATCGCTGAAGCCGGTTGGAATTCTTCAGACTAGCCATTCCTCAGCTGCTTACTCTGCCCTGAGGTCTTTTCCGTAGAAAACACAATCAAGACACTGGCTTCAGCTTTCCTCTTATTCTGACCAAAATCTGGTGCTTTCCCAGTGGCCCTGCATGGCATGGCCTGCCATCATCTCCTGGGAAATGGAAGCAATAAAATTCTGCTTTCAATGGCCTCTCCCTGTCGTCACTCAGTTGTCCCCATAAATTAAAGTTCTGCAGGCACGGATTTTAAAACACTGGCACCCTTTCCTGATTCAGGGAGGAACTGATTTAGGAGGTTCCCTGCAGAACTGAACTGATGTCTTCCAAAACTCCTTTTTCTATTATGTCATAGTACTATTTTCCTAGTTATATGCACGAGTCTATCTATTTCAGCTCACCTCTAAACTGCGGACTCTGACGCAAGATATTAAAATCAGTTTTTTAGTATGAAACCACACCCATCAGAATATTTCCTGCTTTATTTCTTGGTTCATTCAATAGCTCCTTTTTGATTGACTTGTGTAACTGCTGAAATATGGAGGATTGGAGGAGTCCATTATAGGCAGAGGGTTCTGGTTTTCTGCAATATCTGTTTCTCATCTCTCCTAGTAATAAAAATTGTATTAAAGACATGACCACCACACACACACACACAGAAAAGTAAAGATTCCGTTTGCTGGTCTCCCTTGCTGCCAGGTGTGGCCGTGTGATGAAGCTCTGGCCACTGAGGATGGGCAGATGCGGGCTGTGTGGCTCACGTCTCTCCCTCCTTCCTTTATCATCCCTTCCCGCATCTTGGTATTGGGGATGCTACTGCCACCATGCTGGACCGTAAGGGCTGGTCCTTGAGGACGTCCTGAAGCAGACTGCTTACTTCTTCAGCTGGTCTCGCTTGTTAAGCAACTGTTATAGGGATTTTCTGTCACAGAAAGACAGCAAGGCTGAATCGTTACTGAGTCAGCGGCAAATGCTGGAAGTGAAGCACTGAGGGAGGGGCATTTAGTGATGGAACTGCGAACTGCTTAGCTGAGTTTGCATCCTATGGACCAGAAAGAGAGGAATAATAGTGGCTTGCTTTTTCTTAGTGCTTCAAAATTTCAAAGCATTTTCAAATGTATTTTCTCTTTTGATCCTCATAATAAACTCCTGGGCCAGTGAAATAAAAGGACTTTGGTGGTAACCTCTGAGCAGAAAGTGGACCCCTCCTGGCCCTGAGGGCGCAGCTTTTTCTGTCCTATCTCACCATCTGGTCTGACTCCCTGATCCAATTAATGGCATGGCAGAGGAGATTTCACTTTTTAGTTTCCTTTAGGCTTTTCACTTTGGCCATGTCCCTGGTGGCTCAGATGGTAAAGTGTCTGCCTACAACGCGGGAGGCCCGGGTTCAATCCCTGGGTCGGGAAGATCTCCTGGAGAAGGCAATGGCACCCCACTTCGGTGCTCTTGCCTGGAGAATCCCATGGACGGAGGAACCTGGTGGGCTACAGTCCACGGGGTCGCAAAGAGTCGGACAGGACTGAGCGACTTCACTTTCACTTTTCTTTTACTTTAGACTTTTCACTTTGGCCACGTCCCTGGTGGCTCAGATGGTAAAGTGTCTGCCTACAATGTGGGAGGCCCGGGTTCAATCCCTGGGTTGGGAAGATCTCCTGGAGAAGGCAATGGCACCCCACTTCAGTGCTCTTGCCTGGAGAATCCCATGGACGGAGGAGCCTGGTGGGCTACAGTCCATGAGGTCGGGAAGAGTCAGACACGAATGAGCGACTTCACTTCACTTTCAGACTTTTCAAGTTGATTTCAGTTCTCTTTACCACAGTCATAAGAACAAAGTTCAGAAGGTCTGAGTTGTGTCCCCCATAAATTCATGTGTTGAAGCCTTCACTCTCAATATGATGTATTTAGAGACAGGAACTTCAAATAGGTGATTAAGGCTAAATGAGGTCATGTGGGTGGGACCCCTGCCCTCTGTGACTGGTGTCCTTACTAGAAGAATGGGGTATACCAGGAGTGCCTGTGCACAGAGGACAGGCCACGCGCAGGCTCAGCGGGGAGGTGACCCCCTGCAGACTAAGGAGAGAAGCCTTGGGCATGCGTGCTAAGTCACTCCAGTCTGCCCAAGGACTGCAGCCCGCCAGGCTCCTCTGCCCATGGGATTCTCCAGGCAAGAATACTGGAGTGGGTTGCCATGCTCACCTCCAGGGGATCTTCCCCACTCAGGGATCAAAACTGGGTCTCCTGCTTTGCAGGCTGGTTTTGTTTTGTTACCATCTGCGCCGCTGGCCTCAGGGGAAACCGAATGTACCAACAACTTGATCTCAGACTTCTAGCCTCCAGAACTGAGAAAAAATTCGTTTCTGTTGTTTAAGCCACCCATTCAGTGGTATTTTGGCAACCTTAGCAAACAAGGGGTAAATAATTCTCTCAGTTGAGACGGAAGATGGATGCCCAAGTGAGTCAGCTTCCAGTGCAGAATATTCCCAGTTCGGTTAGTCTGCGTCCTCAAAGTGTGTGCAACTCCCGGCTCCTAGCTTACCCCAAGAAGACAGACCTTCCACCTCCCCAAATTCATATCCTATCGTTGAGATGTTTGGTGGCTGATAGCACTGCTCTGACTAGACATGGGCCCAAGTAAATGCTTTGTTATTGACTATTATTCATCAGAAAAGAGAAAAAAAATAGGTTTTTACATAAATGATTGTGTTCAAGATGTTCTTAAAAGTCAGAAAAATGGCAAACTAAACGGAAAGTAGAAAAAGAGAAAAATGAGGGAATCCACAATGTGACGTCACCTCATTTTATTTTATTTTTTTACACATTTATTTGTTTGGCCATGCCAGGTCTTAGTTGCAGCACAAGAGGTCTTTAGTCTTCATTGTGGAATGCAGGATCTTTAGATCCCTGACCAGGAATCGAACCAGGGACCCTGCAATGGGAGCAGAGAGTCTTAGCCACTGGACCTCCGGGGGAGTCCCAAGACATCACTTTCTACCACTATGATAGCTGTAATTTTTTAATGGAAAATAACAGTGTTGGTGATGAGGATATGAAGACACTGCACCCTCACATTTTTCTGGGGGGAATGTAAAACAGCGCAGCCATTGTGGGAAATACTGTGGCTGTTCCTTAAAAAGTTAAGCATAGAATTTTCATACGGCTCAGCAACTCTACCCCTCAAAAATACTCAAAACAACTGAAGAAAGAGACAATGAAATACTGGCATATGAAGGTTCATAGAGGCATTATTTACAGTAGCCTAAAGGTCCAAATGACCCTAATGTCCCTCCACTGTTGACTGGATACACAAATTGTGGTATACCCATAAAATGGAATATAATTTGCCCATAAACAGGAATGAACTGCTGATACATGGTACGGTGTGGATGAAACTTCAAGGTCTACTAATTGAAAGAAGCTAGATGTGAAAGCTTATGTGTGACATGATTCCATTTCTGGGTAGTGTCCAGGGTAGGTTAATCCTCACAGAAAGAAAGCAGAGTGGCAGTTTTCAGGGGCCAGAGGGCACGGGGGATGGGGAGCAACAGCTTAATGGGTACAAGGTTTTCCTCTGGCGCGACAAACCTGTCCTGAAACTTGAAAAATCTTGATAAATGTGGTCAAATGCACTGAATGCCACTGAATTGTATGCTTTAAAATTTAATATTAATTTAATGTAAATTTGACCTCAGTTTTTTAAAATGCTAAACAAAAACAAAAAAAAGCATGGGGAAGAAGAGAGAAGGTTTACTATGAAGCTGTCGAAGCTTAAGCGTCAGTGTCTTTGATTGTCTGGACTCCTCCACAATCTGCATGGGACCCTAGTAGCGTTCCCAAGGCTCTCTCTATTCTTTTCTTAGAGAAAGTCTGCAAACGGCTTAAGCTCCAGGCCCCACGAAGCCTAGCCCTGCCCCCAGGAGGGTCCCCATGGACCTGAGCCGGAGCTGGAGACCAGTCAGCTTCAGCTACGCCCCTTTCGGGTCTCTTGGGAGGCTCACGGAGGAGGGGAACTCGATTCTGAGCAAAGACTGACCCTTGTGGCCAGAAGGCTCTAAAAATAAACTCCAATACCAAGGAAGCATCTTTCCTTGGGAAGAATGAATTGAGCTTGGCAGGAAGCCTCATAATTCCATTTGTCCCGGATCTCTGAATCGAGCTGTCTTTGGCAGAAGCAGCTCTCTGGGGTACAGTGGCCAGGACGTGGACTCTTCAGCACTGAATCGGGGAACACCTCAGGCAAACAGGGTGGCATGTTCGTTCAGCTTCATTAAGGATTGCAGCTTCCGTCCATTCACTCCAGTGGAGATTTATTCAGGGTTGTTTTTTTTCTTAAGATTTTTTTTTTAACGTGGACCATTTTTTACAATCTTTACTGAATTTGTCACAGCATTGTTTCTGTTTTATGCTTTGGCTTTTTGGCCCCAAGGCATGTGAGATCTGAGCTCCCCTACCAAGGATTGAACCTGCACCCCCTTGCACTGGAAGTCGAAGTCTTAACCACTGGACAGCCAGGAAAATCCCTGTTGAGGGCTTTACAAGTGCTCAGGTGCTCTACTAAATACTGGTCCTTCAAAACTAGTTGAAAATCCGGTATGATCCCACTTAGATGGTTTCTAGAGTCAAATTCATAGAAACAGAAAGGGAAACGGCAGCTACGAGGGGCTGGGGAGAGAAGAGGGGAAGGGTAATTGCTATTTAACGAGTAGAGGGTTTCAGTTTTGCAAAATGAAAAAGCCTGGAGACCTACTTCACAGCAACATGAATATACTTAACACAACGCAAGTGTACTCTTAAAAATGATTATGATGGTAAAGTTTGTGTTATAGTTTTTTGGGGTTTTTTAACCACAATTAAAAAAAAAAGAATAAAACAGAGACCTTGCCCTTTAGATGGCCTCAATTTCTTACGGGTGGATAAATGGCAGGGCTATTTACAAAGTACTTGCATATGCACGATCACACTGGCTGCTCAGGATAACCTGTAAGATGGAGATGATCAAGCACATTTCACAAACAAAGGAAGAAACAGGCTGGGATTAAGTCAGGGCCTCAGCACGCCACAACCCACGTTGCGTCTCTGACACTCTGTGCAGTCCACCAGGACTGTGACTTCCAGGAGGCAGGGTGCTTACAGCTGTCTGCCCTGATGGCCTTTGATTCTGAAGAGTTAACCTGACTTCTGTGTGACTCTCAGTCTTGGGAGGACCCCCAGATTTGGCAGCAAGCTGGCATCCCAGGGTACAGCTCCCCTGTAGCTGGTGGTGTTCTTGACTTGGTTAACAGCTTCTAGAAGCTTCTTCTCTCCCGGGTGGTCTCCATGGCCCAGGGCCTGGCTTTGCTGTCTCTGTAGCGCCCTCCCCTCTGGCCCAGTGTGGGTGAGGACCCTGCAGAGAGAGCTCTTCCTGGCATGAACCAGTCAGCAGTACTGGATGGCTTCCTAGGACTCAGATGTCCCCAGCAGCAGTTCCTGCCAGCAAACGCCAGAGAGAGAAGGGAGTTCCAGGAGACTGCGTTAAATAAAGACATTAACTCTGCACTGAACAGTGTGCCTATGAAGCCTGCGGGCTGGACTCCAGCTTCTTCAACCTACAGTAGCGGTCCCCAGCCTCTGGGATCTCAGGCCTGATGAGCGAGGTGAACTTGACGTGACAATAACGGAAATAAAGTGTACAGTAAATGTCACGCACTTGAATCATCCCGGAACCATCTCCCCGCTCAGCCCCCATCCACGGAAAGCTCGTCTTTCACGAAACTGGTTCCTGGTGCTGAAAAGGTTGGGGACCGCTGACTTAGAGGGCCCTTGTTCTGAGCCCTTAACTGGGGGTGTCTGGGGGCTGCTCATGTACACTGGTCCAAAGCTGAATGTCTACACGCTGGGAGAAGCAGAGGCCTCAGCTGTGGGCTCCGTGTTCTGGGTCTCCCATTTCCCAGCTAGCCAGCCCCTCCCCAGGCTGAAAGGGGCTCTCCCCTCAGCACTTATTGGAGGAATCCAGGCAGGCCAGGCATTCAGGATACCTTGAGACGCAGTCCCCATTAGAACCATGAGGGGAAGGGGAGAGAGACCTTCCTCCAGGCTCATTCTCTGCCCACCTGATCCTCACGGAGACCCTAGAGCCCAGCCTCACTAACCGTAGCAAGGCTTCTTTTATCCGAGAGTCTAAACACAGAGCATCCAAACAGCAGACGTGTTCTTCAAAGTCCATTAAAAGGATCCCTGGGACTTCCCCAGCGGTCCAGTGGTTAGGACACTGCATTTCCCCTGCAGGGGGCGCGGCTTCCTTCCCTCGTCCCAGAACCGATAAAAAACAGTAACAATGTTCTATTGCTTAAAAAAAAAAAAAAAAGAAGAATCCTTGTCTTAGCCTGAGATGCTCTGCTAATAGATGCTCTGCTAATAGACACCATAGACCAGGCGGCCTAACCAACAAACATCTACTCCTCACAGATCTGGAGTCTAGAAGCCCCGAATCAAGGTCCCAGCAGACCAAGGGTCTGGTGAGAGCCCTCCTCCTGGCTGGCAGACAGCCGCCTTCTCCTGTGTCCTCTCAAGGCAGACGGAATGATCATCTCTCCCGAGCCTCTTCTTCTAAGGCACTAATCCTACCCAGGAGGGCTCCACTCTCACGACCTAACCACCTCCCGAAGGCGCCGCCTCCTGAGACCCTCACACTGGGGGTTAGGCTTCAGCAGAGGAAGCTTTGAGGAGCACAGACCTTCAGTCCACAGTCATCAGCATTGAAGGAAACCAACCAGACAGCTGGAAAATTTGCTACCTTGTATCCATCATGGGTCTTTCTGGAATGACCTTCTGGACTGAAAATGGCTGGGCAGTGATATCAGGACAGCCCCACCTGAGCCCCGGTGACTTCCCACGGCTGGTCACGCGTGGAGTGTGAGGTCTGTCAGTCATTTTAGGCCTGGGTGGGTGGCTCAGTGGCAAAGAACCTGCCTGCCAATGCAGGCGATGCGGAAGACTCGAGTTTGATCCCTGGGTCAGGAAGATCCCCTGGAGGAGGAAATGGCAACCCACTCCAGTATTCCTGCCTGAAACAATCCCGTGGACAGAGGAGCCCAGCCCATAGGGTCGCAAAGAGTCGGGCACGACCGAGCACAGCAGTGTTTCAGGATGTCTATGTCATTATCCAAGCATGTAGGCTACACACAGCCACAAGACCTCTGCAGGGCACCCTGTGAGTGATGGAGCCTGGGAATTCCCTGGCGGTCCAGTGGCTTGGACTCAGCGCCTCTGCTGCCATGGGCCCAGGTTCAGTCCCTGGTTGGGGAACTAAGATCCTGCAAGCCGTGCGGTGCCACCACAACCAAAGAGAGAGAGAGATGCCATCTCAGGGGGTCCAGGCTCTGCTGATCCAACAGCTGAGGCAGGGAGCCAGGCACAACCAGCCGGACTCCCCAGGTGACCCTCAGACTCAGAAGATGCAAACAATTGCTATTTAAAGCCACGGAATTTGGGGGTTGTTTCACAGCAGAGGTAACTGATATAAAATGTCTCTTTAAAAAATTTTTCTAGATCACACTCATCTGTGAACTGAAACCATAGAAACAGAGTGGGTTGTGGTTATGGGGGCGGGATAAGGGCAGCCTGTGCGAGAGGCTGGTCCAAAGGGACCAACCTCCAACGATCAGATGGCGAGTTCTGAAGACCTAAGTACAGCTCGGCGACTACAGCTAACAGTGCTGTGCCATATACTTGAAAGTGGCTCGGAAAGTGAATCTTAAATCTTACCACCACCAGCACAGCAAAATGGTAACTACACAAGGTGATGGAAGTGTAACTAACCATTCTGTGGTAATCACTGCAAAATATACGTGTATCATATCAGCACATTGTGCAACCTTAAGCTTACACAATAGTATATATTAATTACGGGGCTTCCCCGGTGGCGCTAGGTAAAGAATTCACCTGCAATGCAGGATCTGCAGGAAACGTGGGTTCAATCCCTGCACTGGGAAGATCCCCTGAAGGAGGGCATGGCAACCCACTCCAGTTATTCTTGTCTGGAAAATCCCATGGACAGAGGAGCCTGGTGGGCTACAGCCCACGGGGTCGCAAAGAGTCGGATGTGACTGAGCAACTAAGCACAGCACACACGTGCACACATATGTTAATTATATTCCAAAAGAGAGGGAGAAAAACTCATTCTGCTCTTTTTTGAGACTGTGTTTATAAACATACAAATTCCAAATTCGGATACATAAATTCCAAAAATACTTTTGATTTGGAATAAGGCTGAACCGGATATGACATGTAAATAATCTCCAAATTCCAGCTTCTGGAACAGTGTTTTTCACATGGTATTGTTACTTCTTATTTTTTCTTTAAAATTTGTTTTAATTATGGAAAATATACAACACGTACCAAACTACAAAGGCTATTATATTGAACCCTATGTAGCCATCATCAGTCTCAAAAATTAACTCATAGCAGTTTTTTTCACTATCCCTTCCACCAACATTCCCCTTCTGCAGGATTACTTTAGAGCAAAGCCCAGATGTCACATCATTCCATCTGCAAATATTTGAGCATGTAGCTCTTAAAGATAAGGATAATTTTTATAACCACTCGGTTACATCTCTCTGACCCCCGCAGCTTATGAGCTTTATGAAAGCCAGAATTCACCCTCTTCCTTGTTGTCGGCCCAGTGTGTGACCTGTTCAGTTAACTGCTGGGGTCCCAGCTCTCAGAGGGTCCCATGCTTGGTTTAAGGCTCTGCAGTTGCCATCTTGACATTCTTAATCCCCTTTGAACAAGGTTCTGCATTTTCATCTTGCTCTGGGCCCCTCAGATTACATAGCCAGTCCTGGCTATTGCCTTAACCAAGCAGTAAACATTCAGTGATGGAAGAAGGGCCAGTGTTGGGCTCTGCAAGCACTATAGCACGTTCACAATCTTTACCCCGGGCGGAAACTTCTTCAGCATTCCCCGCTCAGTGGATGGCACCACTGTCCTTCCAACCTGCAAATCTAAAACTTAGAGATCATCTTTGCCACCTCTTCCTCCCCCAATTTCCCATCTTTTCACTGTTCAAGCTTTCGCCAGATCTTAACATTGGCAACTTGAGGAATTCTGTGTAGAATGAGAAGGAAAGGGAAAGCTAGTTTTGAGTTTTCTTTGCATGGGAAGCATTAAAGGAGTTCAGTTCAGTTCAGTCGCTCAGTCGTGTCCTGGCTCTTTGTGACCCCATGAATCGCAGCATGCCAGGCCTCCCTGTCCATCACCAACTCCCGGAGTTCACTCAAACTCACGTTCGTCAAGTCCGTGATGCCATCCAGCCATCTCATCCTCTGTCGTGCCCTTCTCCTCCTGCCTCCAATCCCTCCCAGCATCAGAGTCTTTTCCAATGGGTCAACTCTTCGCATGAGGTGGCCAGAGTACTGGAGTTTCAGCTTTAGCATCGTTCCTTCCAAAGAAATCCCAGGGCTGATCTCCTTCAGAATGGACTGGTTGGATCTCCTTGCAGTCCAAGGGACTCTCAAGAGTCTTCTCCAACACCACAGTTCAAAAGCATCAATTCTTCGGCACTCAGCCTTCTTCACAGTCCAACTCTCACATCCATACATGACCACAAGAAAAACCATAGCCTTGACTAGATGGACCTTAGTCGGCAAAATAATGTCTCTGCTTTTGAATATGCTATCTAGGTTGGTCATAACTTTTCTTCCAAGGAGTAAGCGTCTTTTAATTTCATGGCTGCAGTCACCATCTGCAGTGATTTTGGAGCCCCCCAAAATAAAGTCTGACACTGTTTCCACTGTTTCCCCATCTATTTCCCATGAAGTGATGGGACCGGATGCCATGATCTTTGTTTTCTGAAAGTTGAGCTTTAAGCCAACTTTTTCACTCTCCTCTTTCACTTTCATCAAGAGCCTTTTTAGTTCCTCTTCACTTTCTGCCATAAGGGTGGTGTCATCTGCACATCTGAGGTTATTGATATTTCTCCAGGTTCATATTTATTTGGGTGCCTTACAGGGACCAAACAGGGTTTGGCCCTGATCTACCCTCCAGCTTTATCAAGCACAAGGAAAACGCCTTCCAATGCTCAGCTGTGTTGCATTCTGTTCTTTTAATATGCTGTGTTTCTTCCTGCCACAGTGCCTTTGCACAAACTCTTCCCTCTTCTGGAAAGCTTTTCCTAAACCCCCAGCTTTCTCACCTATTGAACTCACAGAATGTCTCAGCTTAGTACTAATTTGTCAGAGAAGTTTTCCCTCAACACCGATGTTTCGAAATCCTTTGTCTTATTGAAAACTTCTGGGACGTTCCAAGATTCCATTTCCTTTCATTAAAAAGCAAATTGGCAGTAAGTTTTCCAAATTGTATTCATTCTCAAAGTAAGCACAGTCTTTGGCTCAAATACCCTACATTTAGAAGGGGCAAGAATGACACAATAAACCTGCTTCGGGTTATAAAATCTTCTAATGAAAAGTGAAACGAAAGTCAAAGTCACTCAGTCATGACTCTTTGTGACTTCATGGACTATAGCCTGCCAGGTTCCCCTGTCCATGGAATTCTCCAGACCAGAATACTACAGTGGGTAGCTGTTCCCTTCTCCAGGGGATCTTCCCAACTCAAGGATCTAACCCAGGTCTCCCACACTGCAGGCAGCTTCTTTACTGTCTGAGCCAACAGGGAAGCCCAAGAATACTGGAGTGGGCAGCCTATCCCTTCTCCAGTGGATCTTTCTGACCCAGGAATCGAACTGGGGTCTGCTGCATTGCAAGCAGATTCTTTACCAGCTGAGCTGCCAGGGAAGCCCAGAATATTCTAATAGACTGAGTTAAAGCATTACTTTTCTGAATCCCAGTCATAGTGCTAGATTCAATATCATTTAATTCATGTTTATTGAAAGTCAAAGTACCTATTACTTTATAATGCACATGGGAGATCAGCACAGTAGCACTGGAGTTAAACCAACACAATGTGAATTTACAGTATGACCCCTGTAAATTTATACTTCTTTACCTTCAAAATAGGAATAGCATCTCATAGAATTATTTTGAGTAATATATATATTTGTACAATAGGGAAATGCAAATCAAAACCACAATGAGATACCATTTCACAGGTAATAGAATGACTATTATTAAAAAAAAAAACAAAACAGAAAATAACAATGTTGATATGGATGTGGAGAAGCGGCATCCTTGTCCACTGCTGGTGGAAATAGAAAAAGGAAACTGGAAGACAGTATGGCATTTCCTCAAAGAGTTAAACATAAAACTGCCTTGTGACCCAGCAACCCCACAGTTAGGTACATACCCAAAGAAATTGAAATCAGGAGCTCAAACTGATACTGTATAGCCATATTCATAACACCATTATTTATGCTAGCCAAAAGGTGGCTGAAACAACTCATCTGTCCATCAGCAGATGAACGGATGAATAAAATGTGATACATACATACATATCATTCTGCCTTTAGAAGAAATGACACTCAGGGACTTCCCCGGCTATCCAGTGGTTAAGACTCCAAGCTTCCAATGCAAGGGGTATGGGGTCTGATCCCTGGTACAGAAGTGAAGATCCCACATGCTGTGCAGTATAGCCAAAAAATAAAATAAAATAAATGACATTCTGGTCAAAGCTGCAATATGGAGGAACCTAGAAAACATTATGCTAAGTGAGATTGTCACCGAGTCCAAGCTCTCTCTGCTCACTGCATCACAGACCAATGAATCCCAGGGACGACATGCTGAGGCAAGGAAGAGACTTGAGTCAGGGGGCCAGCAGACCAAGAAGACGGCAGGCTGCGCCTCCAAGTAACGTCTCATTGGGGGCTGAACGCCAGGTTCTTTTATAGATCAGAGAGAAAGGAGCAACGAGGAACTAACGTCAAAAGGGAATAGAGAGGGAGAGGCAGTGGGGCAGTCAAGCGCAAGGGTCTTCAGTCTGGTGAGACGTCTCCGAGGGAAGGGCCAGCCTTCAGAAGAGGGGTGTCCCATCTCTTCAATTCACAGGTGGGCAGGGACAAGCTACGTCTCCTGGAGCTGAACAAAGGCACTTTAGTTTACAGTCAAACAGAGGGGCAGGGTCCTCCAGGCAAGCCATTGGGTATGATTATAATAATAAAAGCAAGTCAAAGAAACAGTGGAGGCAGAATTGGTTTCCTCCCTCCAACAAAACAAGCCACAAACCAGAGGACAATACAATGGATATCGTAAGATTCCATGTATATCAGGTGCCTTGATTAGGCAAATTCATAGAGACAGAAAATGGAAGCTACCAAGGGCTGGGGGTGGGGGCGGTGGGGATGGGCAGTTATGACATGACGGGTACAGATTTGTCTGGGTTGGTGACTGACTGCTCATTTCTAGAGCAAAAACAACTCATCTGTGAGCGTGCTTTTCCAGTAGAACCAACCATTCCAGAGCCTATACCCCAGCTACCGCTTTGCTTGGGTTCTCTGGCTCTGGTCCACTGTGGACTTGCCCTAACCAGCTCAGGGCAGGTACCAGGTCCCAGACAAGCAAGGACACCGCCAATACTCCTGAACCTGTTGACTTATTCCACCCAGCCAGTCTCACGCCTGTTGACCCTGCCTCGCTTATTCTTTCCCAGAGAAACCACTGTGACGGCTCCAGCCCACACTCTCCGCCCCTGCCTTCTGACCCATCTTCCCTGCCTGTGCACACAGCCTCGGTGTGGCGTTCCCCCACCTCTTGGGTAAACTGTAAAAACAACATCTTTTCAAAGACAGCTGTTTCCTGATCTATTGGCCTTTACTAATATGAATGCTTATTAATGCTATATTTTATTTTTTCACTACTATGATTTTATTTTTAATACGAAATTGACCATTTTTAAGTGCACGGTTCAGTAACGTGAGATATAATCACATTGCAGAACAACAAATCTCCAGAAATTTTTCAACTTGCAGGACTGAAACTCTATACACAGTAAACAATAAATCCCCATTTCCCAACTCTCCTTTAACAGACTTTCAAATCTCTAATATTTCCTTCCAACCATTTTTTAAATGACATCTCCCACCAGTACACCACTCTGGCCTTGTACTACAGATAGCTTATTAATGCTATATTTTAAAACAATGGAAACACTGATTAAAAAAAAAAAAGATTTAAATGGCAAGAACAATGATGTCTGTTGTAACCTCTATGAGTCAGGACTAACCATGCTGCTCTCTTCACTGGCTTTTTACTTTCATCCTACGTGAGTGTTGGGCTTCTGCAGTGACTCACTGGTGAAGAATCCACCTACAATACAGGAGACTCAGTGCAGGAGACTTGAGTTCGATCCCTGGATCAGAACAATCCCCTGGAGAAGGAAATGGCAACCCAAGAGTACTACTCTTGCCTGGAGAATTCCATGGACAGAGGAGCCTGGCGGGCTACAGTCCATGGGGTCACAGAGAGTCAGACACGTCTGAGTACACTGACTAGGATAAGAATGTCATTGGTTTCTTTCTTCCCAATAAGGAACCTGAGGTCCAGAGAAGTCAGTTGCCCAAAGTCACCAGTAAGTGGCTTATCATGGAGAGTGAATTTGAGGTTTTAACTCGGAGAAGGTAAGATTAGGGGAACAGGAGAAATCGAAGCTTCTACAACAGAGAAGACTGGGACTCTGTGACGTCACAGAGGCTGAGAAGAGAGATTCAGCGATATCAATAATCAATTAGTCTCAATAATCTTCCTTGCTTAGGACGTAAAGAACAAGTTTTTGTTTGTGCCTACTGGTGATGGTTAAGAATTGAATAACAATCTTTGTCTTGCTATTAGCATTAGGTGTGTGTTTTACTTGGGGTCTGAAAATAGAAGGATTTTCTCCAGTCACAAATCAGCCTTGCTGGAGGAGCAGGGTTGAGCTTCACAGTGGGTACGACCCCAAGTTAATAAAACACCTGCTAGCGCTGAGTTAACAGACCTGTAGGTAGCTGTGGTATCTCTCCACCAAGGTCATTCCCATCAGTTTGTAGCAGGTGACACACACACTGAGTGTACCTTTGAAGTTTTCAGACCGATTGTTGACAAAGATGACAATGCATACTTTGATCTGATTGTTAATGGGGCTTCCTAAAGGTCAGCTCAAAATAGGAGAAACCCAAGGCATTTCGTTTCTGGGCTATTACCGAATTCCTTGACTGATTGAGCTCTGCTCTCAGCAATGTGACTCACGATACCACGAGGATCTTCAAGCACACTGGGTGGAACAGCTGCGTCAGGTCTTCAAGCCGTGCACTTTGGGGATCGCATGTTTCGGGGTGTCTTTTTACTGACCAGCTAACACAGAAGTTCAGAGGAAGCAACTAGCGTGAGAGTCACACAAATGGACATGTACCTGATGATGCTAGCAGCACCTGACACCATGTAATGCAGCCAGTGATCCGTGTGACACACACCCTTAATGGACCTCTCAGTATCCAACCTCCCCTCTTTGCTAATGAGCTAAGTGATGGGCGGAGGAAGCCTGACAGTGTACCCGCGTAATTAATCGCTTTCCCAACTCTTTCGTAGGTATGGTTGGACTTGTTAACGCAGTTCAGGGCAGTGACCGGTAAGACGAAATCTGCTGGAAGGCTTCTGGGAAAACCTTTCCTTTTCTGATGAAAGAGAGGCAGCACCAGAGCCTCTCCCTGTGATGGTGACCCGATATCTATTCTCTTGGGGATACATGTTTGTGCTGTGTCTAGGTTTTGACTGTTAATAAACAAAGCTGTTATGAACATTACTGGGAAAATCTTTGCAGACAGCTGTTTTGCTTTCTTTCCCTTGGGGAAATAATTAGGAGCAGAATTGCTGGGTCACAGATTAGGTGTATGATTCATTTCCTCCATCATGTACGAGCATTCCAGTTGCTCCAGATCCTCACCGGTATTTAAGGTTGTAAGGCTTTTAAGAGTTAGCCATCTGGAGGGCAATGGCGTCTTATTGTGATTTAAAATTGCATTTCCCTGATGATTCATGGTGGTGAGCCCTTTTTCATGAGTTTATCGGCCATTTGGTATCTTTTTTGTTGTTGTTGTGAAGATGGCAAAAACCACAAGGTGGGGACAGCCAGAATTCTGTCGTCAGTGCTTAGAGAACCATCTGACCAGCACAGGCTGCAACGAGAGTGAGAAATAGATTTCAGTTTTGCTAGTCTACTGCAATTCTGTTCCATATGTTTTGAGAGTTGAATTGTATATTAACACAAATTATACCTCAATAAACCTAATCAAAAAAAATAAAAAGAATGGTGGGGGAGAGGTGGATCCCGAGAAGACAGGGATCCAACGGGTTGTTCAGCTGACCTGAAACTCTAAGCATGGCTCCCACGTGGACAGGGCTTCTGGGTCTTGACCTGTGGGGATTTACTCCTATACCCCACATTTATTAACTAAATGGTGATTCTTGCTAGAATAGCTCCACGTGCTAGAATGAATTCAGGTTTGCGAGGAGAAACTGAACGAGAGAAATGCAGATGGGCCGGGATGACCTAACACTGTCAAAACCCCCAGCTCTCCTCTGTTAAACCAGGAGACTTGGTCTCAGACCTCAGAGCCCCGCAGGGCACGTTGCCCAGGAGTGCTGATTCTGGATCTGACCTGGCTGCGAGCAGAATTCAGTTGAGATCTGCGGGAAGTGGGCTAGGCAGAAGTATCTCAGCCCTTCTGAACTGTCCTCAGCTGAACTTTGCTCCACTCCCCAAGGTCTGCTAAGCTCTATTTGAAGAGCTTGCAATTTAAAGAAGTGAAGAGTCTGGGAAGGGTAAGTTAGGAGTGTGGGATGAACAAATACACACTAAACGGATATACACAAAATTATCAATGACGACTTACTGTATAGCACAGGGAAGTATATTCAATATCCTTTAACAACCTGTAATGGAAAAGAATGAAAAAAGAGAAAAAAATGTATGCATGGAACCGAATCACTCTGATGTACACCTGAAACTAACACAATATCATAAATCAACTATAATCCAATAAAAAAATTGCTTACAGACATGGAGAAGCAGCACACACAAGCAGCTGAAAATGAAAAACATTTTCTCCAGGGTTAAGCCAAGTCCTGGGGTTAGAACTTGTTAGTGGCGCCCACCTGCTATCCTTTTAAATAGATAAAAGACTTCTCAGTCTGCCTCCATGACAAACTACTCCATTCCCCTCCACCATTCTTCCTCACCCTGCTCCCCCCCTCGCCCCCAAAACCCTATCATTAAATAGGCCCTTTTCAGAGGGGAATACAATTCAAGCACAGTCATTAGGAAAACCCTGCCCTGTTTCTGTGGTTACTGACAACTCCCTTTGTGTAAATCTCATTAAATCAAACCGGGGACTCCCAGTTTTTTTACGGCAAATCCTAGGAAGAGAAAACGATGTTGATTTTAGAAATAATGTTGCAAATCTCAGGTATGAGACCTCTTCGGATTGGAAAGTAATATTATTTATCTCCCTGAAACCAATAAATAAATCAACCATGAAAAATTGATAATGGTTTTTGTCACCAAGCGTCCTTTTTCTGCTGTGGTAGAGTTCTTTCTTTCTTTTTTCCAGAACAGAAGGCTTTCTTTGACAAGCTATCTTATTTTCACGTCTTTATGAAGACAAATGAAATTACTGAAAGTATTGAAGACTATTTTCAATTCATTTTCATCCCGTACATTTTTGGTACTTAGGAGCAATTTGCTTCTCATTTGAAAAGAAAAATGTTTCTTATTCAAAGCATAAGCAACAGTGGGTGTTCCTTATACTCTAAAAGGCTTGAAACGTAAAATGGTTCTCATAAAACTGGAGAGAACAGAGAGACTGCCCTATGACAGAGCTGTATGCAATATAGAATAGTTACACGTTTAACAACTTCTGGGCCAAGAGGTTGTGTTACCTATTATTCCCCCCCCCCCCCCTTTAATTTTGTTATTTCTATTTTAGAATTTCCAAAGTCCTTAACTATAAAAACAGTCCTCTTTTCTGGTGTCTTTTGCTGCCTAAAGATATATATAGCTTAGACATTTCCTTACCAGCAAATGCACAAATAGTCCATGCTGGGCCCTATCCTGGGTACTACCCCGAGAATGCTGTGATGAGACCCACACTGTGGGCTTTTGTATGGATCTGCCTTCCTTTGAATGGAGGCTCTTCCCTGCCACTGTGCCAAGTCCTAGTGGCAAGCTCCTTGGGGGCTTCATTGAAAGGATTAACTCCCATCCACTCCTCAGTCTTAAAGACATCTTTCTCATGCTCCCCTTGCTTGAATTCAGGGCAGATTTCTAGACTTTGACCTTGGTTGTCGCAATCAATGACAGATGGTCAAGATAGGAAAGATAACCAGGATGAGGATGAAAGTTCATGAGGAGCACTCTCCAGGTACAGAGCTGGGACACAGGCTCTGAAGGCCACACTCCGCCCTGAGCTGCCTTCTTTCATCTCCAGGCACCCTGGGCGCCCACCCCCCACCCCAAGGTGGTGGGAGTTTTCCCCTTGCACTGCTGTGCGCCTATTTCATCCAGCCTGTTACTATATGGCGTTGTTGCCTTTGTCTTTATCCTGCATCCAACTGTAGATCTTCTTCTTCTTAGTGGTCCTCCAGCCCCAGCCCACCGCTCTGCCCAGGATGCGCTTTCATAAATGTGACCAGAATCTCTTCTTATCCATCACAGGGAGTATCAACGGAACATCCATGCCTGAGAACTAGAGCCGGTGGGACTCAAGTCAGACATCCTCTATAGCAAGAGGATAACCTGGTAGAATAATCTTCCAGACAGAGATAAATAAAGAGAGCTCTAAATCAGAACTAGAAATATCTTTACCTAGAAGGAGAGAGTGAAGACCTAGGAAGGCCTTCTGGGGCTTTAGAGTGGAGAAAAGAATGCTAGACAAAAGGAGGGGGAGGGGAGGGCAGAGGGAAGAGGATTAGGGAGGCACACCCTCTGGTAAGATTACACCATGATTAGCACTGCCAGATGAATATTTATGAGGGCGGCGCTGATTGTATTAGGAGGGGATCATTTGAATAATCATGAATATGTTTCCATGCATTTGGACCTAATGGGACGGTTTTCAGTCTTTAATGAGGCATTGGCGCGTGTTTGCAGAGGGGGCGGGGGTGGGGAGGGGAGGGGGGCCAGAGAGAGGGGGATGAACGATACAGGTCACAAGGCTTCTGCACGTGTATTTTTTTCACTGTCCTGCTCTCTTCTCCCTGCAGTCGTGTCCATATAGGGGGGAAAACGTTTAAAATCTGCAGCGGGTGCCTGTCGGAGCAGAGGTTAAAATGGTTTGCTGTTTTTTTTTTCTGAACCTACTTTGAGCCTGAACCGGGCGGAGTGGAGGGGAGGAGCGTAGCTGTATCTCACACAGATTTGTGAAACTGAGTTTGTGGAAGGTTGAGTGACTTTTCCAAGGCCACAAAGGTAGAGAAGGGCTGAGCCAAGACTTCTGATCACCTCCCGGGTCACTCCCAAGTGCATGTGAGGGTGACTCTGCCGCCCCTTCGCTGGGTAGGTGCTGGGCGTTTATTGGGATTGTCCTGCCATAATGGTTAACAGACTGGCTCTTTTCATAAGCAAAACATAACCGTTGGAATGTTAAACGGTTTGTTTTGTTAACTGGGTTGAGGAAAGCACCCATTTCTTTTACCTTTCCGACCCCAGCAGGATGCCCATAAATGACAGCGATTGTTTGGAAAGAAGAGCTCGCAGGAGGGCAGATGGCAGGAAAGGCTTAGCGGGATGGATGCGTGCGTTTGTTCCTGAGTTGTCGGATGGGCAGGGAGGAGCTGGGGGCGAGGAGGAGGGCTGCGACCACGTGGAGAAGGTTCCACCCAACCGAGATGGGCTCGTCTCTCGGAAAGACACATGGAACCGGCCCCGTATAAAGCAGGGGCACCAACCAGAATGCCAACTCGGTTATTTTCTACCGAGAGAAACCGAGCCCTCCCTCGGCCGGGCGTGCTCCTGCGGGCGGTAAGTGCGAGCGAGACGCAAGGGTTCTGGAGCTGAGCCCTGAGCTGAGCGAGCCTGCGTCCAAATCTCAGCTTTTGCTTCGGCATGGTTGCATTCTGACCCGGGGCAGGCCCCCCGGCTCGGCTTTCTCCGCTGGAAGGCAGGCTCTGTGCGAGGCCCGAACGCGAAGCAGACCCACACTTGGGAGCTATTATTAGCCTCTCCCTGCAGGCGGAAGCAGAACTGCACGCGGAGAGCGGGCTCGGCGGGAACCAGGGCGGGGGAGGTAAGCGCGTGGTTCAGGGGTGCAGCCTCACCTCCCGGGGGGCCACCCCTGCCGCCTCCGCTGGCCCCTCCCGCTCGGGGAGGCTCTGGGCTGCGCGCCGTCAAAGCAGCCTTCCGACCCGGGCTGAGCACGCCCGGCTTCTGAGCGAACCACCCCTCCGATGATGGACGCATTCTTTCTTTAGATATGCTAATAGCTAGTCTGGCCTGGGTCAGCTTTGCCTCTTAAGGGGACTTCGTCTATCTAAGGTCTTTTGTATTAGACCGTTTAACTAGTTCATCTCAGAGGAGTAGTTTAAACTTTATTTCCGAGTTTTTTCAGGGGTACCCCGGTCTGGTGACCTCCAAACCTGATCTGACCCCATTCATCCCAATACCGGCTGGCACCTTGGGATTTTTTTTTTCTTTTTTTTTAAACAGTAGAAAATACATCTCACTTTCCTAATCTATAAAGTGGGTTTGAGTTGTTGAGAAGAATAAGTGAAGTTATTCTTGAAGAAGGATTAAATGAGAAAATCCTGGACACCACAGCCTGCGGTATATGGTGGTGCTGTGCTAAGTCACTCAGTCGTGTCCGACTCTTTGCCACCCTATGGACTGTAGCCGGCCAGGCTTCTCTGTCCATGGGATTCTCCAGGCAGGAATCCTGGAGTGGGTTGCCATGCCCTTCTCCAGAATATCTTCCCAACCCAGGGATCGAACCCAGCCCATGGTGGATAGTAGGCACTCAATAAATGTGTTGAATGAGTCGATGGATAACTATTACCTTTGATTATTGGGACTTCCCTAGTGGAGAAGGAAATGGCAATCCACTCCAGTACTATTGCCTGGAAAATCCCAAGGACAGAGGAGCCTGATAGGCTACAGTCCATGGGGTCACAAAGAGTTGGACATGACTGAGAGACTTCTCTTCACTTAACTTTAACTTAAGTAGTGGTTCATATGATAAAAAGTCTTCCTGCAATGCAAGAGACCAGGCTTTGATCCCTGGGTGGGGAAGATTCCCCTGGAGAAGAAAATGGCAACCCACTCCAGTATTCTTGCCTGGAGAATCCCATGGGCAGAGTAGCCTGGCGGGCTACAGTCCCCGGGGTCACAGAGTCAGACATGACTAAGCACAGCACAGTAGGCCATGTAAGGGAGTTGGATGTTATCATAGGTGCCATGACTGTTTAGGAGACACAGGTTAACAATCTTGATAAAGGTTACTCAGTGCTTTCAAGCTTGGGCTCCTTGGGGAGTAGTGGTCAGTATGAGACAGGAAGGAAAAGGGCAGGGCAAAACCCTTAAGGAAAGATACAGCCCTTGAGAAAAAACTGATTAGAACTGATTAGGCCCAAGATGGCGGAAAATTTGACTTCCAATAGATGTTGTTCCGGAGAAGGCAATGGCTCCCCACTCCAGTACTCTTGCCTGGAAAATCCCATGGACGGAGGAGCCTGGTGGGCTGCAGTCCATGGGGTCTCTAAGAGTTGGACACGACTGAGCGACTTCACTTTCACTTTTCACTTTCCTGCATTGGAGAAGGAAATGGCAACCCACTCCAGTGTTGTTGCCTGGAGAATCCCAGGGACGGCAGAGCCTGGTGGGCTGCCGTCTATGAGGTCGCACAGAGTTGGATGCGACTGAAGCGACTCAGCAGTAGCAGTTGTTGTTCATTCGATAAGTCATGTTCGATTCTTTGCAGCCCCATGCACTGCAGCACACCAGGCTTTCCTGTCCTTCACTAGCTCCTGGGGTTTGCTCAAATTCATGCCCGTTGAGTTGGTGATGCCATGCAACCATCTCATCCTCTGTCACCCCCATCTCCTTTTGTCTTCAATTTTCCTAGCATCAGGGTCTTTTCCAGTGAGCCTGCTCACCTCATCAAGTGGCCAAAGTATTGGAGCTTCAGCACCAGTCCTTCCAAAGAATGTTCAGGGTTGATTTCCTCGAGGATTGACTGGTTTGATCTCCTTAAATACATTAGCATATGCTAAATGACACACTCACAGGTGCCATGAAGGTTCTGAGGCTGACCATGGAAGGCCAGGAACTAGGAAATCCCCACCTCTTCCTCCATAAATAGTTGGAATCATCCTCCCACTCCTTAGGCTATGAAATTACCCAGTCTGTAAACACTGACGACTCCCTATTTCAGGCTGAGCTCGCCTTTTGAGACAGGCCACATTTTGTGGTGTTGGAGAAGACTCTTGAGAGTCCCTTGGACAGCAAGGAGATCCAACAAGTCCATCCTAAAGGAGATCAGTCCTGAATATTCATTGGAAGGACTGATGCTGAAGCTGAAACTCCAATACTTTGGCCACCATTTGAGAGCTGGTGATGGACAGGGAAGACTGGGGTGCTGCAGTCCGTGGGGTCGCAAAGAGTCAGACAGGACTGAGCTGAACCTGACCTGAACATTCTATCTGGTCTCTCTCAGTAAACCTGCTTTCCCTTCGCCACGCTCGATCTTGAGTTCTTTCCTGTGCAAAGCCAAGGACCCTCACTTGGTGGCCCATCCCAGGGACTCACCAAGACCAAGTGGTCTTCGTGCCCTCCTGACTTTTCCTTTGATGATTAAAAATTAACTCATAGTTCTCCGGGCAGAACCCTTTTGCCTGCTGGCCTGTATTGTTCATAAGGGTGTTATATTAATAAATTTGCTCCTTACCTATCACTTTGCTTCTTGCTGACTTCCTTCTGTGCCAGGACATAAAGATGGACTTCCCGGTTGGTTCAGTGGTAAAGCATGTGCCTGCCCATGCAGGAGACGTGGGTTCAATCCCTGGGTCAGGAAGATCCCCTGGAGGAGAAAATGGCAACCCACTCCAGTCTTCTTGCCTGGGAGATCCCATGGACAGAGGAGCCTGGCGGGCTACAGTCCATGCCGTCTTAAGGAGTCAGACATGACTGAGTGCGCCGGCACCAGCCGTAAAGTATGAGTTTCATTAAGCTGTGAAGTGAGTTGTGCGGTTTTGCTTGGAAGATTACTTCAGCGTTCCATCTGAGGTGTGACTGAGTTCGAGTCCTTTCTGAGGTGTGGTTTCAAATAGAACATGGCGCCTGACTAGCTGGGATTGAACGCTGACTGCATCCCTCCAGGCTGGAGAAAGTTCCCCAGCCTTATGTGTGAACTGAGATAACCACAGGGCTCCACTCCGAGGTGTGTGTGAGAATGTGGGTTAAATGAGATAATACCGCAGGGAGCAATGCCTGGCCTGGAGCCAAGGCTGGGGACGTGTTGGCTATTATCCTGACTCACACACCCCGAAGCTGTGGGTCTGAGGAATGTAGGGGGAGGGGGAGCTTTACAAACCTCCGGGGATGAAAACTCCAGGAGCTTGGAGCTCCTCCTCTCTGTTTAGTCACGGTTCTTACAGACTTGGTTACTTGGTTTCAGTAGCTGATTAGAAAAGGAGGAGATGCCTGATCGGAAGTAGGTTCCCTAGGAAAGGCAGAAGTAACTCCTGGAGGCTCAAGGAAAATCGAAGTACCGGGAGACCAGATGCAAGAATCACAAGAATTATAGCCGACTGGCGAACTGTGATCCTTGAGGGTAGAGGGTAAAAAAGTCCTCTACAACCAAAGCGTGCAAAAATCTCCTCTGTATTCCAGTACAGTTATCGACAACATAAAGACTGTGTTCAGAGTATGGCTTGCCCATGAAGGTGGGAGTACGTTTTATGAACTTAAGAGGTAACTTTAGGTTGGAGAGAACACAGTTGTTTCACAAGAGATCCAGGGCTTAACAGCTCAGCGTGCAGCGTCTCTTTCTATAAAGCTGAGCTCCTCAAGCTGCCTGGCCGTTTAGGTCTTGCCCCTGTTTCGACTTTTTCTTTAATGGGGTTGTTTCTTGGATCTTTGAAATTCTCCTGGTGGGCTTCCAGTAGCAATTTGTCCCAGTTAACCTCACTTTCTTCATGAATGGTACCACTGTATTGATGATATTTGATCATTTACTTCAAGACATCCTGAGATATACATGACTCATAATTACACTCTACGATGAAGATACAGTAAAGCTTAAAGGAACTAACAAGAAAAAAAAATACATGGCAATTTATTTGTATAAAGGCAGATGTTCTCTCTCTTTTTTTTTTTTTTTTTCTTTCCTCCTTATGGTTGGGATGTGGGACAGGCATAAGCAAAGGAAAACTTGGTTTCCTTTTGAGTGAAAACTCTTCAAATTCAAAACCATGGAAAGAAAACCATTTTCTTCTGCTGGGTGAAAAAGGTGTGCTTTCTGAGTTTCTACCACCCTTTCTGGCTTTCTGCCTCTGGAAAAGACCCATAAGTGGAATGCCACGGGTCACAAGAGTTACTTAGCTAAGTAAATACACATGAGTGATTGGGGGAGAATTACAAAGTCTTCCCTAAGTAACCGAGTCAAAACTAACAATACTCAGTTGTCAGAACATCAAATGTAGCTGCCCAAGCTATCACCCTCGACACGGCCAAGCATTTTAAAGACTCGCTGTTGAGGACAACATTTGATGGATGTAGTTTTGTTTTCTAGCTTATGGGAACAGGAGTGCCATGGGGGAGTGCCAGAGGGAACGCAGCTGGGGAAGGAAATCCGGTGATTGTAGAAGGGGAATACTTGGCAAGACAAGGAATGGACTGGGGTTTCAGTTTTGTTTTGTGTTTGAAAGGATTTTGTTTTTACTGCCAACTTTATGGCTCAATTCTGAGTCGTATCAGTAGGATTTGTAAGCTGTCCTTTGACTGGGGTCTGGCAGTTTGGTATGTACTGGTGGTCTTAATTCAGTGTCTGGGCTGGAAAGCAAACGTTTTCATCTTGGGAATCCCCGTTACAATCGGACATTTTCCAAGGAGACGGTGGAAGCCAGATGGGAATGCGGCGCGCACTGCCCTGTTAGCTCTGAGTCTCCACTGATGCCGTGTTTCCTTCTTCCATTCTGAACGTATATGAGCGCCTACTGTGTGCCCTGCCTGATGAGACTCCAGAGCGCTAGATACTGGGGATTTAGAGCCGGGATTCCAACAAGCCACATCTTTGCTTCATGGAGTTCGCATTCAAATGGGAGGGAAAGGAATGAAAGATGTAATATAATTACGGCTGCCAAATTTAGCAAAGAAACATAAAGACACCCAGTTAACCTTGAGTTTCAGGTAAACAATGGATTTTCAAGTATAAGTAGGTTCCATAGATGGCCTGTATTTTGTCTGGCAACCTTCAGTAGGATGCCGGGGGAGAGAGAAGTGCTATGGGACAAATAATTAGGAGAGTATAGGGCTATCTAGAGATGGAGGGGACACATTTAGTTAGGGTGGGAAGGGAGGTTCCCTCTGACAAGGTGACATGGAGCAGAGGGACAAGGATGAAGTGAGGGAGGGGCCCAGGCTGGTAAACCATCTGTGGAAAGCTATCCAAGAGAGAGTACACAGCACCGTAGAGACCCTGAGGTTCAATACTAGGATCGCCACACACAGCCCTGCCTCAGTAAGTGCTTAATAACTGAAGTTAGCTGACTCTGGGTCAGTCCACGGTTCTATTAGCCACTCATGTTGTTCTCTAGTTGCTAAGTTGTGTCTGGCTCTTTTGCGACCCCAGGGACTAGAGTAGAGCCCTCCAGGCTTCTCTGTCCATGGGATTCTCCAGGCAAGAAGACTGGAGCGGGTTGCCATTTCCTCCTCCAGGGGATCTTCTCAACCCAGGGATCAAACCCAAGTCTCCTGCATTGGCAGGTGGGTTCCTTACCACTGAGCCTCCGGGGAAGACCTCATATCACACCCTAGTTCTACAGTCTTACTAAAGTCTAAGGTGTTGGGGGAGGGGGCGGAGGGAGGAAACGGACAAAGAACATGTTCTAGATGCCTGTTCATATCCTGGGGCTTCCCCAGTGGTGCCAGTGGTAAAGAACCCATCTGCCAATTCGGGAGACACAAGAGACTTGGGTTCGCTCCCTGAGTGGGGACGATCCCCTGGAGGAGGAAATGGCAACCCACTCCGGTGCTCTTGCCTGGAGAATCCCATGGACTGACGAGCCTGGAGGGTTACAGTCCATGGGGTCGCAGAGAGTTAACACTACTGAGGCGGCTTAGCATGCACACACTCGTCTCTTAGCTGGGATAGTAATCACGAAGGGGAGTTGTTTCTTCTGTGACAAGCTTCCTAGCAGAAACAATATATATATTTTAACACAAAATAAATAGGTTGAGAGAAGGAAAAGGGAAACACAGATCTTTTCTCAGATCTGCCCGAGTCCTGGGTGCCCACCTGATCATGGAGGAGTCCTCGATGGTCCTGATTTGACAGATGGCAACGCTTTCCCTTCCTTTTGTCAAGTTTCTTTGGATTTTGTGACCCTATGGACTGTAGCCCACCAGGCTTCTCTGTCTATGGGATTCTCCAGGCAAGAACACTGGAGTGGGTTGCCATGCCCTTCTCCAGGGGATCTTCCTGACCCAGGGATTGAACCCAGGTCTCCTGCATTGCAGGCAGATTACCATCTGTCTGAGCCATCAGGGAAGCTCAAGGATAAAGGGATCAGACTTTATTATTATTATTTTTAATGGAGATTGTTCTTATTTACTGAAATACTTTATTGTTTGGTAGGTTCCAGAGAGGAAGGTTTGGTCATACTTTCATGTCTGTTACTCACTTTCCTCTCCAGTCCCCTGGTACTCCAGTCTCAGACAGGAGGGCTGAGATGGAAGATGAGGTTGGATTAGGGAAACGCTGGAGGGGCAAAATCAGTGAGAACCAGAACTGACTGCCGCCCACCCCAGCCTGGACTGTGAGAACCTGCTCTGCACCTTAGCGTCTACGGTCACGTGGCTTTGCTGTTCTGTCGTGTTAACTAGCACTTTATTCTTCCAGAGCTCTTCTGCCTCAGAAAACGGCTTGGTTGTTTCTTTAGAGGAGCTTCTCTAAAGGCCCACCAACTCTGTTTTTTTGGCTGCACTGAGTCTTGGTGGCTGGGCAAGGGCTGTTCTCTAGCTGCAACAGGTGGGGGCTGCTCCTCGTTGTGGTTTGTGGGCTGCTTGTTGCCGTGGCTCCTTGTGTTGCGGACCACAGTGGACGTCAGTGGTTGTGGCGCACGGGCCCAGCTGCTTCCTGGCATGGGGGAGTCCTCTGGTGCCAGGGATGGAACTGGTCTCCCCTGCATGGAGAGGCAGATTCGAAACTCCTGGACCACCAGGGAAGCCCAGTTTTTTCTGTTTAACAGTTTAGAAAATCTGCTTTATGATATAAATTAGATAGCCGATAGCTGTTAAAGGTAATACTCATACAGAATTTTTAGCACCAAATCACAAGTGACTGCCAAACATCTGTTTCTAAAATGCTCTCTCCGTACGTATCAAGAGATTCGAAAAGCAGTCACTTCTTCTTGGTTAAAATATTACCCATTATTTTCCTATTATTAGTATTTTCATTTAAAGTGCAGCAAATGTATTTTCTTTTTTAAATTAATCATTGTTATTGGAACATAGTCAATCTACAATGTTGCGTTAGTTTCAGGTGTACAGCAAAATGAATCTGTTATATGTATATACACTCTTTTTTAGCCTCTATTCCCATTCAGGTCATTACAGAGTACTGAGCCGACGTCCCTGTGCTATACATTATATGTCGATCACAATCTCCCAGTTTCTCTCTCTCACTCCTGCTTAATAGTATCTTTAAAGGACTAGATTAAGCTTTTTTTTAAATTCCAGCTGAGTCATGTAACTTGTGGGATTGTAGTTCCCTGACCAGGGATTGAACCCAAGCTCTGGCAGTGAAAGTGCTGAGTCCTAACTACTGGACCACCAGGGAATTTCCATGCGTTTATTTTTATTCTGTCTGCCAGACAGTGTGTTATGGACAGCATTTAATCACAAAAAACACAGGAGACTTAAAACTCTTTTAAAGAGGACAATGAATAACCTATCTGTATAAAATTCTTTGCTGTAACATAGCCAGCGAAACACTGAGTGGCAAAGATTTCAGTAGTCACGCCTCATCTTTCAAAGTCTAGTATTGCGTCCCTCTTGCAGGAAACTCCTTATGCAACCCCCAGCCTTTAAAAATAAAATTAACCTCATGGTGATATCCTGTAACAATCTCTGAACTTTTGGCTTCAGTTTCTTGGCTGCAGTTGCTTATCTGTGAGTGATTCAGTGATGAATTTTGTGTGAAGGAATTTTTGTAATTTAATCCTAGAATTAAACATCCCTGGAGAGTTAGCTGCTTCTTTAGTTGTTATTAATAGTTGGGTTTTTTTTTAAATCATATACGGGGACTTCTCTGATGATCCAGCTGTTAAGATTCCATGCTTCCAGGGCAGGGAGCATGGCTTTGATCCCTGCTGCCTCAGATAGTAAAGAATCTGCCTGCAATGTGGGAGACCCAGGTTCGATCCCTGGGTTGGGAAGATCCCCTGGAGCAGGAAATGGCAACCCACTGCAATATTCTTGCCTGGAGAATCCCACAGACAGAGGAGCCTGGTGGGCTACAAGGCATGGGGTCCCAGAAACTTGGACACGACTGAGTGTACACACACACAAAACCCACACAGGGAACTAAGATTCCTTGCATGCCACATGGTAGGCCCCCCCCCCCAATCATAGTGTTTCAATTAAAGAACTCATTTATTATTGAGACTATATCTTCTCCCCTAAGCTTCTTATTTAGTGGTTCATGAAAAAAAAAAATCTGTTTTTATAGGTATGACATCACTGGAACAGGATCAGGCATATAACCTCAGCTGTGGCATGTTAGAAATAGCTGCTCTTCTCTTTCAATGGTAGAGCAATCTTCCCACACCATGTAATTTATTCTAACACGTGTTCGCTGACATCTACAGCAATATTTTCTTAAGCATTTTCCAACTGTTTGCTGACAAATGAATGTATTTTATCTTGCAGTTATATTTTCTAGTTATTACTTTCCTATTTTAACATTTGTTGGTTTATATTTGTATTTTCTACCTTTCTTAGTTCAGTTCAGTTCAGTCGCTCAGTCGTGTCCAACTCTTTGCGACCCCATGAATCGCAGCACGCCAGGCCTCCCTGTCCATCCACCAACTCCCAGAGTTCACTCAAACTCACGTCCATCGAGTCCGTGATGCCATCCAACCATCTCATCCTCTGTCGTCCCCTCTCCTCCTGCCCCCAATCCCTCCCAGCAACAGAGTCTTTTCCAATGAGTCAACTCTTCACATGAGGTGGCCAAAGTACTGGAGTTTCAGCTTTAGCATCATTCCTTCCAAAGAACACCCTGGAGTGATCTCCTTTAGAATGGACTGGTCGGATCTCCTTGTAGTCCAAGGGACTGTCAAGAGTCTTCTCCAACACCACAGTTCAAAAGCATCAATTCTTTGGCGCTCAGCTTTCTTCACAGTCTAGAAATAACCAATGTTTCCCCAGTGATGTGTGGCTTTAGGTCTTTTAACATTAAATACACTTCTCATCAAGTTTAAGAAAAATGGTAAAGTATTTGATCGTTTCTTCTCTCTAAAAGTCATTGAGAAAGAAAAGCCCTACAGGTGTTTAATCAATCTGGATGTTCTAAACACCTAATTTTTCAATGTCTTTCTGTATGTGATGTTGGCCCTGGGGAGACCTCAGTGAGCCAAAGTGTCATTGTCCCTGACCTCACAGCTTTCTTGCCTCCTGGAGTGAGAGCCAGAAACTCCAGTGTCAGGAATTCCCTGGCGGTCCAGTGGTTAAGACTTGGCACTTTCCCTGCCAGGGCCCAGGTTCAGTCCCTGGTTGGGGAACTGAGATCTCACAAGCCACGTGGTGTGGCCAAAAAGAAAACGAGATAAAGCAACTCGAGCGTTGTGTGAAAAGGATAACTTAGCGACCTGCCGGGGGCCACCCATGCTCGGTGTGTACGTGTCGAGAGAGGTCGAGGAAGGCTTCTCCAGGTGAGTGACATAAATTTAGATCTAAAGATGCTTGGGAGCGAGTTCACAAAGGGGACTGGGAGTGGTGGTGAGCAGTGGGCCTCAGCCTTTGTTGGCGCCAAGGACGGGTTCCGTGGAAGAGGACTTTTCCATGGGCCGGGGTGGCAGGGATGGTGTGGGGATGACCCAGGCGCATGACACCTGTTGTGCCCTTTAACCTTATGCTGCTGCTGATCTGACAGGAGGTACTGGTCTGCGGCTGGGAGGTTAGGGACCCTTCATGGAGACAGTCTTCCAGAAAGAGGGAACAACATGTGAAGGGCTGACTGTGAGAGCCATCAGGTTTCATTTAGAGAACAGAAAGTTCTGCCAGACTGGATCCTAGGCTGTAAGGAGGGAGGGGCAAGGGATGTGGGCCGGCACGTGGGTTGAATCAGGGAGACCTTGAGTCTGGATCTTATTCTAAGGACGGTGGAGAGATGCGGAAACGTTTGAGTAGGTGGGTGACAAGATGGCATCGTTAGACACATTCCTAGAGTTCTCAGTGTGGAGACTATTGAAAGTTGGCCAGGTTGGAGGCAAGAGGGTCAGTTAGGGAGCAGATCTGAACTGAAGGGAGGGGTGGGAGGGTGAGTCCAGGTGAACGGATGTGGATAGAAGGGACTGGACCCTCTCAGGTGGAACACTCAGCACCTAGGGATGGAGTGGGTGAGGGAGTGAGTGCCATTAGAGGACAGGCTCAGGGGGAAATGGGTCTGTTTTGGTTGGTGTCTGGGGCTGAGTTTCTTAGAAACAGACTCTGGATAATCTCTGGAGATCCACTTGTGAGGGAGTGAGGAAGGCTGGATTAGGCAGAAGGAGTTATCCATAAAGCTATGGACACTGAGGCCTGAGCCATTTTACAGGGCGTTCTGGAGCTAGGATGGCCCTTTAGAAATGGCCCAAATTGAGGCAAGCCTTTGTTATCACTACATCAGCCAGACACTGGCTGCTCCCGAGGGAGGAGTATAATCTTGGGTGAGACAGTTCACAGGACCTGGCTCAAGACGGTAGCCAAGGCCTGGGACTCTGTTGGGAGTGGTCAGATGTCAATGGTCTGAGCAGCTAGGGGAGGGGGGTTCATACTCTGAATAGAGTTTTAGACACAGCACTGCAGTACCCACTACAGTGGCAAAAGATCTTAGGTTTAGCTTGGGACATGCTTATTTCTTGGTGAAAAGTGAAGTTGCTCAGTCGTGTCTGACTCTTTGCGACCCCATGGACTGTAGCCTACCAGGCTCCTCAGTCCATGGAATTTTCCAGGCAAGAGTAATGGAGTGGGTTGCCATTTCCTTCTCCAGGGGATCTTCCCAACGCAGGGATCGAACCCAGGTCGCCCGCACTGCGGGCAGACGCTTTACCGCCTGAGCTGCCAGGGAAGCCCAAGTACTATTTCTAGGTACTTGTGGGTTTATTATCCATCCTTAGTTCACAAGTAACTAGTTAATTTCAAGTATGGGATGTACAAGGCATTGGACTGACTGGTGGGGGTGTTGGAAGATGCAAAGATGAGGATTTGCATAGGGACCAATGAGATCCCTTCTCGGGTGGAAATGACCCACACTTTAGCTTCTTCTCCCAAAAGGATTAAGTCTGATTGCTTTTCCTTGGCTCAGATGCCTTTCCAGTTCTCCTCTTTCTCCCCCTCTCCTCTTGGACTTAGTAGAAAACAAGCCCAAACACCAGTTCCTTTCAAAGAAGCCCAGACTTAATGTAAAAGTTGCAAAGGATTAGGAGACCTTCTGGGGTTCTCAATAGATCCTGTCCATTGGCCCATAGTTTCTGAAGATGACTCTTGGCTGGTACCCCAAACCCCAAATTTCTTGTTCTTTTTTGACTGTCTAGAGTTCACACAACAACCCTTTCCTCGAACTTATCCCTCTCTTTCCTTGGGCAAGGCTGGTTTCTTAGGGCTAAAGAGACAGCAGGAGATGAAGATTAGTGAATCCATCTAGGGGCCAGGAATTATGAGGTCATGGGGCACCCCACTCCAGTACTCTTGCCTGGAAAATCCCATGGATGGAGGAGCCTGGTAGGCTGCGGTCCATGGGGTCGAGAAGCGTCGGACATGACTGAGCGACTTCCTTTTCACTTTCTTACATTGGAGAAGGAAATGGCAACCTACTCCAGTGTTCTTGCCTGGAGAATCCCAGGGACGGGGGAGCCTGGTGGGCTGCCGTCTATGGGGTCGCACAGAGTCGGACACGACTGAAGCGACTTAGCAGTAGCAGGGCCTCTAAAATAACGCCCAACTTTGCATCATGAAATTCATTAAGTGACGAGTCCATTAAACTGAGGTGGCGCCAATACCCTGGCCACTTACGTAAATAAATAAAAATCTAAGCCCCAAAATACTTCAAGGTTAGGAAATCAAAACCGATGAGGATGACCAATCACAAACAGCCAACTACGCGTTAAGCCGGAGCCAATCAAGTAATTTCCTCCCTGCGCATCCTCACCTCCTCTCTACCTCTCCCCAGCTCTGTGGGTGGAGCCCCGCCACTTCCTGTTTGGCACTGGCCTCTTGGAATAGATTTTTGCTCAAATCAACTTAAATCAAATTAAAAAATTTTTTAATGCATCTCAGTTTATCTTTTAATAGGACACAGCCCCACCCCTTCAGGTCTCCTAGTGAAGGCTTTACAGGTATTTCCAAAGGAGGTTCGGGAAAGGGGACCTGTTTACGGAATCACTAACAAATACGAAGAGGAATCCTCTCTTAGGTCTCCACTCAGTCTTTTCCTGGCAGGTTGCTAATAATTTAAACCTGGTTATGATTTCTTTCAAGGGTATGTTTTTGAAAACTTGAAAAAAAAATTCTGGTTCTATCAATATTTTGCTCAGCCCTTGAGATGGATCAGCTACAGATCTTAGAATTATAATCCTACTGTCAAATAGTGTAATAATTCCTTGGAAAACAAGCCAACAGATTTAACATACGGAACTCTATAAACACCTAGGCCTAGCTTAGTTTTGAGCTAAAAAAATGTGTCAGCTCAAGTCAGGGGACTGTCAGTTTAAGGTGTGGTTTGTCAGGCCTTTTGATGGTGAGATAAAGAAAAGGCTTTCCTTTTTGTTTTCCTTCTTCTCTTCCACAGCCCAACAAAGGAATTTCCCAATTTCATAGAATTCAGAGGGAAAGTATGATATATGTAGATTGACTATCTGTATGTGCCTGCAATGCCTCTTCAAACCACAAAAGGCTTTAAAAAAAGAAAAAGCTGGGATTTTGCAATTCACTGATTGGAGGGAAAACGAAGACATTAAGAGTTAGCAGTAAAAACAGCACCAACAAAATCCCAAAGGATTTGGAATTCCTTTAGTTTCTATTTGGCAGAAGAATAGTATGATTTCTTTGTTTTGCCCTTTCTTATCTACAGCAGTCGAATAATAGATTATTTCATTCTTTACTACTATTGTTGCTCAAAGCAGAGTGGTGTCCAAAATAGCACAATAATAGAATGAACCTTTGTATGGATTTTTTGGAAGAGGGGTAGTGTTTTTATTTTTAAAAACTTATTCTAAAATTTGTTTTTTCTGTTGTGAAATTCAGTGATTTCATAGAATTAAGATGAATGGGTACTTTGCTTTTCACTAATGGTCTACCTGGAGAAGGGATTTCTCTGAAATCCTCTTTGTAAAAAATAGAACAAAGATAATTTGCAAGAAATTATCTTTTACTTTTGGTTGGTTTAGGGTTTTTTAAAAGCAGATGCAATGTTAACTGTTGCCGCTTGTGCAAATGATGAATTGCGCTTTCAAACAAATTTCCTCCAGCCGAGGCTTGACCAAAATGCCGGGCTTTGTAATTAAGCTCTGTTCAAAAAGTATTTGACATTATGAAGCCATGTGAGGCAGTTCTACAAACGAAGGCTCTTTACCATAAGCAATCCAGATTTGAGTTTGGGGAGTACAGTTCTTGAAACCATTCAAACACCCTATGCTGTGCTTTCAACTCTTGGAAGAAGGGAATTGGGGGAGGGGCAAGAAAGTATTTTAAGTACACAAAGATTCTAAATTTAAGAAAGCTAGGATTTACTACAGCAGGTAGGGACGTTATGAAATTCCATACATTGTAATTTGTGTAATGTATCAAGATTTCATAAGCAAGGCCTTGTATTTATTTCAATGCACGTCATGTTTTCACATGCATATTAATAAAGGCCCACCTTTGAGAGAAGAAAAAAAGGCCTCCTTTCAAATGAAATCAAGCCCAAGTAAAGTTGAAACTCAACCCACAGGGTACTGGCACTGTTTTCAGGCTAAAAGAAGATGAGTTTCAATTTCATTGTCTTGTAACATTGATAAATGTGATCCAGTGGTTTGCAGAACTTGCAGATTACACAGGTCTTTCTAAAGACGTGTAAATATGTATCTCAATCTATGTGCAACTCCAAACAAGGTGCAGTTGTCTCTCTTCTGTGAGACAATCATTTGGTTCATTTACATGAAAAGTCTTAAATAGCAAAAATGCTCCTTCCAATTTACATCAGACAATGACCCCATAACAGAGAACAATGGCTTCCTCGATGGAAGTTAATGCGGAGAAGAGACACACTGAGGTTTAGAAAACAAAACTTTTCAGCACACTTTGCAAATATCAGCCAATATTTAAAATAAAGCACAGAAAAGCTTCCTGTGCTGTGAGTGTGCACGGCTCCTGGAGAACTACTAGTACCTTCAGAATGAGATTAAACAGGAGTGAGCTTTTTTAAGAGGGTATGGTGGCAGTTTTCGGATCCTTCCATTTTGTCCTATTTTCCGGGTAAGCACAGTGCACTTGATTTGGGGCTTTCTCACGTTAAAAAGAAAAAAACCCCAAAAACAAAAAACATTTCGACCCAGTGCATGTCTGTGAACCGTGTGGGAACCAGGACCCAGGGCTGGATAAACTGCATACCTGATCTGTGGTAATATGTTGTCTCCATCTGGGCGTGTTAAGGATTATACACGTCTGTGATCTTTACATGGGGTTTATGTATGTATCTTTTTGCGTGCTGGAGGCAGTGACCACCTGCTGTAGGTACACTATGTGCTTGTTACATTTGTACACATCTCCCTTCTTGAATTTAAAGACAGAGCTATTACATCTTGTTTACTCAATATCATTCCCCCATTTAAAAAAAAAGGACTACATGAACCGAACATGCCATGTTTCAATCTGGCCCCAGTGGCTTTTTCTCTGAAAAGGAAAACGTGTGTCTTTTACACCAGGGCTTTCTCCCCACCCCAGGGGGTGTCTTCCATCCTTTTGTGGCTCAGTTTAAGGCGAAAAGGGCTCCAAACCACTAACCACCTAGGAGAGAGCCCCCTTCTTCCACCTCCAGGGAGAATTTCAGATGTAATGCATCTGAAGATAGCGTGCTCTCTTCTGACTTCTTTGCCACCATTGCGAGGATCACAAAACACCAGCGCCTTGGCTTCAAGATCTTTTTGCAACCATCTTTGGCGAGGCCTTGCTTCCTTCCACTCGAGTAAGTTGCGGCTTGGGGCCGTGGAGAGGACCGGGCGAGAGGCTGCGATGTCGTTGGAGGCAGCCGCGGCCCTGCCCGCAGCCCCGCGCCTCCAGCACCACGACCACCACGGCCACCGGCCCTGCCCTCGGCCCCGGGCGAAGGAGCGGCGGCCGCAGACGGGCGGGTCGGCGGGGCTCGGCTGCCCTGCGCCGAGCCGGCACCGGCCGGGCGCCCGCGGGCTGCGGGGCTTCGCGTGTCGCCTCCTTCTCCCCGAGCCTCCCTGCCCCCCCCCACCGGCCGCCCCCTCCCCCTCGCCCGCGCTCCCTTTTGTTCGCTCTCGGCTCGGGCCGAGCCTCCGCCGCCGCCCCGCCGCCCGGGGCCCGCACCCCCGTCGTAGGCCCCGGCGTGGCCGCCCCGCCGCCGCCGCCGCCGCCGCCGCCGCGCGGCCTAGAGCGCGGCGCCCGGGGAGGCGCGCGGGGCCCGGGCCGGGCGCACGGCGAGGCCGCGGCGGCGGCGGCGGCGGGGCGGCGGCGGCGGCAGCATCGGCGGCGGCACCGGCGGGCGAGGCCGCCCCGCCGCTCACGCACAGCCCGGCCGCGGCGGCGGGGATGCGACGACACGCCCGTGGCATGGAAGCAGCAGCAGCAGCAGCAGCCGCCGGCGGCGCCGCGCGGAACAAAGGTCATCCGAGCTGCGGCCCAGACGCCCGGGCTTGACCGCTGCGAGGGCCGACCCCGGGCCGGGGGTGGGTGTGCGCCGCGGGGCGCGCAGGGCTGCGGAGGAAGCGGGGCGCGCGCGGGCGGGCGGGCGCTCCCCCCGGGGGGCGAGGCTGGGGCGCCGGCCCCTCGTGCCCGGGGCCTTGGCGATCGCCGGCCGGCGCGTGTGGCTCTGGTCCCTGGGCCTGATCGCCGCGGCCTGTCCCACGGCCGGCCTCGGGGACCGCCGGCCTTCGCGCCCCGCCGGCCTCCTTGTGTGGGGGGGTAGGGGGCACCCGAGGCCCCGCCGGTTTGGCTAGGCCCCGCCGGTTCCGAGAGGGGGGCCACGTGAGCGCCGCCTCCTCCCCGCTCCAGCGCCGGCGGTGCGCAGCGCATTTTTTAAAAGGCCTCTGTGCCCCCTCGGTCCCCGGGTCTGCCCCCCGCAGCCCCCCACCCAGACATCCCTAGGCTTTTTGTTGTTGTGTTTTTTTTTTGGCCCGAGGTGAAGGGATTTGGGCTCCCCCCCACCCCCAGGTGCTTGAAAGGAGAGAAGGTCGGAGGAGGAGGAGACTGGGGGGGCCCCGCTGGTGGTGCTGGTGCTGGTGGTGACAGGGAGGGCGAGGAGAGGGCCGGGAGGAGGGGGCTGGGGGGGACAGGCGGAGAGGAGCCTGGTCAACAAGCCAGCACCACCCTGCCAGGGGGCCCAGGCCGGCTCCCGCCGCCAGCGCGGGCAGGGGGAGCAGACACACACGTAGATGGCTCTTTCTTGGGGGGCTCGTGGTCAGCCACCAAGCCAGAGCGCACACGCTTGACACCACACGTACACAAGGATGTGAGCCAGGGTGTGGGAGGTAAGTGCGGGGAGGAGCAAGGCGCGGGCCGCAGGGCTCGGCGGTGGGCGCGGGCCGGAGGCGAGGGGTGGGTCCGAGGGGCTCTGGGGTGCTGGAGGGGTGAGCCTCTCCAAGGCTGTGCGCTCGCGCGGGGTGATGGGGACGGTGGGGGGACACTCGAGGACCCTCCCCTCCTCCCCAGGACCCGAAGAGGGGCAGCCAGCCCCAGCGAGATGCCCCCCTCTGCTGCTGATTTTCAGGGACTTGTTGGCAACTCAGCGAGGGTTGCCATAGCTTTTTTATGTAGGGTGACCAGAACCGGCTGAAACTGGTTTGAGGCAGATCAGCTCCTGAACACAATGCAGTCCCTGAGCTACTACAGTGGGATAGCAGCTTCCTCCCTTCATGGCAGCCAAAAGCCGAGGCGCTTGCAGGAAGGGACCGTCCCAACACACTATGTGAACGCACACTTAGCACACAGCACGGGTACGTGACTAACGGAGCCCTAGAAGATTCTGTGTAGAGAAGATGGGGGAAAATGTGCAGGTTTGCAAGCTTGAGATGACTTGGGCTTTTCCTGCCTTTTTCTTTTGCTTAAGGGATGGACAAGGAGCTGAGATTTATGGCCCTTCCTAAAGACAAAAAATGTGCCTTGGTAGGGTGGGGACACTGGGTGTCTGCAGTTCTCTTCTCTCTCTCTTGCTCTGCATTTTTAACAAAACCAAACCCAAGTGAACTGGTGGGTTTGTGATGGTAGTTTGTTTGTTGCTGGAGAATGCTGCTTTGCATGCTTTTCTTCTCTTGCAGGGTATGTTCCGCTTTGTGCTTTTTGTTTTAGAAGCTCCTAGAGGGTGTTGGGGATACGTCTGGCTGATATGAAGGCCAAAAGGTAACACCATTGTTCTAGGAAATGAGCATAAATGCATTCCAGTGATGCTGCAAGGCATACATGCTGTCTTTTTTTTCCTTGTAGGCCTGTTGACTGGGGCTGCCTTTAACCCTTTCATATTTGCAGAGAATGCAACCGTGTGACAGTAACTGAACACTGGTCCAAAGTCTTTCCAAAAGGTCAAGGTTCACAAGGTGAGAAACGATATTCTGAGCATGAATTTAAGTATTTATTTGAAGCTCCGTTCAGACACAGACTGACAGTGGCTTGGGACCCTGGAGATAATATTGGGTGGAGAGTGGAGAGGAAATACTCATAACGTTAGCCAAGTTTAATGGGATTAGAGGGACTTTTATGAGGGTGTTGCTATCAGGGTGAAATCAGAATGACTTCATTAAATCGCATGTGGCTGGTCATTTAGAAGAGGCAGGCCTGAAAAGAAGCAAGTTGGAGAGAATGGTAGGCGTCAGGGCCTTGTGGAGAATGCACCGTTTTACATAAGACTGAAGCAGTACACGAGTAGCTTTTTCTCCCCAAAGATTACAGAAAAGGGAAGGACTTTGCCAAAAATCCAGGCGTCCTGGCCACCTTTTAGGGATTTGAGGAGTCTGAAGGTAGATTTGCCTTTTGTTCATTCATCACCTTTCTCTTTACCTCGCTCTGTGTGTTAACCTGAAAGGCTTTTCACTCCGAGTCGAGTGGTGGAATGGCTTTTATTGATCTGGGGGGCTGTGAATGGTGAGTTTGCCAGTGGATTATTTGTGGCATACATTTTAATGTGGAATACTTAACGTGGTGCCAGGAGGAGGCTGGGTAGTATGGCTTCCTCTGTGCAAAGATGTTTGTTAACTCAAAGCTTTACAGCAGTGGATGGCAGACAATGTCCAATGCCTTACAAGATGACAGTTTGATTTCAGCTGGTATTTTTATGCATCCTCCAAGAGGTTTTTGAGGAGGAGAGAGAAGCAGGCAGTAATGAGTGGTGGCAAAGTAAGGAACAAAGGCAGTGAGAGCTTACAGGAGAACATGAAGCATTTCACTTTGGGGTTCCTTGTGAAAAGGACTGCAGCTTCCCTAGACAGGAAGCCAGCAGCACCAGAATCCAACCCAAGATGATCTCAGCTACGGATAGCAGAGTTCTGGCTTCTGGTTTGGTCAAAGTACAGTCAAAGGGAGCCCATGGAAGGCACAATGGAAAACAACCTGTCTCCCCTACTTTGTAGAGGGTATTTTGTTCCTTTTTGCATTCGGCAGAGTCGTCTTTTCAGAAATGCCGAGGGTCTTAGGAGAGGTTGTGTGCTGGCGGTTGGTGGGCAGAGTTTCTGCAGTGAAGGGTGTCAAGTATGCGAGGGTTTTATTGTTAAATTTTTTTCTCATGATTTCAGAGCATCCAGCGTGTGATGAAACTGAGAAACAACAGCACATGGTTAGCTCAGAGTGCTTGCTGTGGTATTTAATAGAGATAAATGTAATCTCGGGCTGATAGACCAGTAAATAGCTTATGCGATGGAACAGAATTCTTTACAAATCGCTGTGTGAAAATTGGTTTTCAGTTCTACATTTTTGCCTGCCAGAGGTTCTGTGTCTGAATGTGGCCGAAATCTGCTTGCAAAGCAGATCCCAGTCCACGTTGCATGATACGCTGTTCCTGCTTTTAGGGTGCCAGCTAAAACTCAGATGGGTAATATGATAGCCCTTAATTAGCTTAATACAATAAGCTGTTTTTTAAATAATTGAGTCCTTCACTCCTGTCTTTAGAAAGTCAGTGATTTTTATTTAACTCTGACAACTGACCCCCTGCTGCGACAGATCCTTGAAAAGGATGTTTTAAAAAGCCCTTTTCCTAAGGCGTGGCGTGTCCCAGAATGTTCTGGTTTACTCTCTGTGGTTTTTAGCTTTGTTACTCTCCACCCCTCCCCCCCGACCCCGGCTCCTGCAAAGGCTCCTGGAAAATAGCATGTGTTTTGTACGAAGGCCTGTCTTTCCAGCTGCAGAGGGCCGTTGCAGGTCGGAGAGCTGGTTCTCCAGGGTTGCAATCAGGAGCTCATCTCGGCCTGAGGTTTGTCTCAGGTGGCGATATCGGGCCGGGCTCTGAGCCTGTCACAGACCTGGGACTCCTGGGAGGGGAACCAGAGTTTCCTGGGCTCAGGAATGTGAGCATGGAGAAGCCAGAGCGTCCCCTTTCCCAGAAGGAGCCAGGCCGGGAGCAGAGAGGCACCCAGGCGGGGCCAGCCCTCGCCCCGCTGTCCCCGACACCATGCAGGCCGCACACCTGGGCCCCCGGCCCACTCAGTGGGGCTGCCTGAGGGGGTCTCCCAGGGTCCTGGGCCGGCCGTCCCTCTGGGGAGGAATGTGTGCCTCTGGCTGGGTGGGGTGGGTCCACTGGTAAGAAAGTGTCACTAGGTGGTGAACCTTGGCTTGTTCCTGTTGTTGGCCTCTTGGAGTCACTTTTTCTACCTTGAAGAATATGGGGTCAGGGGTTTCTAGAACTCTCAGCCTCCTGCTTTCGGAGAACTCATGTTCTCTGTGTTTTTGCTGTCTCTTCTCGCAAGGAGATTCCCCTGCCCCCTCCCGCCTTGACTCCTGAGGCTGGCACGTGGATGGAATTTTCTGCGGAATCCTTCCAGGGGATGAGTTAAAACTGGAGGGTTTGTTCGGGGAGACCCCCAGCCTTCTGCCTTGTTTCTCCCCTTGAATGCGTTCCTGGGCTCCGCTGGGGGGCGCCGTCGGTCTCCCGTTGCGTTTGAGTGACCTTTCCTGTTATTCTTGGTGGGACTCCATTTAGCTGTTCGCAGCTGGAGCCGAGGTTGCCAGCGCGGGGGCTGCAGGGAAGATCTGGGGGACGATTTGGGGTTGCCCCCCCCCCCCCCGCCGCGTTCCCTTAACATCTCTTCCTCATCAGTGCCGTACAGTTGCAACACAATAGTACTAACACACCTGGTAAAGGGGAAGGAAATCTGTGGCCCCACGGACTTTCCCGGGCGAGAGTACTGGAGTGGGCTGCCATTATCTTTCTCTGGAATCTTCCTGACGCAGGGATAGAACCCCAGTCTCCTGCACTGGCAGGCAAGTGCTCTACCGCTCAGCCACCAGGGGAGCCCCAAGGAAGTCTGTACCTTTGTGTTAATTGCACAGGCATTACCCCAAGGGATATTGTGGGTATGGGTTCCAGACCACCACAGTAGGTTCCAGACCATGGCGATGAAACAAGTCCCTGGAATTTTTTTGGTTTCTTGGTATATATATAAAAGTTATGTTTACATTGTAGTCTAGTAAGTGTGCAATAGCCTAATGTCTTTGGAGAAGGAAATGGCAGCCCACTCCAGTGTTCTTGCCTGGAGAATCCCTAGGGATGGGGGAGCCTGGTGGGCTGCCGTCTATGGGGTTGCACAGAGTCGGACACGACTGAAGTGACTTAGCAGCAGCAGCAGCAGCATTATGTCTAGAAACACTATGTCAGAAATACTTTATTGCTGCAGAAAACGTTAGCTGTCATCTGATGATGGGCAGTTACCACAAAGCTTCAGTATTTTTAAAAACCTGGTATCTGTGAAGGGCAATGAAGCCAAGTGCAGTCAGAGGAGGTGTGCCTGTGTTTGGTGTATGATCTCTAAGTGTGTCGTGGTTAAGCGATTAACCGTTTCTTTACGTACAATAAAACTTACTCCACGGTGTGCAGTCTTAAGGGTTTTGACAAGTGCGTAGCGCCGTGTCTGCCCCACTGTTACCTACAGGGACTTGTTCAATCTCCTGAAACCTTCCCACCTGCTGTCCGTTTGTGGTCAGACGCTCCTCTGCATTCCCATCCCCCTGGCAGCCACTAATTTGTTCTGACCTTGTATTGGTCTTTTCCAGAATGCCATGCAAATAGCTTCCTTCAGTTACAGAGTGCATCTGAAGGGCAGTCCATCCACAGTGTTTTGGGTATCCATACTTGCTTCTTCTTTGATTGCCGAGACGTGTAGACCTCTCTATGGATGTGCCGTGGTTTGTTTCTCTGTTCTTCCGTTGAAAGACACGAGGGTTGTTTCCAGTTTTTTTTTAATTTGTAATCCTGTTCCCAGAATAAAGTGGCTATAAAAATTTGCATAGGGGTCTTTGTCTGAACGTGAGTTTTTATGTCTGTTTGGTACAGACGACTGAGGGGTGGGATGGCTGGGTCATGGTGAGTAGGTAAGAACTCAAAGTTAGGATGAAAGTAAATTCAGCTGGTTGTAGCTCACAAAAAGATGTAGCGTTGTCAGCTGCAGTTAAGACTTCCCAAGTACCTTTTTCGTAGCAAATGCTATCCGAGGACACATGAGAGATGTTCATGATAATAGACCACTCACTAACGGGATGACAGGCTTTATAACCCAGAACGAATCGGAATTAGCCAAAAGTGGAAACAAGAACCTGCAAGTGGTGAAATCGCCTTTATCTCCCTCAGCAGTTATTGCTGATCCCTTCAGAACCATTTGGCAGTTTAATTTTTGCGTTTGTCTTCAGGTTCCGTAAAACACCAGCCAGTGCCAGAATTGAAATTTTGGAACGGCGTACAGAATCTTAGCTGCATCAAGAACTTATGTTAATTATAACTTGATTTCTTGAGTTTCAAAATACTGGCGTTATTTTACTATTTGAAGTGATTTTTCAGCTTTTATGTCTTTTAAAGAGGTGAAAATGTGTCATTAGTCTCAAAGCCATGAAGTAGGGAGATTTTGGAAGCAGATTTTTTTCTTTGCGGATAAAATAGCGTTTGAGATCAGGAAGAACAAGTGGACTGAGGTCCTAGTGATGAAAAACAAGGGATGGGAGCCTGAGACGCGGGGATCAGCATTAATTTGGGGGTTCTTTCATCCATGGAGCAGCTGCGGCGTGTTTCCTAAGCCCAGACGTTGTGGTAGACACTGCGAGGACCGAGGGCAAAGGCGTCCAGAGAGGAAAGGCTAGTGGGAAGTAGTGCATGAATGCTATGATAGGAATGTGAATGGGCCACCTAGTGCCAAGTTCAGAGGGAGGAGCCCTGGACGAGGTGGCTTCTGAGCCAAAAAAGCCAGTAAAAATACGCCAGGGAGGCAGCGACCTATAGGGTGAGCAGAGCCCGAGGGACTGTGTGTGGACAGGCCCTGGGGGAGCGGGCGGGTGGGCAGAGGGCAAGAAGTGGGCAGTGGCTGGGCTTCCGAAGGCCGTCCTGCACCGTCCACTCCAGGGTGCGCTTCCCTGTGGAGGCAGAGGGGCAGAGACTGTTTATGACAGAGGACCCAGGGCAGCCCCGTGAGCCTGGAATGGAGGCTCTTCGGCATCCAATGGGGGCCCCACGGCAGCCATCCAGGAGAGGGGAGGAGGGCTCCATCCAAGGCATTGCCATGGCGATGGAGTGGTAGGTGGTGACCGCGTCAGGGGGCCTGTGTGTGCGTGTGTGTGTGTGTGTGTGTGTGTGTGTGTGTGTGAGGAGGGTGGTGAGGAGGCTGCTCTCTGAAGTTAACTTGTCAGAGGTTACTTCTGGCTCTGAGATTCTGAATTCAGGAGGCAGGAAAAGACTGCGGAGGTGTAGCTGCTGGTAGAATGAGTTCAGGTTCGGGTTGTGTTGCCCATGGGGTGTCCTTTGCCTTCCAGATCGTGTGAGGTGGGGGTCTAGATTGGGAGCAGTTAGTACAGAACAGAGCTGATAGAAGAAAGATATGAGAAGGTGTCAGTTTGGGTGGCCAGAAGATAATGGTTTGTACAGTAAAAAGTAAAACGCGTCAGTGAAGGGGAGGCAGGAAAGCTGTGTGCTTCTGAAAGTTGGAGGGCAGACTGTGATGTCAGCAGCCTGACATCTACAGGCAGCACCCTCTGTCGTGGTAGCCTTTCCGAAGGTTTAAGACCAAGACGTTGAGGCGAGCTGAACGCTGTTGCCCCCCACCGCCCCCCACCGCCCCCCTGTAGCGCAGGTCAGGAGACTCAGGCAAAGATCCTGGCCAAGGTCTGCCCGCTCAGAAATGGGGTGCAGGCGGAACTGGAAGCCTGCTCCTCGTCCCTGGGCTCTTCTGCCTCGTTGGGGAAGGAGCAGGATCGGGGAGCCAGGGGAAGTCATGAAGGTGCTCGGGGTTGGAAGGGCCTGTTGGGGACAGGGAAGGGGAGCAGGTGTCGTGCAGAAGTCGGAGGCACAGTTCAGGGCCTTTGTCATTAGCCAGGTTTTCCTGACTTCGGTCATCACGATGAGAGAGAGGAGTCTGTGACTACACCGGAGACGCACGGTGCTGGACTAGCATGCGGGGAAGACCTAAGCGTTTCCTTTACTGGGCGCTGGGGTGAGGGACAGGTTGGGAGAAGAAACGAGGAGGTGTTTTTGCTTTATTTATTCTTTGAAAAGGATAAAATCAGTGTAAATTGAAAGTGGTGTTGAGAAAAATCTTTTGTTCTCGCAAATAAACATGATTTAAGGAATTCTTTGAACGCTCGTCCACAGACAGGAAGTTCTCAGTTCGGCCTGTTTGAGATTGAGGGGAAGAGTAAATTCTCCTTAATGTAAATCTGGAAGCTGAAATAAGTAGTGTTTTTAGACGAAGTCGGCGTGGCCTTCTTAGCCGTCCCGAGTATTCCCCGCCAGGTGTCCTCTAGCCGACGGTCATGAGGGCCCCCGAATGTAGGTGTGTTCTTCTGTTCCCAGTCAGGTATTACTCCATCTGTGCATGATTAGAGATTCTGAGTGTCCAGAAAGGTTCCTAGAGACCCAAAGGTGAAGTCAAGGTGGTGTAGTTCTTGAGTGTCTTCTCAAGGCAGCCTTGCCTTTCGGGGAACCAAATTCCTGCTGGCTCATGCGGTCTAGTGATGGGTGGTGATTTTGGTTATTTTCTTCTGTGAGGAACAGATTCTTTCTGGGTATCTGAACAGTAAGAGTTTTTAAAAAACTTGCAGGTTAGAAAAGTCACAGTTCTGTGTTTAAAAATAAACAACTACATAGCTGGAAATGCATTAAGCATTTATAGTTATCTCTTCATTTTCCGCAGTGAGCCCAAACGGGTGGAGGTGGGGTTCAGCAGGTAGTTAACAGCGCATCTGAAATCAGAACCCACTGCCCCACAGACTTCCAGCCCAAGGCTGTTGCCGTCAGTATTTCTGCAATCCAAAATTAATTGTCTGGGTTTTGATGGTATAGAAGCCAGCTTTTATTTATAGAAGCCAGCTTTTATTTATAGTCTTATATCGTGTAAACCTTAAAGTCTGATTTAGTGAAATGAAGCCCTCACACAGGTACCCATCAATAAGCTGGTCCTTCACGGTTTTGCTGATGCATCAAGAGTTGGGAGGTCGTTTGAGGTCTCTCGCTTGAGACTTGATTATGCCTGTGTGTCTGCTAAATCATTTCAGTCGTGTCCAACTCTTAGCGACCGCACGGACTGTGGCCCACCAGGCTCGTCTGTCCGCGGGATTCTCCAGGCAAGAATGCTGGAGTGAGTTGCCACGCCCTCCTCTAGGGGATCTTCCCGACCCAGGGATCGAACCCGAGTCGCTTAACATCTCCTGTGCTGAGGCGGGTTTGTTACCACTAGTGCCGCCTGGGAAAGCCCCCTCAGCGAGTTAACTTAAAATTCAAAACCGTTCTTTTCTTGACTGTTGTTTAGAAGATTAGGTGCACAGGAAGTGCCTAGCAGAGTGCCTGGTGCTCCTGAGTCCTCCCTGAAATCTTAGCTGTCCCATATTCCCGAGCTTCCTGTTTCAGAAGAGGGGCTCGTCCCTGGCATCTCTTTGCTGTCTTGGTGGCGTTTCTCCCGTCCAGTCTTCTACCGCCTTTATCGGGAGTGATTTCTGTTTTGGGGTGTGGGGCATGAAGGCGTATATAGTGCTTCCTGCCTGGGCTGTAGGTTTTGAGTTGCAGCTGCCCTTTATCTGATGAAAAGCGAGGGACATCTCGGCAAGAGTCCTTGTTCTTACTTGGCCACGCTTAACATTTATAGCTGGAAAATCTTGAACGAATTTTGGAGTTAAAGTCTTAACACTTCAACTGTCTTTGTTCCCAAGTAAATTTAGCCCAGTCAGGGAGGGCCTAGCATCTAGGTTGTCTGTCTGTTGGTATACTTTTTGTCAACCAGTTTCAGAACAAACAAAAGTTGATCGTGACGCTGTGGCCGGATAGCTCAGGCCTCTGTTCCGTCTGTCTCCCCAGCCCTTTGCTGCCCATGTTTGCTTGGCAGTGACCAGATAGTCATGTCTTACACACTGGACCTTGAAGGGGATGGATGGAAGATGGAGGGGAGCAGGGGTCCCGGGACCTCGCTGTCTAGAACGGCCCTGTCCCGTGGGCCGGCCCCCGCCACGTAACAGCTTCTGAGCGCTTGCTGTGTGGCCAGTTCTGTTTTGGGGACTTCCCTGGTGGCTAAGTTGGTAAAGAATCTGCCCGCCATGGAGGAGGCCGGGCCTCAATCCCTGGGTCGGGAAGATCCCCTCGAGAAGGAAATGGCAACCCACTCCAGTATTCTTGTCTGGAAAATCCCATGGACAGAGGAGCCTGGCGGGCTACAGTCCATGGGGTCGCAAGAGTCGGACACGACTTAGGGACTAAACCACCACCAGTCCTAATTGAGATGGACTGTAAGCATAAAATATACACGGGGTTTTGAAGACTTAGATAGCAAAGAGGAATGTAAAATGTCTCACTAATAGCTTTTTAATATAGACTTTATGTTGAAAGAATACTTTGGTTGAATAAAACTTATTACTAAAACTTATTTCACCCTATCCCCGCCGCCCCCCACCCCTGCGCCACCAGCCCTTTTCTTTTACAGACAGAGGGACTTCCCTGGCAGGCCAGTGGTTTTAGACTAGGAGTTTCCACTGAGGGGGGTGTGGGCTTGATCCCTCATGGGGGAGCTAGGATCCCGCATGCCGAGTGGCAAGTAAATAAAAACAGTGCAAAAAAAACCCCCCAAAACTTGCAACTATATATGTGGTTTTCATTCTGTTTCTGTCTGATAGTGCTGGTCCAGATTGTTGGATGGACGACTAAGTTTAACAGTGAAAGTTCCCTGGTGCCCCGCAGCGTTCGCGTTCACTGATGTTGAGGCCTTCTTCCGGTTAAGAAGATAGGGTGAGAGCTACTATAGGGTCTCCTTGTTAGAGAAACTCATTCTTCCCTGGTTTGGGCTCCCTTTCTCTCCCAGATACCCTAATCCATCTCCAGATTGCAGGATTTAGACAACCACGCCACATTGGTGTCTGATGGCGAACGGAAAGGAAACTCACTGCAAGTTTACCGTATGCTGGAGGCTTTATGCTGACTGTCCCCCGAAAGGTGTAATTAACATCCCCGGTGAGCCTTATAGACGTTAAGAGACTGACTGAGGAGGGCAGCGCTGAGTGAGAGACGGACCCGGACTTGGAGCAGGGTCCGGCTTGCTCTGCGTCTCTTCCCTGCCTTTCCCTACCCGCTGCTGCGGTCCTGTGCTCCTGCTAACCCCAGGCCCCTCCTGGGTGCCCTTATCATCCAGGTAGGACTAGTGGCATACAGATCACCCCGGGGATCTTGTTAAAATGCAGGTAATGATTCACTAGGGCTGGTATGGGCCTGGGATCCTGCATTTCTGACCAGCTCCCAGGTGATGGTGGTCTGCTGGTCCGTGGACCGAATGGAGTAGCAGGGGTCTGTAGCGTGCCCTTGGTTTCAGATCCTTTGTCTCTGCTTCCGAGTCATCTGATGCTCCAAGCCTGGCCCGACGGCGGGAACTCACCGTCGCTTTGCATGTGATGTCAGTGAGGGCATTTGGGGTCAGCCCTCATTGTTGGGTCATGGATGCCCAGCCTGGCATGAGCACTGGTTTCTGGGTATGCAGGATCTGCCTAGATACTCTGTATTCTTGCACCCACATAACCTGCGTTACTGAAGCTTTATTACCTTGGCCCCTTGACTGGTGAGACAGAGCTTTACTGTTAGGATGAGGTCCGGGAGATCCATAGCAGGGGTACCTGTTTGGAGTCACTATGATGAACACTATCAGCAAGTCAACGTGTAAGAGTAACCGCAGGGCTTCCCTGGGGGCTCAGTGCTAAAGAAGCCTCCTGCCAGTGCAGGTTCCAGCCCTGGGTCTGGGAGATCCCTGGAGCAGGAAGTGGCAACCCACTGCAGCATTCTTGCCTGGGAAATCCCACGGACGGAGGAGCCTGGTGGGCTACAGTCCATGGGGTTGCAAAGAGCTGGACACGACTTAGGGACTAAGCGGCAGCCACAGACAGGAATAACCGCCACATTTGGTTCAGAGACTTGGGATCCGATGGGCGGGGAGGACTCAGAGCGGTTAGAACCGCCACGCATGGTTCAGAGACTTGGGATCCGATGGGCGGGGAGGACTCGGAGAGGTTAGAACCACCATGTTTGGTTCAGAGACTTGGGAACCGATGGGCGGGGAGGACTCAGAGCGGTTAGAACCGCCATGTTTGGTTCAGAGACTTGGGATCCGATGGGTGGGGAGGACTCAGAGCGGTTAGAACCGCCACGAATGGTTCAGAGACTTGGGATCCGATGGGCGGGGAGGACTCGGAGAGGTTAGAACCGCCATGTTTGGTTCAGAGACTTGAGATCTGATGGGCGGGGAGGACTCAGAGCAGTTAGAATCGCCATGCGTGGTTCAGAGACTTGGGATCCGATGGGCGGGGAGGACTCGGAGAGGTTAGAACCGCCATGTTTGGTTCAGAGACTTGGGATCTGATGGGCGGGGAGGACTCAGAGCAGTTAGAACCGCCATGCGTGGTTCAGAGACTTGGGATCCGATGGGCGGGGAGGACTCAGAGCGGTTAGAACCGCCATGCGTGGTTCAGAGACTTGGGATCCGATGGGTCGGGGAGGACTTGGAGCGGTTAGAACCGCCACGAATGGTTCAGAGACTTGGGATCCGATGGGTCGGGGAGGACTCGGAGCGGTTAGAACCGCCATGCGTGGTTCAGAGACTTGGGATCTGATGGGTCGGGGAGGACTCGGCGGTTAGAACCGCCACGTGTGGTTCAGAGACTTGAGATCTGATGGGCAGGGAGGACTCGGAGCGGTTAGTGGCCTCTGTTTCTGCTTCCATGCCTGACAGGGAGTCGGGTGACTTGTGACTTTACCTTGGAACGGGAGCCCTAATGAGCCTCCCCACAGGGTGGTGATGAAGAATGGCTAATCAACACCACCTGCTTGTCTAGTGCACACGAAGGCACACACTCTGGAGGCCTTGGATCCAGATGTCTTGGGGAAGCTCCCAGGCCTGAGCCAAAGGAGAAATTGAGTTCCAGTAAGGAATTTGGTCGGAGAAGGCAATGGCACCCCACTCCAGTACTCTTGCCTGGAGAATCCCATGGATGGAGGAGCCTGGTGGGCTGCCGTCTATGGGGTCGCACAGAGTCGGATACGATTGACGTGACTTAGCAGCAGCAGAAGCAGCAGCAAGGAATTTGGTGAATTACGTGTTTGGACTGTGAGAGACCACAGAACTGTAGTTGGCGTGTTTCAAAATTTGGAAATGGATTAAATTAGTTGTAAGGATAAAATGGTGTCTGTTACATGAGATTCCTGGGCACCCCTGATAGCTCAGTTGGTAAAGAAACCGCCTGCAATGTGGGAGACCTGGGTTTGATCCCTGGGTTGGGAAGATCCCCTGGAGAAGGGAAAGGTTACCCACTCCAGTATTCTGGCCTGGAGAATTCCGTGGACTCTACAGTCGATGGGGTCGCGAAGAGTCAGGCAGGACTGAGTGACTTTCACTTTTACTGCCACATGAGATGCCAAGAAAGCCTCCCATTGCACAGAAACCTGGTTGAGTTTTAGATCTTACTGGGCGTTTGGAGTCTGAGAGCGCTGCGACGCGTGAATGCTCATTACTTGTTGGTTAAATCCGTCAGGTCACGGTTTTGTGCTGAATCCCTGTCGAGGTGGGGAGAGTGTGTGTCCTGTGCGTCAGCTGTGGCCTCACATTGCTGGGAGGGGAGCAGGGACGAGACTGGGCATTCAGGGCGGGCGTGGCTGTGGGGGCCCGTGCTGGAGAAAAGGGTTGGAACCACGGGTGTTAATCTGAGCTGGGGATGAGTTCAGGGTGTGTCGTGGGGTGGTAAGTCACAGGTCGTCCTGGAGCCTGCCAAGAGTCAGGGTCAAAGACTAGCTGGGCAGATGTGCAGAGAACAGCAGACGGCAAAGCACAGATGACCGGTCCCCCGTCCAGTGAGTCTGGCCAGAGCCAGCAGAGTGTGGCACACAGACCGATGGGTGTGTGAGAACCCATGAGGGACTTCCCGGAGGGTGCAGTGGCTAAGAACCCACTTTCCAATGCACGGGGCGTGGGTCCGATCCTTGGTCAGGGAAGGACTAGAGTCCCACATACCTCTAGGTGCGGCCAGATATTTTTTTCAGAAAGTAAAAAAGTACAGGGCTGCAGGACCTGAGAGATGTGCAGGCTCTCTGTGCTTGTAGGAGAGCCGTTTGGATGAGCTTTGCTGTGATTCATTATCGTCAGAAAATAGCTTACCTGTAAGTGGACTGAGTTTGTGTCCTAAGGGTTTCGACACTATTATTTTCTGATACACTCACTTGGCTTCTAAAGGTAGAGACAGGAGGAAACACGCAATCAAAGAAACGTTGTGAGGAAGTAGAGGTTCCAATAGAGATAAACTTCAGGTGAAATTTTGAAAAAAATAGAGGGATGAAGTTTCACAGAAAGGGAGAGAAGATCCAGGGTAGGAGATGATGAGAAAGTGTAGGGCTTGGCTGGGGAAGGAAGTCCATGCCGAGGACACGGGGAAGCGTCTTCAGGCGGGGACGGAGTTTGAGGCAGGAAGTGACTCAACCCGAGTTGGGAGGAAGACAGCTGAAGGGTGAGTCGGTCACTTTGGGAGAGGGTGTCTCTGTGGAGCCACTTTGGATTTCCGAGTGGTTCGGACTCGCAGCAGCGCTGACAAGCCGGTGCCTCGCCTGCCAGGCCCGGGGCGCCCTCGCTGCGCGAGGGATCGGGCGTCGGGGCCGGCGCTCACCCCCGGCTCTTCTGGACCTGACGGCCGTGGCCTCGCACTGCAGTTTAGCAGCCAAGGTGTAGGAGCTCTTGAGTGTGGAGATGCAATCTGTATTTTCTGTTTATCAAAAATCACGAAAACAGTGTGTTTCGCTATCAGCGCTCCATAATCGCGCAGCGCCTGGTGTGAGAAGACTGGCCGGAGGGCTGGAGGTGTTGGCCAGCCTGGTGTCAGGGGCTCTCCTGGGTGTGTCGCTGCGTGTCTGAGGGTGCTCATGGGTAGGGGGGTGTGTGTGAGAGAGAGAGGTGAGGTGAGTGTGTGTGTGAGGTGAGCGTGTGTGTGAGGTGAGCGTGTGTGTGATGTGTGTGTGTGAGGTGAGTGTGTGTGTGAGGTGAGTGTGTGTGTGAGGTGAGTGTGTGTGTGAGGTGAGTGTGTGTGTGTGTGAGGTGAGTGTGTGTGTGTGTGAGGTGAGTGTGCATGGTGTGTGTGTCTGAGGGTACTTCATGGGTAGAGGTGTGTGTGTGAGGTGAGAGAGAGGTGTGTATGTGTGAGGTGAGTGTATGTGTCTGAGGGTGCTCCTAGGTAGGAATGTGTGTGTGAGGTGAGTGTGTGTGTGAGGTGAGTGTGTATGTCTGAGGGTGCTCACAGGTAGGGGTGTGTATATGTGAGAGAGGTGTGTGTGTGTGAGGTGACTGTGTGTGTGAGGTGAGAGAGGTGTGTGTGTGTGTGAGATGAGCGTGTGTGTGTGTGTCTGAGGGTGCTCATAGGTGGGGGGATGTGTGTGTGTGAGAGGGGGAGGTGTGTATGTGAGGGGTGTGTGTGAGGTGAGAGGTGTGTGTGTGTATGTGTGTGAGATGGGGGTGTGTGTGTGTGAGGTGTGTGTGAGGTGAGTGTGTGTGTGAGAGAGAGGTGTATGTGTGGTATGTGTGTATGAGAGATGTGTGTGTGTGGTGAGTGTGTGTGTGTGAGAGAGAGGTGTGTGTGTGTCTGAGGGTGCTCTTAGGTGCAGGTGTGTGTGTGTGTCTGTGTGAGGTGAGTGTGTGAACGTTTCAGGTCCCTCATGCATGTCTGACCATTTGGCAAAATGCGAGTCTGGCTCGGCTGTCTAGCATTAATCTGGGGAAAGTTGAAACACATAGTTCAGCGCTTGAGTAGCAATACTGACTAGGCTTGGCTGGTTTTGATTTAGATGACTCATAGCTTTTTTTTAAAAAAAGTCTTTTCCTGCTAATCTTGGGCAGTAGGCACCGTTGCCCTCTGTTGGTGTTTCAGATTTAGCTGTCCCTTCTTTGGTGACATTCTGCCTTGGTTTCGGGTCGTTGAGGATGGGAAATTTCTGTTCTGCCTCGAAGACCTTGCTGGGCTGCTTTTTCTGCAGGAGGGCAGTTAAGTGAAGGATGCTCATTATTAAACATGTGTGTGCGTGCCAAGTCGGTCAGTCGTGTCTAACTCTGTGTAACCCCCATGGACTGTAGCCCACCAGGCTTTGCTGTGCATGGGATTCTCCAGGCAAGAATACTGCAGTCGGTTGCCATGCCCTCCTCCAGGGGGTCATGCCAATCCAGGGATCCAACCTATCGTTTGATCCACCAGGAAAGCCCCAGAAGTGTAACTGACCTCTTGCAACTGTGAGATTTGATTAAACTTTGTTTTAAATAAGCCCCAGAGATGTCTCACTCTGAAAGCATCCAGCATCCAATAAGCTTGGGCAATGCTTCCACCTTGGACATTGGATCCCCATGATGAAGTTTCATGCTAGAAATTCACATCAGCACTTAAAAAGTGTAGAGAAGCCTTGGGAGAAGAAAGATGTGTGTGTATGTGTTTAATCCAGCACGTCCCAAAATCCCTACACTGTAGAATCCCTGCTTTCCCCTATTTGGTGGAAAATTGTGTAACAAGAGCATTCCTGCGTGACCATTATTCCAAGTTCTCGATTGTCTGGTGAAATCAGTGCAGGTGTAGGAGGACCTCGTGAGCAACACCGAGAGCTTCCCTCTCCTCTTACTATGACCGAGCGTCGGACAGCGTGATGCCCTTCATTCTCCTTGTGTGTGTTCTCTGTTTTCTCTGCTCCAGGAAGAGGACTTTTAAGGGAGTTTACTTTGAAAAGTCAGTAGACCTGTTGAGAACGATCACCCTGGGGGATGCCCTTAGTCATGTCTTATAGATGAAAGCCCTACGTTTCAGAAATCTGAAACTGCCTCAGGTGAGTTTGGTGTCCAGCGAGACGAGGCAGTGGCCTCATTTTGGAATTCCGGACCAGCTGGGATCAGCCCGTGGGCAGCCCTTGGTCTGCAGGCTTCCTCAGGTGGTGAGGGAGGAAGGGGCGGGGCGCTGGAGGGAGCTGGCCCCCTCCCCAGGCTGGGGGGACCTGCAAGGGGAGCAGGTTTATGGGTTTGTCTTTTTACATTGTGTGTGTTTGGCTCTGCCAGATCCTAGTGTCGGCACACAGGGTCTTCAGTTTTCACTGCAGCATGTGGGAGCTGGTTCCCCAACCCAGGGCCCCTGCACTGTGAGCACAGAGTCAGCCACTGGACCACCCGGGGATCCCCAGTCAGTTTATTGTGATCCTAGGAGGGTTCGGTCCTGGTGGGAGAACAGGTGACAAGGGGAAGGTCCGTTCCGGAGAGCAGGGCTTTTCAGCCTCAGCACTAGCGAGCTTGAGGGCTGGGCCATTCTTCGTTGGGGGCTGTCCCTTGCAGCATAGGATGCTTAGCGTCTCTGGCCACTTACTCCCTACCCCACTGAATGCCAGGAGCACCCCTCACCGTACTTGAGGTTGTGCCAGCCAGAAATGTCTCTGGACATTGCTAAATTTCTGTAGCCATGGAGGGAGGAGCAAAATCACTCCTGTTGAGAACCACCGACTCAGAACCTTGTCGCGAGGACAGGGCTTTGAAACTTGGGTGGTAAAGATTCCGAAAGAAAGATTTCCAGCACATGTGGCTGGACTGTAACTTCTCGGAAAAGAGCGAGGTTCTGTCAGCTCCCAACACTCCCCTTCATGTTTTCTGAGGCTGTGATTCTCAAAAATGTTTGCCAACAGTTTTAAGTTTAGTATTTGAAAAAGTTTCTGGTTAAAATGAACACGAAACAGCAAAAAGCAAAGCGGCTGGTTTGATGGGAGTATTTCAGGGGCAAAGTTCTGTAGTGGATGTAGGATTTTTGTACAGAAATCTAGAAGGCTTATTCAGGTGACAAAGGAAAAGTGCTTTGAGGTTCTCCTGTCTGTGGTCAAAATACCACTTCTGATGTAGAAAATCAATACTTTGCTTCAAGCTGGAATTATATTACTGAAAAGTGTGGCATTTATAACATGCCAAATGAATGCTTCAAAAGCATTCGTGAGTTTTTCTCTTAAATGGGGATCCTTTGTTTTTAGACATGGGTATGTACGTGATTTCTTAGTTTTGAAATACTGAAATCCACCAAACTTAAATATTTTATATCCAACTAATAGCAAAGAAATTTAGGCTTTTTTTCCCCTTGCTTTCTCATCATTGAAACTCTGAATAACTCACTCCGAGCAGAGGCGGTAATGAGTTTTCCTGAAGTTTATTAAGGGTGACAGATTTAGCCCAGACCCTTTCAGTATTTTTATAAACTCATTGACATATTAGTGAACTGCTGGCACAGGGGCCTTTTAGTTAAAAGAATGTGGTACATCCAGTGGGAAACAGAGCTCTTGCAAAAGGACCTTTGACAGAATTGCCAAGATTGGTGATGCTGACTGCTCTTGAGTTCATAGGAAATTTAAACTTTCATCTACTTCCCCGTAGATAGGTGATCTTGAAAGTGCTTAGGTGTTGAAAGTGCTTAGGTGGATGAACTTTGAAAAACATTGTGTCCCTACCTTCTATCCCCTGCCCTTTCTGGATTCAAGTGTCAAGATGTTTAGTGTGAATCCTAAGCCTTTCTGTGAATTTTCCGTATCTATAAATTTTACATATTTATGTATAAATGTATAAAATGCGGTATGCTTGTTTTACATACCATGTAAAATGCAATATGCTTATTTTTTCCTTTTTAGTTTTAATGTAGTTTATATATTGTTTTAGGACCCGATTTCCCCCTCCATTAAAAAGAGCATGCAGTCAACAATGTGAATATACTCCACACTATTTTTAAGAAAGTTTGGTTTATTTATGGCTGCGCTGGGTCTTTATTCCTGCGCATGGTCTTTCTCTGGTTGCGGAGAGTGCACTTCTCGTTTCGCTGGCTTTTGTTGCGGAGTCCGGGCTCTGCGGTGAGTGAAGGGCTTAGTGACTGTGGCTCGCAGACTTAGTTGCCCTGTGACATTTGGGATCTTCCTAGACCAGGTATTGAACCAGTGTCTCCTGCATTGCAAGATGGATTCTTAACCACTGGACCCCCAGAGAAGCCCTACTTAACACTGTTCAGCTGTACATTTCAAAATGTCTAGGATGGTAGCCTTCACATCATGTGTGCTGCTGCTGCTGCTAGGTCACTTCGGTCGTGTCTGACTATGTGACCCCATAGACGGCAGCCCACCAGGCTCCTCTGTCCCTGGGATTCTCCAGGCAAGAACACTGGAGTGGGGTGCCATTGCCTTCTCCAATGCATGAAAGTGAAAAGTGAAAGTGAAGTTGCTCAGTCGTCTCCAACTGTTTGTGACCCCATGGACTGCAGCCTACCAGGCTCCTCCGCCCATGGGATTTTCCAGGCAAGAGTACTGGAGTGGGGTGCCATTGCCTTCTCCAGTGCATGAAAGTGAAAAGTGAAAATGAAGTCTCTCAGTCATGTCCAACTCTTAGCGACCCCATGGACTGCAGCCTACCAGGCTCCTACGTCCGTGGGATTTTTGCACTGCAATTAAAAAAAAAAGAGGTACCGCAATTGATATGATCATTTTCCTGCTGATGAACGTTTCCATGTTTTCCAGTGTTTTGCTATATTTACAAATAACTCTGCCCCAGACATTTTCATGCACGTGCCCCTCACTTGGGAAGATTTATTCCTTTGGTTTAAAACCTTGTGCCTGTGCCTTGAAATCAGTGACTTGTCTTCCAGGTATAGCAACTAGGATTCCTGCCCGTTTTTCCCCTGGGAGTATCTAATGAAAGAGCAGGATTTTCCTCTAGACTTTAAAAAATTTCTTGGTTTGTGAGAGTGCTGTGGAGAGAATCTCATGGTGTGTAATCCTCTTAGCAGAAGGTTTTCTTCCATTCAGTTTTGGGGGTGTCCAGGCAAGCACTTGCCCCGAGTGCCTGTTTACTTTGCACCAGATAGCTGCAGAGATGGTCAGCCTGGGAGATGACCTGGTGCCCAGAGGCATTCCTGGAGGAGAAACGAAGGCCAGGCCTCAGAAAGACCAGATGACCGACTTCTGATAAGCAGGTTTGGTCAGCCGGAAGGCGGCCTGCTCCTGCACACCGTGGTCTGGGCAGACCTGAGCTGGCCTTTCTGAACCAGCTTTTGGTATCTGGTCAGCCCTGACTTCTGCCTTCAGGTTTTTCCCGGGAGAGCCATCATTTTGAAATGCTAACCCGAAGCAGCCCTACCCTTTAAATCTGCATTCTGCTTTCTAAAGAAAAACACGGGGCAGGTATTTTTGGAAGCTTTGTATATTCAGTAAGTAGATACTCCCACCGTTCGAGAACCTTATTAGCACTCACGGCAAGTCAGCACAGTTCTATTTTTGACTCTCAAGCAAGGGAAAGAAAACATCGGTCATGTGGATTGATGGGAGTTGCTTAATTTGGGTACAGTCTGCGGCAGGTTCAGTCACGGGGAGACCCAGCAGCCTCCCTGACACAAAGTCTCCCTCGCTGTGTGTCCAGGAGGTGAGCTGGTGCCAAAGAGGGACGTGTACCGGTCCCCCCCATCCCCTCCCCCCAGGCGCTCAGCTAAGCCCATGAGGCTCTCTGCAGGGCCCCAGGCCCGAGCACGCAGCAGCCTCGGCCCCTGGGACGTGCCGGTCGTGGGGAGACTGTCCATTCCCAGATCCCAGGACCACACGGAGCCGGGGTGAGCGGTGGTTCCTCCCATTTCCTGAGGAAGTGACCGAGGGCCCTGGTGAAGGCTGCTTTCTCCGGGAGTCCCCCCCCCCCCCCAGAAGGGACAGGGCATGCAAATTCACTGTCCTCTGAGGGAGCAGGGGCTTTGAAAGGAAAGGAGCCCTCCGTGGTCGACCTTTTTGTCCATTTCCTTTGATCTTCTCACGCTTCGCTTTCAGAAATTATTTCCTAACTGCTCTGCCCTTCTGGGTTGCCTTTCTGTGGATTTCCTGTCCCTGGCTAAACAGAACACGGAGAGAGGTGGACCCTGACTTCCACAGAGGGTTTTCAGGGCTGAGGCTCTGAGTGATGAGAACGCAGATGCATTTTAAAGGAATATAGTTGCTTGAATAATAAAAACACTGTCTTCATAGGCTATTTAATTTTCTGCAGGCAGACCCAGGATGAAATTCCTGGGGACTCATTAATAAAGGAAGATGTGGAAAATGGGGGCCTTTAGGACCATTTTAGCAAACTGCAAATGAAGTCAGATACTAAATCAGTTGGCTCCTTGTGAAAGGGAGGAACTGCTTGCAATGCATCCTGCCATGGCTTAATATCACTTACTTTCTGATTTTGTGTCTATGAAGTAGGATATCTTCACCTTGAGTCTTTTTTCCCTTTTCGATGGTTATCTGATTCAGACTTTTCCCTTCTGTCTTCGTCTTTAGCCTGTTGTGAGCTGTATTTGCTTTCCCTGGTGTTTGCTTCCTTCTTCCCAAGCACTTAGACAACACTTAGAGCTGAAAGCTGTGAACGGAGGTGGAGGCGAATCAACTCCTGGGGTCCCTGTGTCTAGGCAGGTGTCTTGTAGGAAGAAGGGTGCCTGTCAGGGTGGACCTTCCATCCAGCGAGCTGTTGCTTTTATTTTCATACCTATTTTTTAAAATTTTTTCTATAAAATGCAGTGACTGAGAGCAACGTCTCACGAACTTGCACATTTACCCTGAAAGGGCCTTTCCGCAGCCTGGCGCGGGCACTGCAGGGGATCCACTCCAGGGGAAACGAAGCGCCCTCTGTGGTGCTGCGGGGTTGTCGGCAGAGCTCGTCTGGACAGTCCTGTGCCTCGGGCTTCCACATTCTTCCCTGTGATTTTTCACCACAAGAGTGGTTATTACTTCTTCTTAATGACTTCTAGTTATTTATTTATTTTTGACCTTTAACCATACTACCTGGTAATCTGCTTGCTAAAATCTCCAGGACTCTGAATTAGCATAAAGGAATTTCTTCTCTCCCTCTCTGTGTCTTTTTCGAGAACTTTGACGTGTCCTCTGTACTTTAAAGGGTGATATTCCTCCAGCCCCCGTCCTGACTCTGCTCGTGTACACGTCCTGTTCCCTCGCTCGGCGTGTTTCTCGGCTCAGCCCTTCATTTCTCCTCCTCCTCTTTACTCCTTTTTCCTGGGACCTCTCCCTCCTCATAGGTAAACAGCTCCTCCTTTCCTTTTTAGAGGGACCTGGGGCCTGTGTACTGAACGGATATTTTAAAAATTACCAGATAAAACGGGATTATGCTTTATACGTGCGGGTTTTAAAGTTCTCTTACAATTTGATTTTGATCTGTTTTGCATACGTCTTTGAGATTTTTTACTTAAAATATAAGTTTGTCTATACCAAGTCTGACTAAAGGTACCTTAGGAAGTTGACCAGCTGCCTCGTTCTGTCTTTGTGACCAGCCCTTTTTATTGTTCACCATACCATCTTCTGTCTCATGCCGCATGATAGGATTTTAAGCGCCAGCCTGTACCAGCTTGCCCTCTCTCCTGAGGCTCGGTGAACTCCTCGGTCCCTACTTTCCTGGTCTTGGGAAAAGGAGTTGACTGCTTGGAGATTTCCTTCAGGCTAAGATCCTTTAGGAAAGTGAAAGTAAAAGGTTACTAAAGTATCAGGCACATGTCTAAATATGGGTGCTCATCCCTGGATCGGGAAGACCCCCTGGAGAAGGGCATAGCAGCCCACTCCAGTATTCTTGCCTGGAGAATCCCAGGGATGGCGGAGCCTGGTGGGCTGCCATCTCTGGGGTCGCACAGGGTCAGACACGACTGAAGCGACTTAGCAGCAGCAGCAGCATCCCTGAATCGGGAAGACCCCCTGGAGAAGGGCATGGCAGCCCACTCCAGTATTCTTGCCTGGAGAATCCCAGGGACAGAGGAGCCTGGCGGGCTACAGTCCACGGGGTCGCAAAGAGTTGGACACGACTGAGCTTAATATTAGACTAAACGAAACTATCCGTAGGCAAGCCTAGGCCACCATGAAGTCAGGGGCAGCCTCCTGAGGGATGGAGTGGCAGGAGTGTTCTCTGAGACATGGCAAGCAGAAGGATTATGGTGTGAGAGCGCGAGTTGGTCAGCTCAGTGTCTCCGTCTCCCTTATCTTCTACTTTCTCACATGAGTTAAAAATATTATCTTTAGAATTTTAAAGCAAATGGGTGAAACTCAGCACTGTATATCTTAAAGGTTATTTTTTGAAGTGTTCTTATTTTGGCAAGAATTCTTGAAGAAAGGTTTCTTTTGCAGTTCCTTGCTTTGGCAAAATCTTTTTGGAATAGATCAAAGTCTATATTTAACAGGATACCCCTAAACAGATGTATGCATAGAATTAGCATGGACGTATGTCTGTGACATGATGGAAACATGTATAGACACGGGAAGATGTCTGATACATTGGCGAATGTAAAAAAAAAAGCCTATTTTGTTAAAATTATATATGTGTGCTTATATATTTATGGTTATGTATGCATTTAGAAGTCTGAATTTCAAATGTTATTAGTGATCCAGTGGGTCTCCTGGAGACTTTGATTTTCACTTGCTTATACCTTTTTTTTTTAAAACGAGTATTTCCATATACTACTCTGATAAGAAAAATGTTTTAAAACCCCAGGAAAGAAAGAGAGGCATTTTAAGTAAATGGCAGTCTGTTGGATGAATAAAGCTCTTTCAAAGATGCTTCCTGAGCATTTGAGTTGAGAGCCGTAATGATGCTCACATAGAGATTGTGGACCTAAGAGGTTGTGTTGGCTGGAGGGTCTCTGAGTTGGGGTCAAGAGACAGGCAGTAGGGCGCTGTTCGTGTGTGTGTCCGTCTGTCAGTCGTGTCTGACTCTGTGACCCCGTGGACTGTAGCCTGCCAGGCTCCTCTGTCCACGGGATTCTCCAGGCAAGAACACTGGAGTGCGTTGCCACGCCCTCCTCCCGGGGATCTTCCTGACCCAGGGGTTGAACCCAGGTCTCCTGCATTGCAGGCGGATTCTTTACAGTCTGAGCCCCCAGGGAAGCCCTCAGATGCTGTTACTGAAGCAGAAATCACGCAGAGGGGCTCAAGGCTCTGCTGCTGCTGGATGAAATGATGGGGTTCTTGCCATATCATTTCTGTAGTGTTCATTGCATAGAAAATCTTAAGGAATGCTTGTCAGTAAACTGAGAGCAAATGGGTTATTCCCGGCTATTGAATCAGCAATTTCTAATTCTGTACTTCAAAGGAAAAAAAAAGAATAATTAGAAATTTCTCATTACTCGTAGAGATCAGTGCTTCTTTTCCCACTGTGGAGTAAGCTAACAGCTTTCAGAAACCAAGTAATTAGGAAGCTGTATACATTTTTACACGTTTACACGTACGTACATTTTTACATATGTATACACGTATACATAGTATACGTGGACCGAAGCACGTATGACTTCATGTATTAGAACTGCTTGCAGACCTAGCTGACCTGTGAAGTGGTTGGCGTCAGTCTTTTGTTTATGTTGAGAGGGCTTGGCCTGTGCGTCTCCTGCGTGGAGGGAAGGCAGAGAGGGCAGTGACTGTGTGGGGCAGAATGGTGACATGTGTGGGGCAGAATGGTGACACTGTCTCAGCCCGGCCGTGGGTCAGCTGCGAAAGACTGCAGGCTGCGGAACGCCCTCATCCTTTGGGAAAGCCATCAGAACGCTGACGGGATTTGTCGCGGCTCGGTCCTTGTTCTGTGTTTATGGGCCGCAGTGGTACGATCGGAGATCCATTTCCTCTGGCTCCAGATTCAGGCCGCTTGGAGGAGGAGGAGGAGGTGGTCAGGGCCCTCCGCTGCCTTGCCTGTACCTTGTAATGGGTCCCCGTACTCTTCTTGCTCTCTCTCCAGCATTTGTCTTCTCTCTGTCAGCGCTTCTTGCAAAGAAGCATAAATACGTGATCTTTTTCATTGTGGAAAGCCTTCTGTTTAGGAAGTGCTTAAACAATAAGATAAATGAAAATAATATTCTCATTAATCAAATCCGATAAACCATGGCTCGTGCTGGGAGTTAATTTGTGAGGCTTTGAGACTGTTGGCCTCCTTACTCTTCCCAAAGGAGTTAATTACTCGTTTTCCTTTCCTGCAGTTTGGATCCACCCTTGACCCACTGCGTTGTCAGGCACTTCTTGACACGTCATGATCAGAACTAGCCTATCAATATTTTTCTAGATATTTTGGCAGTTTTATATAGGTTAATGTTGTGCCCCACCTGGAATATTTTAGACGTTAACGTACATTAAAGTTTGGGTGGGGGACATTTTGGAATCAGAAGAGGTGCATTGTGGGATTTGGAGAAGACAGTGTCCCACGAGAAAGGCCAGGAGAAATGGTACCCTGACTTTCTCCTTCTTGTCTAACATCCCTGTGGCTTGGGACCCAGTGAGCAGAGGCTCCAACTGGGCTCTTCTGCGTGAATTGTCATGAGAGTTTGACCCGGTTGGCTTGTCACTCTTAGATTGTCAGACAGGGTGTGCCAGCCATCACGGGCATAGAGTCTACACAGAGTAGGTGTCTTCTGGATGCCTGGCCGTCTCTGCTTTGTGTGTGGGGGGGGGGGCGGGGGGTGGGGGTTCTGCTTGTTGCCTGCAAGCGAATAGACTCATTTCTCTAACCTGGTATTTCCCAGAAGGCGGGGCTTCCCTGGTGGTTAAGATGGTCAAGAATCCGCCTGCAGTGCTGGATTCCTGGGTTGCATCCCTGGATGGTGAAGGTCCCTTGGAGAAGGGAATGACAACCCTCTCCGGTATGCTTGCCTGGAGAGTTCCGTGAGCAGAGGAACCTGGCGGGCTGCAGCCCATGGAGCTGCAAAGCGTCAGACACAACTGAACGACTTTAATTTCGTCCCAAAAGGCAAGGAGCACCACCAAGATGTTCTTCAGGGAGAAAAGGGTCAGGAGGTCAGGTGGGTCAGGTAAACATGTCACACACCAACCCTTCTTGGTGATTGAGAATGCACGTCACGCTGTTAAAAGATCTCGAAGGAGGTGGGAATGAAGATTCGGGGATGTTTTGTGGTAAAGAAACCACTTTAAGCTTCATTTAACCATTGGACTCTAGACTCTTTCTTCCTTCCTAGTATCTGTTAGGAGAACACATTTTGGGCATCAGTGATGTTGGGGCTGCCGCTGACCGGCTCAACAGCTGGTGGGGGGCACCTCTTCTCAACACCCTCCCCCTACCCCCCGCCAGTGACATCATGTCAGTACCTGGAAGTGTACCATGGTGGGAGCGTTTATATCACAGAAACGGATAAATGCTAAAAATCAGGACTCGGCACGTCTCAGACTGCTTGTTGTGAGAGGTTACAAGGGCTCTGCTGATACCAGCCAGTTTCCCCAAAGATGCTGCAAAAGAGAACCAGACATTAGAATATTTATTGTAACTTGTCCTCCCTGTTCAGGGCAGCAGGGTGTTTTTTTTTTTTTTTTTTTTGTGGTGAAATATACATAACATGAAAAGAAGTGAAAGTGTTAGTCACTCCGTTGTGTCTGACCCTTTGTGACCCAATGGACTGTAGCCCACCAGGCTCCTCTGTTGAATTCCCCAGACAAGAGTACTGGAGTGGGTTGCCATTCCCTTCTCCAGGGGATCTTCCTGACCCAGAGATCGAACCTGGGTCTCCCACATTGCAGGCAGATGCTTTACCATCTGAACCACGCGGGAAGCCCTTATATAACACAAGAGCGCATCACCCCCACAAAAACTCCGAATCAACTAAACAGTAACCCTCTTTTCCCTCTTTCTCCAGCCTGGGGTAACCTCTGTTTTCTCTTCTGTCTCTGACTCTACCTATTCTAGGCCCCTTAGATCGGTGGAAAGAAAGGATAGCGTTTTTTTTTTTCTGGCACGTCTGCGGTGAGCCGGTGGAGCCACTCCTGGCGTCCGGGTGGGATGCAGAGTTGCGGCTCATGCCTGGGACGTCCTGGGTCACATGCATCTTGATGTTCCTCCCCACTGCACAGTTGTTGGTCTTGTATATGGATCTCTTGCTCTAAACCACCTTAAATCTGTTTTTTTTGTTGTTGTTCCGTTGCTAAGTCTGTGTCCAACTTTTTGTGACCCCGTGGGCTGCAGCTCGCCAAGCTTCCCTGTCCTTCACCATCTCCCGGAGCTTGCTCAAGCTCATGTTTGAACAGTTGAGTTGGTGATGCCATCCAGCTGTCTCAAGTAAAACAGCAATGGTGTGCATAAATGTTGAAGAGACCGATAAACTGGACAGATGGGAGTAGGCTGGGATCAGTCAGTCAGAGGTGTCTTCAGGAGGCTTTGAACAGGAAGAAACTAGAGTCGGCTGAGGAATAGAGCGTAAGAAGGTGAACCAGCAAAAGAACAAGCTGGGAGGCAAGGTCTCAGCCCTGTGTGACCTTCCACTTTAAAACGGGCAGCCTGATTAGCTGGAGACATAAAAGGCTACACAGACCACATTCTTCAAAGGGCCATGGTTTTGCTCCCGGGTCAAGTCTTAGGTTGTAAGCCTTTTTCTTTTCTCTGTCATCTCTCCCCCACCCCCACCCCGGGACTTGGACGGAAACACAAAAAATTCTCTGGGTTGGAATCTCTCTTTGATACCTGGTTCTAGTCTAAGGGGGAATCGTTACTCACATTTCAGTGTGTGTGCTCCTAGACTGGTAAGTTTGATGGAACACTTCAGCCATTTCTGAATTAAGCAATTTTGTGAATAGGTATTTTTTTCAGCATATAGATCATCTATAAGTAGCTGAATGCTGAAAGCTTTTCTTCTCTCCCTTTTTTTCCCTTCCCTTCATTTTCAGCTCTCACTGAGTAAGGGCCCTCTAAATTGAGGTTGGGAGAGAAAAATACATTAAAAATTCTTTCTGAATATTCATGGCACCTAATTTTGCAATCAGAAATGACTCTTGGGGACTTCCCCGTCAGTCCAGTGGTTAAGACTCCGTGCTTTCAGTGCAGGGCGCAAGTTTGGTCCCTGGTCAGGGAACTAAGATCTCGCATGCCGAGTGGTATGACCAGAAATGACAGAGAGAAACAGACGACTATTTTGGGGTTTTCAGCCACGTGACATTTTGGAACAAATAATAGGATTTGCTGTATTTCACTGTAAACAATTTTGAGGCCACACTGAGTGTGGTAACACCCTAAGGGTTACAGTCAGTGAACTATTTTCGTATTGTGACAGATTGGCCTTCCCGTTTAGGCAAAACCTGGAGCGCGTGTGAGCGTTTTTGAAGGAATGAGCCTTGGGGGGCAGAGTGATTTTTGAGTTGTTTACATTGAGGAAGGAGATGTGAAATTAAGATGGTTAACGATTCTTAACAATTTAAATATTTTGTCGAAGTAATACACGTACACACGGGTTAAAAAAAGAAACAGTATTTTCCAGTCCTCATTTGTAGGCAGTTAATTTCAGCTCTGTCTTATCACCGAATAATACACTTATGCTGCTGAATTTGGAGTTCTTCATTTTAGAAATTGCCTTCTGGCTGTCTGTTCTGGTGGGGATTGTGAGCCTGGGCTGTGGAGGCAGAAGGTCGGGGTTGTCTTCCGCCCTCGACCCTTCTTTTGGCGTCTTGTCCTTGAGCAGCGTACTTAAGCTTTCTCTGGCCCATACATGAAACAGGAATAGTAGTAGTAATAATAATAATAATAATACCCCGCAGGCCTGCCCTTAATGTTGCAGGGCCTGAGGCAGAGACTGCAAATGGAGCCCAGACAGCTAAATATTTAAAAGACATAATGAAATATTCAGGAGAGATATTTAAATATTTAAAAGGTATATACCATATGCCTAAATATTTAAAAGGCTTTAAGTCAGGCCGCAGCTCAGGCCTGGCCCCTGTTTCACCCAGGGCCTGGAAGCCCGTTCCTCCGGTCTGCTCCTCAAGACGGGGGTCTGGAGACATCCTCACCCTTGGACCGGCCCCTTGAGCCGAGTGCTGGCAGGAGGGTGAGGGCCGCCCGCCTAGACGCTGGTCCCGGGCTGCTCGCCAGCTGTGGCCGGGCCTCCTCCCGGGCCCAGCTGGCCTGTGGGTGGGCACCCCTAACGGGGTCATTGTTGGGGCTTTATTGTTTTACTTAAACCTTTCCAGGCAGTTGTAAGCTCCACACCTGCACCTTCTGTGCTGGGGCGGGGGGCATGGGGGGTGGGGAGCGTGGGGGTGGCAGGGACGGGCTCACCCGCCCCACACCCACCCCATCTGTCCCCCCACCATAATTCCCGCTCCTTTCAGCCAGTTTGCAGTTAAAAAAACACAAGCAAAACACCACCACAGAAACAAAACTTTCCTATGAGACTGAAAGGGAAAAAAGAAAAGCAGCTCCCTGCGTTCAGATACACGCGATGTGTAAGGCGCGGGGTCCCGGGCAGTGTCTGCCTCCTCTGGTCCAGAGGCGGGGTGCCCGGCGCCCCACTGGCGGGTGTGGGGATCCAGGGGCCAAAGCGCCCACTGCCACCTGGGGCCCAGGGACTCCCATGCTGTGGCTGATCTTAAATTTGGAGCATTCTGTCAGTTGGCTGGGGTGCGGGCGCTTTATTTTTCCCTAGGAGGTGCTGTCAGGGTAGAGGCTTGCCTGATTTAGCAAAAAAAAAAAAAAAAAAAAAAATAGCCCCAATAAACAATGGAACACACTTCTAGGAGAAGAGCAGTCGTCATTTATTTGAAATTGAGGTTTATCTGGCAGCTCTGCAAGGACCCTTTCAGTCTAGAGTTGGCTCCTTCAGTCTTGGGAGCTATTCCTATATTTTTTCTTCGATAGTAGCCTCTCTGTGCTTTCTCTTTCTGAAACACTCTTATGAGATGTTGGGCCAAGTGGATTGGCCTTCGGATTTTAGTGCCTTTTCCCTCCCGTGGTCCAGATCTCTTTTCTAGTTCTGCTTTTTGATTTCTCAGACTTTTTTTTTTTTAAACCTGTTTTATCTTTTATTTCCTTTACAATATTTCTTCTGTCAAGCATTTCTTCCTGTCCTTGGGGTTACGTCTCCGTGACTTCTGGTTTTTCTCTGCAGGGATGGCGTCTGTGTCCATAGGTGTGTTCTTCCAGCCTCTGGGGCCTTTCTGTCCTCATCGTGCTTGTCCGTTTGTTTACTGGGGTCTTTCTCGGGTGGGCGGCTCTTCCTCAGGTCTGCTGATGGTTAAGGATGAGGCGTGTGGCCAGCTGACTGGAGGCTGTGCCCACACAGACCTGTCCTCATCCTTGGCTTCTCTGTGGTCAGTTCTGGAGCTGGACTCCACGGACAGGTCTCACAAGTTGTATCCAGCTCTTTGGGAGCCCATGGACTGTAGCCCACCAGGCTCCCCTGTCCATGGGATTCTCCAGGCAAGAAGACTGGAGAGGGTTGTCATGCCCTCCTCCAGGGGAATCTTCCCAACCCAGGGATGGAACCAAGGACTCCTGCATTGCAGGCGGATTCTTTACCGTCCAAACCACCAGGAAGCCCTCACCATGGTGGAGATGCTGAATCTTGAGCCCCCGTGGCTCTGGCTAACCCGGAGAGTGCTCCTCCTGTCCTCCTCAGCTGCCCCAGCTGGCAGAGCATCAGGGCTTCCGCAAGCGCACTGCGTGTGGCCCTCAGCCCCTGGTTTCCTTCCAGGGCTGGTGTCTCCTCCTCTGGTTCCAGGCCTGGGCTCTGACGTTCCCTGGGGCTGACTGGCCGCCTTCTCCACGGCCCCATCCTGCAAGGCCTTGGCGTGTAGCTGCCTGGCCACTGCCCTATCCCTTCTCTCAGACCGTGCTGTGTCTCACGCTGGCCTCCGCTCCGTTCTCATGCCCTGTCCTCTGATGTCTAACAGGTCTGTGGCAACAGCTTGACTGAGACACAGCTCACATGCTGCACAGTTCACCCACTAGCAGCATACAGTTCAGGGGTTTTTGGTCTTTTCACAAGAGCTGTGTAACCATCTCCACAGTCAGTTGTGGGACCTTTCCATCACCTGAAAAAGAAGCCCTGTCTGTTGGTGGGAATGTAAATTGGGGCAGCTGCTGTGGAAGACAGCATGGTGGTTCCTTAAAAAACTAAAGATGGGCTTACCACGTTCTCAACAGTCCCACTCCTGGGCACGTATCTGCAGAAAACTAATTCAAAAACATACCCAGCCCAGTGTTCCTGACAGCGTCATTTATAATAGTGAGGGCATGGAAGCAATCCAAATGTCCACTGACAGATGAACAGATGATGACGACTCTTCAGTGCAGTCGCTCAGTCGTGTCTAACTCTTTGCAAACCCATGAACCGCAGCACGCCAGGCCTCCCTGTCCATCACCAACTCCCAGAGTTCACCCAAACCCATGTCCATCAAGTCGGTGATGCCATCCAACCATCTCATCCTCTGCCATCCCCTTCTCCTCCTGCCCCCAATCCCTGCCAGCATCAGGGTCTTTTCAAATGAGTCAGCACTTCGCATCAGGTGGCCAAATAACTGGAGTTTCAGCTTCAACATCAGTCCTTCCAATGAATATTCAGGACTGATCTCCTTTAGGATGGACTGGTTAGGTTTCCTTGCAGTCCAAGGGACTCTCAATAGTCTTCTCCAACATCAGTTCAAAAGCATATTACTCATCCATAAAAAATGAAATAATGCCATTTACAGCAACATGGCTGGACCTAGAGATTATCACACTAAGTGAAGCAAGTCAGACAGAGAAAGACAAATACCCTGTGATACCCCGTTACATGTAGAATCTAAAGTACGATACAGGTGAACTTTTTTACAGAAATGAAACAGACTCACAGACGTAGAAAACAAGCTTGTGGTTACCAAAAGCGAAGGCAAGGGAAAGGAATAAATTAAGTGTCTGGGATTAGCAGATGCAAACTGCTGTATAAGAAGAAACGAACAGCGAGGTCCTACTGTATAGCACAGAGAACTATATTCAGTATCTTATAATAGCCTGTAATGAGAAAGAATATACATGTATGTGTAGACTGGATCACTTTGCTGGACAGCAGGAAGTAACACAACGTTGTAAATGAACTAACAACTATTATTACACTATTAACTAACACAACTATTACTATACCAGTAACAGAACTGTTACAGCTGTTAACTAGCACAACATTGTAAATTAACGGAGCAAAATAAAATGGAGTAGGGAAAAAAGCGCCTTTTATCTGTCACTCCCTAGTTCTCGGAATTCCCCAGCCCTAAGCCACCAGAAATCTACTTTTTGTCTTCATACATTTGCTATTTTTATCTTTTTAAAATACTTTTAATGTCATCTTTGTAGGATTTCAGGAGGCAAAGGGAAAGAAACCCATGAATTCAGTCAACATTCTTCCTCGGGAAGTTCTTGCTGTGTATAAAACATTAAAACATAAAAAGATGCTGCTGTTTCTCTACTTCTGCGTTCCGAGGATTGAAGTACTCTTTGACAGACATGGGAATTTCCTGCATATTTTCTGTCTTTTCCCCCGCCTTTTTTTTTTTTTTTAATCCCCTCTCTTGACCCAAACCTTGGGTCTCTTGGAAGGCGCAGTTGCCGAGCCCAGATGAGCAGCCTCCGTGTTCTCTTGGCTTCGGGAGCCCTCCCGTGTCTGCAGAGCAGATGTGTGGGGTCATTGACGTGGAGCTGGAAGGGTGGCCTCCGGGTCCAGGCGCCCGGTGCCGGGAGAGGCGCTGAGCTTGTGGAAATGGGTGTCCCTGTCGGTCCCCGAGCAGCGCTCACTCTGCTGCGTTCACTGGCCAGGCCAGCTTGCTTTTGGGAGGTGTGGAAAGTGAGCTTGTGGACTCTGAGCCACTGGGGTGGAGGCCGGCCCACCAACCTCTGTAAATGGTCACGGACGTGCGCCCTCGGGGTTGACAGCAGAGCTGCTGCTGGGAGCCCGTCCCCCTTTCTCCTGGACTCCTGAGATGCTTTCCGAAGGCTCTGTGCCTCCCTCCGTCTTCGCTCGAAGAAAGGGGACTCCGCTTTGCAGAGCACGAGGTGCCTACGAGGTGGCTGCCTGCTGCCTGGGGGACACGCAGCTCACTCTTGCTTTGGCCTTTCTCCAAGCCCGGTCTCTCTCCCTGCTTCTCCCTAGCTTCTGTCAGGGTCCTGACTGGTGGGTGTGGGTTTAACTCAGACCCTCCTCAAGGACGGGGGCTCCCAGCGTGGGGGATGGTGCCGGGCTCCCAGCGTGGGGGATGGTGCCGGCCTCCCCGCGTGGCTCTCGTCCGCCCAGGTCCGTCCTCAGCCCTCTGGGGGCCTGCTGAGCCGGGGCCCTGCGAACTGTCAGTGTGAATGCGCTCCAGAGCTGTGGCTGGGCCCGGGTCAGGTCCGGAGGGGTGAGGTTGCAGCTTGTCGTTCAGCCACGCAGCCATGTCCGACTCTCTGTGAACCCACGGACTGAAGCCCGCCAGGCTCCTCTGTCCATGGGATTCTCCAGGCAAGAATTCTGGAGTGGGTTGCCTTTCCCTTCTCCAGGGGATCTTCCTGACCCAGGGATCGAACCTTGGTCTCTTGCATTGCAAGTGAATTCCTTGCTGCTGAGCCCCTGGGGATCGCAGGTAGTCTGTGGTTATCCTTGACTGGGAGGCCAGAGCGTCAAAATTGAGAGAAGGAGTCCTAGGACAGTCAGAGATATACTGAGGTATTTTACTTTGTGAGCTGAAGTTTGCTGCCCTTTAAGAGGAAACTGCATTCCTTGCAGTGTATGAACTCCAGGTGACCCACCAATGGCTGATCCCTAGAGCAGGGCTTGAAGGCACATGTATTCCAGGAAAGGGGCCAACATTTTGAAATGAAATGAGATACAGTAAGGAGCCAGGGCCTTCGCTCTGAACGGTACCCAGGAATGTCCCTCTTCCTCCTTTTTCTCCAAACCATCATCACCTCAAAACTACTTCACTTCCTTCTCTCAGGAACATTTCTACATTTTTCCTTTTTTGTCTCCTTACTTTGTCTTCTTATTCTAACAAATGGACAAAGAGAGGGAGAAAATAATGCCTGCGTGCTTGGTATTTTTTCATACATGTTATTTACTACAGTAGTCTTACGATTTGGCAGTTATTATTAGTTCTCACTTTAAGGATGAAATTGAGGCTCTTCTTTGAGAAGAACCTGAGAAATGGGTTCTTCGTCTTTGGCTAATGAAGGGGTGTGTGTGTGTGTGAGAGAGATTCTGGGTTAAGGAATAGCATGGCCCTAAGAGGAAAGCTCTGTGTGTGTCCCCAGTCCTTACAGACCTGCAGGAGGAAAGTGGCTGGGCTTTGACTGGCTGAGCTCTTTGGTGTCAGACCGAGGAATTTGGACCTCATGTGGAAGGTGACGTGAGGATTTTTAATAGAGGGAAGCGATGCATATGATTCTGCGGGAGACTTGGGGGTTTGATCCCCGGGTCAGGAAGGGATCACCTGCATTGCAGGCAGATTCTTTACCACCTGAGCCACCAGGGAATGTCGTTTTAGAAAGATTAATCCGGCAGTTCTGAACCAGAGCTTGGAGAGCTGCATGCTGTGTTTTTCTGGGTGTAAGATGGGGTGGTCCAGAGAGAGGAGTGACAGAGATCATGACGGGTGTAACGTTGCCGAGGGGAAAGTACAGGGCTTGGTGAGAGGGAAGGATCTTGTGTAAAGATGAAGCACGCATGTTTGAGATGTAAATTTTATGATAAGTGTGTTTTATCAGAATTAAAAAAAAAAAAAAGAAACGTGTACCTCGTTTTGTTTTCCTGGCTGCGGCTTGTTAATTACACTGGCTTGGTGATGTGTATGGACTTTAGTGTTTGGTTAGGAAATTATACAGCATATAACATTTAAAGGGAAACAGTAGTTCCCATTCTAGCTGTTAACTTTCGGAATGGCAAAACCCAGTTACATTGTTTTTGCAGAAAAAAGGAAAGGCCAGGCTTATTAGAAGATACCTGAAGGATGGTGAAATGGGTAAAAGATTCATTTCTTTCCATGTGACTCTGTACAACCAATTCACTAGGAGGAACTTAGTTCTATAGATTTTTTTTTTTTTGGCTGTACCACAGGACACGTGGGATCTTAGTTCCCTGACCAGGGATCCAACCCATACCCCCTACAGTGGAAACGCAGAGTCTTGACCACTGGATTGCGAAGGAATTCCCCATATAGACTGCTGTCTAATACAGTAACCTTTCAGTAGCTCTGACGCGCACCTTGGGCATAAAGAGAAACCAGGTAAATCGCTCAGTATCTCTGGCCGCAGCCTGGTGCTGTCTGTGGTAGCAAATGATCATCTCCTTGGTTTTGTGTGCAAGGAAAGCATGGAGAATGCAAACTTGTGGAAAGTCTATTTCTAATAAACTTAGGTTTAAAAGTCACTAAGCCGTCTTGATTACTCAGTGGCCGACCTTGAGGCAGCTTATCGGTAAGAGGATAAAATGGAAAACTAATCTCTGCATATGCAGAGCTGTTATTTAAACACTTTAGGAATGATTTCTTGTTTGTAATGCCATTTGCTGGCATTCTTCTGGAAGTGAGGGTAGGAGTACCATCTTCTCATCGCGGTTCCCCCCTCTGCATTTTAATACTCCCTCACTCTTGCCACTGTCTGTTCATCATCTCTGTCTTTTAAAGACAACAACAAGCCCAGAAAGCTCAAGTCCATGCTGTATTTAGGCTTCCTCAGTTTTTACCCAGGAACCCTTCCCGGGGATCACATTGCATTTAGCCATCCTGTCTCCTTAGACGCCTCTTGCTGTGACTTCCCTTGTGTTTTATGACCTTGACAGTTTGGAGCGGAGCTGCCTAGGTATTTTCTAGAAGGTCCCTCAGATGGGATTTGTCGGATGCGTTTCCTGTAGTTAGGCTGGGGTCACGTGTTTCTGGGATAACCTAGGGTTCTATCACATCAAGGGAACTTTTCTTTTTTTAGGAAAGCTTTTTATTTTGTATTGGGGGTATAGCTGGTAAAGAATCTGCCTGCAGTGCAGGAGACCTGGGTTCCATCCCTGGGTTGGGAAGGTCCCCTGGAGAAGGGAAAGGCTACCCACTCCAGTATTCTGGCCTGGAGAATTCCAGGGACTGTATAGTCCATGGGGTCGCAAAGAGCTGGACACGACTGAGCGGCTTTCCTTCACTCATTCATCGCCAGTTAACAAGCAGTGTTGCAATAGTTTCAGGTGAACAAGGAGCTCAGCCAGACATACACGTGTATCTGTTCTCCCCCAAAGCCCGCTCCCATCCAGGCTGCAAGGGAACGCGCTTTCCGTGTGACTTACCACTGTTGATACTGACCTCGGTCACCCGGCCCAGAGTGCTTGTAAGGCTTTTGCACTGAGGAGTTCCTCTTTTTTCTCCTCTTTGCGTACTGTCCTTTTTGGAGGAGCATTGTCGAATGACTGGGATATTACTCACCTCCGTCAGGGGAGGGCATCTACGTAAATTAATTGCATTTCTTCTGCACAGGAGGTCTGTCTGCTTTTCTCCATTTTTCAGTTATTCACGTCACTTGTGCCCCTGATGAGTTTGTTTTGTATTTCAGGTTATAATCCGGGATCGCTTCATTTGATGCTCACATTGTACCACCTTGGGCCACTGGGGGTGCTTTTGGTTCACCTCTGTTTCCCTTTAACATAACCCTCTCGGTGCAGCTTCTGTCTGTCTCATTTGGGAGCACTTCCTCATTTCTGGCCCTGCAGAATGCTCCAGGCTCATCGCGCGTGTTTCCTGCCCAGCACTGGGATCGGCCTTTCTCCCAGGAGTGCTGGTCCCTTCCAGTGGAGCCCAGCGTCAGGAACCCTGGTCCTGGGGCCACCGGCGCTCACTCATCCTGGTCTTGGGGCCGCCCGCCCTCACTTTAGTCTCCCCCGGCGTCTGCCCCAGGGCTGGGTTCACTTCACAGGCCACATGTCTTCTTTTTCATCAAACCTGTCACACCCTTGCCCAGACCCGGTTTTTATAGCTGTCAGATTTTTAGACTGTATCAGAAGGAAATTGCTCCTTGGATGAGCAGTCAAGCTGCTCTTATATATTTATTTTTTCAGTGTGTTTTCTTTTCTAGTATCAACACTGCATAGGAATCTGGCTACAAATTTAGACTGAATTTGGTTGGTGATACAGTTGGTCCGTGATTTGTGTCTTTTATTACAGTGTTTAAAAGGATTTTACAGATTCATGAACCTTAGGGAGATAGTTAAAAACCTATTAAAATTAAAATTTGAGCATTTGGTTTTATCAAGGCAAAATAAGCAGATGAAATAAAATGGACCCAGGAGCTTGAGGTTTGCATTTATCATTCCCAATTTAAGGTGCAGCTTAGACGGTGCAGAATGCCACGGGTAGCAGGTCCTTAGTGAAAGAGAGTAATTAAGCTGTAGGCAAATGGAACAATATAAAATTCGTATCTTCTGGATGTGATCTTCTCCATATTTGTCCTTCGTGGAAACCCTGTCGGAGAACCTGTCTGAGCCCACGTCTTTCTTTGAAGCGTGCAGGGACCGTAACCTGAGACGAAGACTCCTCTTCACTCCTGTCTCAAAACAGGTGGAGACAGACATTGTTTTCTGTTCCCCGCATTGCATTAATTGTTAGTCACTATTTTATTTTGCTCTGCTGACTTGAGACTCAAAATGTAGCTTGATAAAATCCTTGGGTCTCCCGTGGGGTGGCTCCCTTTCACGGGTCTTGAGGGTCTGGAGAAGGCAGATGTCACCCCATCCCACGCCCGCCTTCTGCAGGGCACAGAGCCACAGGTCCTTTAGGGTGTGACCGCCAGGCTTGCTGCTGCTTGGGGAGAGCCCGTCCAGAGTGTGGCTGAGGTTCGGGGGGAGCTTCGGCCCTGGTGAGCGCCGGTCCAGAGTGTGGCTGAGGTTCGGGGGGAGCTTCGCCCCTAGGGAGTGCCAGTCCAGAGTGTGGCTGAGGTTCGGGGCTGTAGGACTTGGGCAGGCTCAGCAGGGCTGCGCCCGCCTGCTGCTCTGGGCATCTCTTTGCCCCCGCCACCGGCTCTGAGCAGCTAGGTCATTGGTGCCTTGGCCTCATAATTCCAAACCCAGCTGCGGCTCACACCTCGGCCCGTGGGTTCGTGCTGAACGCAGCAAGCCCTGATTTCTGACTGCGAACCCCGCGGTACCAGTCCCCCAGCTGAGACGGCTGCCCACTTCGCCCCCTTCCTCTCCTGGGTGCTCTGTGACAAGTAACCCTCAGCCGCACAGGTCTTCTGACTGTGCCTGCAGGTCTCTGGGCCACTTGTGGGATGAAAAGAGGAGGGATGTTTGTTGCAAGTCTCTGAGCCCGTCCCCCGTGTCTGAATGTTACGCTTTTTGTCCGACGTAAGATTGAAGGCAAAAGGAGAAGGGGCAGCAGAGGATGAGATGGTCGGATGGCATCACTGACTCAATGGGCATGCGTTTGAGTGAACTCCAGGAGATGGTGAAGGACAGAGAAGCCTGCTGTATGCAATCCATGGGGTCGCAAAGAGTTGGACACGACCAAGCGACACGGTTACAGCAACCACATATGGTCATGACAGGGTTCCCTCTAGACGCCCAAATAGCAGTCAGCCCTCCCCGCAGCCCTGGGCCCGGGGCATGCTGTCGTCTCCACTGCTAGGTGGAAAACCCAGCCCGAAGACGCCAGAGAGCACAGGGAATGTCGGCGCGGAGACATTCCAGCTCATTCTCTGCACGAGGGTTTCCATCCCCAGAAACTGATTTGTTTTAGGGAACAGTGTGGATGAGTTTTGTACGCTCTTGCTTCTTAGCGACATGACAAGCATGTGGGTCAGTAAGTAGATCTCCTGGAGCTGCAGAGAGAAGTAAAGAGGAAATTCGTCATCCCGCTCCGGAGCCTGCGCTCGTCACTCACAGAACACATGCTTCTTTCATAGCCAGTAAGCGAGCCGTATGAGGAAAAGGACTTTCTCGTAATGTGGACGTTGTATTAGAAGTTGTCTTTTTTGTCGACTAGACATCAGCTCGTAAACATTTGTGAAGCTGGGAGGGCGGGGGGCTCAGCATGACGCGGATGCGTGGTGGCAGCCGCAGAACTCATGGAGACAGTTGGGAATCATCCAGGCGCTCGTGCTCGCGGGTCGGAAAAAATGACCTGTGGTTAGGTCAGAATTTGGGAGCTGTAACATCCCTCTTTTTGGAGAGTTACAGTATTTACTAGCAGAACAGAGGCTGCCCTGTAGAAAGAAATCTGTTCACCGTAGAAAAATCCAGCTCTTTTTAAAAGCATTTTTCTTGGAGGATAGTTGTGTCACAGTGTTGTGTTAGGGAGGATAGTTGTGTCACGGTGTGTTTTTTGCTCTACAGCAAAGTGAGTCACACACGTACCAGAGTTAGTGTATTTCAGTGTTGCGTGTGTGTGAAAAGCCTAACAAGGTCCCTCAGAGCTGGTGTCTGTGCTCCACAGCATATGAAGTGCAGCCCATGAACCACCTGTAACATGGTTAGTTCTGTGTTACACTTGATCTCTTTATTTTGGGCCTCTCCTCATTCCTGGTACCTTTAATTTTTATTTACACATGGTAAAATTCTCTGGGTTTGACAAAGGTGTAGACGCATGTGTCCACCCCCACAGTTGAGATACAGAGCCGTTCCGTCACCTCTTGGGTCTCCTCCTACAGCCCGGATTTTTAACAGTGGTTTCAGGCGAATGGAAAGGGTTGGGGAAGGAGCTGGGTGGAACTCGACCTTCCCAACAGTGGAGAGCTTGGCTGTGAAGGCAGCGTGCCCATGGACAGGGCATGAGGGTTGGGTTGCCAGATCAAGCTTGGGGGACGTTTATTCAGCTGGTGGTGTGTTAGTCACTCAGTCGTGTCCGACTCTTTGCAACCCCTTGGACTGTCGCCCACCAGGCTTCTCCGTCCACGGGATTCTGCAGGCAGGAATACTGGAGAGGGTCACCCTTCCCTTCTCCAGGGAATCTGCCCACACTGGGGATGGAGCCCGGGTCTCCTGCATTGCAGGCTGATTCTTTACCATCTGAGCCACCAGCTGGTAGGTAGAAGTATTAGAGGGCTTCCCTGGTCTCTCAGTGGTAAAGAATCCGCCTGCCAGTGAAGGAGACATGGGTTCCACCCCTGGCCTGGGAAGATCCCTAGGAGAAGGAAATGGCAACCCACTTCAGTATTCAACAGCAGCAATAACAACAGCGGGGGTAACAGAAGTGGCCAGAAGTCCTGGAGCTGGGCAGCAGGCTGGTGGTGGGGACTGGCTTGGAAAGGCCAGCGGTGCAGGAGGGGGCAGGACCCGAAGGCAGGTGGCCCTGGGGCGGGGTCCTGCCTGTTGTCTGTGAAGCTGACCGGGGAGGAAAGAAGGAGGCGTGGAGTAGGCTGCCGGGGAAGGTTAGAAGTGGCCTGTGTCCCCTGGCTGGGTGGGAGTTAACGATGAGGGGGAGAGAGAGGGCTGTGGAGTGACACTGAGGAGCGCTCTGGGGGGAGAGGAGCAGGGGTCTGCCACAGTCCTCCCCGGAGCGAGCATAGTCCTCCCTAAGCGAGGGCGATCTTCCCGGAGCGAGCACGGTCCTCCCCCGGGCGAGCGCGGTCCTCCTGGGAGCAGCTGTGGTCCTCCCCGGAGCGAGCACAGTCTTCCCGGGAGCGGTCCTCCCCAGAGTGAGCGCGGTCCTCCCCAGAGTGAGCGCGGTCCTCCCCGGAGCGAGCACGGTCCTCCCTGGAGTGGATTCGGTCCTCCCCCGGGCTGGGCTTACTCTTGTCTTTCCCAGAGTCGTGGCACGATCAAGTGCCTCTGTTCGTGTTTCCAGAAGCAGTTTGAACTTTCACATTGGCTGTTTTTCAAATCAGGAATATTAGGTACAGTGTTAAGTGAAGAAGAAAAAGCTGCCTTGGCCAGAGTATCCATATGTCAGCATTGATACAGTTTGGGCTTCCCATGTGGCCCAGCGGTAAAGAAGTCTCCTGCCGACGCAGGAGAGGCAGGTTCCATCCCTGGGTTGGGAAGATCCCCTGGGGAAGGAAATAGCTTTGCAGGCCAGTATTCTTGCCTGGGACATCCTGTGGACAGAGGCGGCTGGCAGCCTGCAGTCCATGGGGTCTCAGAAGTATCGGACACGACTTAGAGACAAACAGCAACACTGATAGCATCAGGGTTCAGTGAAACAAGGAGATGCCTCTTCTGGATAACTGCAGCTCTTTAAGTAGTTTCCTATTAGCTCATACAGAATTAAAACGTATATCCCGTTCTTTTCACCTTGTGTGTGAACTTTGACACCTGGGGAGCTACCCTGGTGGAGGCCGTTTAGAAAGTGAAGTTCTCCTGGTCTCACTGGTGGTGTGCTGGGCTGAGAGTGGACCTCCCCCACTGGAAGGTGAGGGGCTGGGTGCTGTGTGGTCTGGGGTCGCACTTCCTCCCAGTGGCTGGAGAGAAGCCTTAGAGCTGCGTGTTGCCCTGACTAACTGTTCAGACCCACCCAGGGCCTGGCGAGGGTGGAGTGATGGAGATAAAGGGAGCTCTTCTCTGGGACATTCTGGTACTTGGGTGGGGCCTCCATATGGCATGCACTTAAAAGATTCAGTAACTCCATTTGTTGCTGCTAATTCCCCCTCTAAACTATGCGCACGTAGCCATTAGTGTGTGTGTGTGTGTGTGTGTGTGTGTGTGTGTCTTTAAGTCACTTCAGTCGTGTCCAACTCTTTGTGACCCCATGGACTGTAGCCCACCAGACTCCTCTGTCCATGGGATTCTCCAGTCAAGAATTCTAGAGTGGGTTGCCATGCCCTCCTCCAGGGGACCTTCCTGCCCAGGGATCCAGCCTGCATCTGTTCTCTCCTGCATTCGCAGGCAGGTGCTTTACCACGAGTGCCACCTGAGGGGGGTGTGTGTGTGTGCACATGCATGCGCGTCACCTGGGAAGCTGCTGTGTGTGTGTGTCTGTGTGTGTGTGAGAAGCCCGTGTGTGTGTGTGTGTGAAGCCCGTGTGTCTGTGTGTGTGTGTGTGTGTGTGTGTGTGAAGCCCGTGTGTATGTGAGAGAGAGACAGGAGTGTCTGCCGGGTTTTGGGGCCCAGTCTCCCTGTCTGCCCTGCATCTTCTCCTCGAGAGAAGCCCTGAGGCGGGGATGGAGCCGATTGCGTGGTTTTTTGTTGTTGTTTATTTTAAACTCCACAAACTGGCGTCTGTTTCTAGCTGGTTTAGGGAAAGCGAGTGAAAAAACACGAGGCAGATTTGTGTAACTGAACCTGCTTAATGTTTGGGGTGGAGTTGCAATGAGAAAATGCTTTTCCCCGATAAGCAGTTCAGATTGAAGTGAGATACAAGGAAAATGGTCACTTGGGGGACAAGAAATGTGATTTTTGTTTTCCTCATTTGTGGTTGAAGAGTTATCATGATAACTTTGGCCTTGGAAATGCCAGGAGCCCAGGGTGAGTCCTTGTGTGAGGGGGAGGGCAGGGAGGGGTTGGGAGGCAGAAGGTCAGGAGAAACCAATCCCTGCTTATTTCTTTGAAAACACAGAAAACCTGCCTAGATCATGTTCCACAAAGAACAAATTGGATGTCACGCGTTGTATAATGTGCATTATAAGAACTTCGTATATTTGAAGGAAAGATTAGAAGGTTAGAAATGAGGGTCAGATCCATTAATCTGTTGAATTATTTCTTTGAAAAGCACTTCGATGGCCAGAGAAATGCCAGGAAATAGTGACAAGCAGAGTTCCCCAAAAGGATAGCAGTCTTCTTTGAGAAGTTTGTGGAATATGGTCGAGGCGGTCTGCAGACTTTGGTTTTCTTTAGGATTATTATGACTTAGCATTTTATTGATTTTCATGAAAGCAGCTTAGTTTCTGCATTTACACGGGGAAGCCAACCCACTGTCCCCCAGATTGACTTCTGCATATTGATTTTGCAGGTGTATGTGTCTGGGGATTGTTTGAAGTTGGGTTCAGTGGTTACAGGACGCCTGAGCCTTCTAAGCCATCACCCTCTAGTTGGAAACTGGCAAATGGCTCCATGCATTTTTTTATTGCAAAGCATAAGAGGTATGAGTAAAGGGTGAACAGGTTTTCCTTTAAGTTTTTCTTTTGATTTGATAAACTTTTGACTTTCTGCCAACAAAAATAAAATAGCTTACTACAATTTTAAGCGACTTTGGTAGGAAAGGAAGTGTGTTGTCTGTGTCGTAGGAGGAAATAGAGTGAGCACATGACAGACTTGAGCTCTTCCATTTTCCTTTTTGAGAAACAGGCCCAGCATCCTTCCACCAGACATTTTCAAGGTGAAAGGACATTCTCCATTAAGCACAAATGCAGTTAGTGAATTCTATGTTATTTATGTGGGTTTTAGTTCTAAATTAAAAGACAGTTAGTGCCTTTGAAGGAAGCTGTATTTCACAGGGTATAAATGAAATGGAAGACTTTTGTTGCAATAACTGAACCTAATTCTCTTTGAAAGTCAAGCTGTTGAGGGATTGGGAAGAGCAAATGAGATCTTTTTATCTTTGAACAAAGATGACTGAGATTAATTTTTGCAAATGTTTTTTAAGCAAAAGAATCTATTTTTAAAACAGTACTTAGGAATTGCAGGAAGGAAACTTTCAAACATAAACATGTCTCTTTGTACTTCTTAGAACTGAGAAATGAGACAGGAGTTAAAGCCGCCTTCACCCCCCACGCCCCGCCCGTGGAAAATTGGCTCTTGCCTTCCAGAATGTGGGATGGGCGAGGGTAAGAGGACAGTGTGATTGTGGGCATGAAAAACATTTCTGTGAACCAAAAGAGACGTGTGACGTTACAGAGAGCGGCGTTCGTGACACTGATGGTACAACCCGAGAGAGCTGAGCACCCCGCCGCCGCCGGTGCAGGTTTCAGGCCGGACAATGCACTTCCAGCGTCTGCCCTGCATTGTCACCTGACAGCCTGGATTCTTTCCGGCGACCCAGGAGAGCTGACTCCTGTGGTTTAAAACCGCTGCTAATTCACTCTTACCCCTCCAGTATCCCAGCACTTCATCCCCAAAGAGTTCGATCCCCAGAGGTCCATCCTCTTCCTTAGAATGTACGTATACCTGAGGTGTTCAGAAGAATGGGGAGGAGGGCAGGTGTGGCTCGATGGCCATGGAGAAAGTTGGCTGCTCCTGCTTTGGGAGTGTCTCCTGGACCCCGTGGGGCATTTGCAGACATGAAGGCTCCTTTCTGGGGTTTTCCAGGTCTTCACTCTTTTCAGTCAGTTCAAGTCGGTCGCTCAGTTGTGCCGACTCCCCGAGACCCCATGGACTGCAGCCCGCCAGGCCTCCCTGTCCATCACCAACTCCCAGAGTTTACTCAAACTCATGTCCATCGAGTCGGTGATGCCATCCAACCATCTCATCCTCTTTCACCCCCTTCTCCTCCTGCCTTCAGTCTTTCCCAGCATCAGGGTCTTTCCAAATGAGTCAGTTCTTCACATCAGGTGCCCAGAGTATTGGAGTTTCAGCTTCAACATTAGTCCTTCCAATGAATATTTGGGATCTCGTTTAAGATGGACTGGTTCGTAGAAGGCAATGGCACCCCACTCCAGTACTCTTGCCTGGCAAATCCCATGGATGGAGGAGCCTGGTGGGCTGCATTCCATGGGGTCGCTAGGAGTCAGACATGACTGATCGACTTCACTTTCACTTTTCACTTTCATGCATTGGAGAAGGAAATGGCAACCCACTCCAGTTTTCTTGCCTGGAGAATCCCAGGGATGGAGGAGCCTGGTGGCCTGCCATCTGTGGGGTCGCACAGAGTCAGACACAACTGAAGCGACTTAGCAGCAGCAGCAGGATAGACTGGTTGGATCTCCTTGCAGTCCAAGGGACTCTCAAGAGTCTTCTCCAACACCACAGTTCAAAAGCATCAATTCTTTGGCGCTCAGCTTTCTTCACAGTCCAACTCTCACATCCATACATGACCACTGGAAAAACCATAGCCTTGACTAGACAAGCCTCTGTTGGCAAAGTAATGTCTCTGTTCTTGTAATGTCTCACTCCGTTAGTGGTGCAGATAAGGAAAGGTAGCCGGCTGTGCGGTGGGCGACATCCTGCCCAATGGCGAGGCTTGCTGCTGGTGTGGCTGCTGCGTGTGGCCTCCGTGTGTCCGTGCACCGGGGGCGCCCGCCACGTGTGAACAGGAGGGGCCGGTGGAGGCGTGTGTTGCTCTTCCAGGTGCCCGCCGCCTGCCTGTGAGCCGCGCTGCCCACGCGACCTGCCGGCCACCTGGCATGTTGTGTTTCACGCAGTAACCTTTTTTTTTATTTCCTGTAGTTGTGAGTTCTGGGTCACCCACCCACTGAGTAGCTGTTCTTTCCTTCTTTTTGTTCCTGAACTGACTGCCCTCTGGGGTGAACAGTGTGAAACCTGATGACGTCTTTTACTCGCCAAAACCAGAAAGAGAAGAAGGCAAATGACATGGATCCCGTGCAAAGGAAGGTTGGAGGGCCTTGGTGGAGCCGAGCCACCGTCGGGGCCTTCCAGAGCCTGGGTCCCAGCCCTGGATAAACAGTGGCACAGGAAAGCCACCTTTTAGCCCCATTCAGCTCCAGTCGGGACTTGGGGGTGGTTCATGAGTCTGTGTCTTGAATTCTCTCGAAAGTGACGTACAAACGTGGATTGTCATGGCTGGTGAAGACAGACCCCAGGGATGCTTCGCTAACAGTGGTCTCATTGTGACTGTTACATTTATAAAGGCAAAATAATGCTTAAAAATACAAGTGGTGACATTCAGGGATTATTCCTAAGTGGGCGGACTCTTAAGTGGATTTATTGTCTGACAGATGGGTTTTTCACTCCCCATATTTTGCAGTTCAAGTTCATTTGAAAAAGAAAATCATAATATCAGACGTCCTCGTTAGAACTGGCTTCTTGTAGATATTTTCACGTCATCATCTGCCTGGAAGTGTTACACTCTGATCGGTGGCGGGGGGCGGCGCGGGGGGTTCATTGTTCCCTGTCTGGGTCTGCAGGCGCCCATCTGTCCATCTGTGAGAGAAGAGGCTCAGAGCGTTCTCTCTGGGCTGAGCAAGACCATCTAGAGAAAAGTATGTGCGGCTTCTGAGACATAAGTTAGCGGAAAGAGATTTATTCTTCAGCTCCTATTGAACCCTAAGTGTTTATTTCAACTTCAACAGTAGTTTTTCCCAGCGAAATTCTTTCTGAAGTGTTTGGATGGGTCCCAGAGTGAGTGAATATTGCTGAGGGTGTCTTAGTACCTGATGATGGATTTATGGTTAATGTGAATTTTCACGGGTATGTGTATTGTTGCCTGAGTAGAGATTCTGCTGTGATCCTGGTATAGTTGTTTTTTATTAGGAATGCATGATTTTTTTTTTTTTTACAGATTATAGAAGAAAACAATCATTAAATACTTCAGTAAAAAATGTAAGACAGGGTCTCACTGATATAAAGCAAATATGAAAGAGGGACGACGTAATAAATATTGACAGGGAAATAGCTGTTGTTTCTCTTTTTCTTTTCTTTAAGATCTTTCATCTGTTCTCATTCATGGGCTCCTCTCTCTGTGTTTTGCTGTGTTAAGTCGCTTCAGTTGTGTCTGACTCTTTGCGACCCTATGGATGGTAGCCCACCAGGCTCCTCTGCCCATGGGATTCTCCAGGCATGAACACTGGAGTGCGTTGCCATGCCCTCCTCCAGGGGATCTTCCTGATCCCAGAGATTGAGCCTGCGTCTCTTGCATTGGCATTCTTTACCACCAGCTCCACCTAGGAAGCCCCAGGAGAGTCTGCTGCTGCTGCTAAGTCGCTTCAGTTGTGTCCGACTCTGTGCGACCCCATAGACGGCAGCCAAGCAGGCTCCCCCATCCCTGGGATTCTCTGGGCAAGAACACTGGAGTGGGGTGCCTTTTCCTTCTCCACCAGGAGAGTCTCAGTTCAGTTCAGTTCACTTCAGTGGCTCAGTCATGTCCGGCTCTTTGCGACCCCATGAATCGCAGCACGCCAGGCCTCCCTGTCTATCACCAACTCCCGGAGTTCACTCAGACTCACGTCCATCGAGTCGGTGATGCCATCCAGCCATTTCATCCTGGGTCGTCCCCTTCTCCTCCTGCCCCCAATCCCTCCCAGCATCAGAGTCTTCTCCAATGAGTCAGCTCTTCTCATGAGGTGGCCAAAGTACTGGAGTTTCAGCTTTAACATCATTCCCTCCAAAGAAATCCCAGGGCTGATCTCCTTCAGAATGGACTGGTTGGATCTCCTTGCAATCCAAGGGACTCTCAAGAGGCTTCTCCAACACCACAGTTCAAAAGCATCATTTCTTGGGTGCTCAGCCTTCTTCACAGTCCAACTCTCACATCCATACATGACCACTGGAAAAACCATAGCCTTGACTAGACGGACCTTAGTCGGCAAAGTAATGTCTCTGCTTTTGAATATACTATCTAGATTGGTCATAACTTTTCTTCCAAGGAGTAAGCGTCTTTTAATTTCATGGCTGCAGTCACTATCTGTAGTGATTTTGGAGCCCCCAAAAATAAAGTTTAACAGTTCCACTGTTTCCCCATCTATTTGCCACCAAGTGATGGGACCGGATGCCATGATCTTTGTTTTCTGAATGTTGAGCTCTAAACCAACCTTTTCACTCTCCTCTTTCACTTCCATCAAGAGGCTTTTTAATTCCTCTTCACTTTCTGCCATAAGGGTGGTGTCATCTGCATATCTGAGGTTATTGATATTTCTCCCGGCAATCTTGATTCCAGCTTGTGTTTCTTCCAGTCCAGCGTTTCTCATGATGGACTCTGCATAGCAGTTAAATAAGCAGGGTGACAGTATACAGCCTTGACGTACTCCTTTTCCTGTCTGGAACCAGTCTGTTGTTCCATGTCCAGTTCTAACTGTTGCTTCCTGACCTGCATACAGATTTCTCAAGAGGCAGGTCAGGTGGTCTGGTATTCCCATCTCTTTCAGAATTTTCCACAGTTTATTGTGATCCACACAGTCAAAGGCTTTGGCATAGTCAATAAAGCAGAAGTAGATGTTTTTCTGGAACTCTCTTGCTTTTTCCATGATCCAGCGGATGTTGGCAATTTGATCTCTGGTTCCTCTGCCTTTTCTAAAACCAGCTTGAACATCAGGGAGTTCATGGTTCACGTATTGCTGAAGCCTGGCTTGGAGAATTTTGAGCATGACTTTACTAGCATGTGAGATGAGTGCAATTGTGCAGTAGTTTGAGCATTCTTTGGCATTGCCTTTCTTTGGGCTGGAATGCAAAAGTAGGAAGTCAAGAAACACCTGGAGTAACAGGCAGATTTGGCCTTGGAATGCAGAATGAAGCAGGGCAAAGACTAATAGAGTTTTGCCAAGAAAATGCACTGGTCATAGCATCAGAGTCTAGGTGTCTACAAATGGCTGAGGTTGATTCTATGTTGAAAGTTGCCTGAAGGTCTTCTCTGGTGTCCAGTGGTTAAGTCTTAGCCTTCCAGTGCAGAGGATACAGGTTCGATCCCTGGTCGGGGTACTAAGATCCCACATGCCTCCTGGCCAAAAAGTAAAACAGACACAATATTGTAATGAAGTTAGAAAAACCTTAAAAAATGGTCCACATCAGAAGAATCTTGAAACAGTTGCCTGGAGCCAGCCCTGGGCCTCGCCGCCTCTGACACTGGTTGCTACTTGAGCCGCTTTCTCCTCCTCGTCTTGCCCGTTTCTCCCTCTGCTCCTTCTCTTCGGTTTCTTGGTCTCCGCCCTGCTTCCCGCCTTGCCTCGCCTTCCTGGTGGCTGACCTCTGCCCCGTCGCACCAAGGAGATGCCCTCTTGCCCGCGGGCCGCAGTGCTGGGGTCGAGGCCTGCTCCTGTCGTACATCCTGTGCTCTGAGCTGTGTGTCCGCTTGGTTATGTGGCGTTTATGGTGCAAACGCAAGTGAGACGTTGCCCGTCTCGAGGCAGCTGGCAGGCCAGTAGGTAGGAAGAGACCAGTACCCACACGGTGTAGTCCGTACAGAAAATAGATGGGGTGCTCTGGGGGTTCAGGGAGGAGGAAGAACCCCCCCACCCCGATAGTATAAGGGCTCCTTGTGAAGACCCCAAGCAGTTTGTGTATTTAAATATCCTTCTTCTCTAGTCAGGGGCTTCCCAGGTGGTGCTAGTGGTAAAGAACCCGCCTGCTAACACACAAGATATAAGAGATTTGGGTTCGATCCCTGGGTCTGGAAGATCCCCCTGGAGGAGGGCATGGCAACCCACCCCAGTATTCTTGCCTGGGAAGTCCCATGGACAGAGGAGCCTGGTGGGCCCCAGTGCACGGGGCTGTAGAGAGTTGGGCATGACTGAGAACACACGCTCCTCTTTAGTTGCGGCTGTGACTGTTCACGTCCCTGAAACCCTGCACCTTCCCTGAAGCTGCATCGTCCAGGGCTCTGAGGGATTAATGGAAGCACTTCTTTACAGCCTGTTGTCCACCCTGACCTAGCCTGGGTGCCGAAGAGAGGGCTCCCTCTCCTGGGCTCTGTCCTGCCCTTGGGTCCGTGTTGCCGCATGCTGGGAATTGGTTCCGTGGAGGACCTTTCTCAGCTGCCACAGCCATGTGTATGGCTGTGTTGACTGAGTGGTAATTAGGAGACAGATGTGTGTTCCCTTAACCAGCAAAACCACCAGACTAGGGAGTAAGGCGGAAGAGACGCTGTGCTTTTCCGGTGGGAGAGTATTCTTTTCCCCCTACCATCATGGGGAGAATTCGGATTAAATGAAAATAGATAGAATGAGCTTCTTGGGGATTTTTAAAAGTCTCAGATGGAACTTAACAGTAGAAGGCCTATGCTGGCTTGGGATGCTCACTTCTGTGGATGAATTGAAATCTGTAATTGGTTTTTTTGGCCTGTATTTCTTTTAATGTGATACCCCAGATCTGACAGTGACTATATTAGGGATAATTTTACCTGTAGAATGAAATGCTGTCAAGGTCAAAATACATTTGAAAGTAGCTTTTTGTGAAGACAAGGAGACGAATCCAGCGATGAACAGTATTTTCTGGTTGTTAGCCCAGAACCTGTTCTTTGTGGTTTAATAGCTTTGATCTGCTTGTTAGAGAGGCTCCACACTGGCTGTGCTGCACAGCGTTTTGGAGGAACTGCTTCAGAGTTGTAATAACCAGTTTATATCTGTTCTTGGGCCGTTCTTCCACTTTGGCTCAGCGTCCCGACTTTATAATAAGGGCACGTGGCGACTTGCCGTTTCGCTGGTGGTCATCCCTGCATGGGTGTGAATCCCACAGGGACGTTTGTCTGAGCGGGGCGTTGCTGACGGAATTGTTTCTCTGTTCGTTTCACAGAACATCTGATCCGGTTCATGACCATGGGGGATATGAAGACCCCCGACTTTGACGACCTGCTCGCAGCGTTCGACATCCCCGACATGGTCGACCCCAAAGCAGCCATCGAGTCTGCGCACGACGACCAGGAGAGCCACATCAAGCAGGGTGCCCAGGCGGACGACGACTCGCACGCGCCGTCCTCCTCGGACGTGGGCGTCAGTGTCATCGTGAAGAACGTCCGCAGCATCGACTCCTCGGACGGCGCCGAGAAGGACGGCCACAACCCGCCTGGCAACGGCCTGCACAACGGCTTCCTGACGGCCTCCTCTCTCGACACGTATGGCAAGGAAGGGTCGAAGGCCCTGAAGGGAGACGTGCCTACCTCAGAGGCGACCTTAAAGGACTCGGCCTTCAGCCAGTTCAGCCCCATCTCCAGCGCGGAGGAGTTCGACGATGACGAGAAGATAGAGGTGGACGACCCCCCGGACAAGGAGGACCCACGCGCGGGCTTCAGAGCAAACGTGCTGGCGGGCTCGGGCCCCCAGCAGGACTACGACAAGCTGAAGGCGCTCGGGGGCGACGGCGTGAGCAAGGCTGGCGTCCCAGTGCCCGGCGGCCTGGAGAAAAGCAAAGTCGTCAAGAGGGAGACGGAGACAAATTCTCTAAACCTGGGCGTTTACGAACCTTTTAAAGTCAGAAAGATGGAGGACAAGCTGAAGGAGAGCTCCGGAAAGGCGCTGGAGGACAGGGTCCACGAGGGGAAGCTGGGCTCCGAGAAGACCGACGCTGGCCTCGGTGGCCCAGCGCCGTCGCGGGCCAAGCCGTCCTCCAAGCTCTCGTCCTGCATTGCCGCGATCGCGGCGCTCAGTGCGAGAAAGGCCGCCTCCGACTCCTCTAAAGAGCTGACGACCAACTCCCGGGAGTCCTCTCCATTACCAAAGGACGTCAGCGACAGCCCTCGAGCCACCGAGAAGTCTCCCGAACCTCAGAGCCTCATCGACGGAACGAAGAAAGCGTCCCTTAAGCAGCCGGACAGTCCCCGGAGCGTTTCCAGTGAAAACAGTAGCAAGGGGTCGCCAGCCTCCCCTGCAGGGTCGACACCAGCAATCCCCAAAGTCCGCATCAAGACCATCAAGACGTCTTCTGGGGAGATCAAGAGGACTGTGACACGCGTGCTGCCCGAGGTAGACCTCGAGGCGGGCAGGAAGCCCTCGGAGCAGGCGGGGCCCGTGGTGGCCTCGGTGACCTCGCTCCTGTCGTCCCCCGCCCCGGCCGCCGTGCTTGCCTCCCCGCCCCGGGCGCCCCTGCAGTCTGCAGTGGTCGCCAACGCCGTGGCGCCTGCCGAGCTGACCCCCAAGCAGGTCACCATCAAGCCCGTGGCGACCGCCTTCCTCCCGGTGTCGGCTGTGAAGACGGCCGGCTCGCAAGTCATCAACCTGAAGCTGGCCAATAACACGACGGTCAAGGCCACGGTCATCTCCGCCGCCTCCGTGCAGAGCGCCAGCAGCGCCATCATCAAAGCCGCCAGCGCCATCCAGCAGCAGACCGTGGTGGTGCCGGCCTCCAGCCTGGCCAGCGCCAAACTCGTGCCAAAGACCGTGCACCTCGCCAACCTTAACCTCCTGCCTCAGGGCGCCCAGGCCGCCTCCGAGCTCCGCCACGTGCTCACCAAGCCTCAGCAGCAGATCAAACAGGCAATAATCAGTGCCGCGGCCTCGCAGCCGCCCAAGAAGGTGTCGCGGGTGCAGGTGGTGTCCTCCCTGCAGAGCTCTGTGGTGGAGGCTTTCAACAAGGTGCTGAGCAGCGTCAACCCCGTCCCAGTTTATGTGCCCAACCTCAGCCCGCCTGCCAGCGCGGGCATCACCTTACCCACCCGCGGCTACAAGTGCTTGGAGTGCGGGGACTCCTTCGCGCTGGAGAAGAGCCTGAGCCAGCACTACGACAGGCGCAGCGTGCGCATCGAAGTGACCTGCAACCACTGCGCCAAGAACCTGGTGTTCTACAACAAGTGCAGCCTGCTGTCGCACGCCCGCGGGCACAAGGAGAAGGGCGTGGTGATGCAGTGCTCACACTTGATCCTGAAGCCAGTGCCGGCGGACCAGATGATCGTTTCCCCGTCAAGCAATACGCCCCCCTCGTCGTCCAGCCTCCCGAGCTCCGCGGGCACCGGCGCACACACGGTCACCAAAATCCAGCCTGGCATCACCGGGACGGTCATATCGGCCCCTTCCAGCACGCCCATCACCCCCGCCATGCCCCTGGATGAAGACCCCTCCAAGCTCTGCAGGCACAGCCTCAAGTGTCTGGAGTGTAACGAAGTCTTCCAGGATGAGACGTCGCTGGCCACCCATTTCCAGCAGGCTGCAGATACGAGCGGACAAGTAGAGTATCATTTACCTTTCGGTGTTTCGGTGATGAATCTGTAGTAGCCTTGAGCTCTCTATCTGATGCCGCTCATTTCAGGGGTGGAAGCTCAGCTAGATGGGGGGCTGGCTGTGAGTGTATGTGTATACATGTACACACGCACGTGAGAGAGAGGGTTGTTTTCATGGAGCAATGTTCAAATGTAAATCTTACGTACAAGTCAGTTTGGGGGGGAAAGGATTCTTTTAGACAGATAGGAACTCTGTGTACTCATTGCGCTATGGCATCTTAGATTTAGGGCAGGTAGAGGCGGTCCTGATTGTTGGGTCACTGGCATTTACGTCGGAAGTCTGAGCTCTGACAAGTGATGGTGTCATGACGTATTAAGTGTCGAAGTCAGGCTGATCCCCACTGACTCCTTTATTATCGACCATCTGGGGATTTAAAAAATTCCTGTCGTCGTTTATAATTACTGTCTTCTGTAGTTAAACACACCCAGTCGGTACCCACTTTTAAGGCATTTCTGCTTAATGTTGGTCTAGTGTGTTCAGTAATGTTCTCCAGTGCAGCGAATTTAAGCTACAAATGGAAAGCGCGTCTGTTTAAATAGAATACCTCTGCGTTTGTTTGTGGCATTTCTGCTTTGTGTTTCTGTGGTGCCGTGTAGGTTGGTGTCGGTGAGATGCGTTTCACAGTGGACGTCGGCTAGCGATTCTGCCTCTGTCATTTTGCTTCTGTCCACGGGGCAGCTTCTGGGCAGTCGTTAAATCTGTTTCACTATAAATATCTGATAGCTGTCATCTGGAAGTCACCGGGCCTGTTATATGAAACTCACTCAAGCTAGAGTGAGAGAGCAAGGGATTCATTGTCCAAACCGGAAACTTGTACATTTGGGAGGAGCCCCGGTTTGAGCTGATAGAGTCTTGTTTTTGAAGCCGCGGTGCAAAACTGACCTTTTCCTCTATTTGTCTCCACTATCTCATTGACGAGGTTCATGCTGTGGTTCAGACTTTTGGCTCTGTCAACCATGATCAGTTCTCTGAGGTCAACGACTGTGCTAAGTTCTTTGTATTAATAGGATTTGAGTTTGGGGAACAAAAGATGAAGCATGCCTCAGTGATTTTTTTTTTTTTTTTCCTCTGGACGTTCAGTTGAGTGGAAGTGGAGATGATAAAGAGTTTCGAGAACATTCTCGCAGCGATGATGCTGGACGTTGTGTGTTTGGCTGTGTCTGACCGTGATGCACTTCCTCAGAGTGACGCTGGTTCAGGAAGGAGTGATGGGGGACAGGACCCCCAGTGTGTCCTGGAGAGAGGGCCTAGGTCCCATCTGGGTCCCTCTTCTCTTGTTACCATTTCATCAAAGAGGCAGTCTTCTCTCTGCATCTTAAGAGGATGCAGTTTAAAAAGAGTGGTTCCCTCGGTTCCGCGTGTTGTGGATGGTGGAGTACGTCCTGGCTCCGGCGCGGGGGACTATCGCCTGGAGGGGCTGACTCAGGGCAGTCCACTCCCTTCCAAGGCTGGAGGAGGCCGCCAGCAGAAGGTTGGGATTCTCCTTCCCTGTTTTCCCCCCATTTTTGGTCTCTGTGTAACCATGTAGGCTCAGGAGCCAGCCCGGGGTCAGGGGAAGCCGACCCTCAGGGAAGGGGCGGGCGGAACCCTCCGCCACGGCCCAGGGTCTGCACACCCAGGGGCAGCCTGGTCTCTTAAGTAGCCTCGCTAGCCTGGGGGAGCTACTCCCCTTTGTGAGTTCCATCAGTGCCCCCCGCTCCCCTGACTCCTCCCCGAAGCCCGAGGCAGCCCCACGGCTCCTGCTAAACCAGCCTCAATGCGGCGGGAGCTCCAGCGATCCCTGCCCACGGCCGGGCGGTGGCAGGCAGGGCTGAAGACAGCAAGGACAAGGGAGGAAGGAGAAAAGTTCCGTTTCATCTTCTCCAGTTTGCTATTCCCACGACCACTGGCCGCGGCTTACAGCTGGTAAAGTTAAATTTGAGTGAGGCCAGAAGCCCACCTGGATGAACTGTTGGCCCCCCGGGAGAAGGGCACTCACAACACTCGGCTCAACTTTTGAATTTTGCAAGAAGATCCAAAGGCGAAGCTCAAGTCCAGTCTTTCCGAGCGCCTCTGTCCACGCTCCCTCCTGTCTCTCCATGGGCCTCCCTGTTTCTCGGTAACTCGGTGGTGAATGGAGCCAGAGGAGGCCGCGTCCCTCCCCGAGGGCCAGACCGGTGCAGGGTGGTGCCCAGGCCGCCTCCCTGGGCTGCACAGCAGCCGCAGAGATTGACATGTGTCCCAGGGCTCCCCAGCCTCTGGGCTCGAATGCCTGGTGGTCTGAGGTGGGGCTGACGTAAGAACAATATGGAGAAACGGCGCAGTAAACATGGTATACTCGAATCATCCTGAAACCGTCCCCACCCCTGACCCCGGCCGGTGAAACACTTGTCTCCACGAAACTGGTCCCTTGTGCCAAAAAGATCGGGGACCGCTGAGTCATACGAAAGACTTCCTCTGAGTCATAAAAGAGACTCCTACACTGACCCTGGTCCTCCTGGATTCAGGAGGTTAAAGGGCGTGGCCTCAGGGCCCTAGCTCTCTCCTTGCTTTCAGCAGACCTGGAGAGAGGGGTGCCGGGTCCCTGACGGCGGGAGTATTCCTTTCCTGCCTGCCTCCTGTTCTTGCTTTCTCCTGCCCACCTCTTGCCGCGGTACTTAAACAGCTTGGTTGAAACTGCTGAACGTGCTCTGTGCTCGTGGCTTGAGTCTTCTCCAGTCATTTCGTTTTTAAATTAAGCTTTTCATTTTGAGAAAATTGTGGATTCAGGTAAGAAGCAGTAGAGAGGGACCCTGTGTGCCCTTTACCCAGCTCTCCCCAGTGGCAGCGTCGTGCAGAGTAGCTGTCCAGCAGTGTCCTGTCCAGGCTGCTGTCCACACGTAGAACCTTGCCGTGGCCGTAAGGATCATTCCTGCTGCCTTTGATTTACCGTGATCACTGGTGTTTTTGTTTGGCCACGCTGGGCGTTTGTGGCAGCGCGGGGTCCTCTTGTTGCGGAGTTCGGGCTCTAGAGTGCTTGGGCTCAGTAGCCTGGCACCTGGCTTTCGTTGCCCTGTGGCCTTTGGGATCTTAGTTCCTTGCCCAGAGATCGAACCCCTGGACTGCCAGCGAAGTCTCCATACTGGCTTTTTAGAGCCACAGCCACCTTCCTCCCTTGCCTACCTCGTTCTTAACCCTTAGGAACCACTGATTTCTTCTCCATTTCTATAATTTTGTTGTTTTGGGAATGTTATAAAAATGGAGCCCTACCATACGTAGCCTTTGAGGCTGGCTTTTTTCACTCAGCATAATTCCCTGGAGATTCATCCAAGTGGCTGGATATATCACTTCTCATTGCTGGGTGTTATTCTATCCTATGCTCCTGCCCCGAGGTGCTTACCCGATTCAGTCACTGAGGCCGTCAGCATTGTTCCCAGTTTGGGGCTGTTGTGAATAAAGCTGCCGCAGATGTTCGTCTGCGGGCTTTTGTCTGAGCGTAAGTTATCACCTCTCAGAGATGAAACCGCTTTGTGTGCAGTGCGGTGTGGCAGTTGCAAATTTATGTTCTTAAATTCTTTTCCACGGTGGCTGTACAATTTTAAATCTCAAGAGCAGTGTATGAATGACCTCTTTTCTGTACCCCCTCACCAGCATTTGGTGGCAGCATCATTCTTATTTCCACCATCCCGACAGGTGTGTAGTGATGTCTTGTGGTTTTAATTTGGGCTTTCTCCATAGCGAATGATGTTGAGCATCTTTTTACATTTATTTGCCTTCTGCGTATCTTTTTTGGTGAAATGTCTCTTCCTGTCTTCTGTCCGTTTTCTAGTTAGTTTTTTTGTTTGTGTTTACTGTTGCGTGTGAAGAGGCCTTGATACATTTTAGACACTGGTCCTTTGTTGGTATGTGGTTGCCTGTCTTTTCCCCGAGTCTGTGACTTGACTCTCCATCTTGCTAGATCTTTGACAGAGTAAATGTGTTTAACTCTGACGAAGTCCCATCTATCAGCTTTCTCTTTTATGGCGTGTGCTTTTGGCGTCACGTCTAAGAACTCTCTGCTCTAGATCCTGAAAACCTTCTCCTATGTTTTTTTCTAAAGATGTTTTATGATTTACGTTTAAGTCTGTGATCCATTTTGGGTTACTTTTTGCATAATTTGTGAGACTTAGGTTGGGGTTTCTTCCCCCTGTGCATGTCCTTTTTCTCCGGTGAGGTGATGCTAGTAATAAAGAACCCGCCTGCTGATGCAGGAGGCTGAAGAGGTGGGCTCCGTCCCCAGGTCGGGAAGGTCCCCTGGAGGAGGGCGTGGCGGCCCACTCCAGTATTCCTGCCTGGAGAATCCCACAGACACAGGTTAGTCACTAAGTTGTGTCTGACTCTTGCGACCCTGTGGACTGTATGTAGCCCATCCGGCTCCCCTGTCCATGGGATTCTCCAGGCAAAATACTGGAGCTGGGTGCCTGGTGGGCTGCATTCGTAGGGTCTCACAGGGGAGACCCAACCAGTCCACCCGAAAGGAGATCAGTGCTGGGTGTTCATTGGAAGGACTGATGTTGAAGCTGAAACTCCAGTATTTTGGCCATCTAATGGGAAGAGCTGACTCATTTGAAAAGACCCTGATGCTGGGAAAGATTGAAGGCAGGAGGAGAAGGGGACGACAGAGGATGAGATGGTTCGATGGACATGAGTCTGAGTGAACTCTGGGAGTTGGTGATGGACAGGGAGGCCTGGCGTGCTGCGGTTCATGGGGTTGCAAAGAGTTGGACACGACTGAGCGACTGAACTGAACTGAACTGAACTGAAGCGACTTAGCACACATTTGTCCAAAAGGCTGCCCCTCCTCCATTGAGTTGCCTTTTTTGTGCTTTGTCAGATGCCATTTGGGCATGTGTGTGGATGCTTGTTGGAACCCAGTCAAGGATCTCTCTCTCTGTTGACACGGGCTGGGGCTGTCCGTGCGACGCCCCTCTCACCCTGTGCGTTCCACGCTCCGGCTCTGGAGGCTTGGCCCGTGCCGTGGGGTGAAGGAGGGCTTGCTCGCGTTCGCGGAGCCTGCCTTGACAGCCGCTCCTCCTCGCGCGTGTGCTGTGTGGATGGCATCTTCGTGGCAGTGGCGGCCCTGAGTGCTGCTTTGCCGCTGACCCACCCAGTGCTCCACGAAGCCCCGGCAGGCCCTGCTGAGAGCTGGGTGGGCGTCCGTGGCTTAGCTCCAGGCCCTCTTCACCCTGTGTCCCGCTGCCCCCAGTCTGGATCCCAGCCATGACCCCAGGGTACGTCAGGCCCTGCCTGCATAGATTGGTCCTTCTGAGGAGGGCAAGCCCCCAGGCCGGGGTGTGAGATGGAGAGTCTGGGTGGACCATCCCCTTCCCAGTCACCCTGAACCATGTGGTGCAACAGGAAGGGGGCACTGGGCACTTTTAACTCTGGTGAATCTGCCCCAGCTGTGTGCCTGCTCACTCCGTTGTGTCCAACTCTGCGACCCCATGGACTGCAGCCCACCAGGCTCCTCTGTCCATGGAATTCTCCAGGCAAGAGTACTGGAGTGGGTTGCCATTTCCTGCTCAGGGGATCTTCCCAACCCAGGGATGGAACCTGCCTCAGGGCAGCAAGAGAAAAGGAGTGAGAGAGGGGCTGGAGAAGCTTCCCTCGGCTCCGTGAGGTAGTTAAGAGGCCGCAACTGTAGTTTCAGTCGTTGAAAATTAAGTGTCCTAAAATGTCATTGCTTCTCCTTGGTAAAAACCGCAATTAAATTTAGCCCAGTACGGATCGGAAGTGCATATTATGGCCTCTGAATTGGTGAGATTGGTTTTCCTCCTGCAGACTCTGTATCAGCCGCAGAGTCAGAGGTGTTGTGTCCTTTCCCTTTTGTTTTACAGTTGAGGAAACGTATGCCCAATTAGTGGCCAGCTCAGGACTCAAGGCAGGACTTCTTTATTGCTAGTTGCTCCTTCTAGTTTGTCATGCTGACACACAAGCACAGAACTTTACAGTCGCAGGCACCGTAGGAGTCTTACGAGGATAAACTCTGGGGTTTATATCCACACTGAGGGCCCCCCTGGTGGCTCAGTGGTAAAGAATCTGCAATGCAGGAGACCCTGGTTCAGTCCCTGGGTCTGGAAGATCCCCTGGAGAAGGGAATGGCAGCCCACTCCAGTACTCTTGCCTGGAGAATCCCATGGACAGAGGAGCCTGGTGAGCTACAGTCCACGGCGTCTCAGAGAGTTGGATGCGACTGAGCGACTAACACTTTCATATCCACACTGGGGCTTCCCGAGCGGCTCAGTAGTAAAAAGTGTCTGCCTACCTGTGCAGAAGCCGCAGGAGCTGATGGTTCAGCGCCTGGGTCGGGAAGATCCCCTGGAGGAGGAAATGGCAACCCACTCCAGTACTCCTGACTGGGAAATCCCATGGATGGAGGAGGCTGGTGGGCTATGGTCCATGGGGTTGCAAAGAGTTAGACTCGACTGGACACAGGCAAAATTAGATGTTACCTGCCACGTATCCATGGTAGCTTCAAGAATGCAGATTAAGGTGACTTACCTGCAGTGGTCCTCATTTTTCGGGCTTGCTGATTCAGTTTAGGTTCAGGGAGGTCATGGGCGTCGTGAGCACAATGTACCAGGTGTGTTAAATGATCTCCAGCAGCCCCGACCAGTTCATTTGGAGCCGTATCTGCTCAAGCGGCTTCTTCAGGAAACCATGGAGCCCACCTCAGTCCCCTCACCCACCCAGAGTATCATTATTAGCTTGGTTTTGGGTCTTGCTCTCCTAAATGTTTAGTTTTAATTTTGGTCAGGCTAGTCCTGACCCAGTTTATATTTTAAGGTCATCAACTGTTAATCTATCTGTCTTCTTGAGTGATTGTCATCCGAGTAGATTATATAAGTTGACCACACTGCTCTCTGAAAATTGGCTCATTTCACTGTCAGCTCTTATTAGGCCTTTTTAATGCAGAATGATTTGAGGACAAAAGCACCCCCAGCAGCTAGCGTTGTGCACAGTGGCGTATGCCGTTGTTTCTACTGTGATGCTCCGTGCTTCTTCCATCTCAGTGGGGTCGGAAAGGAAATGCTTTGTCTGTTCTCCCATCGTGAGATCGGGTGAGAGGGAGAGCCGGAAAATAGACTGGTGTTACTTATTATCATTATTGTTTGGTAATATATTGTAGATGGAAGACTGCGAAACTGTTCTTAATGAGGCAGAAGCTGTGTGGTCAGCGTCTGGGCTGTTAAGGTGACACTGTTTTGACCTGGGTCTCACGCTGTCTCAAGGTTTTGGTTTCTTTGAAGTGGACGCATAAGTAGCTACTATGTTTACTCATGTTTCCTGAGCCTTCCTCATCTTCCCTGTGTACGTTTCCCAGGCTACCTTTTTCCCCCTAAAATATGAATCGAAACGCAGAGAATGATTTTCCTCAAATAGTTTTGCTGGCTTTGTGCTCAGTATACTTTTTACTCACAGATTTTACTTTAAATGTTTTTAATAATCTGCTCAAATAATTCCTCATGATGCAAAGAGGATGCCAAGCCCTAAGGCTGTCTGCATCCTCACCAGGGCCCCTGTGTGTCCCCCGCCCCCCCACCAGCCATTGATTTCTGTGCCAGGATTGGGCACAGAGGGTGCAGTGTGGGTAGTCGTCACATATGATTGCGATTACCTTTCAGCTTTTAATTTCCACTTTCTCCTGTTACCTGACTACTGAAAAGTAGCATTTCACTTTCTAAAGGTAGCAGTTCTCTGAGCAAACAAATCTGCCCCAGACTGAAAATTAGTCGCCTATTACCTGAGTATTGCAAATATTTTCCGTGTTTCAGATGACATCAGTAAAACTGTCAGAAGACGCCTGAAACTGTGTAAGTGCATTTTTTTAGCTGTTTTCTGTTCCAGAGGCCGACATTATCACATTAACCTGCTTTATCCCCTAGTAAGTGTTCTCAACTTGTACAGAAGAGTTTTGAGAGACGCTTTTGTTTTCTTTGGTTTAAAACAACAAAACAAGGACAGTCAGATTGTCAGAGACCACAAAGAGATCCTGGCCTGGCCCGATGCCCGTATGCATCGCCCAGTCCAGAGAGAGTGACATTGCCAAGAGTCTCCAGCAGCCCAGAGAAGCAAGTGGCGTTGGCTCCACTTCCTCTGCGCTGTGAGATCCAGCACCACCGTTTCAGGAGGCAGAGGGGACCTGTTATCTAAAACAAGGGCGGTGGATGAAACTGGAGGGAGGAGCTTCCCTGGCAACTCAGTGGGCAAGAATCCACCCGCCAGTGCAGGAGACGGGGGTTTGATGCCCGATCTGGGAGGTTCCCACCTGCCGTGGAGCAGCTGCGCCAGTGCGCTGCGTCAGTTGAGCCTGAGCTTGGAGCTCGGGAGCAGCAACAAGAGGGGCCACCGCAGGGAGATGCCCGCACCCTGCAGTGAGAGCAATGCCCACACAGCAAGCAGCAAAGACCCAGCATAGCCAAACCTAAATAAATAAATAAATTTTTTAAAAATCGGAGGGGAGCGGTTGGGCAGACGCTGTCATGTGAGTTGAAAACTGTGGCTCTCGCCCACGTGTCCAGGAGAGGCCTGCAGCCCAGACGGCTGGTTGGTTCTGCACACGGAGTGGGTGGAGTGGGAGCCGGTAAGCAGAGAAGTGTGGGAGTCCGCTCGGAGCGTGTGTGGCTGCGTGCACTCTCTGGACGAGGGCTCCTCGGCAGCTGGATTCCTCCACTGCGGTGATCGCAGAGTGGGGAAGCGTCGTGATGCAGGCGTGCGGTCCACCGCTCCCGGTCTCGCTTGTCTGCGTGGAGTTGGCGAGGAGCCTCAGTCAGTGGAAAGGGCCGAGGGCAGGTTCCTGTGGCTGATCAGTGGTTGGCAGGGGCAGAGACCACCGCCTGCTCTCGTGGAGCCCCCGGGGCCACAGTGCAGTGTGAAGGGAACACTTCCTCCCTCCCAGGGACCGACGTGTGAGACAGGTCGCTATCGAAATGTGCCTGTGTGGGTGACCTCGCCACTCTAAAACATTTTCCCTGGTCTCTGCAGTCAGAGATTTCTGTCATAAAGAGCACTTTAATTCGTAAAGCCTCTTGTTGAATAACGTTGATACTTATTTTAGTTCGCCTTACTAGTACAAAAGCCCTTTCATCCGCCAATGCGTCCATAACTAACACATTATGACGGCATACAGGCGTCTGATAGGGAAGCATGTTTAAGTAACTCGTTGTGAATTTCATGTGTACCATGAAGGGTATCTGGTGACATCTTGATGGGAGATACGTTAAAATTCGTTCGGCTTTAAGGGAACACAGCTCTGTCTCCTTTTTAGGTTTTCTCTTATTTTTGTTGCTGTCTTTCCCTACAATAAAACCGCGTCACCATGGATGGAAGACACGCCGTGGAGTGGGCTGGGGGTGTTGCCTGTAATCGTAACCACAGCTGTCCCCCTGCCCCGCTGTCAGCCTTGGAATGGGTCAGAGTGCGATTCAAATCCTGGTTCCTCCACCTGAGAGTTGTGGGCCCCTGGCAAGTTTCTTAACTCCGCCACACCTCCTTTCCTCACCTGTAAAGTGGAGATCGTGCCATAGACTTCATAGATTTTTATGAGAATCAAATGAGATGATGTATCTAAGTCCATCTGTCTAAAGGATCCAGTTCACCACTTGGCTCACGGTGGAATGGGCTCAATGCATAGGGCAAAAATAAAACACTTTGACTTGAGTGTAGAAAGCACTGGTTTTATTCCTAGTAAGTGCAAGACATTCTGAGATGCCTGTCAAAATGCAGACGTTACAGTTCACTGCCTGGGATGAATAACCGTGTGGTAAAGTGAACAGAATCCTTTAGTTCAAAGAAACAGTTGATTGCCTGTGATAAAGTAGAGGTCACCAGGATTTGATACTTAATGCATCTGTGGATTGGTTTTCATTGGCTGTGGCTTGTTTTAATCTTTGGAATATGTATTATTAGAAAAGGAATGCTATTTTAAAGTGAATGCTTAACCTCATCAAAGCTGCCTGTAATGTTCTTATTTTGTGACTGCAATAAACATTTTATGGGATCAAATTTGTACTTTAGTCCTTTCAGGAGAGAACCAAGAAAGAATTTTCAAGTGAGTTTCTGATTTTCCTTAGAAGCTGAAACCTTAATTTGCTTGATTCAGAAGCTAAAAGAATAAAAAGTCTGTTTTGAAAATGTCTTAATTCTGTTTTCAGTATAAGATTGGTTCACTTTTAACTGCAGTATATTTTGAGGCTTTTCTTTAACTGACTTTAATAAAAATTATACATTTTAGAAGATAGTAGATACTTGTTGCATGAATGTCCAAATAGTATGGAAACACCTTTTAACTTTGGAATGATGTCAAGTCCCCCATTTATATTTACTGTAAGTTTTTTTGTGTTTTAAAACTCTGCCATGTGTAGCGCTTACATCTAAAGGGATGAAAAACATGGGACGTGTTTCCGTTTTTCCGTGTTAGTTAATGGTGTAGAGGCCTTCCCAAAGAGGATTTCGGTCTCCGCTTTAGTTTATATGTGATTAGATTTTAAGCTCTGGAAGTTTCGATTTAATATCTGAATTTATGTATCCGAATGTAATTTGTTGGTTTTAATCGTAAATCGTATAATGGCCAGTTCGTCCATTTAAAGACCAGATCATGTGCAAAAAAGAACCAATTGCTGTGGCCATTCTTTTGTATTCCTGTATTTGACATCTCAAATACTGACAACTGAAGTGGCCAAAAAAGAAAACTGAGTTAGCCACCAATTAGTTTTTATTATTTTGAAGAAAGTCACTGAGTTCTGGGAACTCTGACTACTGTCAAGGTAGATGTCCGTAGACTTGTACTTTAATTACTCATTAGATTTGCTAACTTACTTTATGAGTGCCTCTTCTACGCACTAAAAAAAAAAAAAAGGGTAAAAGTAACAAAATTGGAACTCTACCGGAAGCTAACCTTCTCTTTACATCACACTTTGGGGATGAGCCTGACTTTATGAACATACTGTTTGTGTTTTGCGGGGTCAGGTATTTTATCTTGACCTTTTAAGTTTTTTAAGTTTGCCTTTTCTTTGGGCTTATAAGTAATTATTGCGGTGTTTGCGATGACTGATGTATACTGACTTTGAGGTCTAACCAAGCTTCTCTGCGTGTTAGAAAGTGCTTCGCAGGACCAATCGTGTCTCCCCCTCTGGTTTGTTTAGAAGACTTGCACTGTCTGCCAGATGCTGCTCCCCAACCAGTGCAGTTACGCCTCCCACCAGCGGATCCATCAGCACAAATCTCCCTACACCTGCCCCGAGTGCGGCGCCATCTGCCGGTCCGTGCACTTCCAGACCCACGTCACCAAGAACTGCCTGCACTACACGCGGAGAGTGGGTTTCCGGTCAGTACGGCCTTCATTTCCGGGCGTGTGGAGCTAGTGCAGGGTTCTGAGGGGTCCGTGCTCAGCATTTTCATTTTCTTACAAGTGAAACCTTGATCGACAGATCCTCTGGGAACCTCGCTCATTCGTAGGGGGGTGTCTGGGGTTGACGCTGGTCCACGCCAAGCCCAGGGTAAGAGGGGCCCCTCCTGCCAGGCAGAAGCGGGCATGTGGCAAAGCTTGGCTTTGATCGAGTGTTAGGAGCCTTTGTACTTTCTGACTGTCCTTGTCATGCTGCCTACATTTTAACCCCTGTAAGAATACAGTGCATTTCTGCTCCTCTGAGTACTTCTCTCACCAAAACAAAAGGGTGAGAAGGTCCCTCACTTTTCTCTTGTGTTGAAGGCTGGGTCGTATCAACACGTCCTTTCCCGCCGTCGCTCAGTGTGGAGGAGCCCTCCACCCAGATCACCGTCCTTTCTTCCTCCTCCTCTGTTCCTGGGGCCCGGGCTTCTCCCGCGTCTCTGCTCGTCGTCACTGTGGTCCTGCCACTGCCCCCTAAAATTTTCAGATGTCTTTTACAACATCCGACACGTCCAGACATCAGCCTAGTAATGTGTGATGATGCGTTTGAGCTTGACCCTCCGCTTTGTGACCTTCTAAAACATATTCCTGCACCTTCTATTTTTTGATTAAATGGAGGCCCACCAAGAAAACATGCCATTGCCCCACAGGGTCTTTGTTAATAGAGGTGTTACTGTGTTGTGGGCTTATTTTGAGACGGTGGTTACCGGGTATCGTTAATGTTAGACTGTCAATGCAGTTCTGATGTTTCATCAAAACGAAGGCCCGTTGGTATTGACTTAGCAGTTTTATTTCAGTTTAGCTTATGGTGTCGCTAGTTTCTTGGTGGTTCTGTCCATTTCTCTAATAACGAGACTGATTCCGCATTTTTATCTCATGCCTCCAAACCTGTGATGCGCAGGTGTTCCGTGCACTGAGAACCACCTGGTAGATCGCCTTTGGTTTGGAGAGTTAAAGACCAGAGCTTTTTTGTGCCGGTTCTGCTGCTCATCGTGTGGAAATGCGCGTGTTCTCTGCGCCTCGGTGCCCTGTCTAAATTGACGGGATGTTTACTCACCTCCGTCCCCAGGGGTGTGTTCCAGAGTAAGAGCAGGGGATCCAGAAGCATGCTCAGTGCTTAAGAGGGACGTTCCACGTTGATACCACAGAATTCACACACAGTGACGCTTGGGTTCTCATCCCGTATTTGGAAACTCTGATTACTGGAGTCTTTGTTTGATATAGAAGGCAGCTCCGCACTCTGTACGAGTACAGTTCCTTCGGTGGATGCCAATTTCCTCAGATGTTTAGGGTTGATTTTTCCAATATAATGAAAGTAAACTTAAATTGGAATGAATAAAAGAAGTTAGACGCCTATAATTCTAGCTATTCCTGGTGTCTTTCCTAAATTAAAACAACGCTCTGCTGGCAGGCTCACGGTAATTAACACAGTTGGAAAAGCCCAGCCCTTTTCTTTTCTTCCTGCCTCGTTCACGGCGTTGCCTAAATTTGGCACTTTGAATTTTTACTACAATTTCTGTTTAGTATGGGTTTTTTTTTTCCTTGCACGTGAGGGTTACGGAGCTATAAAAACCCTATGTGTGCGTGCTCTGAAATTTCGTTCCTGTTTACACCTCTTTAGGTAAAAGAACACAATCTGACCTTAGTTGTTTTCCTGTTGTTTCAAGTAACAGCTCCATCTGCTATTTGGCCGGGATTTAGCAGCCCCTTGACCTTGTATGGTTTCTTCTTCTTTTTGGCTTTTTAGTTTCCCCATTTTTTTTTTTTAAATTATTTTTAGCCAGAGGAAAGTCTCCAGCGCAGCTCCCAGCCTGAGTCTGTGTCTTCCGAGTGCTCTCCTCCTGATCGTACTGCCATCTCCCAGATGTTACAGGGGTCACCTCTAGCTTCTGGTCGATTTGGTAAAAGTCAAGTGTAGTATTTCTCTGAATTTTCCCTCTTCTCGATCCACTGAACCTGCATCTGGAAGAGGGGATTACAGGATTGTATCCTGAAAGCAGTTTATCATGTTTTTAATTTTAAAAATGAAGAGAAACGTGATTGGTATCCAGAAGACAAAGGGCTTCAGCTATGTTAAATATTTATTAGTAGGCTAGATTTTTAATAGCATTAGAATGCTGTAGGAACCCTTCCAATTCTCCTTCTATTTTTTAACCTTATTTACATTCCTCATTGGTCCCTGTTGCCTATGAATCTTTTTTTCCACTTGCAGGCAGATATTTCACAACTGTCTCCTAAGTTCTTTTAAGTTTTTTTACTTTCTCCTCATATTAAGGCAGGCTTTCCCTTGCTCCCATGAAGCTGTTTGGACCAAGCCTCAGCCACTTCCTTAGTCAGCTGTCGATTCTCTAACCTCTTGTTGATTTTCTTGGGGGTTAAATCTTCCTCTCGCTCCGGGAGACTTCAGAGAATTATCCCTTCCTGGGTGTTTTCCCCTTCACCTATCACCTTTGTACTCTTGCCGGGAAAAATATTTTGTTTATGATTCATGATGTACCGTGTGCTTCTCTTTAATAGCAACTATTTTTGTTTCAGATGATCTTTGATAGGAGTTACCAGCTTCTAGGGTCAGGAAGGACTAACTTTAGTCCAGCTCTTCTCATTTAACAAGTGAGAGACTGACCCAGAGGGGATCGAAACCTGTTCCAGGCGACCCAAGTTCATGTTAACGCAAGATCGTGTCAGGGTGGTTGGGGGGCTTTTTGCCTGGAATAGTAGTTCAGGTGGATCAGACAGAGGAGGTTTCTTTATTGTCCTATAGTTATTTACTGCATTATATATATGTATAATATATATTATGTACATATTTATTTATTATATATATTGCTGAACAGGATGCCTTCAGTCACTTGAAATGCTAAGGCATTAATTACCATTTTTATAAAATGCTCACAAAGCTTACTTAACATGGCCCACTTGATAGAACACGCGTAATTCAGAGTGTGCCGCTCGGTGTGACTTTGGCAGCCGCTCCCTGAATTGGGAGGGAGCTTCTAAGACAGAAGCACCTTAGGTTCAGCCCCGTCTGCAGCCCCGCTCCAGGTCAGCCTCTCACGTTCACGCCCAGGACACGGCTGCCAGATGTTGAAAGGTCTGTCCTTGTGGGTCAACAGAGAGACCATCTCTAATAATCTTCAGGGGTGAGCCGACAAGGACGCCTAAGCGATAAATGGGTGAACTCTCAGTGGTGCTGGGAGTCCCTCCACGAGAAAGATGAGGCTGGGGGAAGTGTCTCCGTACTTCTTGTGAAGTTTGTTTCTGTAGGACTAGATTTGAGTGAGGAGTGGGCTAACCATCAAATTATTATTAATTCAAGAAGAGGTGAGCTAGAGAGGCCATTTATCGGGGGAGGCTTGTCCTTTAGCAGTTTATCATTCATGTCATTTCTTAAACAGATGTCTTGTGCTTAAGTGGAATTTCCAGGAGACCGAAGCACTAGCTGCTTGGCCTTCTCTGCAGTAGCCCCGGGTACGTTCGCCACCTTGGGCTGGACAGGACGCTGCCGGTGGCTGTGAGCTGGCACTCATCTGTCCCTCTGGGTCCCTCTGTCGCTGGCATGTAGTATCAGGTAGCAAAGAATTCTTCCAGCGGGTCTTGCCATGCTCCTGGCCTTGACATGGCCTCACGCTCCATCGGTCCCACCGCAGTCTGGAGTCTGGATGTTCGTGCCTAGACACTTTATAAAAGATGCTCAAAAAAATAGTCCCTTGGAATTTCATTTTTCTTTTTCCTAATCTTCCTTCTCAACTATCTGAAGATAAATTGATCTGTTCTAAATGGAAGAAACCCCACATGTTTAAAAAAAAGAACCTAGAAGGGCTGTTTTCAAGATGTTCACGTGAGCCAGTTTTGCACAGTTAAGTGACACAGGTCTGGCGGCCTCGTGCTAACGCCCGTGTGTTTGTTTTCTAACAGATGTGTGCATTGCAATGTTGTGTACTCGGATGTGGCCGCGCTGAAGTCTCACATCCAAGGTTCTCACTGTGAAGTCTTCTACAAGTGTCCTATCTGTCCAATGGCGTTTAAGTCTGCCCCAAGTACACACTCTCACGCCTACACGCAGCATCCTGGCATCAAGATAGGAGAGCCGAAGTAAGTCACGCTGCCTTTCAGCTTTTATCCACTCCTTCAGCAGGAGTTTAGAGGAGGTGGTAGTTCGGTGGGGTAAAATTTCAAGACGAGAAGGATTTCACCGCTGTAAAACTGTGACACGCGTGAAGGACAGCTTATAATGTCCTAAAGCTTTCAGTACTGTCCAGGGTGAGGTCTTTGTCCAGAAATGTCACTGACTGTTTATGCTCTTGCCATCAGTTTTTGCTAAACGTGTGAACATTGACTGATTTTGTTCTTTTAAGATGGTTTTTCCTAGGTTCTCAGAAGACTGAAAAAAGAACTGTCACCTTTTCAATTTGCATAGTTTCTTTTTTTATCTGATACACTTTTCACAGTACCATTTACAAGATGAAGTCAACTGAAGACCCTGGTTCCTGAACTTAACTTCATAGCCAGTATAAGTCTTGGATTAGTAAAAGTAAATTTCATTTTTTGCCTTAATTTCCATCTTACTTCTGTCAGGGTTTTCCTCGTGGAGTCTTAAATCCCGTAGTGGATTAGTTATAGCTGGTGGCCTGCCATGGCGGCAGCCTGGCAGAGAGGAGAGAGCGGGGCCCCTGGGGTCAGAATCCTGCCGCCACCCACCAGCGGCCTGGGCCCCACCCCGACCCTGGCAAAGTGAGGGTCACACGCCCGTCCCAGGTTTTGCTGGACGTGAAGCAGAGTGACGCGTTTAGAATGCCCGCACGGGGCCCCTCTGCTTGGCGCGTGGGGGGCCCACAGCCTCTGCTCCTCCGCTTCCTTGCTCACCCTGCCCCGGGTCTGATGGCCAGGATGACGGCTGTGCCTCCCTGTGTGGCTTGTGGCCGTGCATAATTCAGTAATTGTGTGTGGCAAGAGCTGCTGCCTCAGACCTATTGCTGTGTTTTTTTCTGAACCTGTAGTCAGGAAGTATCGGGGGAGATATGCGTACGTGCCATACTGTATATGGTTGGTTTTTCACGTAGCGTTTAGTTTGGAGGGAGTGTGATGGAAATAACACTGTTAGCTAAAAAGCTGTGAGAAATGGAGTTTTATTCTAGTGGGACCTTCAGCTGTGACCTTTGTAGGGCTTCACAGTGAAGCACATTAGAAATTAGGGGATCCACATACAACTTGAGGCCTTGGCTAAGACAGACATTAGTGATTTTTGGTTAAACAGCCTTCCTTGGGTCATGAGGCCGCGGTCGTGGCTTTTGGTCACTAGCATATTCTCCCTCCACCCCTACTCCATAAATTCAGTCTTTGACAGGGAAAAAGTTATTCCAATATTTTCTTAGAAAAAAGGCTTTTTCCCACTACTATAGCCTTTAACAAGTACATGCCCAAATATAGGCACTAACAACTGAGTTTTAAACTATAGAACAAATTTACAAGTGAAAAACGGCCAACTCGCAGACCAGTGGGCTCAGTTCCCAGCAGTGACTCGGGCGGCGAGTCAGGCCCGCACCCCGGCGGCCCTGCGGCTCCTGGGGCCTGTGGTCCGTCGCCCGCCCTCCGGGGCCGAGGGCACCCCTTTCCCTACGCAGACTCCCGTCAAACCTGCCTCCCTGTGCCGTGCCGGAAGCTGGTTCGCCCACGTTTGACCAGGAAGCTTTCTTTCAACATTAGATCCCTATTCTGTTCAATTTGTCGTTGTTTAGTCATGAAGTCGTGTCCACCTCTGTGTGACCCCATGGACTGTAGCCCGCCAGGCTCCTCTGTCCATGGGATTCCCCAGGCAAGAATCCTGGAGCGGGTTGCCATTTCCTCCTCAAGAGGTTCTTCCCGACCCAGGGATTGAACCTGGGTCTCCTGCCTTAGCAGGTGGGTCCTTTACCACTGAGCCACTGTGAAGTTAGCCCCATGTTAAGCGAGTAGAACCTCACGTGTGAGACCTCACAGTGGTATTTGGTTAACAGGTGGTTTTATGCGGATGATCCAACATTATGCAAATAGCTTATGTTAATTTTTAAAGATCAATATAAAAATCCCCACCCCTTGTTTTCTTTAGAGAATATATGCAAGTCTGAGAAGGAACCCGTGAAGACCTGCACCTCAGCTTGAAAGGCGTGACATAGGATTTTTATTGCAAACATTTATGCAGTGCCCATTATGTGCAGGAACCATCCCAGGGCTTCGTTTCCTGTTTTCCTGTGTGTGGTCAGGCACTTTTCTCTGCCTTGTCAAAGGGTACTTTGAACACCCTTTCATCTTTCCTGGGTAATCTTGAGATCATTGTGAATCTGCTGCTAAAATTTTACGGTGATACGTTCAGTGACTTTTTTTAAATATCTTCCTTGACGGCTGAATAACCAGCAGTTTTTTGGGCCTCACTGTCCTTCTCTTTGCTGCTTCTAACTGCATGCAAGTCGAGAAACGAGGACTTCAGAATGAAGAACTGGGCAAGAGACAGAGCTTGGAAACAGGTTGCCAGGACCTAAAGCCATGCACACTGTCATCACGGCATGGTGGAGGGCTTTGATTCAGATGAAGACAAATTTGAAGAGCCGACCTGGGATTTCCAAGGCAGCACGCAGACCCTCCGGTCTCTGAGCCATCTGTGAGGAGGCCGTGGTGCAGACCTCCCAGGACAGGCGTGGGCACGTGTCGTGCTTTGAGCCCTAGTGGCCATGGAGGCAGTGGGCCGCAGTTGTGAGCTGAGAATACTTTATCATTCAGGCGCTTTTTTACATTCAGGTGTTGCGCTCTGTCCTGACCTGAGGGTGGGTGTTTAGACTTACTCTTTCTTTCCCGCCTGCTACTTTCCTCTCCGCTCCCCTGCAATTCCTTTTCAGCCCCTTGGCCCCCTGCGCTGTTTAGCCCAGTTCTCCCGCTGTCCACTCAGGCTCACGTTTGGGGTCACGTCACACTTGCTGGTTCAGCTTTCAGAGCCCCTCCCCTGCCAGTTGCGCGCCCCGGGGCCATGCCCGTGGAGACACTGCCTCTGTGCGGACTGGTCACCCATCTTGAGTGCCCTTGCTGCTCCCCACCTGCAGGTCTCCCCGGGGCACCTGCCTGCGTTGTCCTTGGCCGGTCCTCTGTGTCCACGGTCCAGCTCTGTGTCTGTGGGGGTCGTGGCACCCTTATTTGGGCTTTTCTGATATTAGCACCTGTTTTTTTAATTTTGTGATCATCTCCAACAGAAAAGTTGGAAGAGCACTGTGGAGAACTTGTGTGTCCCTTTCACCCACGTCCCCCAGCTGTTAGCATTCCCAACACCGGGTTCATCCTTTCATCTTTTCTCTCTGTATCTCTCTCTCTCTCTTCCTCCCACTTAGGAATAATGGGGCCTCAGGGCGGAAATGTTTGGGTGTGTTCTGCCTCTCCTCGAAGAAGGACACTCATGTGCATTATTACCACCATCTAATCTCCCAGCATGGAGGCAGTGGCACCCCACTCCAGTGATCTTGCCTGGAAACTCCCAGGGACAGAGGAGCCTGGTGGGCTGCAGTCCATGGGGTCGCTAGGAGTCAGACACAGCTGAGCGACTTCACTTTCACTTTTCACTTTCATGCATTGGAGAAGGAAATGGCAACCCACTCCAGTGTTCTTGCCTGGAGAGTCCCAGGGATGGGGGAGCCTGGTGGGCTGCCATCTATGGGGTCGCACAGAGTCGGACACGACTGAAGCGACTTAGCAGCAGCAGCAGTCTCCCAGCATCGGTTTACATTTTGCCATCTAGTTGATAGATCCCTTGAAAACTTCTCCAGCTGTGAGGTGTTACCTTTCGTTCCCCTTCCTCTCTTCCTGGTGCCGAGTCCCGTCTGGGAGCGCTCTGTGCGTCCAGTTGTCCTGTGCGCTTCCGTCTGGAGCAGTGCTCAGTCTTCCTGCTCACATCCTGCAGGGGATTTAAGCCTCGTGTTCTTTTTTTTCCTACTTTTTGGCCACGCAGTGTGGCTTGTGGGGTCTTAGTTTCCCTACCAGGGATTGAACCCGAGCCCCCTGCATTGGAAGCATGGAGTCTGAATCCCTGGACAGCCAGGGAAGGCCCCGGCCTGTGTCCTGAAGATGGCCCTCCTTCCCGCTCCGTCCCGAGCGCTCACAGCTGGATTCAGGGTGTGTCCTCTGGCAGGAATCTTCTCACTCCTTCTGGTTTGCTCCCTACACGCCTGTCCCTCTGGGGATGCTCGCCTCTATCCTCTGGTCCGCTTGGCGGCACCCAGATGCCTGCACTGTGAGGCCACTGTTTCCCCTGGATATTTGTTGGTTTGTGAGGCACATTCCAGCAACCTGTTCCCCAGAAGAATAGATTATGTCCGAGTGAATAGGTTATGTCCTGTTTTCTACTTTCTTTGCAGTTCAGTAGAAGGCAACGCAAAACAAAACTGGGAAGGGCTGTAGCTCAGATAGAAGCAAGCATACTGTTGCTCATGAAGCAGTTATTTCTGAACCTGTAGGAAGAGTCCTGAGAAAGTTTTCTAACCTAGCTAGTCAATCTTAGTTCTTTTCTAAGAATGCAATCCTAGTTCTTTTCTTGAGACTATTTTTTTTTTTAATTCTTATTGCTAGGTGCTAATTTAAGAAAGCTCAGGAAGTGTAAGCAGGCAAAACAAGTTACAGGAATAGGTTAAGTAAGTAAGTAAATAGGGGTTTTGGTGACAGTTACATGCTGTTTCTTTTCTGCGCTTCTTTTTCAAAATGTGAGCTTGTCCTCCATCCTGTCTTCTTCCCTGTTTCCTTTAAAATTTGCATGAAGGTCATTCCATGTCGTTGGTATTACGTCTGCATCACAGTTTTTGAAAATTCATACCTTATTGCTTGTTTATCTACTTACACTGGATGTTCGGGTTCTTTCCAGCTGTCAGCTATTTCAGACAGTGGGGAAGTGTGCGTCTCCGGTAGACGTTAATGTACCACCTTTGAGCCGAACAATAAAGTCCTGTAAACCACGTCTGATATTAAAAAAAAATACCCCCTTCTCCCAGGCAAGGGTGCTTGTGTTCTATGCCAGGGTAGCTGACATGTCAGGATCTTCTAGAATCATATGCCGTTCACACCTGTTACATTTATAAAACTCATATGGAAAAAGGGGAAACGTCTGTAGTTTTGGGCAGAGAGATACAAAGTGTGGTCCGAAGGTCCGTGAGAAGCGCTCTCTCTTAAAAGGCCCTGTGAGGACAGACAGGTGGTTCCCAGGGAGGGCTCCCCTCCTTTCCGCTTTCCTGCAGAAATGGTGAGGAGGCCTCAGATGTTCTTTCTCGTCTCACTCCCGACTCGGGCCAGGCTCTCTCTGCCGTTCCCCTTGCTGCTCTTTGGAGTTCTCTGTGCAGGTGCTCCTGGCTCTTCAGAGGAGACACGGGCGTCCCCAGGCCCTCCTCTCAGGGCCAGGACGGCTGTGTTGGCAAATGGGGACCCCCTGAGTGTCCCAGTGAACCCCGGAGGTGAAGGCTGGGAGTGAGGAGTCTGGGTCCTTGCATTCTCCCAGACAACCCCACGCCCCACCCCGCGCCCCGCTCAGGAGCCAACGGAAAGTGTCAGTGGGTGAAGGGACTGTCCAGAAGGTTCAGAGCCGCCGAATTCACATAAGGAGGCTGCTTAGCAGTCACATACTAGGTAGGGAAATGGTTTGTAGCGGACAGTGATGATTTTAAACCATGTAGAGACAGTAGGTATTCAAGTATTGAAGCAACGTGTGATTTGTGGATTTTCTTTTATGGGTCTGTATTTTCATGTATGATTGTTTCCTGGTGCAGGGCTTTCAGTGTTAAGGAAAGGCAAAGAAGTAGTGGGATTCAAATGTAAAATTGCTACTAACTGTGAAGAAAACCCACAACGGGTAACAGCGTGTTCGGGCATCCCGAGACGCTGGGCCTGCTCAGTTCATCAGCCAGTTCCCCTTTCAGGGTAGGGCACCACCATCTCCTCGTCTGATCTTCAAAACTGTTTCAAAAAAAAGCAAAAGGACGCTCTTGCTCTTGTTAAAGTAGCTCACAGGTGAAGACGTGCCGGAGTGTCTCTGTACCTGAGATGTTAAGGTGGAGCTGCTCTGGGCGATGCCAGTTGCTCTGGAAGATTTGTCTCAAAGCTAAACTGCTCTGTTCTCTTCACCGTGTTGGTGTGCATTCGCCTCCTGAATTCTTGGATGTGAAGTGGCGGTGCCTTTGGCCTGAGAGATGAGGGCTGACTGACATCTCCCTGCACCTCTTTCTTCTGTTTCAGAATAATATATAAGTGCTCCATGTGTGACACCGTATTCACCCTGCAGACCCTGCTGTATCGCCACTTTGACCAGCACATCGAAAACCAGAAGGTGTCTGTCTTCAAGTGTCCAGACTGTTCCCTTTTATATGCACAGAAGCAGCTCATGATGGACCACATCAAGGTGCGGGCCTCTCCTCTGTCCTTTGAGGGAGCTGTAGATGCAGACGTCAGCCGTTAGTCAGGGCTGAGCCGTAGGCTACGGGGAAGCGCGAGCGGTGCTGTTGAGGGAAGGGATGGACGCTGCTCGTTGCTAGGGAGCAGTTCACAGTGGGATGGACACTGCTCGTTGCTAGAGAGCAGTCTACAGCGTGCTGCCATCGAGGGCTCTTGACTGAGAGATGCTTTTTATTCCCGAGTCCTGGCCTGCACATCACAAAAAATCAAAGCCAAGTAACAAATGCATGCCCTGACCGTACAAGAATAATACAGTTTTAGGCTTTTTTGTTTTCCCTCTTCTATGAAGATGATGGCTGTGAAGTTTACTTTTTTGAGAACTTGGTGTTAGGTAGGATTTAGAAATAGACAGGGACTCTGATGAGCTATGTTAATTCATATAAATATCGATGTGTTAAGCAGTTCTGTTCGCATTATAGTTAACGCCCCTGAATCTCATGGTCTTTTTTTTTTTTAATCAAGTTTCCATGTGAACTGACACTGTCCAGGATACGGTGCAGTATTTGGCGCCTGATGGGTGCTCAGTGGGTGAAGTGAATAAGTGTCCAGTTTGGATGACCCACTCTCTCCCCAAAGGGGCACCTGAATCTCTCTATAGGCTTTTAAGCTCACTAAGGACAGAGCTTAGTCCAGCCTCTTAGCTGTCCACTGGGAGAAGGTTAAGCAATTTTATTCCTGTGTCATTAGGAGATAATATCCATCAGCTCTCAGAGATTAAAGTGACGTCCTTTTTAAAAAGAGAAACAACAGACGCAGTATTACCATGAACCCAGCCTCTTAGTTTTTCTCTTAAATGTATTACACAGAAAAGGTCAGTTGAAAGAGCAAATCAGATCTCTAAATTATTCTGACCTCCGGTTAGTTAAATGAAGGTACTGTTAATCCTTGAAAGTTCCTGTGTTGAATGTATATGAGCTCGTGGAGCGTAACTGCCTATTAAAATGGACTCAAAGCCTCCGAGAGGCCACTCGCCAGAAGCCAGGCCCAGGCAGTGATGGCGTGGTGTTACTAGGGAGGATAAAAATGCGTGGGAGAAGGGTTTCGTCATTGTCACTTTAAGTACAGTAAAATCCTCTTAAGAGGTTTTAAAGGTTTTTCCTAAAATTACGAAATCACCTTGGCAATAAATATTTAACGGATGATCAGAAGAAACTACAGGCTGCTTAAATAAAAATATAGGGACTTGGGAATTAGACTCAAATATTTTAAATGTTCGATAGGAGGGGTGGGTGGGGTGCAAAGAAGAGAAAGAAAAGGTGCTTCTTAAGAGGCTTTTATCTGCCTTCTGGAACTCATCGCTCCGTCTGCAAGTGGCATGGTTAGGGTCTTCCTGTGTTAATAGAGAACCTGGAGGAATACAGGGCTCCGTAAAATAAAGACTGAAGAAGCGGGATTAAACCTGTGCCCACCAGGAGCAAAGAATGGTTTTCAGTCGTTTCAACCTTTACGAGACTCCATGGCACAGAAGCAGTGGGACGCTCACTCACGTTCTTTTCAAGTGTGTTCTGTGCATTCTAAAGCACTGTCCTGCCTCTGTGTGTTCAGGGATGGGTCAGAACAAAGTTTTAGGGGCGCCCTGTTTTTACATTTGTGTATCTAAGCTTGTGAATTTATTTACATTGTCTGATGTCTGTGCTGGTCAGGTTTTCATGTGGAAGGAATTAAGAGAAAGGAGACCAGCAACAGTGTTTTTCTACAGACATAGTTATTTAGAGGTAGATTTCCATTGGCCCCGTTTAATCCAATTTGTATCATTTCTTTGTTCTGCCACAATGGATTTATTCACTCTGTGGGACCCCTGTGCTCCATGCCAGCGCCTGCCTTTAAAGTTACAGGCATTCAGGTTGTTTATTGGTACAGGAGCTAAGGAATCATCATTTCCAGGAGAATTAAGTTGTATTTCCTTTATTTAAAAAAGGACATTCGTCTTTAATAAATAATCTTATTTTTTACTTAAAACGTGAAAGCGAGCAAGTCAGAAATTCTCATTGTTGCACACGTTCCACGGCTGTGTGGTCACAGCAGAACTCTCTGCCACGTTTTTGGTGTTTCTGTGAGCGAAATAAAGCTCCTTTAGAATACTGTGTCACTTTAGTCTCACTTCAGCTTTTTAGTTAGTGGAAATGTATTTGCCTAGAAAGTTATTTCAAAAGTTTTATCAGAAGATTCGGGGGTGGTTTTCTTTGGGTTTTAAATGGTTAAAAATATGAAAACTTGGCTTCTGTTTTGCAAAGGGCCATTTAAACACAGGGGCCTCTGCTGACGCCAAGGACTGGGGCGCTGAGGTCTGTGGGGTGCGAGTCTCTGGGACCCAGGGCACTAGGCGGGCTTGTCCTCCTGAAGATGCGAGAGCTCAGGGGCCACTGATGAGAAGAGAAGCCCCATCCAAAGATAAACTGTGCACTGAGGCACAGACTTGTTTGCTGCCTGTATTTCTGTGGACTCTGGGCTTCTAGAACTCAAAAGCCTAAGTGAGCTGCTCTCTAGGATCACATCGCGCTAGTCTTACCTCAGAGGAATCTGAAATCCTGGGAGTTTAGGTTGAGGCTGTCGAGGCCCCTGTGTTAATAATCTTAAATGGGCAGTGTGGACAGGCTTTTTGAGCAGCTGCTGTGGATCGGTCACAAGTCTGGGTGCTGCATACTGTCGGTAAAAAGGGATGGATTGGGATGGGAGCGAGATTAGAACTACCAAAACTCTCCCCAGCAGAAACCCACACTGTTGAGAAGTGTTTCTTGAATGTGAAAGGCGTTCGGGGTGGGGAAGCTTTGCTGTTAACACACCGGCCTCAGGTGTTTGTTCTGGTTGGCCAGCGAAGGGGCTTGAGCTCCTGCCAGTATAGCCGCCTGCTTGAACGTTTCCGGGTAGGCGTGGAAGGAAAATGCTCTGCCTCAGAAGTGGCCTCAGGTAGAGAGGACTCACTCTGGCACGCTGGGGGACGACGCTGCGCTAGGAACGATTCGGCCTTAGTACCAAAGTCTTTCTTTTCGAATTTTAAATGGCACAAGGAAACGAGCCTTTAATAATTGTTTGAAACTAGAAACACATTAATTAGTTAACAGCAGCTGTAAAAGGTAAGTACTCCTTCATTTTTCACCAAGTGTGTATTTTGCTTTGGTTTTCTTCTTGCTGTATTAAGAACTATCTCTGAGTGAATATGAAATCGTATTGAAATGTCTGTAATGTAGTGAGATGGTCTGTGTGTGCTCTCTTTTAGTGGTGTGGCTTGTGAAAGATCTTTCTTCTCTTTTTATAACCTAGTCTATGCATGGAACGTTGAAAAGTATCGAAGGGCCTCCCAACTTGGGTATAAACTTGCCTTTGAGCATTAAGCCTACAACCCAAAATTCCGCAAACCAAAACAAAGAGGACACCCGATCCCTGAACGGGAAAGAGAAGTTGGAAAAGAAATCCCCATCACCCGTGAAAAAGTCACTGGAACCCAAGAAAGTGGCTAGTCCCGGGTGGACGTGTTGGGAGTGTGGCCGGTTGTTCACGCAGAGAGACGTTTACATTTCCCACGTGAGGAAGGAGCACGGGAAGGTAAGTGGTCCCTGAAAGCCTCCCTGTTGGTGGAAGGAAGATGTTCCAAGCCGCGGGTGCTTGCTTGGTTCTGCTGGGAATTAGGGGAGTAACCTCGAAAATCACTCAATGGTCTCTGAGCCTCAGTTTCTTAGTCTATAAAATGGGCTTTCCAAGTCCTTCCAATCTCCTTCTGTGATTTTTGCTGATGGGCCCAAGGCCAGCGGGGAGTTATCTGCCACTCTTGTGTTTGCAGCCGTGGAAACTGAGAACCATGATGAACCAAACTGACAGACGCGTTTGAATTTCCTGGTGAGCTCTGCAGCAGATAAAGGAAAAAGGAGGAGAGAAAGAACAGGGGTGTTTTGAAAATGATCAGTAACATTTGTATGACTTTTGTGATTCTCTCCTGAATATGGTGGTAGAAGAAAGACCTCATCTTTAAACCGTCTAGGAGAAGCTCCTGTAACTCAGAATCTCCAAACAATCTCAGTGTCTGTATTTTTTTCTTTTTAAAATAGTGAAGTTCGCATCTCTACACTGATAAGGATTTTTTTTAATGCCCATTACTAGACTTCATAAAAGCAACCAAGGTTATTCTTGTCTGGTTGTCTCAAAGTTGGTTTGTTCCAGTTCACATCTAGAGCGTGTGCTTGTCATTTGGTTGCTGTGTTACTTAAATCTCTGTTAATCTCTATCAGTCTTTCTTCTGTTGGATTTTAGTGTTTAGTGTTGACTTGTTGGAAAAATTGGGTTATGCGTCTTGTAAATTATACCCCCGCATTTCTGGGTTCAGGTAGTTGCTCCCTTTTGACATTGTTAAATTTCTTTCTTTTTATCCTGTAGTTCCTAGGAGTTGGATTAGATTCAGGGTGAATTTTTTAGATGGGAATACATCATAGGTGCTGTATTTTTGTTTAACATCCTGAGGCACCTAATGCCGGCTCGTCCCACTTTGAGTTCAGATACGCTGTACTTTTCAAGCAGCCATCTTTTGCTTTAATTTAAGCCAAATAAAGCCATGGTTATATTAAAAAGAAACACATAGTTATTGTTGGGGAACCTGTGTAAAAAGTGCATAAGGATTGTAATTAGTATATACCAGATCCTTGAAAAGTTCGTTTGTATAGCATTTACAAGTTAGTTAAAAGCATTACCTTGTAATCTCATTTATGCTGTTTGAGGTGCTCATGAAGCTGTCGCGTTTGACCTTCTTGCCATTCACGTGTGAGCCCGAATTCACGTTCACATAAACGTGCCCTTGAGCATTGATCACAGCGATCACAAATGGCAGAAGGATGGGTGCGGTTTTATGTGGTTTGACTACACTTGATTCAGTATCTCCTCATATAAAAACTGGTTACTTACAAAAGATGAATGGCTTTCGTATCACATGGCTTATTTGTCTCAACCTTAGACGCCCCTAATGGGCCATAGCATCTTAGAATATTCCTGGTAAATACTGGGTAGTTCTTATGGAGCAGTACTTGATAAAGCAATTATATAAATGCATGAACGGTAGCTCTTTCAGAGCCCGATGTGGTGATTCTACGAAAAGTCTTCTTGGCACCCAAGCTGGGTTTAATGAGCGTTAAGAGAAGAGCAGACTGTAACCGTTATCTGGTGGTCCAAAGCCTTCATTGCTTACACGTTGGAGATTCCGGTAAACAATGTGGTACATTGCAGAACTTTTTTTTCTAAACTATCCTGCACATGTGATGGTTACTGTGTCTAGAATGTAAGATGAAGAGAAGGCTCGGAGGAAGCTGATGGGATGAGAAGGTAACCTGGGAACCTTTGCTGCGGGACCACCGCCCCTCGCAGAGGGGATGTTCGGCTTCACAGGGTTTCAGGGTTCGCTTTGAAGATGCGGGGACTCCACCTTTTGTCCACACTCCACCTGCAGGTGTCCTTGCGAATGTTCCCAGTCTTTCCTCCCCCCACCCCCCACCCCCCAGCTTCAAGTCTCCCGCAACCCCCGTCTCCCTCCTGCCTTCAGAGAGCCCTGCACGTGCCCACCCCCTCCACACGCCCCTGCTCTCAGCTAGGCCCCCCAGACCCACCTCACCGGGGCTTCTGCTCGAGCAGGTGGTCACCCTTCCACATTCACCTCCCTTAGCCATGCCGGTATCTCTCCAGATCGGCGGTTCTTCCTGGAAAGCACTATCTACCCTAAGCGTGCAATGATACGCTCGCCTTGGTGTTCTGACAAGCAGAGAACATTTCTCTCCTGGATTTCTGTCCTGGAGACATTTAACTCTCTCTCTGGGAAGTTTCAGTTACCCACACAGCTTCACTTCTCGTATATCTGTGTGTCTGTGTGTCTGTGTGTCTGTGTGTGTGTGTCTGTGTCTGTGTCTGTGTGTCTGTGTGTGTGTGTCTGTCTGTGTGTGTGTGTGTGTGTGTCATCCAAATTTCTGTCTACAGCTGTGGTTTCTTCCCTGCATTCCAGTCCCCCCGAAATCTAGCCGCTTGTCAAGCGTTTCACCTTCTTGTATAACTTACAGGAGCTTTAAGCCTGATCAACAAGGAGCTTAAACTATTCTCACATAAAAAAGATCAGAAAGATGGGCTTGTTGTCAGTATTATTTATCCAGCAGTCGCATTCAAGGGGTGAGCTTTTCCCAGATAAGTGTACCAATATGCAGTTTTGTGTACAGTTTGGGGCTCATGTACCACCGGACATGCTTTCTTGTTTGGTCTAGGAGTGTCCTGGGGACCTCAAATTAGTATCCCCTCAGTGAGATAGTATCTGAGGTCATTCTTACAGATCTCATAAATCTAGAATTTCAGGAACCTGACGGTAAATGAAAAAGTAAAGTTGTCTGTACTTGTTCAGATCTGAGAATTGCTCAGTGATCTGTGATCATTGTAGCCATGTTCCCATTTGCTGCCGGGTGCCCCAGCCCATCGAGGGATCATTGCTGAGTTTTCACTTAGATCCTGAGGCAGAGTTGCAGTCACTGACCTGTGGAACTTGGATGCCATCACAGTGGACCTTGTGAGACTTCCTGGGGTTCTCTGGGGGTTTGGATGGTCCAGTTCTATGTCTAGAAATTAGGGGGAGCCTGGGGTTCCGGGGGCTGGCGCACTTGAGTGTGACTCCTTTCTCTGGCCTTTCTGCGCCTGACTGTTTCAGAGCACGTTGTTGAATAGCTTGGTTCTGAGCACCAGGAATGGGAACGTGGTGACTCCTAACAGTAGGTGGCCCTAGGTAAATCTTAATTTTCTTTTGTTCACAGGGTACTTGGTGGTAGGTGGCTAGGTAACAGCACAGATGGAGACTCTCTGCCTCCATCCCAGGACTGTTCTATGTAGGATTGCGCAGAAGGGTTGAGGTTCGACGCTGAATTTATAGCTGACTCAGGATTTCGTTTCTCTCTGGAGAGACAGCTGCCATTTCAGATCAGATTTTACCCAGCGTTTCTACCAGTGACTTTTGACTGTAGGGAAAGAAGCTGGGAAGGAGTTTACAAGATAAAGCTGAATGAGTAAACACAGACTTTTCCTCTAGGTTTTAAAAAAATCAAGCACATGGATGTGATGTGGGGCAGATAGGGTTCAGTTATCTTACATGAAAAACATTCCAGCTTTGCCTGGCTGTCTTAAGCCCACGCGTCCTCTGTGGCTGCAGAGACACCGTTAAATGCCCTTTGATGTGGCATTGTAATCTAGCTACTGGTTCTCGAAACTTGATTGTGCCTCTGAATCCCCCTGGGAGAGGGGGATTTTAATAAGCACTCAGTTCTGGGCCCCAAGACCCGCACAATTTCTGATGCAGGGACGGAGTCTGGTAAACTTTGCGTTTCTCCTAAGTCTACACTGTGAGGACCAGTGGTGTACCCTAGGGAGCAGGAAAAGTCCCTGGAGCCCATTGATTTATACAAAAGTAAAGGTTTATTTCTTGCCCGTGCAGTTGTTACCAGTGGGAACAGTTTTCCGGGGCATCTGTCCTTCGGTGACTCAGTGATCAAGACAGTTTCTTTCATCCCCGTCATCTCAGCATAGGTGCCGCTGCAGTAGGGGAGGGGGAGAACCCTGGAGAATCACATGCCCTTATATTCTGGATGTGATGCGCAGCACATGCCGCTGGCCAGAATAGGTCATGTGGCCAGACACACGGACAGTGTGGTCGTCACTGTGCCCGCGTGGGGAGTGGGGGACAGGTTCTCTTAACTACCCGGTGCCGTCTCTGCGGCATCGGAAGTGGTGCCACCCGGGCTCTCGAGGCCCTGGCTGGAGGCGGGGAGTGATGCACCGTTCACTCAGGAAGGCAATCAGAAGTGGGAGGGTCTGGAAACAGTCTCAGGAGGCAAAGAGAAGTTGGAGTCCGAGGGAGATTTAATAGCTGTTTTTTGATACCTGTATCCTCCATAAGTGAACGATTAAGCAGGGACGCTGGGGCCCTGCAGGTGAAATACGTACCTACTTGTCACGGGCAGGCAGATTCAGGCAGACGCCAGGTGACCACCCGCAAGGGAATGGGAAGGATGCCCTTCGGACTCAGTCCGGGACCACGTGAAAGCACCCGGAGTGGTCTGCAGTGGTCCTGTAGCTCCCAGGAGGCAGGCGTGCGTATGCGGTCAGGTCTAAAACTCACTTCTCACACCAGCCGTCCACCAGCAAAAAGCATGTCTTCCACTGATCCAGATTGTAGATTGAAACAGAACTCGCAGTCCTTGTGACCGCCAGTGGCGCCTAGTCTCTGGCAGACTGGCTGCACGTTGGAATCACCTGGAGAGCGAAAATCAGCACGCACGAGTCCCCAGGCCAGCTTTCCTGGCCACGACGCTGGGGGCGGACCCGGCCCACAGAGGCTCCAGGAGCCGTGGCGCCCGGGCTTGGCTGCTCTGCAGCACGCGGACCCTTGCCAGACCAGGGATCGAGGCCGTGTCCCCCTCATTGGCAGGCGGGTTCCTGCCCACCGCACTGCCGGGGAGGCCCCGGGACATCTTACTGTTGTTGTTTCCAGCGAGTAGGTGAGTCTGTTAGGAAAAGCCTCCCAGATCTTAGCGCCTCCTTTTTTGGCCTCAATGGTGGGTTCCCTGGAATACTTGGTAGCATCTTGTCTTTCCTGTTGTGAAATACGCTTCCGGCATACTCAGACATAGGTGGAGAGAAAGTGGCGGGAAAGAAAGAGGGCCCGTGGAAGGATGGGGTGTCTGGAAGCTGAGTGGGGCTCTTGACAAGAGCGTGTGGTCGGTGCCTTTTTAAATCACGGTGCGCTTCCAGTGTGTTTGTGTGTATGTGTTTCTAAAAGCACCCATCCAACCTGGATCCTAGTTATGCTTCTGAAATATGTGTTAGGGCACAGTTTTTTCCCTTGATCTTTCTGGAACATTTTTAGGATTATGAAGTGTTACCCCAGCTTTTTGTTTGTCTTCCTATTTTATTGTGGCATTTTTTGACTACTGCCAAGTCGCTTCAGTCATGTCCGACTCTGTGCGACCCCATAGATGGCAGCCCACCAGGCTCCCCCGTCCCTGAGGATTCTCCAGGCAAGAACACTGGAGTGGGTTGCCATTTCCTTCTCCAATGCACGAAAGTGAAAAGTGAAAGTGAAGTCGCTCAGTCGGGCCCGACTCTTAGCGACCCTATGGACTGCAGCCCACCAGGCTCCTTCGTCCATGGGATTTTCCAGGCAAGAGTACTGGATTGGGGTGCCATTGCCTTCTCCGTTAGTGACGACTAGTTAAGAATATGAAAAGACTGTTTGCAGTTTACTTTTGGAGTTGTCATACAGTTTCACTTTCATTCTTTTAGCCTTACTTAGAGGTATTCCTGTTGCCATTAGGCTCACGTTACTTAGGGATATGAAAAGGCCTTTTATTTAATTAATCTGACTGTAAGAAGGGGAATAGATTTTTATCCTGAAACTCATCTTTCAGCTATGGTGACGTTAACTCTCTGCCAAAACTATACTATCCTAACAAGAGGCGAAAGAATCAGTTTCTCCTGTTCTTTGTCCTAGAACTTATTTGCGGTTGCTCAGGGTCTCAGAAGAAATGTATTTAAGTAAGTTGCATATTCTGTGACCAGGAGCACTTAATTGTGAACTAGAAGTTGAAGGTCACGTAAGTTAGAGTTTGCGTATTACCGCTTTGTGTAAGAAACATACAGCATGGCTGGCTTTAGGAGACTTACCTCTAATTTTGGGCTTCCCTGATGGCTCAGCGGTTAAGAATCTGCCTGCAGTGCAGAGATGCGGGTCAGTCCCTGGGTCAGGAAGGTCCCCTGGAGGAGGGAAAGGCAACCCACCCCAGTATTCTTGCCTGCAGAGTCCCATGGACAGAGGAGCCTGGTTTGCCAAAGTCCATCGGGTCACAAAGAGTCGGACCCAACTCAACACACACACGTACACATCTGTAATTTTGGCCACTGAAGTTGATATTTTTATTAATATATTTAGTCTTTTATTATAATTTTAATATGTTTAAAATTTTAGAATGTATTTTAGTGTTTGCATGTTTTATTTATAATTGAAATTATATATTTATTATAATTTTACCAAATTTTATGTTTCATTAGTTTATTAGTATAGTTTACTATATATGGTCGTATAAAAGTCTTCTTCGTGATTCAGTGAAAAACTTTTTAAAAGTGTCAAACGTTTTGGTTCATAGCATATTAAACTACACGTTGTTGATGGTGGTGTTGGTGACTTGTGCTGAGTTGGAAGGTGGGCTGATGAGATGACGCGCAAGGGCTCGCTACCCACATGGCGTGCACCATTTTAATAAACGGCACTTATCCTCAAATCAGGCCCGAGAAGGACGTTGTTACTAATGCTGTTTTACGAGGAAGGGAACCGTAGGGAAGGCTGATTTATTACCCCAGGCTCTACAGCTTGTAAGTGGCAGAGGCAGGAGGCAGTCTGGCCTCCTCAATACAGTGCTAATAAGCAGCGCTTCTTTGCAGAGCAGAGAAGCTTGATATTTCAAAAAGTGCTCAATTTTCATCTCATTGGCTCTTTCAGTGGTCATATGGAACAGCTAGCAAATATGTGACTTTCCTCCACTGTCAGTTTAATTTAGGCACTTGGCCTTGGCTAAAGTTGGTTATGCCATCATTAAACAAGTGTGTGTCTGTGATTTGGGGAGACCGTTGAGTGTAACAGTCTCAGATTCCTTAGCCGGGACTCAGGACTTCCCTGGAATGACTGCCATGGTGGGGGCAGGGCTGACTCACTGGAAAAAGACCCTGATGTGGGAAAAGATTGAGGTGGGAGGAGAAGGGGACAGCAGAGGATGAGATGATTGGGTGGCATCATGGGCTTAATGGGCATGAGTTTGAGCAAGCTCGGGGAGTTGGGGATGGACAGGGAAGCTTGGCATGCTGCAGTTCATGGGGTTGCAGAGTCAGACATGACTGAGCAACTGAATTGACTGACTGACTCCTTTTAAAGAAGATAAAAGGACAAGTTGGGTGACCAGTTTCCACTTCTGAAATTTACTGTTTCATGAGCGACGGGAAATGAAAAATAGAACCTTCAAGAAAGAATAATAAGTTCTTTTGAAAATGTGACTTAAATAAAATCGTAAAATGTTATTCCCAATTCTGTTTATAGCCGGAAGGGATTTTTTTTTTTTTTCAGATGCTTCAGAAAATTTGTTCTTAGATGTAAAATATTTATGTCTGCTCAGATGTCCATTGCAGCTATTTTAGGAGACAGTTTTCTGGAAACTCACCAGAGGCTTTGGCAAACAAAGTTGAAGGGCTTTAAATTTATTTTTATACATGCCTAGTTATGGTCTAAAGGGAAAGACGTGGCCACTGTGAAATCACTGAAATCAGACAAGGCATATCAGTGTACATTCCGTTGACTGTTAAGTATAAAATCCTCAAATTTAGGGATGCGTGTTTGTGTGTGCTAAGTCGCTTCAGTCGTGTCCAACTCTGTGTGACACCATGGACTGCAGCCCGCCAGGCTCCTCTGTATATAGGATTCTCCAGGCAAGAATACTGGAGTGGGTTGCTGTGCCCTCCTCCAGGAGATTTTCCTGACCCAGGGATCGAACCTGGATCTCCTGCATTGCGGGCGGATTCTTTACTGTCTGAGCCACTAGGGAAGACCAATTTTAACGACGTACAATAATCTCATAACACAAAGTAGTAAGCAGATGTGTTCAGTCCCAGTTATCAGGTCAGCAGACGTGTCTGTGAAAGTCTTGTAGGATTTTAGGGGCTGGTGGAGCCAGAGCGGGGGTGGCCAGTGATCCCAGTAGAGGGTCTGCGATAGAACCAGTCGACCTCCGATCAGAACTCAGATCAGACCCAGCGGTTAGGTGACAGGTGTGTGGTAGGTCTCCACAAAACTGCCAGAGCATCTGTTGGGACTGTTGTCCCGAGTGGACCAGCCCTCATGGGTGTGTTTGTGGTGGGGTCCTGAGCCCTTGGCCATCTCACCCTGTCCTTCCCACACCTGCCCCACCAGGCCCTTTCCTGTGGTTCCAGCAAAACCCCCAGCTGCTTCCGGCCCTTGCCGCACACCACGCCTCTTCCTTGTCTTTGCCGCCTGCAGCTCCCTTTGCCTGGAAATCCCTGCGCTCAGCTGATACCCGGGTTCGCTGCCCGGTGAATTCAGCTAGTCCTGGCCAGCAGCCGTCCCCGCGGGGCCCCTCTGTGTTCATCTGCACGCCCGTGACTGCCTCGATCGTGACAGGGCGTCCTCTCTTTATTCTCTGTCTTCGTCAGCAGCAGGGCGATCCTGGTGGGTGGGAGCAGGGCCCTGGTTGCCCCGAGGAGCGGGTCAGGGCCCCAGGGAGCCAGGCTGCCCGGCCTGCGCTGTGGCCAGGCCCGGCCTGCGGCGGGTTCCTCTGGCTGCTCTGGTAAGTATGACGGCACCTGTCGTACCTTTCCACCTGGCAGGTGCAAACCGTCCGGCCAGAAGCGGGTGGCTCAGCGTGGGCTCACTGAACGGCTGTTAGAAGGTCGCTTAAAGCGCCGGTCAGAGCCGAGAATCCTTGCACTTGGAGCATAGCTGGGTGGTCCTCTGCCCCAGGGCATGTGGCAGCCCCCCACCCCTGGAGGGACCCAGCAGGGCGCTGTGATCTTGGAGACCAGGGGACGATGCTTCTTCCCCAGGTGCCTCCTGTTTATCACTCGGGGTTCAGGGGCTTTGGAAGCTCCCTGGATGCTAGGCTGGTCCTGCAACCAGGCGGGAGAAATACATTTGTTTCCGTCTGTTCTGGATGAAGGTCCTGGGGCTTGCTGGCTTCAGAACGTTTCTTACCACCACCGCAGCCAGGGCCTGCCTTCCCTCGCTGTCACCCGTGAGCGGTTCTCCTCTTCTCTCGGCCTCTGCTGCCTGGGACCAACCAGTGCCCCCTGCCCCCGCCCCATCCCCCAACCCTGTGTTTTCTCAGACCTCAGCCCCTTCCTGTGCCCCTGGGCTGCCTCCCTGCCCCTGGCGCCCCCGCAGGCAGTTGGAAGTTTCAGCCCAATGGGCCGTGGACTGGGGCTGGACAGTAGTTGCTTTCATGACCTAAAATGTCCACATTTGCTCCAGGAGTTTTGTTTGTTTTTGTTTGTGTCCAACTCCTTGCGACCCCTTGCAGCACACCAGGCTTTCTCTTCCCTTACTATCTCCTGGAGATTGCTCAAACCCATGTCCATGGGGTCGTTCATGCCATCCAACCATCTCATCCTCTATCGTCCCCTTCTCCTCCAGCCTTCAGTCTTTCCCAGCATCAGGGTCTTTTCCAATGAGTCAGCTCTTCGCATCAGGTGGCCAAAGTATTGGAGCTTCAGCTTCAACATCAGTCCTTCCAATGAATACTCAGGGTTGATTTCCTTTAGGGTTGACTGGTTTGATCTCCTTGCAGCCCAAGGGGCTCTCAAGAGTCTTCTCCAACACCACAGTTCAAAAGCATCAATTCTTCAGCGCTCAGGCTTCTTTCTGGTCCAGCTCTCACATCTGTACGTGATCACTGGAAAAACCGTAGCGTTGACTAGACGGACCTCGGTCAGCAAAGTGACACGGCTGTGGAATTAGTTTTCTTCATTGAACCAGAGCGGAAAGTGGCGGTGAGGCTTCAGAATGTTGCTTCAGTGTTGCCGTACGATGTGAGAAGGCTTATGTGTCCTTCTCCAGGAATGCAACATCCATTTGTTAACCTCCTTAGGAAAATGTGTTTCTAAGTCCAGCTGGCAGACCAGATTTTTAAGTTTTAAGAATTTGGCACCCTCTTCTGTAAGCTGATACTATATCGAAGCCCAAAACAACCAGAAAATAATTTTACATCCCAAAGTGGGGGCGTCAAATAAAAAGGCCATCCTGGCTTTGGTTGTCTTGCCAAGGATCAAAAATAGATGGCTCTGGAATGTGGCTCAGAGGTCACAGGTTCCCGGGGGGTTTAGTTTATAGCTGGGAAGACTTCAGACACACAAGGCTGCCTAAGGACCCGGGAGCCCTTTCCTCTACCTCAAGGTCAGAGGTGGCTTTGAAGTAGTCCCCCATGTTGTGAGAACACACTCCCGTTGTGGGGCAGGAGGTGAGCTGGAGCCCTGGGGCAGAGTTGGAGGGGAGGGAGGTCCTGGACCACATCTGTGTCCGCCCGGGGCTCCCCACACTCGCCGGTGGAGTTGGAAGGGTTTGTCAGCGGAAGAAGGTGGGACTCCGTGAAGTCACTTCTTCATGTCCACACACCAGAGTCACCACAAACCTGGGACCACCGCCACCCAGCCGCACCCAGGACGGCCCGCAGCAGCTGAGGGTTTGTTCCCACCCCACACGGGGCGTGCCGCGGCTCACGTGTCCTCTCGTACCTTCCGGTTTGGGAGTTGAGAACACCTGCCTGCTTGCCTCTTTAATGTGGTTTATTAAGAGGGCTGCAGAAATTAATACAGGACGTAGGACTGGGATTAAGGAGAAAGCCGCCATCATCGGCTTTCACGTCCATGGTTTTGATATCTGGGCTTGTTTACTTTCCGAAATTACTTTCAAAGTTCTGCCAGATCATCTGATGAAAACAGTGATCATCTTTAAAAGGAATAGCCAGTTTCTTTTCTCTTTTGATTTGTGGAAATAAATATTTATTTATTTAGAAAGATTGTACTTAAGCCTTCAGGGGGTATGTTTTAATTATTTTAATTTTTTATTTTATAGTAGTATTTGTTTCTTTCATAAAACAGTGATTGGCGGAGGGGGAGAAAACTTCACAATGACCTCTTTTCTATTTAGATTGCTTTTGAATTTAAAAGGGCAGAAAGGCTGTTTCAAAAATTACATTCGGGACTTTCCTGGTGGTACAGTGGATAAGAACCTGCCTCCCAGGGCAGGGACACGGGTTTGATCCCTGGCCCGGGAAGATTCCCACGTGCCGTGGAGCAGCTGAGTCCACGCACCACAAGTACTGAGGCCCTGCTCGAGAGCCCGGGAAACGCAACCCCAGCGCCCTTTCGCTGCAGCTGCTGAAGCCCGAGCGCGCGGGGCCTGTGCTCTGCAGCGAGAGAAACGGCCGCAGTGAGAAGCTCACACACCGCAGGGAGTAGCCCCCGCTCACCACTGCTAGAGAAAGCCGGGCACCAGGTCAAAGACACAGCGGCCAGAAACACGTTTCAAAAGGGAAACACTCCGTGTGTGCTTCCTTCCCCATGGTCCCCTCCTTAAAGACTGGACTCTCTGAGAGCAGAAGCAATAGAGGAATAATTATGTCCCCCATCCGGGGGCATACATTTCAGTAGTTAGGGAGGCTCAGAAGACAGAGGACAAACCCTTAAAAATAGAAGGATGGGCAGGAAACCGAACCAGACCTGGAAGAAATGGGCAGCGCAGAATTTTTCTGCTCTGCTGTGATCTTTGATCCCTGAACGTCTTAGCAAAATACAGCAGCACCCAGCCTATGGCGCCTGTCAGTTCTGGTTTTCTCTTTGTGAAAACGTGAAGGAGAGAGAAACGTGATGGATCAGGAGTTACGGGGCAGGGCCTTTGGTGGAGTTGACGCACGATGGTGGAAGCCCAGGCCATGTCAGGGTCTGTAACCCCCGCAGCCCTGTGCCGTCCTCGCTGGTCAGTGGACTGGACGCAGACGCCCCAGGAAGGCTGTGCACAGGAACAGCGCCCGGCGCCCCGGCAGGCGTCTCTGAGCACGTGCACGGGGCCGGCGTCTGGTGCCCGGGCAGGCGTCTCTGAGCGCGTGCACGGGGCCGGCGCCTGGCACCCGGGCAGGCCTCTCTGAGTGTGTGCACAGGGCCGGCGCCTGGCGCCCCGGCAGGCGTCTCTTGAGTTTCATCGCCGTGGTTCTCGCAGCTGTTAGGACGGCAGTTGCTCTCGCAGTGCTTCTGTGTTTCCAGACGTATGCCCGCGTATCTGCCGTGATTCTGAGCACAGGCGCTGTGCTGGGACACGTTTCCTTCCCATCTGCGCTGCCTTTGGCCTGTCATTGTTCTGTGTTTATTACAGCTCCCTGTCTTACTTTTAAATTGTACCATGTCATCAGCAAACTGGCTTGCCTTACAGCCGGATGGGAGACTTAGTTTGTGTGTTGTTTTAAACAGACGTAGCAGCAAGCGGAAGCGCCTGCCTGTAAACTCGCTTCATTCCAGAGCTGTTGCTTCAGTGATCTCAATCCCCGTGGCCCGCAGGATGTGTTCTGAGCACTGTGAACAGAACCCGTTCTCCTCACTTTATAGTCTTGGCTTTCTTTTTTAAACCTGGATTGATTACTTGCCTCTCTTAAATAGGTCTGGTTCTGAATGATTGAGACTTGCTCTGTTTTCTGTAGAACACAAGACAGGAGTCTGAATCGGGCTTAGCAAACTGATTTCACAGGCCAGCCAGCTGTTTTTATAAATAATTTATTGAAACAGCCACGCCCATTCGTGTGTCATTGTCTGTGGCTGCTTTTCAACCACGAGGCAGAGTTGAGTGGCAACAGACCTTGTGGTCTGCAAAACCTAAAATATTTGTAATCTGGCCGTTTATGGAAAAGGTTTGCAAGCCTCTGGTCTAAATTTATACTCTGTGTATATTTCCGCCAAACCACTCAATTTGAATTTGTAGAAATTTGGATGGTTTAGTACTGAAGAAATTATTTTTCTTACTGCTTTCACATGTATGAAATTTGAGTTTCCTATGCTGTGTTCATCTAAATACCTATTTACAACCCATAGTATTCCACATTACAGAGGTAGGCTACTTGTGTGCATACAAGACTGTTTTCTAAAAGAGCATGCGTGGTGTGGGTAAGCAGGTGTACTTCTTTAGATTTTATCTACTCATAGATCAGTGAATTAAAGAAGCGTTAATTTTTATTTATCCTGGTGAAAAGTTTCAAGAACCTTACAATGCAAATCATGCCTTTTATTTAATAATGTGCTAGTGATATGACACAGTGCTTTAGTGAATTTCTTTTTTAATCAACTTCAGTTCAGTTCAGTTCAGTCGCTCAGTCGTGTCTGACTCTTTGCGACCCCATAAATCGCAGCACGCCAGGCCTCCCTGTCCATCACCAGCTCCCGGAGTTCACTCAGACCCACGTCCATCAAGTCAACGATGCCATCAGCCATCTCATCCTGGGTCGTCCCCTTCTCCTCCTGCCCCCAGTCCCTCCCAGCATCAGAGTCTTTTCCAATGAGTCAGCTCTTCTCATGAGGTGGCCAAAGTACCGGAGTTTCAGCTTTAGCATCATTCCTTCCAAAGAAATCCCAGGATTGATCTCCTTCAGAATGGACTGGTTGGATCTCCTTGCAGTCCAAGGGACTCTCAAGAGTCTTCTCCAACACCACAGTTCAAAAGCATCAATTCTTCGGCGCTCAGCCTTCTTCGCAGTCCATCTCTCACATCCATACATGACCACAGGCAAAACCATAGCCTAGACTAGACGGACCTTAGTCGGCAAAGTAATGTCTCTGCTTTTGAATATACTATCTAGGTTGGTCAACTTACTGAGTTATAATTTATATGGAGTGTGTGTGTGTGTGTGTTTGTACACATGCATGCACGCACATACTTGGTTGCTCAGTCGTGTCCGACTCTGTGACCCCAAGCACTGTAACCCACCAGGCTCCTCTGTCCATGGGATTTTCCAGGCAAGAAATACTGGAGCGGATTGCCATTTCCTCCTCCAGGGGGATCTCCCCGACCCAGGGACTGAATCGAGCCCTTGCCTCCTGCATCTCCTGCATTGTCAGGCAGCTTCTTTACCACCAGCACCACCTGGGGAGCCCATGTGTAGCCTTAGGGCATTTTAATCCTGTAGCAGGGCTAGTTTATCTTATAAAAGAGGCATATTAGACTAGATTTTCAGCCTGCTTAGGTTATCAGTCTATACTATTTCTTTTTTAAAAGTCTTTGGTTTCTCTCCATACTTGCATATTACTGGAATTATATGCAATTCTGAAACTATTTAGAAGAGGCCATTCATTCATTCCTAGTTTGGGAATGTTTAGCTTTATGCTGTGTGTGTTCTTCCATCCGTATCTTTCTTTTATTCTATAAATATTTATTGAATTGCATAGCATTTGCTATGAAGGAGCACAGACACAGTGTGAAACATAAGTCTTGCCCAGCAGATGCTTACACTTGGGTAGAAAAAGAAAGGATAAATATTTTTGAAGCTAAAACTAGTTTGACTTGGGTGTGAAACAAGTCTTTGGAGCATCACAAGGTGGCAGGTATATAATTAAATGCTAAAGGGAAAGATGTTTTCTGTTCAGGCTTCCACTCAGTACCTGTTGAGGCTCTGATTAAAGTGAGCAGTAAAATGCAGTCCAGCCTTACAAGAAGTCAGAGGAGGGTAGAGTGAAATTAAAAGTTAAAATTGGGTGCGATACATGGAAGAGAAGAATTAGACTTAAATCTAAGGTACAAGGAAGCAGATTTGAGCATCACTGTTTGGTAGGGTATCAGCAGGAGTTGGGAGATGGCCAGGGAAGGCTGAAGATAAGAAATCCTATCTCAGCTATCCAGAGAGGTATTTCTCTCAGCTATCCAAAGAGGTGTTTGGAGCATTTGGAGCCCGAGGAATTTGCCCTGTGTACAGGGGAACAGGCCGAGAACAGATGTGGTACAAAGCGGCTGGCACAGCTAAGGGGCAGCCAGAAAGTAGTTCTGGACATGACATCCTGGGGAGGGAGTGGCGGGAGGCTGGGATGGGGTTGGGGGTGGGCAGGTGGGCTGGCTTCATCCCAGAAGCTACAGGAAATGCCAGGTGGGCGTGGGAAGAGAGGGGGCACGTTGAGATGTGCGTTTCCGGCGGCTCACTTGCAGCTGGGGGCCGTGGGCGAGAGGAGAGGCAGCTGGCTGGAGAGATGGGGAGGCCGTCTGGGGAGTTGAGAGCTGGGCCGGCGGAAGGAGGCGGGTGCCTGGGGGCAGGGCGGAAGGGGTCCTGGTCTGGAAGGCGTGGGTTTGAGAGGCTCTGAACAGAAGGTTGATGAAGTCCCAGGAGATGTAGTCAGAATGACAGATTGAGGGTTAGATCGTGGAGCGTCTCAAAAGCCCAGAAGCTGGGGTTTTACCTTACAGTAAGGAGGTGGTGTGGTGAAAAGGCCCTGTTGAACCTGATGTGGGGTACCCTGCCATCTCCCATCACAAAGGGTGACCCTGTGGGTCCCCAGCCCCTGTAAGGACAGCCTGTCTGTTTGAGCGCTCCATCCAGACTCACCCCTTGAGGGGTGACTGGTCGCAGTTGTCCATTTTCGCCTGCATTTTTCTCAGCATCGTAAAGCCTGCCCTGGTACCTTATCCTATCAAAGCAGCTTTCTTCACTACCTACCGCCCCCCGCCCCCGCGCCCCGCCCCGCCCCGCCCCGCCCCTTTCATTTCCGTATTCTCTGCCTTCTTTTGCAATAAATCTGCCTGGAATCATTTCATATCTTTCTGTCTGGTTCCTTCTCCCATATAGACTTTAAACCCACCACTCCGCCAGAGCCACTCTTTTTTTTTTGGATGCACCAGGCAGCCTGTGAGATCTTAGTTCCCTGGCCGAGGGTTGAACCTGCGCCCCTGCACTGGCAGCCGGACCCTCAGCCGCTAGATTCGCTGGGGAGCGCCCCACCAGCAGAGCCACCCCTGCCACACTGTCCAGCACTGCTGCGTCGCCGAGCCCAAGGGCCCGGCCTGGCCTTCCCGGCCGGCGTCCTCGCTGACCTGGCGGAGCTCTCCTTCGCGTGGTCCCGGTTAGAGCGCTTGCTCCGCCAGGCCCTGGGAGAGCCGCCCTCTCTCGGTTCGCATTAGCCCCATCCGCCGGTCTCCCTCGTCTCGTGAACGGGCTGGATCCTTTGACTCAGATGGTTCTCATCCAGGCCCAAGACTTCAGGCGACGTCCGTGTCCTCCTGACTCACAGGTCCGTTTAAACCTCTGGCCCGACCCCGTCCCTGCTTTCCATGCGTGCCTCTAACCGCCTCCTGAGCCTCTCCGCTTTGATGTCCGGCGGGCTTCTCACACTTCATGTACCCCGAGTATGACTGAACCGTTTTGCTTCCTCTCCTTCCCTGAGCCCGCGCCTCCCCGTTTTCCTCCGCGGGGAGCTGGTAGCTCTGCCCCAACCAGGGGCCCAGGCCACAGAGCTCGGGGTGATGCTCGATCCCTCTCTTTCTCTCCTCCGTCTCCTGCATTCTGCCCATCCTCAGATCTGCCCTGGAGGGGTACCTGCCGAATCCAGCCACTTGGCATCCCCCGTCTTCCCAAACCCAGGGCACGTCATCTCTCCCCTGAAGCCTCTGCCTGGCTTGCTGCCTCCACACCCGACCCGTCTGAACTCTGCCGGTCGTGTTGGTCCCTCGCTCACACCCATCGGTGCCCCTCCGTCACACCTGTGGCCGGCCCAGACCCCACGGCATGGTCCCTGAGACCCTGGAGTCTGCGCCTGCGTGCCCCGCCGCCCCCTACTCCGTAGAAACGAGGAAAGGAGGTGATGGGGCAGCTCCCCAGGGAAGCAGGGAGGCTCAGGAGCATGTGCCTAGGTACCCAGCCTCAGTGGGCTCTTAGGAGAGGCAAAAATGCTGTCTCATGTTTGCCCACCGCCTCGGGGGAGTTGACTCGCGTGTCCTGACGTTGAGCTCTCCTGCTGAAGGGACAGCAATGCAGATTGGTGGTGTCCTTTCTGAGGATAGTCAGGCCAGAAGGGTCAAAGAGCTGAAACGTTTTTACAGCTTCTAAACTAGACAGTCTTGTCTTTTTTCTGAACTCTATCCAAAGGAGTAATTGGTTGACGGCAGAAAATTGTATCTGTAAAAGTTGAAAAGTGGAAACAAGCTAAATCGTTAACCGAGGATAGTTCAGTGAATTATGGCCCACACATACAGTAGGATACTGTGGAATCAGCAGAGTGTGTGTAGCTGCGTTTGCCTTACAATTGAGAAGATCAAGTCACAAGTCAATATGTATAACATAGACTGGTTCTTATAGATACACATGAACACATGTATCCAGAGAAGACATGGGCAGGATATCCAGCTAGAGATTGAGGATGGTTACTTCAGTTGCTGCGGCTCCCCGGGTGGCTCAGTGGGTAAAGAACCTGCCTGCTAGTGCAGGAGACGTAAGAGATGTGGGTTCGATCCCTGGGTGGGGAAGATCCCCTGGAAGAGGGCATGGCAACCCACTCCAGCATCCTTGCCTGGAGAACCCCGTGGACAGAGGAGCCTGGCGGGCAGCAGTCCAGGGAGTCACAAAGAGTCAGACGTGACTGACCACACACACACACACGCACACGCACAACACACCTCAACTGGTGAGGTTAGAAGCAATCTCACACTCTTATTTTGCAGGTCTTTGGTGTTTTTGTAGGCTGCGACAATAAGGGAGAGAAGGTGAAGGCTGTGGCATCTGGAGGCGCTGCGTTTACTGTGACGCGGCAGCTTCCCGTCCCCTCCTCACCCCCGCCCCTGCTGTGCGCACGGCACACCTGTTTAGCACCTGATTCCAGCAGGTGCCCCATCTGCAGGCTCCTCCTTCCCTGTGAGCCCCTCCCCGCCTCACCGCCTCCGTCCCCGTGTCATTCCGAGGCTCTTACCAAGATTCAGACGTGCCCGTGTCTCACCCATCTTCTGGAAACAACCAGTGCTTGCTCTCTGTCCAGGGTTTTATCCTGCATTTGTTATTCTGTGATCGCTTTGTAGAACATGCTCATATTTTTCCAGTAGAAAATTGTGTATGCAGTTTTTTTTTTAATTCATTTACACAGTGAATATTTACCGACTGTTTTCATAAGCTGAATGCCAGGGATATAAAGATGAATGACCCACAGCTTCTGTTTTCAAGGAGCTTACAGGATAGTATGATTCCTACTGAAATAAAAATTAAACAACCAAAATAAAATTTTTTTTGAGACAAAGGCACACCATATAAAAAGGTGTTTTAATCTTTTAACTGAAAATTTTTTACCTTAATACCATTCGTCATTAGAGGAATGCAAATTAAACGATGGTGAAATGCCACTAGCCGCCCTTTGTAATGGCTGTAGTAAAGTAAAATGGCAATCTCAAATGCTGGGAGGGCTGCTGAGCCATTAGAGCTCTCATCCATTGCTGGGAAAAACAAAGAGTGCAGCCATCTGGAAAACACTGTGATGGTTTCTTATGTAATTTACCATATGACCCAGTAATCCCACTTCTCGGTATTTACCCAAGAGAAATCAGATCATATTTCCTGTCCATGACTGTTTATAGTTTTAAGTATTTATACTGTATACTTTAGTAATTTCCCAAAACTGGAAACAACCGAGGAATCCTCCACCTGATGAATGGATAAACAGAGGTCTGTCCGTGCAGTGGAGTATTCCTCCACAGCGAGAAGCCCAGGATACACTCAGGTGATAAGCGTGTGTGATGCCGGGCGAGAGGCACACACGTTTTACTGCATGGTCCGTTTACACGACAAACAGAGAAAGTGAAACCGTCGGATGGAAGCCATATCAGTGGTTTTCAAGAGCTGGGTGTGGGAAGGAGGGGTTGATTCTAAAGGGACATGTGGGAATTTTGGGGGTGATGGAAATGTTCTTTCTGTGTGTGTGTGTGTGTATGCATATATATATATATATATTTATTTTTATTTATTTTTATTTTTTGCTGCTGCTGCACTGCACACCATGTGAGATCTTGGTTTCCTGACCAGGAATCGAACCTGTGCCCGCTGCATTGGAAGGGCAGAGTCTTAACCACTGTCCCTCCAGAGAAGCCCCTAAAACTGTTCTGTCTCTTGTTTATAGTATCAGTCCCTCAACTGTATCCATTTCTCAAAAACTCATTAAAAAGGGAGTTTTACATTTTGTAAATTAATACCTCCGTGAATATGATGTAAAATTTTGAGGCAACAGAAAAATAAATTTTTTTAAGAGTTATATTCACGTGGTTCAAAAACCCAGATGATACGAAGGAGCGCAGCTAAAATCCTCTTTCCTCCCCTTGCCAGCCCTTGACGTTTCTCTGCGCCTGTGTCAGCCTCTATGCATCTGTGTTCTCCTTGTTACCTCTTTCTAGAACACAGCTTTCTTTCACAGAACACAGCTTATTAATATGATTTTGTGTCCTGGTTCTGTCTGTTTATGTTACAGTTCTTTTCATATCAGCACTTTGAGATCTTCCCTTCTTTCTACAGCTTTATGACGAGTATCGTTAAGTGCATATCCTTTATTTAACCAGTCCTCCTTGGATGGACCCAGATTTTTTTTTTCCCCACCTTTTTGCATTAGACTCAGTGCCGCAGTGAATACTCTTTGCATGTACAAAATCCTTTCTTCTATTGAATATGAGGTCTGTGTTGAAAACACAAATTTGTTCCAGGGCAGTTGATAATACATCAGGGAACAATTGAAGTATAAGGCGAATCGTTAGTTTGCTTGTGTGTGATTCCATTCCTGAGAAACAGTAGTTCCAGAAAACCGTGAAATGGAGTTGTGCAGGAATACACGCGGCACACTTGTGCACACACCTCCAAGCCCCACCAGTGCCCTCGTTTCCCAGTGCGGGGGTCACACAGGTCCACGGGAAGGGGTCACAGCTGCCCTCCGTTTTCAGATAAGCCCCCTGGCACTCACTTCCACCAGCAAAGCGCAGGCCTTTTTCAAGGTGAGGTGCCATACTTTCTGCAGCACCTGTGTGTTTCTTAACCATGTGTTAAGAAGTGTTTCTTAACGGGTGTCAATGCACGCTACTCTTTTATTGAGCGAGTCGCTGGCAGTTTTTGAGTGTCAGGCTCCTGATTCGCTGTGGCTGGAGCCCCGTGGGCATCCGCCTGATTCTGCCAAGCTCCGTGGTCTAGAATCTGTGTGCCGTGTATGTTATCTCACAGCAGCACCGACTGCTATGTGCAGAATCGATTCCCAAGTGAAAGGGTTCAGAGTTCTAGGAGTTAAATTCTGAGAGACTGCTGTTGTGATAGGCTGAAAATTATATAAGCGGTTTGGCTTTTCCGTTTTCATAAAAAGTGCTGTGATCAAGGTGGAGAGTGAGTGTCAGTGTGATTTGGGAATGAGTCCAGTCCCCCCTCATCTCGGATCCCTGTCTGGATGTGTGACGGTCGTCAGGGGGGCTCTTTGCATGAGGCTGTGAGTCCGAAGCCTCAGGGAGGTAGGGCACTCGGAAGAGCTGGGAGAAGGGCAGCTCGGGCCGGGTGGGCGTGTGGGGCTGTGCCTTCTCTCCAGCTTCTCCACAGTCCCCCGAACCCGAAAGAGGCCTTCAAGCCAGGTCACGGGAAGGGACCAGTTATCAGAATGTCCACCAAGTGCCATCCGGAAAGAAGGGCTTTCAGAGGCATTTTAAATCCCAGAGCTCAGACCTGAGCCCAAGGCCAGGGCATTCAGAGGAATTAGTGATGATGCTTTCTTTCCTGCAGGACATAAAGATAAGAGTCAGCAGTTGGAGATGAGGGAGAAAATCTAGCAAGTGCACCCACCTGGTGGTTCGATATTCTAAAGTCTTATCAAAATTTCTTAACGCTGCCACCTGTTTCTTTCAACAGTTCTATTTAAAGACAAAATAATTTACAATTCACAGTTTGTTTTCTGATTTCAGTTAAGTATACAGTTTCCACTTAAGGCCCTGGTTCTGTTAATATCAGCTTTATGCTGCCATAGCAGCCGGAAGGAGTAAAGGACCTTAAAAGTCTTGAAAATAGAATGATGATAGACATTTATACTTTTCTTAATGCTATTTTCCCCCACTTTTGTTTGATCAAAAATTGCTTTTGGTGTCATAAAGTAACAGTAGGAACTATTAGAATATTGAAGATACAAATTATGAAAATAAATTAGGCAAAGCACCTTCAAACAAGTTAGTATTTAAAATTTAACAAAGAAGAAAGTCATTTGTTTTGTTAGGTAATCTGAACCTGACAGGTTTGATCTGGAAACTGGGGTTTAAACTTGTAATTTTCTTGTCACCAGGCCTTTAGGAAACCTTGCCCCATTGTTTTTGGATTGTACAGTTCATTGCTGCGGTTCCCCCCCTCCACCCCCAGCCCCACCCCGTCCCCCTGCCCCATGAAGATGTTGAAAAAGAATACCTCATACATTGTCAACTCTTTTTTGGAAAATAGTAATTATTGATTCAGCTGAGCTGCTCTTCATTTATCATCTACTGAGGCTTTCTTTACTGATATTTCTCTGTTACAATTTCAATTTTATGTTAATATAAATATGCCATAACAAGAAGTAGCAGGTTAAAATCACCATAATAGAGATCCAGTCTGCATGTGTCTGAGGCCTCTGTCCTGTTGTATGCCTAGAAGGAGTCGCTTCAGTTGTCTCCCTTCTTTATGATTATCTGCTGTGACTGTCTGGCTTTTACTTTTTCGTTTATTTTTGGTTGTGCTGGGCTCTTGGCCCTCTGCGAGGGCCTTTATCTGGTTGCAGGGGGCGGGGCTCCCCTTCACCGTGGCGCTCAGGCTTCTCCCTGCAGTGGCCTCTAGTTGCAGAGCCGGCTCCAGGGCTCAGTGGTGGCTGCAGCAGGCTCAGTCCATGCAGCTCCCGGGCTCTCGAGCACGGGCTCAGTGCTTGTGGCTCCTGGGCTCTCAAGCGCAGGCTAAGTCCATGCGGCTCCCGGCTCTCGAGCGCGGGCTCAGTCCTTTTTTCGCATAGGCTCAGTCCCTGCGGCTCCCGCCTCTGGAGCGCGGGCCCAGTCCGTGCAGCTCCCGCCTCTGGTGCGCGGGCTCAGTCCGTGCGGCTCCCGGGCTCTCGAGCGCGGGCTCAGTCCGTGCAGCTCCCGCCTCTGGAGCCCAGGCTCAGTCCACACAGCTCCCGCCTCTGAGCCCAGGCGCAGTCCACACAGCTCCCGCCTCTGAGCCCAGGCGCAGTCCACACAGCTCCCGCCTCTGAGCCCAGGCGCAGTCCACACAGCTCCCGCCTCTGAGCCCAGGCGCAGTCCACACAGCTCCCGCCTCTGAGCCCAGGCGCAGTCCACACAGCTCCCGCCTCTGAGCCCAGGCGCAGTCCACACAGCTCCCGCCTCTGAGCCCAGGCGCAGTCCACACAGCTCCCGCCTCTGAGCCCAGGCGCAGTCCACACAGCTCCCGCCTCTGAGCCCAGGCGCAGTCCACACAGCTCCCGCCTCTGAGCCCAGGCGCAGTCCACACAGCTCCCGCCTCTGAGCCCAGGCTCAGTCCACACAGCTCCCGCCTCTGGAGCGCGGGCTCAGTCCACACAGCTCCCGCCTCTGAGCCCAGGCTCAGTCCACACAGCTCCCGCCTCTGGAGCGCGGGCGCAGTCCTTGTGCTGCAGGGGCTTGGCTGCTCTGCGGCGCGTGGGATCTTTCCGGACCAGGGGCCAAACCTGTGTCTCCTGCATTGGCAGGATGATTTTTTGCTCCTGAGCCACCAGGAAAGCCCCTGTCTTGCTTTTGGAAAGATGTCTTGTGTTTTGACTCTCCCAGGTGATCTTAACATTGTCCATCTTCAGTTCAGTTCAGTTCAGTCACTCAGTCATGTCTGACTCCTTGCGACCCCATGAATCGCAGCACGCCAGGCCTCCCTGTCCATCACCAACTCCTGGAGTTCACTCAGACTCACGTCCATCGAGTCGGTGATGCCATCCAGCCATCTCATCCTCTGTTGTCCCCTTCTCCTCCTGCTCCCAATCCCTCCCAGCATCAGAGTCTTTTCCAATGAGTCAGCTCTTCTCATGAGGTGGCCAAAGTACTGGAGTTTCAGCTTTAGCATCATTCCTTCCAAAGAAATCCCAGGTTTGATCTTCAGAATGGACTGGTTGGATCTCCTTGCAGTCCAAGGGACTCTCAAGAGTATTCTCCAACACCGCAGTTCAAAAGCATCAATTCTTCGGCGCTCAGCCTTCTTCACAGTCCAACTCTCACATCCATACATGACCACTGGAAAAACCATAGCCTTGACTAGACGGACCTTAGTCAGCAAAGTAATGTCTCTGCTTTTGAATATACTATCTAGGTTGGTCATAACTTTTCTTCCAAGGAGTAAGCGTCTTTTAATTTCATGGCTGCAATCACCATCTGCAGTGATTTTGGAGCCCAAAAAAAGAAAGTCTGACACTGTTTCCACTGTTTCCCCATCTATTTCCCATGAAGTGATGGGACCGGATGCCATGATCTTTGTTTTCTGAATGTTGAGCTTTAAGCCAACTTTTTCACTCTCCTCTTTCACTTTCATCAAGAGGCTGTTTAGCTCCTCTTCACTTTCTGCCATAAGGGTGGTGTCATCTGCATATCTGAGGTGATTGATATTTCTCCTGGCAATCTTGATTCCAGCTTGTGTTTCTTCCAGTCCAGCATTTCTCATGATGGACTCTGCATAGAAGTTAAATAAGCAGGGTGACAATATACAGCCTTGATGTACTCCTTTTCCTATTTGGAACCAGTCTGTTGTTCCATGTCCAGTTCTAACTGTTGCTTCCTGACCTGCATACAGATTTCTCAAGAGGCAGGTTAGGTGGTCTGGTATTCCCATTCCATCTTACATGTACAAAAATTTAACAGAAATTAGATTTTTAAAAAAGCCTTTTTGAAACATACAATTATTCATAACCGACTGTTCCTGGTTTTATTCTAAAGGAAGCTGCTTCTTTCTTCTCTGGGTCCATGTGCTAGTCCAAGAGACTGCTGCTGCTGCTGCTAAGTCGCTTCAGTCGTGTCCAACTCTGTGCGGCCCCATAGACGGCAGCCCACCAGGCTCCCCCATCCCTGGGATTCTCCAGGCAAGAACACTGGAGTGGGTTGCCATTTCCTCCTCCAGTGCATGAAAGTGAAAAGTGAAAGTGAAGTCACTGAATCATGTCTCACTCTTTGCCACCCCAGGGACTGCAGGCTCCTCCGCCCATGGGATTTCCCAGGCAAGAGTACTGGAGTGGGCTGCCATTGCCTTCTCCCCAAGAGACTGGGGATGGTCTATTTAATGTGAGCAACATTTATATGGAGTTGAAGGGGCAGGGTGTCTCAGGTGCTCGCTGGTTACTTGCTTTGTTCCCTCGTCTCTCTTTCCCCCCAGAGATCGCTCTTGCATTCTGGGGTGTATGATACACATGCATGTAACCCTGGGATGTGCTTAGGAAAACAATACGAAGTATGTAAGTGGGTATGCTCAGTCGTGTCCGACTCTTTGAGGCCCTGTGGACTGTAGCCTGCCGGGCTCCTCCATCCATGGAATTTTCCAGGCCTTGAATACCGGAGTAGGGTGCCATTTCCTTCTCCAGAGGATCTTCCCAACCCAGGGGCTGAGCCCACGCCTCTTTCGTCTCCTGCCCTGGCAGGAAGGTTCTTTACCAGTAGGCTCCCCGGGACACCATGGTACAACTTTCATCTTTCCTGGAGAAGGAACTTGCTCCTTGGCCTTTGTCTGGGCCGTGTCCATCATGTCCATCACAGTGCTTTGCTGTTTCTTTGGCTATGCCTTGAGTCTTGACGGATGTTATTTCCGCAACCAGATGTTGAACACTCAGGCCCTCAGCAGTCAAAGTGTGGAGTCCTAAGCACTGCTACCACCAGGGAATTTGCTTTTAAATAATAAAAGACACTTTTTTAACAAATGAAACTTGGATGTGTAGCTTTCCTGTTGTTAATAAAATAGGGCGTGTTGAGGCTTTCTCTGGTCCCAGGCACTGTGCTAGCCCTTCAGCGTGCCGCCCCCTCCAGCACCCTCTTGGAGGACATCACCGCTGTGACACCCCCCAACCACTCAGAGGGTGGGTGTTCATGAGGTCGGGAAATGCCCCATCACGTGGTTCATGAGCGGTGGGCAAAGGTGCCGGCCCACCTGGGCCTCCAGAGCCAGACTCTCAGCTGCCTTGAATTCATTTCCTCGCCAGCTAGAGTGAGGATGTGTTTGCCAGGTGATTAACGTAAAAATATTTTTTAAAAAGACAGATAATTTCTTTATCAAATAGGTCGCAACTGCTTGCTTATCTCTTCTGACGGCCAAAGAGGAACAGAGTTTCTTGGGAGAACTTAATCCCTACTCCATCCTTAGCTTTAAGGAGGGCTGAGCCAAATTCTGTTGCGTTCAGGAGGCCAACCGTTCTTTCTTAATTTCATTTCCTTGGGATGTGATGTTAATTCCAGACTGCAGTGCATACATGCCCAAAGAATTTGTTTTTAAAGATAAGTCACTGATTTTGCTTCAAAGGTTGCACATGGGAATCTGTTGAGTTAACATAATGATGTCTTAGCTGAGGTGGGAAACTTCACTTTGATGTTGAGATATCTCTTGATAGCTCTCTCTTGGTCGTTCAGTATGCCCCCAGCCCCCAGGACACAAATGCACGCTCGCACACCGACTCACTCCACGTACACCCTCAAGCACGCTCCCCAGAGTGGTCTCACACTTGTGTTCTTGAGACAATCAAATGGTATCATTTAAAAATTTTTCTTGGAAAAATTTTCTCTTTCCTTATATACAGAATAATGAGTTATTAGGGGGGAAAGCTAAAAGTTAGCCAGAGATTTTAAATGGCATATTGGAGAAGGAAACAGGTTCTTTCTGGATATAGTAAATGAAATAATGGCTTTATTTGGTATCTACTAAAGAATTGTGTTTTTCTAGGTTATCTGCCTTCTAAAAATAACATCTTTTATGCACAGAAAATCAACGTCATGTTTTCATTTCAGCTGTCTGGGTGTTTGTGTTGAATCAGAATCATGTCTTTTTCTGTTTTCCCATTATAAGTGTTTTTAAGGAAAAAAAATAGCCTTATGATAGTGTGTCCTGTTCTCTAGAAATGAGAGATTTAATGAAGACGGGGTATTTATTTCCTGAGTTTGGCTAGAGTATTACTTAGCTTATATTTCGAAATGGCTATAACCGAGTTCCCCCATGATAACCCCAGCCCTGGCGGCCCCTTCTGTTGCGTGTTTAAGAGTCCTACAGCTGACTCACTTTGCCGTTCAGCAGAACCTAACACAACATTGTAAAGCAACTATACTTCGATAAAAAAATTGAAAAAAAATCTCTTAGTCTTGTTAATGTGCGGCTAACGGCAGTGATACTCAGCCGGTTGCAGAGCCTTCAGCTCATCGCGCTTCTGTTTTGCCCTCTGCGGTGACTGTCGCTCTTTTCTCCTGATCAAGCAAATGAAGAAGCACCCGTGCCGCCAGTGCGACAAGTCGTTCAGCTCGTCCCACAGCCTCTGCCGCCACAACCGGATCAAGCACAAAGGCATCAGGAAAGTTTACGCCTGCTCGTAAGTCCCGGCTCCTGATGGGCGTGCCCGACGGCGCTTCCCATTTCCCCAGCCTCCGCGCCCCCGCGTGCGGGTGTCCTTTCTTTAATCATGATTTGTTCTGGCAGGCCGTTCTTGCTTGGTTTGTAGCGCTTTGACAAGATGAAAATTTAAAGGAGCAGTGCCTTGCCCAGGCTTTGCATGTTCTTACCTGTGCCTTTTTTTTTTTTTTTTTGCCGAGCAGCTTGTGGCCAGGGTCTTAGTTCCCTGAGCAGGGATTGAACCTGGGCTCCGTCAGTGAGAGCACAGAGCCCTAAGCCCTGGGCCGCCCGGGAAGTCCCACCTGTGCTCTCTGTTAAGCAGAGATTTGTGGTTTCATTACTGAGAGTTTGGCACAGTGACTAGCAGGCAGGTAGGGACTCAGCTGAAGGAGATGCTCTTTGGTTCCCTACACACAGTTGAGTTGCCGGCATCAGCAGGCCGGCTGGGCTGGTCGGTGTACTCGGGCTCAGACCGGGGCTGGTCGTGGGGTCAGTCCTGGGCTGGACATTTGTCCCTTGGGTACAGCACATCCTTCGTGTCCACTCATGTTGTTGGAGAAAGACCAGAAGAACCGAGCGGGCCAGCCCACCGAGGGGACCATCCAGGGGGCTACCTCTGGGTATATAAAGGCAGAAGTTGTTACATTGTTCTTATTGAGAAAGCTTTTTCACCCACTCAGTCAGAGCACCCTGAAGGGAGGTGGTGTGACAGGGTTACTGACTCTAAGGCGCTTTTCATAAAGAAGCACGAAGCGGCACTGAAGCCGTGTAGCCAGGATGTGGCCGTGATGGACGAGGGTCCGTGTCCCGTGTGGCTCAGAGGACTCAGGGAGGTCAGCTGCCAGGTCGCTGGGCTTCGCAGTATTTTGGTGAGTCAGGAAGAGTCTCTGGGGTAGGAAGACAGGGCCCCTCCTTCCGCGGACCTGAAGCTGGCAGTGCTTTTGGAGCGATGAGAACATTCTCTAAGTACAGTCTGTGCTGAGACTGCGGTGATGGAGCCAGTGATTCTAGGAGGGACCGCTGGGCTGAGAGAACGGGGAGGAAGGGGGTGTGGACGGCAGAGTCCTTCCCAAAGGCTGGCTCCTGTCCCATGGAGTCCCTGGAAGGTGGTAAAATGCCCGGGTTGCCCAGCTTGTTTCCTTTGTTCTCTGGTATGGGTGCTGGCTCCCGATGCTGTCCTGTAGGGGGTCTCTAACGTGAAATCATCAGAGCTGGAGCCACTCTTTCTTGTAAGAGTTTCAGAAGCTTTTCTGAGGACAGCGAACTTGGTTCTGCGTAAGCCGTGTGGATCTTTCCATCTCCCTTCCCTGCAGTGGTTATGCGTGATGTCTGGCTGAAGAGACCATAATTGCAATTGCCACGGTCGTGAATTTCTGTTTACCGGTTTGGGCCTGTTTAAGAAAATGACAGATTCATATCTTCCCAAAGGAAAGCTGCAATCATAACTTATAGGGGGGAAATGCCCAACCTGAAATGAAAACTGAAATCATTGACCTAGTTTGGATATTTGTTCAGTTTTCTGCCTTTTAATCGACCGACTGAAGAAATGTATTTGCGCACTGTGGTCCTGACCAGGCATATTGTTGCATTTGTGCTTTGATGAGAAGTTGACGGGAGACAAGTCTGTCTTGTCTGAGTCACACAGAGTGAGCGGAAATCTTGGTAGCACCGGCGTGAAGAAGTCAAGCAGGGACTTGCTTCCTGTTAAAGCGTCTCATGACGTAAATTCTGAGGGAACACTCTGAGTCACTGGAAAGAAAACTTTTGAGATTTAGTGTTCTCCATGTTAAAATCACAGCCATCTAGAATTACAAAGTAAGTCATACTTTAACCAAACTCAGAAAATAAATGCCCTGTCTGAACCAAATTGGGCTGGTGCTATAAGAACCCAAAAAACTGATAGAAAAAAACCCTTTTCCTTTTTTTTTTTTAAAAACACCAAAACCAATTTGCATTTGGGTATAACCAAATTATAGTGGTTAAGAGTTAAGAGTATAGCTTAAGAGTGTGGCAGCAGTTTCCAGTGAGCAGCAAAGGGACTCAGGACTCCATTCTCCCCCAGACGCCCCTCCCGTCCAGCGCTGTGCAGAGTTCCCCATGCTCTACAGTTCATGCTTGTTGGTTATCCACTGGAAACAGAGCCATGTGTACATGACCTTCCCCAGGCCCCTAACTGTCCCTTTCCACCCGCCCCTTCCCCACAACCATAAGTTCATTTATGATAGAAAATTTTTAACAAAAGCTGCCGCACTTTATAATTTTTTTTTTTTTAATTCACACTGGAAATGATGATTCATAGCAACACTGCTCTTGCACTTTGGACCATTGGTATCTGCAGGACCACCCTGGCCTCTCTGGGCCAACTGAGGGCTTCGGTAGTGAGCACGTTCCTCACTGAGCCCTTTCATAGCAAGTAGGTTATTTCCTTGTCTTTCCCCCACAGGCACTGTCCAGACTCCAGGCGCACCTTCACGAAACGGTTGATGCTGGAGAAACACATACAGCTCATGCACGGCATTAAGGATCCCGACTTGAAGGAAATGACGGAGGCCACCAATGAGGAGGAGACGGAGACGAAAGAAGACGCCAAGGTCAGAGTTGCAGGCGCTCTTGCTCCAGTGATGTTGCTGACTTGCTTTCTCCTTCTTTTTGCACTAAAATTTTTCTACGGTTATACGATTTAAAAAATTCAGCTAGTGCACAAAGCTGTCAAGTAGTAGGAACACACTCTGCACTCAGCCAGCCTGAGTTTTCACCTTGCTCTTAAAGGTAACTTTTTTTTTTTTTTGGTGAGGTAACTTGATGGTGCTAGTGGTAAAGAACCCGCCCGCCAGTGCAGGAGACCCAGGAGATGCGGGTTTGATCCCTGGGTCGGGAAGATCCCCTGGAGGAGGATGTGGCAACCCACGCCAGCATTCTTGCCTGGAAAATCCCGTGGACAGAGGAGCTTGGCAGGCTACTGTCCATGGGGGTCACAAAGAGTCGGACATGACTGAAGTGACTTCACACACAACCTTTATTAAATTTCTTCTGTATCCTTCCAGATACAGCTTTAGGGATCAATCTGAAAGTGAAAGTGAAAAATCACTCAGTTGTGTCTGACTCTTTGTGACCCCATGGACTATACAGTTCATGGCATTCTCCAGGCCAGAATACTAGAGTGGGTAGCCTTTCCCTTCTCCAGGGGATCTTCCCAACCCAGGGACTAAACCCAGGTCTCCTGCATTGCAAGCGGATCCTTTACCAGCTGAGCCACCAGGGAAGCCCAAGAATACTGGAGTGGGTAGCCTTTCCCTTCTCCAGCGGATTTTCCCGACCCAGGAATCGAACCAGGGTCTCCTGCATTACAGGTTACCAGCTGAGCAACCAGGGAAGTTAGGGATCAGTCTACTTACATATAAAAAGTAAAGTTTTATGTTGACCCATGGAAGTTGTCTTAGCCCGGAAATTATTTTCATCTAGATTCCTTTGCATTGCTGACGTGTTGGTTGTGAGAGGTACCTAATCAAAATTGATTCCGTTTAGTTTCTGTTTGTAATGATGAAAGGTTAAGGTCAAGAATTCGTGCTCTAGCAGTGGATAGTGAACTTGGAGCAGGCAACAGCATGGCTGTTAGCCTGCGTATAAAGCGCACACGTGCCAAGTGCTGTTGGAGTGCGGCAGTGGTTCAGCAGACATTTCAGAGACCCGTGCTGTCTTTGGCACCGTGCTGCATCTGGAATGTTCCTGGGGAAAAGCCCGTGTGTGCTTTCAAGGAGTTAGTCATTGAAATCAAAATACAAGTCAAACTAGTGTTGCATTAAATTGTAATCCTTCCCCTCAAGTGATGGGGTGGGGGGTGGAATTAAAGACTGTACATGCAGGGGGCAGCTTTAGGTCAAGGTTGAAAAGCCAGATGGCCGTGGAGAAGGTGTCCATTGGCTTGGGATTTTAGAGAGCTGGAGGGGAGGGATTTGAGGGGCCAGAGGAGGAGTCTGAGGAGGCTGAGTGGGCAGGAAAGGGCCCTCACTGACTCCAGTGAGGTGCAGGTGGCCCAACATCTGACCCTCAGGAAGGGAGCAGGTCTGGACACTCTGCCACGAGATGCTCAGCCCGCCTGCTCCGCCTCTCCCTGGCCACATCCCCGCTCTCCCCTGTCCCCAGCTGCCGCCGTATTGCCTGCCTCCGGTCCCCCAGCTGCCCTGGCCAGCTCCCAGCGGGACCCCTTTCCTGGTGTGACCTCCCAGCTCAGGCTGTCCCTGTGACGCTTGGCTGGCTTGCTCATCACTGTTTCTTGCTGCATCCCTCGAGCGGGGCCCTGTTTGTTCGGCTGAGCCCCTGCAGGACGTCGGGTCAGCCTAGTGCCGAGCTCACCTTGGCGGGGCAGAGGGAAAGGGTGAGCCTCAGGCGGGGCGGGGGCCACACAGCTGTAAGGAGCCCACACCCCAGCTCCCAGAGCCCACGAGCGGTTGTCCGTGCCTCACCGGTCCTGTCTTCCTCTCCCAGGCTCCCAGTCCAAAGCGGAAGCTGGAGGAGCCTGTGCTAGAGTTCCGCCCTCCCCGAGGGGCCATCACGCAGCCCCTGAAGAAGCTGAAGATCAACGTGTTCAAGGTGCACAAGTGCGCCGTGTGCGGCTTCACCACGGAGAACCTGCTGCAGTTCCACGAGCACATCCCGCAGCACAAGTCGGACGGCTCCTCCCACCAGTGCCGCGAGTGCGGCCTGTGCTACACGTCGCACGTGTCGCTGTCCCGGCACCTCTTCATCGTCCACAAACTGAAGGAGCCGCAGCCGGCGGCCAAGCAGAATGGGGCGGGCGAGGAGAACCAGCTGGAGAACCAGCCGGGGCCCGAGGACGCGCCGGCCGACGGCCCCGTGTCGGACCGAACGTGCAAAGTGTGTGCAAAGATGTTCGAGACGGAAGCTGCCTTAAACGCTCACATGCGGACCCACGGCATGGCCTTCATCAAATCCAAAAGAGTGAGCTCGGCGGAGAAATAGCCGCCCCACCCTCCGCGCCCCTGCGAGCAGCGAAGCGCCCCCCACCCCGCTCACCGGTCCACATTGGAAGCAAAGAGACGTTTTTGTTACGCAACGTTGGCGGTATCACAGAGTTAACAGTTCTGTCCAGGCTGTTGCAATATATCTCCCTCCTCCCCTTCTCTGCCTCCTCCTGTCTCCCTCCTCCCCTTCCTCCATAAGTATTAAAAACAGTATTTGAGTTGAAAAGAGTTTGTATATATTTAAATGAATAACTTTTTATACTTTGTTACATGTTTGTATCAGTATTTAGTGGACAACGTTTTGAAGATTTTCGTTTGTTCCGTTCTTGGGTTGTCTTTTTTTTATATATATGTATTTGTATTTGTTTTTGTTTTGGGTTAGAGTTTTTCTTGTTTGTATGGCTTCTTTAAAAACAGACTTCTTAGCGACAGGGGCAGTTCCTGAGTTCCAATAAACCATTTTGTACGTCACGATTTTGAATGGGTTAACTAATTACAGGCTCTGACAGGGCCTTTTTTAGTGTTTTTAATTTTTAGAATTCACTACATAAATCGTAGGTGACTGTAGGTCTCAAAAACACTAGGGACTTTTAAGTGTCTTAGCACTCTATCCTCAACGTGCCTGCTCCGCTAGGGCCGCCACCCGGTGCGTGGCCTCTCCTCCCGGCCCGGTGTGTCGGAAGCCGCCTTGCAGGGCGCTTCCCTCCCAGCAAGGGGGTGGTAGCAGGGGCCAAACATCCAGGAAGGAAAGACATGGATGGATTCCATCTCAGAGTGGGGAAGAAAGCTCGCTCTCCTAAAGGGGAAAAGCGAGCAGGTAGTTTCCTGGGCCGATTTGCAAGGCTGGCTTCTAAAAGAGCACAAAGAGCTAAAGCGAAGAAAGGGCTGGACTACTGTAAAAGTTACAAACACATCGTTAGACCAGTGGATTTATATAGTCAACGTTTTTGTCATGTAATTTATTAACTATTAACGACGACACAACTAAAAATATCAAGTATTTCTCTGGCTCTTGACAGGAAAAGGAAAAAAAAAATCACAGTTGACTTAACCCTTTGCTGTCTAAAGAGTTGGCGTTTCCTGTTCTGGGTGCTACTGCCAAAGGTCCCGGTACTTAGACTTGGGATGCACAATTTCCACCTTCCCGCTGCAGCAGCCGGCGTGTGGCCATCGGCCATTCCCTTCAGCACTGAGCCACATGGGTTGAGTTCAGCCATTTCAATAAGTACCTTTACTATTGGGTAGTTCAGCCTTCTTAATGCAGCCGAGGTACTCCTCTGTCCCTTCCAAATGTTTATAGTTCTCTGGGAGAGTTATATTTTTTTGGTTTTGTGTTTTCGTGTTTTCTTTTGCATTTTATATCTTGTATTTATCCCTAAACATGTTTTGTACTTTTTTTTTTAAAAAAAAGGAAAGTTATTTTGTGTATATATAGATATACTTGCATGATATACTGTAGTCGATGTCCGGTCCCTCGAGAGGTCTTGCTGCTGTCAGGCGTCAGGCACTAACCGCACCCACCCTAACTGTATTAAACACGTTTCACGTATGTAAATAAACCTGGGACGTTTGGCCCTCGTGCTTTCGTGAGAGCGTTCTTGATGGTGGGTCTCTGACATCTTCGTGGAGTTTAGGGAGTGATTCACAGCAGGGATGGGCTGTGGGCTGTTGCAGCATTCTTGCCGCAAATAAGGGCAGCGTGTTCGTCTCATTGGCCATCAGCTATTTGTGTCCCTTTCGTAGCGACTCCCATCAGTACGTGGGTATACCCGAGGGTGTGGTTCAGTACTCCTCAACTTGAAATTCATTGCTGTTACTTGTTATATTTATACTTGTATTGCTCTTAAGTTGTGTTCATAGCACTTTTCATTTGTTCTGCATTTGAACCTTGCAATAAACCTGTGTGGTGGGCTGCACGGGTCCTAATAGCCTAGTTTTACAGTCGAGGAAGCTAAGCTCAGATTTACGTTCTTGGCCTGAGCCCTCGTAGCTGGTAAGTGGCTTTGCATATTAGAACCCAGATATTCTTGCTCTAAATCTAGTGCTCGCTCTCTGTGTTTATGTACATATCGACAGATACTCCTTTATTCAACAAATAAAAAGTATTTGCAAAACGCGATACTAGAATTTTTGTCTGTGGCGCTATGGCTTTTCTAAGGTAACCTGGGAGTCTTATCTACTCAAATACCCAAGCGTGCTTGGTAATACGAAATTGGCATCTACTGAATGCCTGGTTGAGCAATGAAGAAAGGTTTTTAAATGTTCAGAGGTCACACAATGAAGAAGCTGAAATCCAGAGTAGGAAAGCAGCACCCAGGGTCTTCCCTGGCGGCTCCGTGGTAAAGAACACCTGCCAACATAGGAGACACGGGTTTGACCCCTGGTCGAGGAAGACCCCACGTGCTGTGGAGCAGCCAAGCCTGTGTGCCGCATCTGCTGAGCCTCTGCTCTGGAGCCCGTGAGCCAACTCCCGGGCCTTTGTGCCGCGACCACCGAAGCCCGGTGCCCTAGGGCCCGTGCTCTGCACCAAGAGGAGCATTGCAGTGAGGGGCCCACACGCTGCAACCAGAGAAAAGCCCATGCCCCACGAGGGTGGCCAAGGGTAAGTCACTATGGAAAACAACCAGTACCCAGGCTGTAGCCTGGATGGCTCGACTGGAGAGGGAATCGATGAGCTGGAAGATGGATGGTGACGAAGCCCCCTAGGACGCAGCACAGAGATAAGGAGATGAAATACATGAAGGAGGCTAGGAGTCTGGAAAGATAGCAGAAGCAGGTTTAATGGGCTTCCCTGGTGGCTCAGCAGTGAAGAATGGAGACATGGGTTCCATCCCTGGGTTGAGAAGATCTCCTGGCAGAAGGAAATGGCAACTTAGTCCAGTGTTCTTGCCTGGGAAATCCCATGGACAGAGGAGCCTGGTGGGCTACAGTCGATGGCGTCACAGAGTTGGAGGTGACATGGTCGACTACAATGAGTTTAATGGCTCCAGAAGGGGGAGTAGAACTGGGGAGAGCCTGTACAGAGAATTTTGTTTACTTGCTAAGTTGTTCCCAACTCTTTTGACCCCAAGGACTATAGCCTGCCAGGCTCCTCTGTCCACAGAATTCTCCAGGCAAGAACACTGGAGTGGGTTGCCATTTCCGTATCCAGTGGAAATTTTCTAGCTATCGACGAAAGACATGAATGTATGGATTGACATGGTGGATGCTGAGGAAAAAATCCACATTGGGGCTTAGGAATTTTGCCCATTTTATACTAGTTGTAACGGGCACATTCCATGAATTTTTAGGAATCCCACTTCCTCTGTTGGTGGGGAAGGGGTGGGGCTGGCAAGAGTAGGCTGGGTCCAAGCTGTAAAAAACTTTGAGTGACAGTCCAGGGGGGTTGTACTCTGATCAAGATGAAGTATTTGGACAGGGGAGTGATACCAGATGCACTGGTAGCAGTGCTTAGGATGGATTGTGGGAGAGTGTATCGAGCAGTATTAAGTTAGGCTGTGCTGTGGTTATAACCTTTCATCTTAATGACTTACAGCGAGACACTTCTTGCCCAGATGTAGCTCCAAGGCTCCACTTTGAACTAAAGCTGCCGGGTGTTGTGGCAGAAGGCGAGTGCGGTTGGATGCTCAGGGCCCAGAAGGGACAAATGCCCGTCTCCACAACTCACTGCCAAAGCCAGTCACATAGTCCCGGCTCACGACAAGGAGGCAGAGAAATGCGGTCCCACCTCGTGCCCAGAAGGCAGAAGACTGGAAATGCTGGCACAGCCTAAATGGCCATCCCGGGAACAGTTTGAATCGGTGTAGCTACGGCGCTAACACAGTGGGCCACGTGGCCTTGAGGACTCAGCTCAGGGTAGAGGCAGGAGGCTTAGAAAGAGGCTCCAGTCGTAGGGAGCATTTCAGGAGGAGGATGAACATAAATTCCATGCTGCAGGATACAGAGAAGAGACGTGTGAAAGTTCTAACCTAAGCGGTTTTTTAATGAACAGAAAAGAGATTTATTTCAAGGTGTGGACTACTTACATAGAAATATAGAAGTAAAGATGAAGAGCTGTTTATAGGGAAGGTGAGCTTGAACATTAGATATCCATTCAAGGTTAGTTTTTGTTTGAATGAATGTGGGTGACTGAGTGACTTTTAGCAATAATTGAGTAGCAGTAATACATAAAGAGGAGAAGGCAGTGGCACCCCGCTCCAGTACTCTTGCCTGGAAAATCCCATCGATGGAGGAGCCTGGTGGGCTACAGTCCATGGGGTCTCTAAGAGTCAGACGTGACTGAGCGATTTCACTCTCACTTTTCACTTTCATGCATTGGAGGAGGAAATGGCAGCCCACTCCAGTGTTCTTGCCTGGAGAATCCCAGAGACGGCGGAACCTGGTGGGCTGCTGTCTGTGGGGTTGCACAGAGTTGGACACGACTGAAGCGCCTTAGCAATACATAAAGAAGAATGCCAGCAAGGTGGTAAAACATAAAATGAAGCAAAGGATGACGTAGGCTAAGCATCCATGGCATAGACAACTGCTTCCCGCCACATTTTCTTCAAATTCCTGAGTCCTGCTGCGATACAGATTCCAAAGAACAACTGGTCTACCCCAAAGCACGGATGGGCACCTCTCTTCAGGGTCAGTAAGCTAGTGAGTTCCATCCCAGGATCTTTGACCAATGGAAATTTCCTATTGAAAAGTTTGGTTGAAAAAGTTTATATATTTCATAACCACCATGCCATGAGTACTTTTTTTTGTAATGCCTTCTTGGAAGGTGAAAGATGTGTTTAAAGAAGTTTATAAAATAAAATATGCCTTAAAGAAACCATTTATCCCAAAGAATGGGTCTGAAAATAAAGAGGGGTGTACCAAATGGGGGTGTTCTTTATGCCATTTAGTTATACACACACACACACACACACACACACACACACACAGCCAATGAGATGCTATAAGGATTCCAGATTGTGGCTCTTCCTTTTAAGTGTACATCTTCCAAATAAGGAACCTGTAGTTAGCTTAAAAACTTGACTTCTCCTGCACAGTTCAGTCTTTGCTTAAATGTTTGTTTTTTTTTAAAGACTCGTTATAGAGTTACTTTCTTTTTTAAAATTTACTTATTTTTTTGGTTGCAGTGCATGGACTTATCATGGGAGCTTCTCGTGGCAGAGCCCAGGCTCTAGGCGTGCGGGCTTTGGTAGTTGCAGCTGCACTCAGCACCTGCGCTCAGTCATTTTGGCTCGGGGCTCGAGAGCGAGGACTCGGCAGCTCGAGAGCGAGGACTCACTAGTTCGAGAGCGAAGACTCACTAGCTCAAGAGCGAGGACTCAGTAGCTGTGGCACATGGGCTTTGCTCGGCGGCATGCGGAATCTTCCTGGACCAGGGATAAAACCCATGTCCCCCGCATTGGCAGGTGGATTCTTATCCACTAAACCACCAAGAAAGTCCTTAAATGGATTCTTGAAACTTTCTTGTTTGAGTTTCTTTTTGCAGTGAGGAACCTCACATTCCTACAGAGTTAATCTTAAACCTTTGGGATATGAAACGTGAGCTTATTTCTCTGCAAAGAGCCTCTCTTCCTGGTGCTAGAAGCTTCTGGACTAGCTGGTGTGAATTCTGGAGTCAGCATGACTCCCAAAGCACTGATTCTGAACAGCCTGGCCTCGATCCACATGGTCTGTAAGGTCAAATTTGAGACTTGGCTACTGTCAGTCTTTGCGGTAACAGAGAGCATTCTCTTTTGACATCCATTTCCCCTCCCTACAGTCCCTGTAGCTTTGGGTGAACATTTTAGTAAAGACTCAACACACTGGATGATGAAAGTTTCATCACCTTGGCCTGTGTTTTGCTGAAAGTCTGTTCATTTATGTCTGCTGCCTTTGTTAGAAAGGGAGACCTGGGGGTGTCCAGCATCCGGGTCCTGTGTGAACTAGGGTCCTAGCGGAACGCAAATGCCACACTAGAAAAGCTTTACTTTTATCGTAGTTAAGGAAGGGACTGTGTACTGGGCTGGAACAAAGGATGTCGAGGGTCACAGAGAGCGAGAGCTGTAGTCACAGCCAAGCAAGAGCGGTGGGAAAGAAATTACGGAGAAGCTTCCGCTTCACGCTCAGCAGTTTCCAGCCTGCTCCTGCCACGGGTGAAAACCGAATAAAAGCCAGAAAACAAGGAGACACAGTCGTATTCTGCAACGTCAGTGTGCTGGGCACAGGGTGGGACACAAGGACGCTTGGCGGATGGGCGCTGGGGTGGGAGACAAGATTAGGATCACAGATCAGAAGGGCGTGCTCTGCACCACGTACGTTTCACCCCCTATAGGGAAGCTGGCAGCCGGAACCGGGACTGTGGATTACATATCTACCTTTTGTACCAATTTCCTCTCCAGGTTTGCCCTGGAATTGTGCCCTGGCCCCAGTGGTTATTTATACTTAAGGAAACAGAAGAGCTTTTCCCAGCAAACATGTTTCCAAATTAAATTTATGGGATCAGTTTTGACTCCTAAAGCAACCCTATTTTAGTTTCACGGTATTTAAAGGAACTGATTATTTAATGTGCTTTTCTATTTGATTGTAATCTGCTATCCTTGGGCTTTCCTTAGTTATAATTGTAAATTTCACTACCATGGCAAGTTTGTTTCTAAACACAGTTCTTTGCAAGATGATATTTTTACCTAGGGGAACTCTAAAATTAGAGTCCACCCTATCACACTTCCAACTAGGTTCCAGAAAGGGAGGGTTTAGCACAACAGCAATTGTCTGATCTTCAAGTCAGGTTTAATTGGATTGGTTATTTCTGGAGAAGAAACATCATTTTTTTTTGAAAAGAAAAAAAAAAAAAACGAACAAGGAAGGCATAGAGCCCCCGATTGGAGAGGATGGTGTGAAGTTGATGTGAGTCAGGATTAAGCAGAGTTGCCTGTGTCAGAGGAAACGACCCCGTCTGGAAAGCGTACAAGACAGATCTCTAAGGGGTAATGGACATTTGTCTTGATTCCATCAGTTCAGCATCTGATTCCTTTCTGGGAATCTACCACGGTGTGAACCTCTGAGCGATGGATCTTGCCTCCTACTCCCGAAACCAGAAGGTCATCCTCCCTGACCCCCAGCAGCCTAACCTCAGGTATGGGATGACCGGCACTTGGTCAAAATGGTGCTCTTGCTTTGACTCTGGAGTCGGTGATGCAGCAAAGTAGGGACAGTTTAAATGTGCACAGTGGCCCCGGTCGTGGTGACTGCAGACAGAAAACCACAGAGCGCTGCGCTGGTTGGTCAGGAAGAGGGGAGAACCAGGACCCGGGAGGAAAGAACGTGGACATTGCTCGGCATCTCTGCCCAGCTGGGAACCAGTCTGCCTTCCAGGAAGCACCGATAATCTTGGCCCCAAGGGTCCGCTCATGGTGGGACATGTTGAAGCTTAAGCTTGTCCTTCCCTCTTAATGAGACACTATCCTAGCAACACGACAATGTCAGTTATTTCATTTTAATATCCTACAGAAGGATAGTTGATTTGGCCTTCCCAGAGGATGTAGGAGACACAGGTTCAATCCCTAAGTCAGGAAGATCCCCTGGAGAAGGGAATGGCTGTCCACTCTAGTATTCAGTTCAGTTCAGTCGCTTAGTCGTGTCCAACTCTGCGACCCCATGAACCACAGCACGCCAGGCCTCCCTGTCCATCACCAACTCCCGGAGTTTACCCAAACTCATGTCCATTGAGCCAGCTTCTTGAATCCAATGGCGGCGGCATTAACAACAGCACCAGCCAGTGATAGCTGCTGCCTTGGGAAATGATAGAGGTGTGCTTTCAGGAAGGGAAGGCATTCTTTATTTTCACGTCCTATTTTTACGCCCAGCACGGTGCCGTGTGGAAAACAGGTGCTTAAAACATCTTCAAGGAACAGCTGAGTCTCCTTGAAGCTTGATTACTCAAAATTTTATTTCTTAAGGGTTGGGAAAAACATTATAAAGGTCTTGAAAAGTGAGATTCTCTTTTTTTTATGTGGAATTTTAAAAGATCATTTAGGTGGTTTTTATTACTGATTAAAATCTGGATATGTATTCTGCTCATTAGATTTCCCCCTCTGTTGACAAAAGATGGAACACTTCACACTGAATTCTAAGAGGTGATTTCATATTTTCAAGGACTATACAATGTCAACAACTGATGTGGAAATAAATCCAGGCTTGAGAGATTTTTCTGCTTAATCATTCTTAAATATCCAAATTACCTAAACCTCCAGTATTTTCAACCCTCCCCTTCTTTGCCTTTTATTTATTCATTTTTTAACATTGAAAGTGTTAAGCACAGGAGACGCACATGGAATTGAGACCTTTAACACAAATGTTTATTACTCAAGAGCACTGATGTAATACGAGGAAACAGCTGAAGTAGGCTGATTGCATGCTTTCATGCATTTACAGATGGGGAAAGGGAACAGCTTCGACTCTGGTTTCTGGTGCCAAATTAGGTCCATTTTTCAGTCCAAGTTCTTGCTTCCTCCGTGTAGTTCCAGATTGGGTGTTCTCCTTCATGTTTTGCACCGACATTTCAGCTTCCACCTCAATTTCAGAACAGTCTCTCAGGCGCATAGTAACAGTCGGTGTATTCACAGCAGAAAATAATTTTGAAGGTAGACTCAGAGGGTTTCAAGGTCAGAGACCTTAAAGGTGATTTTTAAAAAGACCATTTGATGAATAAATCTCATCGATAACACTCTCATCTAGCGCTCAGTCAATATTTGGATACCTCCAAGGGCAGACACCTCTCTACGATTGGAAAGAGCCCAGTTCATCTTTGGGTAGTTTTGACGAGAAAACTCTCCACTGTTTCAAAACTGTTCTTTTGTAACTTGGAGCTAATGATCTGGTTTTTTTTCAAGGAACTATTCACCCTGTATCACTTTAACTGCTTCTGTGCCTGAATCTTTTTTCTTTAGATCAATAACCATAACAGAATAATAATAAATCCCCACAATAGCCACTGTGTATTAAGGGTCTACTATAGGTCAGACGGGCTTCCCAGGCGGCGCTAGTGGTAAAGAGCCTGTCTGACAATGAGGAGACTTGAGACGCAGGTTCGACCCCTGGGTTGGGAAGATCCCCTGGAGGAGGGAATTCCTACCCACTCCAGTATTCTTGCCTGGAGGATCCCGTGGACAGAGGAGCCTGGCTGGCTACCATCCAGGGGGTCACCAAGAGCTGGACACGACTGACTTTCACTTAGAGAGGTTATTATTTAAGGACAGACTTCCTAGAAAGAAAGTATCCATACCATGAGAAATCCAGATCCACACATTGCATGTTTTTTTTAAGGCAGAGGAACGCAGTCACCATGGTCTTTTTCCAGCATCGCTGGCTTCATCGGATGTGCGTCCTAAGCCCCCTGGGATGAAGTGGGTGTTTATTTGTCCTACCGCGATACCGGGTGTTTCCGTGGGGAGGTTCATCACTCCCACTTGCGGCTTTCAAATCCGGCAAACATATTAACAGATGCAGAAAATGCCCAGATGATGACGCAGAAGCCCTTCTTTGCTTAGCATTTCCTGAACTTTCCATAGATTGGATTCATACTCGTTCTTGGATAAAAACCCAATCCTGCCACCTCACTTCCTCCATTTGTTTATTTGTTAAACCCAGAGATGTACATAGGCATCTGCCGCGAGAAAGTCTAGGCTGGTCCCTAGTAACTGGAAATGTTAATCTGCATAACTAAAGGAAGCCAGGTGGTCAGCGGCCCCCACATCAACAGGGTGATTTTACTCAACATTAACAAGTCATACACAAATCGGTTTCCATGGTTTGTTCAATGCGGCCGCTTTGCAGGTGGCGGAGGAGACACAGCTTGTCTCTGCATGTTAAGGCGCGAGAATGTCACGTTTCCCCCCAACACGTTGTAGTCTGGTGTTTTATAAATGCAAGGTTTTGTCTAGGAGGGAAACTTGGCCCTGGCAGGCGAAGGTCTTCACGGAAGATGGCCCTGACTCTGCTGCTTCGTCTGCTCTCTTTTCAATCTCAACTGCCTTTTGTTTTTCCTGCAAGAAATGTTTCTCTCAAGTGCATGCAGGACGTTGAAGAATTCCTTTCTGATCTAAATTCAGTGGAGCCCAAAGAATATGCTCTAAGAAGTAAGTAGGTTTTTCCTGGCCCGTTGGGTAGCTGAACATGGGGCAGACAGGTTTGGACTTGGGATGTTCTAGAAAAGCTCTTGAGAATTAAAAACCCAGGACCAAATAGGAAAGAGAAGAGATGCTCAATTTACAATTTGCACCAGGAATCAAGAAGGAAGAAGGAATTTTAACTGCAGAAGGCACTAGAGAGAGTGGTATTAATTCCAGCCAGAAGGAATCTCATGAGGACCAGTTTCTCAATGAGATGAAGATTATTTGTAAATTGTATGATGCTGTTTACTATTTTTGAAGTTGATAACATTTCACCACTGTATGAGATAGCTTGGTTTCTTTCTTTCTCTAGACATTTAGTCTGCGTTCGATAAAGAATTGCTTCACTATTTAGGAAACAGGCTCTGCCCATTATATGTTTGGTGGTAAATTCTGAGGAGTATTTTGGTGAACGTATTGGCTCAGATTGTATATAATAAGTTTGATTGTAGCCAGACCTCTTTGCATGTGATATGGATGGACAGCAGGCTGCAGTAATTTTATTTTTTGTTAGTTTTCCAGAATTATTTTCACAGCTAAAGGGACATATACATACCTGCCAGAAAGTGGCAAGAAATCAGGTTCATTTTCAGTGGGATAACCTCTCCAGGAGAATGATTCCTTCTTGATGCTGATGTAAACCACTAAGGAGGAAAAATGTAAAAACTCACTTTTTCCAAAGCCAGAAACATTCTCACGGCAATTTTCATTTCCATTTAACACATGAATAATTTACTTTGTATTGGGAAATCCAAATAGGAACATAATATACATTATAAAGATAAACAAAAGTTTTGATCTAATATTGAGTAATTCAAAACAGCACATGACTTGAAGCAATTACTTCAAATTATATGTTCTTGTAGTTAATGAAATGATAGGGTAATATGAATCTGATGGATTCAATAACCATCTGCAAGTTTTATTTTGGAGTTGATTATGTTTTTCTGTAATACTTGGTGATATTGACAGGGAACATTCTGACAAACACAGGCCAAATAAGCTGGCCAAGAAAATCCAGAAGGGTGCGATGAGCCCTGGTGGTGCGATGGAGGGAGGTATCGTCATCGTTAGTCACAGCCTCTTTAGTGCTTTATCTCTTCCGTTGCTCTAGCCACGCACCTTCGATGTTCCATCTGTAGGCACATGCAAACTGAAACCTTATTTATTTTTTTTTTAGTTATAGAAGTGTCCCAAAGTCGAACGGTCCAAGAAAGAGCTGATTGATGTATATAAATGGGGTAGAGGACCATCAGTTAATAGACGAATACTACAATTTGGTGTTGTAACTGAGTTTCATTCTAATGCATTCCCAACGCCCTTGACATCGTTGCTTTGATGTGTTGTTTGAGATTTTCAAGCATAGAACGTAGTTCTGACCTTTGTTCTCAGCATGGTTTTCCTGACAGTCATGTGGATGGAAAAATAATGAAAGTCAGTATTTACAGAGTATGTTTACATGGTGAGTGCTGCTCCCAGCCCAGGGCAAGAGTTGTCTCTCGTTTAGTCCTAATGCCCTTTCCTACCCGTGGGGAGGGCATTATTTTCACATCTGTTTTATAAGTGAGCCACAAAGATCCAGAGCATCTTGCCAAAATAAGTGATGCAGGTAGGATCTGAAACCAGGTCATCTGATTCCCAAGCCTGCATTTTCAATTACTGCCCCAAATAAACAGCAACAGAGAAACAAGACCAAAAATAGTCATCAGCGAAAAAAAAAAAAAGAATGAAGCAGAAACACATGTATCAATATGAAGGGAATATGCAGAAACAACATCAAGGAAAAAAAGTTGTGGAAGAATATATATATATAGTAGGCAAAGTTTCAAAAATGCAACTTAAGGTGCTCTACTGCTTTGGGGAACATACATACCTAGTACAAATGCAAAGAAATGCATGAGAATGATAACCTCCAAATTCGGTTAGAGGTTGCCCTGCAGAGGGGATGGTGAGGGTAGGATGTCATTGGGGATCCATCAGGGTGAATTGTGTTTTTTAAGCTGGGCGACTGCAACACAGGTGTTTCTTGTTTTTTTACTTTGTGCCTTTTTAAGATATTAAATGTCGCATAGTAATGTTTTAAAACTCCATCCCTAATCCAAAGCACAGAGACGACATCAGCAGAACCTCTGATAATGGGTGGGGTCTGAGGAATTAAGTGGAGGGAGAGGGTACTTGAAATTCAGGCAGACGTGTTTGTTTTTGCAGAAGGGAATTGGCGTCTTTGATGCTGCGGAACAGGAGAGAGCTTGGTCTAAGCCTGAGGCAGACACTCGGTCTGGCAGAGGAGGCTGGATTGGAGAGGGTGGAGCTTACGGGAGGGACGAATCCAGGAGCACGACTCTAAGATGAGGTTTCTGTGCGTCCTTCCCTGCATCCGTCTCCATGAAAGGGAACAGACTCCAGCCATCGCTGTTTGAAGGCTTCCCTGTTGCCCCCCTCTGGGCCCCTGTCTGATTCTATCCCCACCTCTGCTCCTCTGCTTCTGATTTTTTGTTTCTTTGTCTATTTCTGGCCGCCCTGGGTTCTTGTTGCTGCACTTGGGCTTTCTCTGGTTGCCTCTCACCTTGGGGCTCCTTCTGTCGTGCGGCGCAGGCCCAGGCCACGGGCTGCAGCAGTTTCGGTGGTAGGCTCGTTAGCTGTGGCCGGTGGGCTTTAGAGAGCTACCTTTGTAGCTGCGGCCCCCAGGGTTAGCTGATCCGAGGCAACGTGGGATCCTCCCAGGCCAGAGACTGAACCAGTATCTCTTGCATTGCAAGGTGGATATTCTTAACCGCTGGACCACCAGGGAAGTGCTTGTTTTTCTTTTATACTCCACAACCCACAGCAATCTACATTCAATCACTTACATGAAAACTGCAGCCTCAAAGACCTCTGGCATCTTCTCTGCTGACTAGTCATTTCTTTCTCTATTTTCTTTCTTCTTGACCGCGGTGGTGTCGACTATCTTCTTAACACTCTCCTCTTTCTAACTCAAGGATCATCCTTCCTTACGGGAATCTGTCTTCTTTCCCCACCTCTCTCTGCCTGCACCTTCCCACCCCCTCCTCTCTGTCCCTCCCTTGTAAACAGAACCCCATTTTAGGAACACGGTATCGCTCCACAGACTCTGCTGGGAGGGCAGGCCTGGCACCTGGGCGCTCCTCCTGTTGAGGCCAGAAACCAGCCGTGTGCTTGGCCCCAGCCAAGCCGTGTCACCCTGCCAAACAAGTCTTCCCACCCATGAAGTAGAGAGCTTGTGCTTCTCAAAGTGTGAGGATCTGCAGCAGCTTAAAAATGTTCTAATGTCTCCGCTTAGCAGTATGCTCCAGCCGGGGTCTAGTGTTTAAGCTGAATGTCCAACACAGGGACTTTTAAGAGTTAAATCACATAAATTAACAATTGGGTAGAGTATGTTAGAGAGAAGGGGGATGGCAACCCACTGTAGTGTTCTTGCCTGGAGAATCCCAGAGACGGAGGAGCCTGGTGGGCTGCGGTCTATGGGGTCGCACAGAGTCGGACACGACTGAAGCGACTCAGCAGCAGCAGAGAATGTTAAGAACAAAAGGAATGGATACTCGAAAGTCATCCCTTCCTAATGGCTGTAGTGCATCTGGCCATCATCTGTACTCTTTAAAATTTTTATTAAATTTTTGATTTATGTCGTTTATTTGGCTGTGCCAGGGCTCAGCGGCAGCACACGGGATCTTCAGTCGTTCACTGTCGGCATGTGGGACCTTTAGTTGCAGCTTGTGGGGTTTAGTTCCCTGACCAGGGATCAAACCCAGGCCTCCTGCCCTGGGAGTGGGGAGTCTTAGCCACTGGACCCTTAGGGAAGTCCCCGTCATCTGTACTCCCGAACGAGTCTGTGAGGTGGAAATGTACTGCTGGGCTACTGCCCGTCAACCTCCGAGCGCAAGCTCAGGGATGGCAGGCTCGGGGCTTGAAGTCAGCGGTGGAAGTTTATTCACTGCGCCAGTCAGCAATCCCTGCAGGTCAGGACTTGTGTTGTCGGCTGTCTAGACTTCAGAAGTTGATGGAGAAAATGTTACAAATGAAAACTTAAACTGTGTTTATGTCTATAGCCTTCGCCTTATAAATAGCACCCAAAACTGTCATTCAGCAAAAACATGGCTCACATCCTGGACGAATGGGTGAAGTTCTGGCATATCTTCCTGGCTTCACGTCCGTATTACTCATGAAGATGGACAAAAATATCACCCACCGTTTATGTGGGGATGACACTCATTGGTGTCATAGGCAAACTCATAGATTGGCAACAGAAAACGAGAATTTGGCAAAAATTAATGAAAGCATTCTGTGAGCATCAGTTGGCTATGTATGGAATCCATAACAAGGAGTGTAATTATTTTTAAAATGATATTTACCTTTCTAATGAGACATAGCTTATTTTGTTTTTAATATTTATTTGGCTGTGCCAAGTCTTAGCTGTGGCCTGTGGGATCTAGTTCCCTGACCAGGGATCAAACGTGGGTCTGTGGCACTGGGAGCTCAGAGTCTCAGCCCCTGGGCCACATTCCTTCCTGTTTCCCCTTCCCTTTTGTTCAATCCCCACTTCTGGTTCTCCACCCCCACACCTGCTTGTGTTCCTTGCTGTGTTTCTAATATTAGATTTTAATACAAAATGGTGAATTTGTTTAGTCTCTAAGCCGTGTCTGGCTCTTTTGCGACTGCATAGCCTGTAGCCCGCCAGGCTCTTCTGTCCATGGGCTCTCCCAGGCAAGAATACTGGAGTGGGTTGCCATTTCTTCTCCAGGGGATCTTCCTGACGCAGGGATCAAACACTGCTTCTCCAGCATTGGCAGGCAGGTTCTTTACCACTGAGCCGCCTAGGAAGCCCTTAGTGAACATGGGATCCTTATTAAATACATGTGGTGTGTGTATGAGTCGCTCAGTCGTGCCCGACTCTTTGTGATGCCATGGACTGCAATCCACCAGGTTCCTCTGTCCATGAGATTTTCCAGGCAAGGATACTGGAGTGGGTTGCTATTTCCTTCTCCATGTGGAGATAGAGGTATATCTATATATCCATATACCCTTTCATTCTAATCTGGGGACTTCCCGCCTTTGGCTTTATTATGTATGTTCTAGAATAATGATCTCACGTCTCCCATCTGAATATCTTAGCTTCTTCCATCTTTCCTTTTTTCACCTGGAAACTAAGAAGGGTTTATGCTCTTCTGTGTTGGCACTTGGTATAAATGTTTTAATATATAATTTAAAGAGCAGATAATGAGCAGATGACCAGAACACACAATGGAAACGCCATTGAAAGGAGACTCTGAAGCCGTGTTCTGTGTCTGTGGTCCTACCCGGCACCTGCTCTGTCATCCCTGCAGGTCTCTCCAGGGCTCACAGTGCTCTCAGTTTCCGCCCCCCCGGGGTCCCATCTCTCCGAAATCTTGTTGTACTTTCCCCAAGCACGTGGCTGCTGCTTCTCTCCAGGCCCGCAGCTTCCTCCACCACGGCTCACGAGCTACTTGGTGGTTCCCTTGGCTTGGATTAGAATCCCCACTTGGAGAGTGTTACAGGTTGAATTGTGTCCTCTGAAAAGATATGTTGAAACCCCAAGTCCTGGCACTGTGGTCCATGATCCTGTTTCCAAACAGGATCTTTTTTCTTTTTAATTGTCACCTTCAATTTTATCCATCACTAAAAGGATGATGGTCAGCGTTCCAGGGATGCCCCACGCACTGGCATGAAACAGCAAGGCTTTCTTCTCAATAGCTTCACTACCCCACTTGGGCACAGCTGCCAAGAACCATGTGATGGTAAGAATCACCCACCAAACGCTGCCAGCCATAGTAAAAAAAATAGAGTATCATAAAAAGCATGATACAGGCTTTGTTATGAGATCCTTGGGTCACTGTGGAAGCCTTATACTGTGCGGGGCTGGATGCATTGCAGGCAACTCGGTCCTCAAGGAAAAACCCAATAAAGAAAATTAATGACACCATCATGTAGCAGACGGCATACATTATAATGGGCCTTTCAGGACAACGGAATCTTATCACATCAATCAAAAAAGTTAAAAAAATAAGCAACGTGGCAGGGAGGCAAATGCCTGAAATCAGTCCTGTGAAACACCGAGCAAATGAAAGCTCTTCTCTCCTAAAGTACATATTTGGACAAGGAGGTGATCAATCATGCATGTGCAAAAAGGCACAGCCAAGATCAGGATCGATTTTCAATTCTCTGGGACACCAAAAGCCATAGTCCCTCTGCACTGCCACTGAGACTCCGTCAGTAGGATCGCCAGCTAAATTCAGGTCCACCAGCCGAGGACACGGCTCACCACAGTCCAGGAACCGCCATGGTTAAAACTGCCGTCTGTTGGGCATAGTGATTCAGAAGATTGGGCGTGAAGGCAGTGTTATAAGGCAAATCCTGGCACACCCTCAAGGTGATAGGCTCAAAGAAAACAAACTGTGCCCACCTATACGGCCCACAAACATAGTCAAGGGCCACAGATAGAAGACAATCCAACTCATAGCCATGCTTTCTCGATGGAATGAGATTCAGATGATCAGGCCTCCTCAATATGTATTTTAGGTCTTTGTACACCTGTAGGTCTCAGCTTGAAAGGACTTCTTCTATCTTACTGTTAAATTCTTCAAACAGAATTACTCTTTGCGCCGTCGGAGGTGTGTTAGCTTGGTCTCACAAAAAGCATCTGTTTTTGGTTTCACAATATGGGAAAATGACATCATCTTGCCTCTTCTTTTCACTTTATTACATCGGGTACCATGTGGCCAATGTGTCAAGTTGATCAACCACATTCCCAAACAACAGATTTCATCTTAGGAGAAGAGCTATTTCTTCCTTTGACTGAAATGTCTCACACCTCAGGGCCCGGCTCCCGGGGGCCTGCGGTGCCGGCCGGGGGTGGCCGCCGGTCCCTCATGTAAATGGAGCCAGCCAGGGGAATGGCAACCCACTGCAGTGTTCTGCGGTGCGCGCCTCGGAGCGACCACTGGAAACAGGATCTTTATAGGTGTGATCAAGTTATGGTAGGGCTGTGCTGGACTGTTATTCAGTCACTCAGTCGTGTCCGACTCTTTGAGACCCCATGGGCAGCACACCAGGCTTCCCTGTCCTTCACCATCTCCCAGAGTTTGCTCAAACTCATGTCCAATTGAGTCAGCGATGCCATCCAACCATCTCATCCTCTGTCACCCCCTTCTCCTCCTGCCCTCGATCTTCCCCAGCATCAGGATCTTTCCCGATGAGTCGGCTCTTCACGTCAGGGAGGGTCCAAACCCAATGACTCATATCCTTGTAAGAGGGAAATACGGGAATTCCCCGGTGGTCCAGTGCTTAGGGTTCCATGCTTCCATTGCAGGGAGCACGGGTTTGACCCCTGGTTGGGCAACTAAGATCCCACGTGCCATGTGGTGTGGCCAAAAAAAAACCCAAAAAAACCCCAGAAAAACCATAAACACAGACACAGACACCAGGGAGAAATGCTGCCTAACAACTAGGGCAGAGAAGGAAGGGGTGTGTTTAAAGCCAAGGATCTCCAAGGACTGCCTGCGGATTCTCCTCCAGATCCTCTAGAAGGAACCGACCCTCCTGACCCCTTGGTTTCGGACTTCTAGTCTCCAGAACCATGGGACAAAAAGCTTCTGTTGTGTCAGGCCACCCGGCTAGTGGTATTTGTTAACACAGCTGTAGGAAACAAACACAGAGAGATGGCCTCTCAAAACCAACCACTCTCCAGAATAGTAAACCATGTGTTTATTATCTGAGATGAAAATAAAGAAGCAAAGCAAGCGGTCTCAGGTAGGTCTTGGAACTCATTTTCCTTGCAATGTCCCAGGCCCACCCACGGCCACTCCATCGAGTCCAGGCAGACCCATTTGCGGCTTTCTCTGCAGGGGAGGCCTTTCAGGGGGAGTCAATTTATATGGAATTAAAACTGCTCAGCATATTGAGGCCCCAGTGGTTTCACATAATGTCTGCATTTTCCTGCACTTTGTTCCTCGGGGAAACAAGACGATGGAGGGAGGTTTCTGGTTCCTGGGCAGCCGGCAGGGTTTTTCATTTCCTGTTTTCTCCAACCTCCTCACATCCTTGAAATCTTCCCCAAGCAGCTACTTTTGCTATAAAACTCTTAACGCTTCAAGTCCCTTCTCCCCGGCCCTCAGCCCACTCTAATGGTTGTGTTGCTGAACTTCCTGCTCTGACTGATCACCCTCTCCCTTTGGCTTCATCATTTATCTCTTGGAGGGATTGTTTCCTGTCTGCACGTCTCATCCTCTTTTCTGAAAACCGAGGCTTGGTATAGGGGGCGAGCCACAGGTGGCCCTCACTTGGCTAGCCAGTCAAGGCCCCAGCCTTGCCTTTGATCTCTGGTTCTCAGTGGAAGACTGACCATCTATGATTTAAATTCTCAGAACATTGCCTCTTTTCCCATCTGGCTGTCAGTCTGGAGGGCATTTTATTCAAGGCCACCCCCTCCGCCGGTGCTGAAGCTAGGGTCAGAAAAAATGCTGAAACCAAGGAAAGCTCATAATACAGAAAGGGCAACAGAGTAGGCTTCATTGAAATTTCTGGGTTAACTGGATTTCAAATATCCGTGTTGTGGTAGGCTGAAACCTAGATCCCCAAAGACCTCTCATTCTAACCCCTGGGACCTATGAATATTACCTTATATGGAAACAAGTTGTTGCTCAGTGAATCAGTCATGTCTGACTCTTTGTGACCCCATGGACTGCAGCACGCCAGGCTTCCCTGTCCTTCACCATCTCCTGGAGTTTGCTCAGACTCATGTCCATTGAGTTGGTGATGCCATCCCACCATCTCATCCTCTGTCGTCCCCTTCTCCTCCTGCCTTCAATTTTTCCCAGCATCAGGGTCTTTTCCCAATGAGTCAGTTCTTTGCATCAGGTGCTCAAAGTATTGGAGCTTCAGCATCAGTCCTTCCAAGGAATATTCAGGGTTGATTTCCTTTAGGATGGACAGGTTGAATCTCCTAGCTGTCCAAGGGATCTGCAGATATGTTTATATTAAAGATTTTGAGATGAGAAGGTTACCTTGGCTTACCCAGGTGGACCCTAAATGCAATCACAAGGATCCTTAGAAGAGGGAGAAGAGGAGGAGGGAGATTTGACACAGAGGAGAAGATGCAACCACAGAGACAGAGATCGGAGTGACATGACCACAAGCCAAGGGACACTGGCAGCCGTGAGAGGCTGGAAGAGGCAAAGGATGATGGATTCTCCCCTGAGGCATCCAGAAGGAACACAGCCCTACTGACACGTTGATTTTGGCTCAGTGATACTGATTTTGGACCTCTGGCTTCCAAAATTGTGAGAATAAATTTCTGTGCTTTAAAAAAATATTCACTTATTAACATTTATTTGGCTCTATTGGGTCTTAGTTGGGGCACACAGAATCTTTGTTGCATCATGCAGGATGTTTCATTACAGGGCAGGGACTCTCTAGTTGTGGCCCTGGGGCTCAGACATGTGTGGGCTTAGTTGCTCCTGAGAATGTGGGATCTTAATTCCCAAACAGGGGTCAAACCAGCACCCTCTACATTGCGAGTGAAAAGTGCTCAGTCGTGTCTGACTCTTCGCAACCTCACAGACTGCAGCCCACCAGGCTCCTCTGCCCATGGAATTCTCCAGGCAAGAATACTGGAGTGGGTAGCCATTCCCTTCTCCAGGGGATCTTCCCAAACCAAGGATCGAACCCAGGTCTCCTGCATTGCACCAGGCAGATTCTTAACCACTAGACCACGAAGGAAGTCCAAATTTCTGTGGTCTTAAGCCACCAAGTTTGTGATAATTTGTAACAACAGTCACAGGAAACTAAAATACATACTATTCTCGTTGTGGAAGTCCAAGTTTAATAGTTGGCCAGATGCAAGGCGGACTGCCAGGAGACATTTGCAAAGAACTTGATTCAGGAACTTGGATATTAGATTGATAGCACATTCATATCTTTTATCCGCAAGGAGATCCCTGACAACTGATGCTTAGCATTTATGTGCATCAGCCGCAGCGCAAGGACTATTCAATTCTAGTTTTAAAAAATCTCCAGTGTAACACAGCCATCTGGTAGGTGCTTAGTAAATATTTTCTGTAGATGCTGAAGATGACTTATGCTTTCAGGATTTGTTTATGGCTAAGCATTCTAGAAGCTTCTGCCGCCTTCACCTTCCTGATATAGATAGGTGCATTCATATTTTAAAATTTAAGATCACTGACTAAGGTCTTTCCTCCATTTAAAGCCACAAATTGATCAATTCTGCATTTTAATATCCACATATCGTCACCAAGAGAGAAAACGTGTCTGCCAATTACCTCAGCAGAACTGTTTTTAATCTTTTGGAAATGAAAACTTGGAACAACCGCCGTGTGATTTGAAGTAGCAGGTGGAATTAATCTTTAGTTTATTCTATCCCTCCCTCCCGTGAAAATCACAGTGTATTTAGATCAGGATGGGGGCCCCTGGCTGGCATCTCAGGATCTTGACAGAAACTAATCAAGGGTAAGGCAGGAAAAGGACAACCTGTCCATTCGAATTCATAATCAGAAAGGAAGTAAATCTAACTGGAAATGTCCACAGTATGCAAAATATCCTCAGCTAGAAACCCATAAATCCAATCCATTTACAAAACAAAACACCAATTGGAAAGAAAACTAGAGTTTAATCTTTTCAAATGAAGAATTAGGTCTCTCTCTCTGTTTGTCCTTCAGGGACTCATCCAAGGATCAAGACAGGCTCTTACAGCTCCAGATCCTTAAACTTTAGGCTACTGGGTTTGGGACACTTAGTGATGAAGAAGGGAATTTGGAAATTATGCAGTCTAATAAGGGTCTTCCCAGATGGCTCAAGAGGTAAGGAATCTACCTGCAGCGCAGGAGACACAGGAGACAGAGCTTTGATCGCTGTGTCGGGAAGATCCCCTGGAGAAGGAAATGGCAACCCGCTCCAGTGTTCTTGCTTGGAAAACCCCATGGACAGAGGAGCCTGGTGGGCTACAGTCCACAGGGTCGCAAAGAGTCCGACATGACTGAGCGCGCACACGTGCGTTTCTAATAAGTACATCCAGCTTTGTTCTTGACACAGAGAAGAACTTATATTTGTGGAGCTGGATTTTGGGCATCCGAACTTACGTTTTTCAAAATTTAAGGCAATTAAGTCAGTGAATTTTATTGACCTCTTGGTCTGAAACATCCACGGATGAAGGCACAGCCCCTCCGTCACAGGGGAGACGGCCAGCGGTGACAGGCCTTCTAGCGTGATGGACTAGGCAAGAGTCTGGGCGGCTTCCTGGAGCGGACCATCCCCCACCCCAGACTCCCAGGGTGATTCAGCGTTGGAGGGGCAGACAGGAAGGAGGGACATTCCAGGCAGAAAGACAGACAAGTGCGGGCCTGGTGCCTCCGGTAAAATGGAGCAGAGGAAACGGGCGTGGGTGTGGGATGATGAGCCTGGAGAAGCAGGTCTGGTCACGAAACGCCTTTTAAACTGAGCTCGAGTCTGGAATTGATCTGAAAGAGCATAGCAATCAAGCCTGACTGCACAGAGCATCTCCTGGGAGCTTTTTTTTAAAAAGGTCTGTTATGACTTTTATTTCCCAACAATGACCAGGCTAACGCAACATAATTTGCAGATATAATTGCCCTCCACTAAATTATATTTTGTCCTATATTTCTCAATATTGTACAATTACAATCTTCGATAATTAAAAAAACAGAAAAAAAGGGAGGGAAGTTATTAACTAAATGGAGCAATGTCAAATAAGATGCAAAAAAATAAAATTATATCCTGGGAACTTTTGAAAAAACAATTAATGCCCACACCTCTCCCCTGACCGATTAAGTCACTCTGTGAGGAGGAAGCCTGGGCCTTGGCATATTTTAAAAAGTTGCTCCAGGTGATTCTAATGTCTGCCCAGGATTAAGAGTCCTGGCTCTAGATAAGAGATCTGCCAGGTTTTTCTCTCAAGAAGCAGGTGGTAAATATTTTCCGCTCTGTGGGCCTTACAGTCTCTGTCGCAACTATTCAGTTTTGTCTGCATTAACAAACAGCGTTAGTAATATATGAGATGACTATATTGCAATAAAATCATGTATAAAAATAGGCAGGCCCAGAGTTTACCAACTCCTGCTCGAGATTATGGAATACCTGTGAAGAAATTTTTAAAACACTGATTTAAACATGTCTGTTCATATTTTATTGTTTATACACTCTATTTGTTAAATAATATGTGATTCTCATAGTCATCAGTTACTTGGACTTCCTTCTCCGAGAGTTGTCTGTTCATATCCTTAGCAGATTTTCAATCAGTTACTTTGACTTTTAAAAAATTTCTGCTTTCTAAGGTTCTTTATATGATCCGAACACAATTCTTTTCTAAAACTATAATTTTATTGCTTTGTTTCTGGCCGAGCCGGGCGGTCTCTGTTACCGCGAGCTGGCTTTCTCTAGCTGCGGTGCAAGAGTCTCCCTCGCAGCGGCCTCTCTCGCGGGGGAGCATGGCTCTAAGGCGAGTGAGCTCAGTACTGGCTCACGGGCTTAGCTGCTCCCCACCATGTACAGTCTTCTCGAACCAGGGATTGAACCTGTGTCCCCTGCTTTGACAGGCGGATTTTTCTCTCACTGGACCACCATGGAGGTCCTGAATACAATTTTCTTTTTCTGAATACAATTCTTTATCCAAGTTATTAATACAGTAGATACATCTTCTCCCTTGACAGTCACCTTTTAACTTTTGTTCATGGTGCCTTGGAGGTGTTGTAAGGAGGGGAGGGACTTGGTCAATCTTGTGATCCAGGCTGTTTAGCTTAAAAGATGATCACTGGCTGTAAGTGACCGTGGACACCAGCTCTAAGGTTCTGAGTGTGGTCAGAGCTGAGGAGAGTCACTCTCACGGGAGGGAAAAGGGAAGAGTCAGTTATACTCATTCTAGCAATAACCCAGAACCATAAAAAAGAGGCCAGTGACATCAGACACCCACTGTTAAGCCCAAGCGGCCAGCTCAGCAGAATAGAAGAGGAGAGGGTTCAAGGTGAAGGTCAGGTTACCTTCGGCAGCTCAGCAGGGACCATCTTCCCAGTTATGGCCAGGAAGTCTTCAAAATAACAAACTACTTTCTTAAAAAGCACTCATGTAAGCAAAATGCAATCGCTTCAACCTGATTTCTGCATTAAACCTCAGGAGCCCAGTTATTAGTAAACACAGAGGCAGAAATGCTGTGTGATTTGCCCAACTGTATTAGGGGTTTTCTCCCCACTCATTCTAAGGAAGAGCAGTGTCTTTAGTTACAGATAAGAACTGACAACCCAAACAGGGTCTTTTTGTGTATTTTAGAGGGCAAAAACTTATAGGTTAAGATTAAAATGAATTTGAACAGACAGCTCTGATTCTTATTTGCTAGTTTGAATACTCAGCTCTGATTCTTGCTAGCACTAAAAAGAAGTAGATTTGTACCGTAGTGTGTAGCACTTATCATCTCTGTGCTTCAGATTTCTCACTGTCCTGTCACCTAACAACGATGTGACCCTGGGCGCGTGTCTTGAGCTCCCTGTGCCTCAGAAACTGACATCGGTACAATGCACGTGTACTGTTCTAAAATGTGCTAAAATGGCACGTGTGTAGATCCGTGTAGCTCATACCACAATCAAGACACAGGTATTCATCACCGCAGATCTACCTCTTGTTACCACTTTGTAGACATACGCAACCCCCTCCCTCCACCATCACCACCGTCGTAACCCTTAGCAACCAGTTATAATCATGTGTGTGGTGTGTTAAGTTGTTTCAGTAGTGTCTGACTCTTTGTTGACCCAAAGGGCTGCAGACAACCAGCCTTCTCTGTTCCTGGGATTCTCCAGGCAAGAATACTGGAGTGGGGTGCCATGCCCTCCTCCAGGGGATCTTCCCAGCCCAGGAACTGAACCCGCGTCTTTTACGTCTCCTGCATTGGCAGGCAGGTTCTTTACCACTAGTGCCACCTGGGAAGTTACAGTTGTTCCAGAAAATAAAAAGTGTGAAAGCTGCCCAACTCACTTTATAAATTTGGCTATAACTTTGATTCCAAAACTAGAAAAAAGGGGGAAAATGTGGTCCAACGATTAGAGAGAAATAAATAAGGCCATAGAACTATTGAGAAAGTTCAACAAAATCTCCAGGTTCCAGAACAAATTACAAAAATTGATAGCAATTTTCCACACAAGCAACAATCAGTTGGAAACTATTGAAATTAAAACACCAAGGAAAATAGCAAACTATACACTATCTAGGAACGTTTAGGTAAACTTTTTTTTTCCGGCCATGCAGCTCGGCCCGTGGGATCTCAGTTCCTCTACCAGGAATTGAACCCATGGCCCCTGCAGTGAAAGCATGGAGTCTTAACCACTGGAGCACCAGGGAAAGTCCCTGTAAGTTTTAAGATTATCATGGAAAAGTATAAAATTATAAATAAGGACACAAAAGATGATTTTAGTAAATTGTGTGACATCCAGTGATAGCTTGATACAAAAATGATGTCTGTTTCCCCCAAATAACCTATAAGTTTGAAGCAATTTCAATCAGTATTCTAGTTGGATATTTTGAAGAGCCCAATAATTTTTTTTCTGAAATTTTTTTGCAATTTCTAAAAATTTCCTGAATTTTTCTGAACATGAATTTTCTGAAATTTGTATGAATGACTAGCAGTTCACAAACATTAAGTGGCTCAACTTTGCAAAGATGACTAAAGGCTTAATACTCAATATACTTCAAATCCGAAATAATAAAAACCATACAGTTCTGGTATTAGAACCAGGACTGGCCTCATAGACATGAGACCTTTGCAGTCACACAGGGCCCCACATTTAAAGGGGCCCCACGCTTTCTTTAATGTGATTTTCTGTCGCCATCTTGAAATGCTTAATTAATTTTTAAACAAGAGGCCCTGTATTTTCATTTTGTGTTAGTCCTGCAAATTACCTCATCAGTATTGGCTAGAACAAAGGCTGTTCAAGAATAGAACAAAAATTACAGTCTCAAAAGAATGGATTTCTATCAGATAAAGGACATTATAGATAAAAGAAAAACTCCCAGATAACTGAGGGTATTTTTGATGACTCAGGTAGACAAGGACCAGTGTGCACAATAATCAGGAGCTCTTGCAAATAAAAAAAGAAAATTCATTAAGAAATGGGCGAAGGATATAAGCAGGTACTTTACAGAAGAGAAAACAGAAATGGCTTAGATATTTTGAACAAAAATATCCTGACTTATTTGTAATTAGAGAAACAAATCTAAGCAATTGGGTATCATTTTATATCTATCAACTGCCACAGATGGGAAAGCTGGACCATGCAGAGAGGAATCAGTATTCCTGAGGATGTAGTCCGGGGCAGTCACTCTGGAACACAGGCTGGTGGGATTTACACAGTATTTGTGTAACTTGTGTCCGACTCATTGTGACCCCATGGACTGTAGCCCCCCAGACTCCTCTGTGCATGGGATTCTCCAGGCAAGAGCACTGGAATGGGCTGCCATGCCCTCCTCCGGGGGATCTTTCTGACCCAGCGAGGGAACACGAACCTCTTCCGTCTCCCGCATTGGCAAGTGGGTCCTTTACTACTAGCGCCACCTGGGAAGCCCCCACGGGGTGTAAATCTGAACTAAAGCCTCATGTAAGTTTATATGGGGACACCTGTGAGGACTTTGTTCCCGTGTTTTTGTGGGTTACAGACCGTCTATGTGTCCACCACTCAGGGAACAGCAAAGTGTAAGACGGTGATGAATTATTATACAGTAGTCAGAAGCTCTGGACACAGTAACACCATCAGTCCAGTTCAGTCAGTTCAGTTGCTCAGTCGTGTCTGACTCTTTGCGACCCCATGAATCACAGCACGCCAGGCCTCCCTGTCCATCACCATCTCCCGGAGTTCACTCAGACTCACGTCCATCGAGTCCGTGATGCCATCCAGCCATCTCATCCTCTGTTGTCCCCTTCTCCTCCTGCCCCCAGTCCCTCCCAGCATCAGGGTCTTTTCCAATGAGTCAGCTCTTTGCATGAGGTGGCCTAAGTACTGGAGTTTCAGCTTTAGCATCATTCCTTCCAAAGAACACCCAGGGCTGATCTCCTTTAGAATGGACTGGTTGGATCTCCTTGCAGTCCAAGGGACTCTCCAGAGTCTTCTCCAGCACCACAGTTCAAAAGCATCAATTCTTTGGCACTCAGCTTTCTTCACAGTCCAACTTTCACATCCATACATGACCACAGGAAAAACCATAGCCTTGACTAGACGGACCTTTCTTGGCAAAGCAATATCTCTGCTTTTGAATACACTATCTAGGTTGGTCATAACTTTCCTTCCAAGGAGCGTCTTTTAATTTTGGCATCTGGTCCCATCACTTCATGGGAAATAGATGGGGAAATAGTGGAAACAGTGTCAGACTTTATTTTTGGGGGGCTCCAAAAGCACTGCAGTAACACTATAAATAGTACCAAACCGTGGAAACAGGAGATCTGAAGCAGAAAGCCTTTTACATAAATGACAAGTAGACTTATGCAAGACAAGAACACTACAAATGAGATGGTACATATCAAACATCACGGTTGCAGGAATTGGGAGAGGGAAAAGAGGGAAAGTTGAAGAAAGAGGAAAGGAAACAAATTATTTGAAATGAGGGGGGAAATACGAGCGCAAACAACCCAAGTAAGAATTTTACAGGACCAGGGCTAACAGCCATGAACTGTGGGGCTTGATTACTGCACTTTTTTGCTCCCAAGATTAAAAACCGAACGAACAAACAAACAAAAACCTCTCTCAAAAATCAGATCCTATGAAATCGTATACAAAAATTTTTAAAGAGTATTTTCTCCTGTGTGTACATAGGAGAGAGGAAAGCTACCAGTTTTAGTTACATCTTTCTTACTCCCCCAGAGCATGAATGCAAAATCTTCATCTTTTTTTAGCAACAAATCGCGCACGACAAGATACATCGTGGTTCGCCGCCGCGAAGAGAGGGGCTACGAACGAAGAATGCAGGCTCTAGAGTGTTACCAAAATACTCTCTCTCTCCTTTCTTGGTTCCTTTAAGTTTTAGAGGTTTGGAAGGGCGAGCTGAGTGCTGAGGAACTCATTTGAAGGTGACACGAGGACGCTAACGTTGCCCACTTCTTTTGTTTGGAACGCAGTGTATGACTCGGTCGGGAAGGTGGGCAGCAACGTTCTCGATGGAAACGTGGACAGGCTGGGCTCTTACAGCGAGTGTCTCTCCACCCGCGGCCCCGCCGGGCGCTTCCGGGGCCGCTACTGCAAGCTCCACGTGGAGCAGGTGAGCGGGGCGTCTGCGCGTGCGCCCTTCAAGCACGCGTGGACCGGAGGCTCGTGATGGAAACCTGGTACATTCCTCTGTGTGTGTGTTCGCTCAGCCTGTGTGTGTGTGTTCGCTCAGCCTGTGTGTGTGTGTGTGTGTGTGTGTGTGTGTGTGTGTGTGTGTGTGTGTTCGCTCAGTCCGTGTCTGACTCTTTCCGACCCCCTGGACTGATTGCTTATCTTCATTCAAAACCAGAAAAGCTATTAAGGTGTTTTGCAGAAAGTTAAATTTTAAACAGTTGGCAGAGACTTTCTTGCATGTCCTGAGTGTGGAGGTATAGGAGATAGCTGTCCGCAGGCTGAACAGGGCTTCATGTGTTCCTCCCACCTCACTGCAGGGACAAGACCCCTGGCTGATCTTTGTGGGGAACCCAAGGTCAATGTTAACTCCTTACTCACCGGCAGTGTTTGGAATACCAATGGGAAGTGGACTCCCAGTTACCCATAGTCCTTTTCCAGAAACAGAGCTCCAAGACAGGAATCTGAAGCTGTCCTAGCAAATGCATGAGCCCTTTATGAATACATCACCAAGTAGGGTCACAGGGCTGACTATCTTCAAAGCATGTTAATTCTTTTACTTCTGGGGGGAGGAAAAACTAGGAACAGCACAACCTCTTATTAAATACAAAGATATACTCACGCATGCCGTACAACACTAAAAGAAAATGCATTACTGTTTGGCTAATGACAGGAGTATAAAATAATGACACGAAATCCAAGCTCTCTGATGTTAATGCTGTAAAATGGTCTTACAATGGTTAACCTTTGGAGACACGCAGAGTAGCACCCAGCTCTACTGGTTGCACTGAGATTTGACAATGATGGCTTGAGGGTTTAATCAGGGAGTACAAAAGTCATACCCTATTTTCAAATCAGATTAATGGCTTTGATATCAGAACAAAAGGTCAGACCTATACAATCCTGTAAGTTGCATGCTTAGAAGAAGCATCCCAGCAATTTTTGTTTATAATTTGATCTTTGTTTTATTGGAACTGGCATTCTAATTATTGGCTTGATGTATTAATACAATCTTTACTTGATACACGATGTCCTGCTGCGAAGAAATGGCAAGTTGGCAAGTTTGTCAGAAATTGTACGAATTAACTCAATGACCTGTAATACAGGAGAGAGCGGCACTGGGGCAGACTGTCCCACACTGGGGGCTGCTTTTTAAATAATCAGCTGCATTAACCCTTAGAGGCAAGACGGAGCTGACTACAGCGTGGGAGTGTGTGTGCCCGACTCCTGCACTGAAGAGGACGTGACTGCCATGTCTCAGATGGGTAAGTGCCAGGGAACACGCATCAGATTTGAAGACCCCCAGCCTCTTGGAGCCGCCTGGCCATTCTCTTGGGATTGAACCAAGCTTTCATCCTGATAAGTTCAATAAACCGAGACTAATGGAGTTTAGGGACCTTGGGAGTGGTGGTGGAGGATGGGAAGGGCGTGGATAAGAAGGAGAAAGACATTAAAGAGAAGGTAGGAGCTGAATCTTTATGTATTAATAATAACATTTTAAGCCTTCTCTTCCTTCACCCTCAGCTGCCAGGCTAGGTCTGAAGAAAGGCACTGGGCGGCATCTGGTTTCCATACTGCGCGTGTTCTTTGCCCACCTGCAGAAGTAGGTCAGGTGCCAAGGCCGGCAGGCCATTCTGAACTGGGATTGTGAGAAGCCAGTGTGTTGTGATGGGTTAGCGTGAAGAGGCCAGCATTTGGTCCTGGTTGTCACCTCCCAGCTGTGTGATCCTGGGCAAATCACTTAATCCCCCCAGCTCCAGTCTCTTCCTCTGTGCAAAGAGGGCTGGGCCCTGGCGTTGAGTCTAACCTTAACCCTGACCCTAACCCTGACTCTCTGCCCTTAGCCACCAGAATGAAAACATTTTAGTCCACGTGGAAACCGGCTTGGCTTCCTTGAACTCTTTCAAAATTTTCAAAGGAAGAGTTTTAAAACCTACGATTTTTTTTTTTTAACCACTAGTGCCTTTTGTACTTGAACTGGTTATCTGAATAAGAGCTAATGTGACACTTTAAAAGGAGAACACTCTCTCTCTACACCCAGAAACTTCCAGCACCAAATGTGTGGGCTTCCTCGTCACACTATGTGGTGTGACACTGAGTACCTGAAGGTGGTGCTGACCCCACAGCTTAAGGGCTCAGTTCTGCAAGGCGGCAACCTGCTTCAGATGCCAACTGTAAGGAATGGGTCCCGAGTTCCCCCATTACTTCTGCCCAACTGGCCTGCAAAGCAGGGGATCCCAGGGCTCCGATTTGTTCCCCACGTCCTCTCCGGGGCTCCCCAGGTGGTGCTAGTAGTAAAAAACCCACCTGCCAGTGCGGAAGACATGAGAGGCGCAGGTTCAGTCCCTGGGTGGGGAAGATCCCCTGGAAGAGGGCGTGGCAGCCCTCTCCAGTGTTCTTGCCTGGAGAATCCTGTGGACAGAGAAGTCTTCTGGACTACGGTCCTTAGGGTCACAAAGAGTCAGACACAACCAAAGCAGCTTAGCACGCACACTTCCTCTCTGGGGTAGTTCCTCTGATTCATTCCCCCAACCAAACCCTCCCCACATTTGATCATTTGCTCTAACGGCTCACAGAACTCAGGGGAACACATGACTTATTATTACTGACTTATTATAAAGCGCAGGACCCTGTTCCCCATTAGGCCACACAGCAGGAGGGGAGCAGAGAGCAAGGGGGTGAAGCCTTGCCTGCTTCATCCCATCGCTCCCCACCTGAACCTGTCCCCTGCCCCCCAACTCCAAGGAAAAGCTATCCTCCAGGAAACCGGTTTCTGGTGACAGAAAGGTTGGGGACCATTGTTATAATGGCAAAACCCAGGAAGAGCTGAATGGGAGAGAGGCAGAGGGCAAGGCACAGGGGAAGGGGTGTAGATAGTACGCACCCTCTCAGGGTGGCTGCCCTCCCAGGCCCTTGGGGAGTTAGTTCATCAGCCTGGAAGCTCTCTGACCCCCTTGTTTAGAGTTTGTGTGGCAGGTCCACCATGTAGGCATGATCGATCCCATCACTGGCCACTGGCGACGACTCAGTCCCCAGCCCCCCTCTCTCCTCCCTGGAGGATTGGGACGGGGCTGGAACCCCAACCCCAGTGCGTGGTTGGTTTCTGACAGCCGGCTCCTCTCCTCCCCCAGTCACTGTAGTGGCCTGAACTCAAGTGTGGTTGAAAGGGGCTGATAATGAATAACAACAGACGCTCTTCCCGCCCACCACTCAGGAAATTCCACGGGCTTTAGGAGCTCCGCAGCAGGAACAGGGGATGAAGACTGAATATATATCTCTTATCGTATTACAACGTCACACACATTATTAAAAGCCTTTTTTAGAAAATTGTTTATTTGGCTGTGCCGGTTCTTAGTGGAGCCGCGCAGGATCATGGATTCTCGCACCATCTGAGCTCTCAGCTGCAGCACGTGGGATCCGGTTCCCTGACCAGGGATTGGACCCGAGCCCCCTGCACTGGGAGCTCGGAGTCTTAGCCACTGGAGCCCGGGGAAGTTGCCCAAGACCCTCTTTTTGAAAAATAATTAATTCATCTGCAGTTTTGGTTGCGCTGAGTCTCTTGCTTTGCACGGGCTTTCTCTAGCTGTGGTGAGCAGGGACCGCCCTTTTTTTACCACTGCAGCTTCTCTTGCGGAGCTCAGGCTCTAGGCTCGCGGGCTTCTGTAGTTGCGATGCTTGGGCTGAGTAGCTGCGACACACGGGCTTAGCTGCTCCAAGGCATGTGGAATCTTCCCAGACCAGGGCCTGAACCTGAGTCCCCTGTGTTGGCAGGTGGGTTCTTATCCACTGGGCCACCAAGAAGTTCCTAAAGGCCCTCGTTTAAGTGTTGATATTGCAGTCAGCTTTTGATAATTTTAAACTCTCCTCTGAATTTGTGATTATCCCAACAACTTCAGGTATGTTGCCTCTCTCTCTAAACCAAATATTTCAGGTGGTATTAAAAAGAAAACCATTATCACTGTATGGTTCCGTGTGCTATACATAGGACCTTGTTGCTTATCCGTTCTATATGTAACCATTGGCATATGCTGGGATCATTTTCTTAGGTTCATTTTTGATTTGATCATTGCTATTGGAGAAGGCAATGGCACCCCACTCCAGTACTCTTGCCTGGAAAATCCCATGGATGGAGGCGCCTGGTAGGCTGCAGTCCATGGGGTCACTAAGAGTCGGACATGACTGAGCGACTTCACTTTCACTTTTCAGTTTCATGCATTGGAGAAGGAAATGGCAACCCACTCCAGTGTTCTTGCCTGGAGAATCCCAGGGACGGGGGAGCCTGGTGGGCTGCCATCTATGGGGTCGCACAGAGTCGGACGCAACTGAAGCGCCTTAGCAGCAGCAGCGTATAGAAATACAAGTGATTTTTGTATTTTGGTCCCATGTCCATAACCTTGCTGAATTCATTTATTATTTCTAGAGGGGTTTTAGTGTACTCCTTAACATTTGTTATGTACAAGGTCATGTTATCTGCAAAAAGAGATACTATAATATTATTTACTTTTTTTAAAAAAAGAAAACTAGTTGTTGTATATCAAACTTAAATTTCAATTCTTGTTGGATAAGCCATAAATACCCTAGAGGCCAAGACAGATTTTCAAAGTTGTTATTATATTAGCATATCTAGTGAATACTCTCTAATGAGTTAATGGTCATTATTATTCAGAAATTCATCAATTAGTCTAGTTTTTCTGCCTAATGTTAAGCTTTTTAGCCAGAGAGGATATAAGAATAGAATGGAAGGTTAGAAATTGTTCAGTACGAAGATGTTTTGATGATTCTCTTTGAAGAACTAGAGAAGGGAAGGGCCCTGCTTCGGATGAGCACAGCTGACTTGGTGAACATATTAGTGGAACTCTCTGCCAGGCTGTTTATCCAGCTTCTGCACAGAGGCAGCAGGTAGAAATGGGAACATCTGAGCCCAGGGGAAAAGGTCCCCATCTGGAAAGGATGTACCAGCTATTCTGTAAAGCTTTTTGATGGAGTTGCCAATATTTCTGCTACAGACATGGAGGAAACCAGCTCAGCAGTGGCTGGCTGTGCAGATTTTATTCATCTAGAGCAGGAGGGCAGGGAGTCAACCCAGGGGAAGACCCTGGCAGACGAACCAAGATGAAATGAGTCTGTAGTACTGCAGGGAATGGGGGAAATGTTCTGGGCAGATGAGAATGTATCGTTTTTAGGCAAAAATCTGCGTAGTGTGGCTGCCATCTGTTGATTTTTAGTCGCTAAGTCATGTCCAGCTCTTTGCAACTGCAGCACGCCAGGCTGCTCTGTCCTTCACTACGTCCCGGAGTTTGCCCAAACTCATGTCTGTTGAGTCAGTGATGCCATCCACTATCTCTTCTTCTGTTGCCCCTTTCTCTTGCCCTCAATCTTTCCCAGCCTCAATTTCTTTTGCAATGAGTCAGTTCTTCGCATCAGGTGGCCAAAGTATTGGAGCTTCAGCTTCAGCATCAGTCCTTCCAATGAATATTCAGGACCGATCTCCTTTAGGATGGACTGGTTTGACCTCCTTGCTGTCCAAGGGACCCTCAAGACGTTATAAAATTTTAACCAACGGACTTCATGTGAGTTCCTGAGAATGAGAATGGGGAGCACCAGAAAGTGTGGAGAAAACCTAGGTGTGATCATCACAGACCTAGATTTGGGCTAGTTTCCTAACTGTTCCCTTCTGTGTATTTCCACGCCACTTAGTGTGTTCCGTTTCCAAGGGCACAGGTAGCAAAGGACCACCAACTGGGAGGCTTACGAGGCATCACCTACATCCCTGCCTCCGTCGTCGTGTAGGATTGTTCCCTGTGTACCTCTCTGTGTCTGAGTTTTCTTCTTTGTATAAACACACCAGAGACACTGGATTTAGAACTTACTCTAACCGAGTATGCATGTGTGCATGCTGAGTCGCTTCAGTCGTGTCCAACTCTTTCCGAACCCCATGGACTGTAGCTTGCCAGGCTCCTCTACCCATGGGATTCTTCAGGTGAGAATACTGGAGTGGGTTGCTCTCCTCCAGGGGATCTTTCTGACCCAGGGATCGAACCTGTGTCTGTCTCCTGCATTGGCAGGTGGGTTCTTTACCTCTAGCACCACCTGGGAAGCCCAGCCTAGTGTGACCTCGTCTTAAGTTGATTTCCTCTGCAAAGACTCTGTTTCCGAATAAGGTCATGTTCACAGTGTTACCAAACTGAACAGTTCCTGGGCTAGAGGCAGAGGCATTAGGGTTTGAACCAGTGGACACAATTTAATCCGGAACACTACCTGATACCTAGTTCCCCATTTAGTTGCTAATCTGCCCGTAAGGCAGTTGGTGGACCAGGAACAGAGCATGGGAGAAGAAAAGGGGTGGGGCTGAAACCGGGGGGCTGGGGTCCTGCAGAAGCCCCTGTGTACTCTTAACTCAGGCCCCACATGGAAGGGGTGGGCTGGTGCCTGGTGGCCTGAGCGGATGATGCCTCCAGTGTGACCAGGCTCAGGCCTTGCTGAGATCTCCCCCAGCATGCACACACACGCACACTTCCAACACTGTTTGGGTTTGGGGGTTGGGCCAGAGCTATTTAAGTCGTCCTTGGTGGCCCAGACGGTAAAGGATCTGCCTGCAACGCAGGAGACTTGGGTTCAATCCCTGGGTCACGAAGAGCCTCTGGAGAAGGGAATGGCAACCCACTCCAGTATTCTGGCCTGGAGAATCCCATGGACAGAGGAGCCTGGTGGGCTATAGTCCATGAGGTCACAAAGAGTCAGACATGACTGAGTGACTGACGCACACACAGAGCTATTTAGAGGTCAAAAACTCACCGCCGAACTACTGAGTGGTGTGGTGATGGCGCAGAGCTGATCCAGGAGCGTCATAGTTAGTAGCCGAGGCCTGGAATGTGTCTGGGGCTGGGGAGGGACAGTGGTCACCTTGTGGACAAAGAGGTTATCATCTTGTAGGTCTGACCACTCGGCAGTGAGGACCTAGGTCTCCCATGTCCTTCAGAGTCTGGACTCTGCTGCCCAACCCGTCAGATTTCATCCACAGACGAACTGCTGACCCTGTGGTTAGGGGTTCCCCTGGGACCGCGGAGGTGACGTCTGTTGCCCCTTCTCCATGATTTAGACGCAGGAGGAAAAGCCGGAGCAGCAACGAGGACCCAGCACAGCCAAAGATAAATACTGAAGAAAGGATAGAACTTCCAAGGGGAATAGCTGCGTCAGTGGGTTAGTACCCTTTTTTTCAGTGTCAGGGTTTACTGGGGAAGTACCACCAGGACGTAGCTCGGGAGCACCTGGACTCGGATAATGAGGAATCCGCTGCCCTGGCCCTTGGGACCTGTGACCGAGCCCCCCTCGCTTGGCCGGTGCTGAGCACCCCCGGGCAGCTCTTGCTCCCCGTCTCCACCCCTAACAGGTGACAGGAAGACTTATAAGGACTCACACGTTATTAACCTGTAAGTGGCCTGTTTGGACATTCCAGAAACCCTCTGGTCACTCTCATGGGAACAGTGGATCCGGGAGGTGGAAGGCGCACGAGAGTACATTCTGTTCGACCCACGCTTCCTCGTTACACACGTGAGAGAGAGACCCAGAGAGGGGAAGGGACTGGCCCAGAGTCACACAGCAAGGTGGTGTGAACCCCACACTTCTGAACGCAAGCCTGGTAGTGTGGCAAGCTGGTGTAGTCTGAGGGGAGGAAAAGACCACATCCTTCAAGTTCCCATGGGCCTGGGGTGAGTTCTGGCCGTGCCCCTCAGCGGCAATCATCATAAAGACGACCAGCATTTACCGAGCTCTGACTCAACGGCGGGCACTCTCTAAGTGCTTTAGAATTGGGGCTACGTTTAATCTTCACAACAACTGTGTGAAGTCAGTACTGTTACCTCCATTTCACCAAGAGGGAAACCTAGACACACAGAGATTCAGCTAACTCGCCCAAGGTCAGATAGTCAGGGCGGAGGTGGACTCCCACGCTGCAGACCCTGTGCTCTTAACCACTACGCTCAAGGTCATAAGTTATTTAAGGAGAATCTTCCTTGTCTGTAAAAGAAGGTAAACAACAGCTCCTTCTAGAGATGTTGACAGATTAAAAACAATGACCCAGGCATGTCTCAGAGCGAGTGGGCACTTAATGGCCATGGTTTTTCCCTTGTTTATAATAGTGTTGCTATATTATCGTGTTTATTTAAAAATGTGTTTGGTTGGCTGCCTTGGGCCTTAGCTGTGGCATGCAGGATGTTCACTGCATCCTGTGAGATCTCTCTGTGGCCTGGGGGCTTAGTCACTCTGCTTCACGTGGGATCGTAGTTCCCCGAGCAGGGATTGAACCTGCGTGCCCTGCACGGCAAGGCAGATGCTTAACCACTGGGCCACCAGGGAAGTCCTTAGTGTTGTTCTTTCATTAGACCACACTGCGTGCTCCATCCTTTGCTGAGAGTTTGCAAGTCCCCTGGTCTGGTGTTCTCAAGCTGCCGTGCTTAGTCGCTCAGTCATATCCGACTCTTTGTGACCCATGGGCGTTAGCCCGCCAGGCTCCACTGACCATGGGATTTTTCAGGGGAGAATACTGGCGTGGGTTGCCATGTCCTCCTCCAGGGGATCTTCCCAACCCTGGGTTCTGAAACGAGGCATTCCAATTAGCAGCAGGAGCTCCCGGGAATGTTAGAAGTGTACATTCTTAGGTAGTGAGGGGAGGCAGGGAGCAGTCTATTTACTGGGCCCTCCAGGTAATTCTGAGTCACGCTAGCATTTGAGGCCTCTGTTCCCCAGTGTCACCAGTAATATTTTGACAAACTATTTCTCGTGGAGACTAATTCGTGCTCACGCTCAGTCACTCAGTGTCTAACTCTCTGCGACCCCATGGACGGCAGCCCGCCAGGCTTCTCTGTCCACGGGATTCTCCAGGCAAGAGGACTGCAGTAGGTTGCCATTCCCTTCTCCAGGGGATCTTCGAGAGCCAGGGGTCAGCCCAGGGGTCAGCCCCGAGTCTCCTGCACCGCAGGCAGATTCTCCACCTCTGAGCCATCGGTGCTCGATCAGCTGTGTCCTCGGCTGGTGCCTCTTATCTTCAGACTCAGACTCGCCTTTCTCTAGCTTGTAGCATCCTATTTTTCCATCTCGTCTTGCATTTTTCTCTCTTGTGGGGACCTGCTCACAGAAAGATTTGAGCCAGCAATGGGGTCTCCGTGGACTGTCTTTCCCTGTGCTAGGAGCTGGGAAAAGATGCAGAGCCTGGGCAGGCTGAGGATACAGAGAACCCACGGTCCACCTCCAGCTGGGCTTATGGTGCCTAGGGCTCTGAGTTTCAGCATCTTTGACCTCTAATTTCCCCACCTGTAAATCAGATATATTAAAGCCAGATGCTCTTTGTAATGTCAAGATTTGATTTTGAAATGATAACTATGAAAGCTCTTGGAAAAGTGTCAAGTTTTTATTGCAAAGTAAAGAATTACTCGGAGAAGGCAATGGCACCCCACTCCAGTACTCTTGTCTGGAAAATCCCATGGACGGAGGAGCCTGGTAGGCTGCAGTCCATGGGGTCGCTAAGAGTCAGACATGACTGAGCGACTTCACTTTCACTTTTCGCTTTCATGCATTGGAGAAGGAACTGGCAACCCACTCCAGTGTTCTTGCCTGGAGAATCCCAGGGACGGTGGAGCCTGGTGGGCTGCCGTCTATGGGGTCGCGCAGAGTCGGACACGACTGAAGCGACTTAGCAGCAGCAGCAGCAGCAGCAGAGTATTACTAACGCAGTCTTATTTTTTTTTTCTCCTTTCTCTTGGTAGATACTTTAAGATTCAGGAAGGCTTCGTTCTGGGCTCCTTCTCTCCCGCTCTTGGCAGTGAACTCTTCCTCCTCGTCTGGTGGGGGTGTGGCCAGGTGTGCCACTGGATTGTTCCCCTTGGACACGTTTGCGGCCCTGTGTCTGTGAGTACACACCGCCCAGGCCGCGGGCTGCGATGTGTGTCCTGGGCTGTTTCATCAACAGCTGCTCACCAGCTGCGCTCGGCCATTTCATTGTCGTTCATTGAGTGACGTCTGTCCTGTGCTCTCTGTTACCTTAACAAGAAAATTCGAATGTGTTCCAGAGAAAGCCAGCCACACCCAAGTGATGGGCTTTGGGGATCAGTGAGAAAAGTGTCCTGTCCCCGGTTACTCCTGTTTCTATCACGTGACCCCTGAAGATGAGTTTCTCATGTCTGTGTATATGTATAAGTTTGGTGTGCTGTCTTTGTTGCTGCGAGGGCTTTCCTCCAGTTTCAGCAAGTGGGGGCTACTCTCTGGTCGCAGAGCTCTGGCTTCTTGAGGCTGGGACTCATCTTGGTGCAGACGCACGTTCTGGGGCGCTCGGGCCGGTAGCTGTGGCTCCCAGACTCGAGAGCACAGGCTCGGTACTGAGGTGCACGGTTTAGCTGCTCCCCGGCAGGCGGGATCCTCCTGGATCAGGGATTGAAGCTGTGTCTCCTCCATTGGCGGGCAGGTTCATTACCACTGAGCCACCGGAGAAGCCCGTGCATGTCTTTTATTTGAGGCATTGCTTCTCACCCAGACACCTCTGCAGACATGCCTGTGAAGTCTCAGTTGCACCTGACATGGTCCCTTAGGGCAAACTAAGGGCAGTGGGCTTGCTGGCCCAGAGCTCAGGTCTTCTGGTAAAGAGCTTCCCTGCAAACCTCATTCTGCTGCTCCAGTAAGAGACGCCCGTGTCTGTATCATCACCCAGCCGCCCAAGCTCCCTTTGTAAACACCAGTGCCCATCTGATACATAAATGGACCTGATTTACACCAAGAAGTTGGCGATGAGGGCTTCCTTTCTCAGGCTTGCTGCCATTCATTCTCTCCGTCCCCTTTTCCATGCCTGTGTGAGCTGCCTTCTTACTCATTTTTAAAGTTCATTCTCTGGAGGAAGGACGTGACTCCTTAGTCGTATCAGCTGCAGTATCTTCCTCAGTGTCTTGGCTGCTTTTTGTTTGTTATGGTGTTTGTTTTTTTTAATTTACAATCAGCATGAGGAGTTTAGTGAAATCCGCTCATCTTTGCCTTTGTAATGTCTTTCATTATTTTTTCTCGGGAAGCCACTCCTAATCCTTAGAAGTGTCACCGCTTGCCCACGTTTAGGAGCGGTGGAGCGGGCTTTCTCCTGCGCTGTTTTCTCTGCGTCTCACCGCGGTGCCGGCGTGCTCCAGGCGCGGTCACACCTGTGTCATCTCCCTGCAGGGTCCTCAGCTTCCTGGGCCTCACCCTCCCCCTGGCGGGAACCGTCTACGTGGCCGCCACCGGGCGGGGGTTGGACCGCCAGGCATCACCGGAGCCCGAGGAGCCTCTGGCCGCCTATGGGAGCCTGCCTCTGAGGGCGCCGGCGGGGAGCGGGCCAGGAAGCGGAGTCCAGCCGAAGGGCTGTGCGCCTGTCTCACCATCAGGAACCCCGAGCGGAGGAGAAAGCAGGCGTGTTAACGAACTCACGAGAGGTGACTTAGCTGGCGCTGTCGGGAAACAGTCCCTGCAGGGCTGGGGTCCGGTGGTGCCCGGCAGCTCTGAAAGCCGGCTGGGAGGGTGGGTCTCTGCTCTCCACGGGTCAGGGTTTGTTTCCTATCCGAGTGTTCACAGGCGAGGTCGATGAAAACTCCGCTTTCTTTCTTGGGCACAGTCACCCAGTGTGTCTTTGCGCGACGGAAAGTCTGGGTCAGAGCAGCGATTGGGTCTCACTGTAGCCCTTCTCCAAGGGACCTTCCCGTGAGCACGGCGTCTGTTTTCAGTGTCGCAGCTACACAAGTGACTCACAGGACCTTCCTGGCAGCACCGAGCAAAGCGGTTTACATACAAGCTGACACCAGGGGCCTGAGTGTGCAACCAGAGGGGACTGGAGCAGAACAGACCGCCCAGTGCAGCGCAGCGTGCGGCTGCATGGGCATAAATCACAGTGGGTTGTGTTCCAGTGAAAAATCAAGAGTTTACCTTCCTGTCCACCTGCCCATATGGCAGGGCAAACACACACACACACACGTTTTGAAATAAGAATAGCCTCACAAGTAGCGTGGAAACAACTGCTACTTTTGGGCTTCCCTGATAGCTCAGTTGGTAAAGAATCCGCCCGCAATGCGGGAGACCCTGGTTCAATTCCTGGGTCAGGAAGATCCACCGGAGAAGGGATAGGCTACCCACTCCAGTATTCTTGGGCTTCCCTGGTGGCTCAGCTGGTAAAGAATCTGCCTGCAATGCAGGAGACCTGGGTTTGATCCCTGGGTTGGGAAGATTCCCCTGGATAAGGGAAAAGCTACCGTCTCCAGTATTCTTGCCTGGAGAATTCCATGGACAGAGGAGCCTGGCGGACTACAGTCCATGGGGTCACAAAGTCGGACACGACTGAGAGGAACTAACGCTTTCACAAGTAGAAGACGTGGAGTAATTTTTGGCAGAGCCCCTTAGGTCCACATAATTGTCCTTCCTTTACCTCAATGAGAGAGGGAAAAAAAAACAAAACGAATTGCAGTGACTGGACCGGAAGAATAGGGACACGTGCTCAAGGAGGTGCAGGGGACTCAGCCTGTGTGGAGGCGCAGTGATGACTTTATCAGATCCTGCTCGGACCCTCAGGCTAAAACAGAAACAGCAGCAGCACCGGCAAAAATATCCCAACGATGAGAAAAATGGGAAAAGCACGTTTGTATAAGGGTGATATAAGTGCTGAGAAGACCTAGTGGCCGCTGTCTAACTTCCTCCCCAAATCGGGAGGCCTAGGAAATGTTCATTGCCAGCCTTCTGCATGGCATCAAGCCCTCTGCCCTGTTCTTTCTATTCCTGGGCCCTGGTTTGTCCTCTGAGGCCTCAGAAAATAAACCTGCTTACTCTCTTGTTTCTCTTATGACCCCATCACATGTAGAGGACAGTTTGGATGGCCTCACCTGGAGCCTCAATTCAGTTCAGTCACTCAGTTGTGTCCGACTCTTTGTGACCCCATGGACTGCAGCATGCCAGGCCTCCTTGTCCATCACCAACTCCCGGAGCTTGCTCAAACTCAAGTCCACGGAGTCGCTGATGCCATCCAACCATCTCATCGTCTGTCATCCCCTTCTCCTCCTGCCTTCATCGTTCTCAGCCTCAGACCCCTCTATTATTTCTCCCCCGATCCGATGCAAGAACTCTCTGCTCCCCGGCTGCCAGTGTAGAAGATTCCAGGGTGGACGTAGCAGGAAGAGCACATGCTTAGCAGTCTCTTCTCAAGCCTGCTTTGGTTTCTGACGCTGCCCTTGGTCAGGTTGTTCGACCTCTAGGAGTCTCAGTCTCCGCATGTGTAAAATGGGGACATAAAATGGGGTTTGCTGAAGGAATTCGATGAGATAATGTGTCCTCCCCTCCTCCTAACTCGTTCTTTTCCTTGTTCTCTCAGTGAGACCAGAAGCAGGAGGGAAGGGTGGGGGATTTAACTGGCCAAGACCTCTTGCTGCACTGACCTCGTGGAGGCCAGCTGGGCCCCAGGGGCCTGCTACGTGCAGGTTGTGAGCTTGAGGGTGAGTCTGCAGTCAGTCATCGGAACTCTTCGTTGCTGTCGTCGCTTGAGAGGCTGACCCACAGAGGCTTCCCTGGTGGCTCAGTGGTGAGGAATTCTCCTGCCAACGCGGGAGGCATGGGTTCGAACCCTCGTCCAGGTAGAGCACGCGTGTCTCGGAGCAGCTAAGCCGGTGCACAAGAACTTCTCAGCCTGTGCTCTCGAGCCTGGGGCTGCAGCTGGGGCGCCTGTGCTCTGCATCAAGAGGAGCCGAGGTGACGAGAAGCCCTCGCACTGCAGCTGGGGAGTAGCCAACCTCCCCTCTACCGCTCGCCGCACCTAGAGAAGACCCACACGGAAGCGAAGACCCGGCGCAGCCAGAAGTGAATGCATAAACGAATACAATTATTTCAGGAAAGGGCTAACCCACAAGCCTGCGTTTTAAGGCCAGACCGTAGGCAGACACACCAGGTGTGGTGCAGGAATCGGCCTTGAAGCTTTAGGTTCTTCGCCCAAAGTAAGACCCTCTCTGATGGGGACGCTGAGGTTACCTTGGCTTTCTCAGCCGCTACAGTTACCGTGGTCTCAGAATGGGGCATTTCTGGGTTCTGTGCCTGGAGCCATTTTTTTTTTTTTTTAAATATTTAGTACCATCAGAGTGAAATGTCACATTACTGAATGTTTGGAAATAATCGAGATGGAGAGACTCTCAGGTTCAACATTTTTTTTTCTACTTTTATACTCTCTAGGAAGTGAAATCGGCATAACACTCTGTGTCTTTGACCTTCCTTGCAGCAGGGGAATCTTTTAGATGTGGGATGCAGACTCTTGGGTGTGGCATGTGGGATCTAGTTCCCTGACCAGGGATTGAACACAGGCCCCCTGCATTGGGAGTGCCGAGCCTTAGCTGCTGGACTGCCAGGGAAGTCCCTGTTCTACACTGTTTAGATGAGAAGGATATGAACAAATATTTGAGGACATCTTCTTGAAGTTAATGGCTATGGACTTCAGCCCAGGGGCTCTTCCTCTATGGTCTGTTACTAAAAGTAGAAAGAAAGTGTTAGTCGCTCAGTCGTGTCTGACTCTTTGGGACCCCATGGACTGTAGCCCGCCAGGCTCCTCTGTCCATGGGATTCTCCAGGCAAGAATGCTGGAATGGGTAGCCATTTCCTTCTCCGGGAGATTTTCCTGACCCAAGGATTGAACCCAGGTCCCCTGCATTGTAGGCGGATTTTCTTTACTGTCTGAGCTGCCAGGGAAGTCCTGGTGGGTGGCTTGCAGTGATGCTGGGCTCGTAGTTACTGAGTGTGGCTCATAGTAATAATCACTGGGAAGATCCGGAAATGCAAAGCACTGTCACACCCGGTGAGCAGCAGAGTCACCCAGAGGGCTTGTCACAGCCGGATCCCCGGGCCCAGCCATCTAGGATTCTGACTCCGGCGGTCTAGGATGGAGCTGGACCGCGCCTTTCTGACCAGTTCCCAGGTGATGCTGAGGCTGCTGGTCCAGGGATCCCACTTAGGAAACTGCATGCGTTGTTTAACCCGATTCTCCCTCTGCTCCTGTGGTTTAAGATACTTTTCATTTACAGATGCGCTAAATGGGGCTCAGAGAGGGTGCTTTCTCTCTGGACCAGTTATTTTCAGACAGTCTGGTAGCTACTGTTGAGTTCACTCACAAGTGGAATTTAGATGGGAAAAAAAATAATGATAGCCAAATGTGTTCTGTGCTTGCTTGCCAAATTAGGTCTGGGGCCAGATATTTGACAGATATTGCTCTTGAAACCTCACAACAGCCCTGCCAAAAAGTGTGCTCGGTTTGAAAGTGAAGAAAGGGCTTCCCTGATGGCTCAGTGGTAAAGAATCTGCCTGCCAATGTGAGACACAGGTTCGATCCCTGGTCCGGGAAGATCCCACATGCCGACAAGCAAGCAGGCCTGTGTGCCACAGATACCCTGCGCCTGTGCTCTAGGGTCCAGGGGCCAAGACTCCTGAGCTCATGAGCCGCAAGGGCTGAAGCCCAAAGCCCTCCCTCGGCAACAAGAGAAGCTCCTGCGCTGAGAAGCTGGAGCAGCACAGCGCAGAGGAGCCCCCACTCACTGCAACTAGAGAAAAGCCCGCGGTGCAACGCAGACCCAGCACAGCCAGAACATATCAAATTTAAAAATTCTGATTAAAAAAAAGTGAGGAAACAGGTTCAGGGAGGCAAAGGAACTGGCAGAGCTGGACGGAGCCCAGCTCTCGTGACTCCCCCTGAGAGCCTGTGGCCTCTCGGGGAACCCAGAGGAGGCTGGATTCGAGGTGTAGGCCCGCGCCCGCTCCTGCTGAGCAAAAACCCCTCTAAGGGGGAACCCAGAGCAGGCTGGATTCGAGGTGTAGGCCTGCGCCCACTCCTGCTGAGCAAAAACCCCTCTAAGGGGGAACCCAGAGGAGGCTGGATTCGAGGTGTAGGCCTGCGCCCGCTCCTGCTGAGCAAAAATCCCTCTAAGGTGGAGGATGAGCTTCCCATCCAGGCAGGCACCTCTGAGAGCGACCCCAGAGGAAAAACTCCTCCTTACCCCTGGAACCTCACAATGCTAATTGCGCTCTTCCATTCAAGAAATTGACTTAAATTTCCAGAGCTTGTTTATAAGCCCGATCTCGATTGTGAATGAGTTTCAGTTCTGCGAGGAATTCTTGTGCTCACGTTTGAGGCACCAGCGACGTCCTGGAAAAAACGATGAATCTCCCGGATCCAGCTTGAGTTTCGGAGGCTCCTGTTTCCAGACACTTGATGGGCTCTCGGGATGAGCCAAATTAAATTTGTTATAAACGAAAGGGAATAAATTAAGTAGAAGGCATTCTCCGTTCTTTAAGTAATGGAGTTTAAACTGGTGAGTGGTAGCAGCTGTGACACTCTCATTTGTTTCCCGAGATCAGCCCACGATTCTAAGATCGACCTTGATTCCCATTCTGCAGGTGTGGAAATTTGGGCACAGAGAAGTTAATCCCCTTGACAGAGGTCCCAGAGCTAACACATGACAGATTCAGAGCCAGGAGAGTCTGACTAACTCGAAGGCCGGCACCCTTCTCTGCTGCTGCCCCTGCCGCTCTGCGTTCTTGGGGATGTTGTTGCAAGCGATTCATTCTTGGGCGAGCCCCAGGGATGCCATTTCAAGCCCCACGCTGGCTTTAGGGAGTGTGTGACTTCTCGACGATGTCTAAGTTTCCCTTCGCCTAACCCTGTGTGAAACACGATGGAGGCAGGCAGGCATTGGCATTCCTGGGGCCTGAGATAGGAAGCCTATTCTGTTATGAGATGGCGTGGGCACCAATCTCAGATCAAGACTGTTAGGGAAAGTCGAGGTTCCTAGAGGAGGGAGACCAAGTGCAGAGAGCCACAGATAGATTAAGAGGGGACAAGAACTGGGCTGAGCTTTCCACGGTCAAAGGGAGGCAGCATCTGGGGGGGCGGCCAGGATCCCTGGCTTGCAGGTTTTGCCTCTTGTTTAGGGGGCAGTGTGTGGCCTGGTCTGGCTTTCAGGGTGGGCAGTAATGCCTTTGCTCCCGCCCAGGTTTTCTAGGCGCCGTGGACTATGCTCTGAAATGCTTTTCCTGGCAGAAGAATGTGCCAGCCCTCTGGACCATGAAGACGCAGGGAAGCACGTGCCCTGCCTTGAACGGCCTCCGAGCGTTGAGCCTCCTCTGGATCGTGTCTGGGCACACCAGTCAGATGACCGCATGGCTGTCTCTGGGTGCGGAAAACTGAGGGATCTCTGGAGTAGTCAAGGAAGGGAGGGGCTTTCGTGTAGGGGGTCATGTCAGGCCCCAGGAGGGGAGCCTTCTCTTCTTGAGACGTGGCTGTGGCCTCCATAAATGAGTGTTCTGGACCAGTGTCCAGTGGTTGCCTTACCTTCCCTTAGGTGTAAACCAGACACCTGGTTCCCTGGTGAACAGGGATAGCTGAGTGTTTAATTTTTATCTTCCAAAGAGCTGGGTTTCTTCTTGTCATGATTAATGAATCCAGAAACTCCCTTTTCCCCTCTCTTGGAAAAATAGGCAAATATAGATAAATATTGTGCACTAGTATAAAATCAGTGTTTGTGGATCTTCTTTCTGTTGGTGCACTCCAGAAGAGCTCCCGTCGACAGAGTGGAGCTCTCCAAGTGGGACCTAAACACAGAATGGAGGGGAGGGGCCAGCCCAGGGCAGTTTGCAGATCCCCCAGGGGATCTGAACAGGCGATGCTGCTGTAGATCCATGGGGGCCTCGGGCTCTGCAGAGGGGCCCAGGCAAGAGCGCAGGCTGCAGGCAGCTACCGAGCCGCCCTCTCTTATTTCTGTTCCCCATTCTCCTCTTAAGTGAATCGCACGGATGCATAAAACCCTCTCAATACAGCTGAAAGCTAAAGGTGTTTTTTGAAAAGATAAATCACAAGATTTTCTTTCGTTCAATAAAAAGACACTGTGTCCTACATTTTTACAGATAATGTGCTTGAGTGGAAAGCCAGGGTGCTTAGAAACCCACTGTACCTTTATTCTCGGAGTGGCCCCTTCTATCTTGGAGTGGACACATTTTTCCTGATCAGGTAATGTGGTGCTCTCACTGCCGGAGTTGTGCCCGTGGCTCTTTGGGGAAGTGTGGATGTGCCTGTTGAAACACTGAAGGGCTCACGCTGACTCTCCCTGGCCTCTGCCTCTGGGCGTCCCTGGACGGTACCGAGGCCGCCAGTTCCTCTCTTTTGTGTCTTCACTTTATTAAATGATTCTGGATGGCTCTCTAAAACAGGCCTTTTATAAAAGGTGATTTTATTGATCAAACTTGTTTATTTCAGCGCTTCTCAAATTCTGGGTCCTGGTATGGTGCAAATCCATGATCAAGTTGCCAGTTCTTACCACAGCGAAATGTGAGAAAAAATAAGAAAATGGTGTGAGGTTACATAAAGCGGTGTTTATTTAAATTAGCTAATAAGAGGTAAATTTTCTTGAATGTTTGATCAGCGTCAGGCTCTGCGTGAAGTCCTTTGCAGCATTATACCATGCCGTCCTCATGGTGTTCCTATACCGTAGGGACAACTGTTAAAATCCTCAGTTTTTTGGGTCTGTTCTTTGGGGGTTGGGGTGAAATCCGCATCAGATAAATTAACCACTCCCAGTGAATGATTCAGTGGCACTGAGTGCATTCACTCTGTTGCACAACTACCCCTTCTGTCTGGTTCCAAAACGTTTTCATCACCCTCAGGGAAACCTCACCATTTTCTTATTTTTTCCCACCTCACACCGATGAAGCAGTTTCCCCCAGTCCCTCCTGCCTCCAGTTCTTAGAAACCTGCTTGCTCTAGTGTGGATTTACCCATACAAGCGACTCACACAGCGTGCTCTTGTGCCTGGCTTCTTTCAGCTAGCATGACGTTTATGAAGTTCATCTATGTTGAAGCACTTATGAGTACTTCGTTTCTTTTTATGGCTGAATATTATTCCTTGTATGGCAGACCGCCGAAATCGCCACTTTAAAGATAAGGGAGCTGAGCGTGAAGGGCGTGGTCCAGGCAGTCTGGTCCCAGAGTCCGAGCTCCAGCCTCTGTGCTGGCCTGTCTCTGCCTGTTTGCAGTTACGTATCCCTTCCTTCAGAGGGAGATGGTGATGGTAGATGGCATCATTAAGTGCTAAGCATTCATCCATCCAGGGGCTTCCCGATGGCTCGGCAGGTAAAGAATCCACCAGCCAATGCAAGAGACGAAGGAGACGTGGGTTCAGTCCCTAGGTTGGGAAGATCCCCTGGAGGAGGAAATGGCAACCCACTCCAGTATTCTTGTCTGGGAAATCCCACAGACAGAGGAGCCTGGTGGGATACAGTCCATAGGGTCGCAAAAGAGTCGCATGGACTTAGTGACTGAGCACGCACGCACGCTCATCCGTCCAACCGTGCTCTATCCAATAGAGAGCGCCCAGATAGGCGAGAGTCCACCATCTGCAGTGAACAAGACTATGATATCGGGGCTACTGGGCACCAGGCGTTCCAAGAGAGCTTAGCTGGGTCTAACCAGGCAGTCGAAATCCAAGTGCAGGATGGGAGCCTCTGCAGGGCGGGGAGGTCTGCCCAGGGGACAGCGATTCAAAGACCAGGGCTCTGTTTCCTGCAAGGAAGCTAGTAAGAACACAGCAAACAAAAGATGCCATATGCTGGCTGGGGCTGGTCAGCAGGGCTCCAGGCCCAGGAGGGGAGCTGGCAAGGACAGAACAGGACAGCTGGAACCAAAGCAAACTCAAGGCGGAGACCTGCCACTAGGAGGGAAGCATGGAGGGCACGAAAGGCCACTGGTCACCCCGGGCTGTCAGCGGGAATCAAGAGACAGCCCAGAGCCACTGGGTCAGCCCCAAGAGGTCCGCAACCCAGGCCAACGCTCCTGAGATTCCAGATGGCCCCGAAAACTTCCCTGCTGTCTCAGATGGTAAAGAATCCGCCTGCATGCAGGAGGCCCAGGTTCGATCTCTGGGCTGGGAATATTCCCCCTGGAGAAGGGAATGGTTACACACTCCAGTATTCTTGCCTGGAGAATCCCATGGACAGAGGAGCCTGGTGGGCTACAGTCCATGGGACTGCAAAGAGTCGGAGGTGACTGAGCGACTAACACTTTCCCTTACGGTGAAGACAGCATACCTGACTCTGGGCTCGGTCTGGGGTGCGCTGGGCCTTCCCCAGTGCTTCTCAGAATATAGTCTCAGCATCGCCCGGAAGCTTGGGAGAAATGCAGATTCTCGGGCCCCACTCAGGCCCACGACCAGGCACTCTGACTGTAACAAGCCCTCCAGGCGATGCTGCCCTCGGCTCCCATCTGAGAACCCCCGTGCCAGCCCCAGCATGCAGGGTGAGGACGCCAGAGTGAGACCCAGCAGGTCCTGTCACAATCAGGAGACCAAGACGTGTGTTTCTTCTTTCTTTACTCCTATTTGCTCCTGTTTCTCCTGGCCCGTCTCCGTGACTCTTGTCGTTTTCCCTTTCTCCTTCCAATTTTCATTTTATTACTTTAGGAAGTGCACGTGGTCTGTTCGCTTTCTTTCCAGCATCGGAAATATCGCCAACAGTGAGAACATGTCACTGCTGCTGCGCTAAGAAACGCTTTGATCCCATACAGTTGTGATGATCAGCCTCCATCAGGCCCGTTTTCATAGCCGAGAAAGTTGATGTTGGAGATAAAATAACCTAAGCCCCCCAACCCCTCCTCAGCTAGAGTGTATTTCAGTATAATCAGAACTGAAATATAATGTCTATTTTACACCAAAACCATGTCTTAACAACTGTGTCACTGATATATTTAACATGTGTGAGTGTATGCTCAGTCGCTCACTCATCTCTGACTCTTGAGACCCCATGGACTGCAGGCGGCCAGGCTCCTCTGTCCATGGAATTCTCCGGGCAAAGATACTGGAGCGGGTTGCCGTTGCCTTCTCCAGGGGCTCTTCCTGACCCAGGGATCGAATCTGCCTGCAGCTGCCACATCAGCAGGCAGATTCTTGACCACTGAGCCACCTGGGAAACAATAGATTACATAGTGAGACCTAAGACTTCTGTCCCTGGTGACGGTTTTGGAATGCTTCTTCTGTCTCTCAGATTGAGCTGATTTCGTATATCTCTCCTGCAGGATTTTATTCTTTCCCAGTCTGTTTGGGTTTCCTGGGTCTTCTTAGCCTCTTGGAACCTCTTGTCTTGCTCGGAGCCTGTTTTCCTGCCAGCCTTTCTCTTTTCCTGTCTTTGTCAACTTGAGACAGTGCTTGCCCACACACAGAGGGAGACCCTGATTCATTCTTTCTGGAAACTAAGAGGCAGCCGGAACCAGAATTGGCCATGCTACTTCCTCAACTGAGTGCTCTCTTTCACTTGTTTTTATAAATTCTGTTTCTATTATAGTGAATCCGGCTTGCTGCATTTCAAAAGAAACTCTTGCTGGCAGAGAGTAAAGACAGTCTCTAACCCTCACTGAGTCCCGCCCAACACACACACACACACACACACACACACACACACACACACACACACAGAGCCTTCTTTTGCAATAGGAAACACACTTGTTCTTTAGAGAAACACTGACAAGGGTCATGGGTTATTGCTGCTATTAAGTTGTAGGTTGTTATATGGTTGTTACATTTCCGGTGTCACGTCGGTAGACCAGCGCTCCTTGATCGGTTCAGAAGCAGGCTTTGTGACCATGATCTTGCGGTGCTCGATTGAAATGCCAAACATTAGCTATGCTTGGAAAGAACCTAAAGAGCAGCTGGGTGAAGATATTGATTCCAAAGTGAAGGAAATGGTCTTTCTCGAAGGCAAGTCAGGTGTTTGCTTTGACATCCCTGCTGCGTCAGTAACAGCGGTCCAGAAGAGTGGCGTGATGCGCGCGCGGGCCGCTCTCTGTGGCCACGGAGCAGCCAGAGCGCAAAGGTCCACGGGAAGGATATCGCGACTCCCGAGGGCAGCGGGAGGACAATCGAGGCCTCAGGGCGGCGCGAGGGCAACCGAGGTGTCAGGAGACAGCGGGAAGGAAGTAGGAGCTTCAGCGGACAGCGATCGGGAGGCGGCAGCAAAAGTAACAGATTCCGAAACAAAGACCAGAAGCGGAGTTTTAATAAAGCTTTTGGGCAGTAATTTGAAGTAGAGGATTTATTTGGCAAAACAGAGTTGTGTTCAGCAACGTGGAACTGAACATTATTTTTCACGCAAAATTAAAAGCACATTGTATTTCCTTTCTGACCACTTGCCCAGTCCCCATCTCTTTGAGAGAGAAAAGCTTCATCTAAATTATTTCATCTGATTGATGACTGTCATTTATGACTTTACTGCTACTTCTGTCTTGGGTTCAGTTCAGTCAGTTCAGTCGCTCAGTCGTGTCCGACTCTTTGCGACCCCATGAATCACAGCACGCCAGGCCTCCCTGTCCATCACCAACTCCCCGAGTTTACCCAAACTCATGTCCATCGAGTCGGTGATGCCATCCAGCCATCTCATCCTCTGTCTCCCCTTCTCCTCCTGCCCTCAATCCCTCCCTGCATCAGGGTCTTTTCCAATAGTCAACTCTTCGCATGATGTGGCCAAAGTATTGGAGTTTCAGTCCTGAGTTTCAGCAACAGTCCTTTCAATGAACACCCAGGACTGATCTCCTTTAGGATGGACTGGTTGAATCTCCTTTCAGTACAAGGGACTCTCAAGAAAACCAACACCACAGTTCAAAAGCATCAATTCTTCGGCGCTCAGCTTTCTTCACAGTCCAACTCTCACACCCATACCTGACTACTAGAAAACCCATAGCCTTGACTAGACGGACCTTTGTTGGCAAAGTAATGTCTCTGCTAATGCTACCTAGGTTGGTCATAACTTTCCTTCCAAGGAGTAAGTGTCTTTTAATTTCATGGCTGCAATCTGTCTTGGGTATCCCTTTGGAAAAGGTGTATGGGTTCATTACATATTCTAATGTATTGTCTATAGATTATAAGATATAGTCAAATGTGTATCTGCTGATACTTTTTAAGCGGACCTGTCTTTATACTTAGAAATGTCTCTTAATAGTAGGCTTCCCTGGTGGCACAGATGGTAAAGACTCTCCTGCAATACAGGATCCCTGGGTCAGGAAGATCTGCTGGAGAAGGACATGGCAGCCCACTCCAGTATTCTTGCCTGGAGGACTCCGTGGACAGAGGAGCCTGGTGGGCCACAGTCATGGGGTTGCAGAGTCAGGCATTACTGAGCAACTCTCATGCACATGTTGTTACTAAGTCGTGTCCAACTCTTTGCGACCCCATGGACGGCAGCACACCAGGCTTCCCTGTCCTTCACCATCTCCCAGAGCTTGCTCAAACTCATGTCCATTGAGTCGGTGATGCCATCCAGTCATCTCATGCTCTGTCGTCCCCTTCTCCTCCTGCCTTCAGTCTTTCCCAGGATCAGGGTCTTTTCCAATGAGCTGGCTCTTTGCCAAAGTATTGCAGCTTCAGCTTCAGCATCAGTCCTTCCAAAGAATATTCAGGGTTGATTTTCTTGGTGTTGGAGGAGACTCCTGAGAGTTCCTTGGACTGCGTGGAGATCAACAGTCCATCCTAAAGGAAACCTAGAGGCTCATCGCTATAAATGGTAAAAGGTAGAAATTCACTGGTGGGTCAGTGGTTAGGACTCTGCACTTTCACTGCTGAGAGCCTGAGTTCAATCCCTGGCCTGGGAACTCAGCTCCTATGCACACCTGAAACAAATAAGAAAGGAAAGAAAAGCAACAGAATAAGAGTCAAAAGCACGGGAAACTCAAAAGGTACAAACCTCCAGGTATAAAACCAGTATGTACTAGGAATGGAATGTACCACACGATAAACATAACGCTGATGTTTGTTAGATAAGAAAGTGCTTAAGAGAGTACATCCTAAGCGTTCTCGTCACAGGCTGCTGCCTCGGCCTGGCTCCCGTAGGGAGGAAGATGCTGAGCTGCAGGTGCCTGGCCGTGGACGCGTACCATGAGCAGGGAGAAAGCTGTTACTGTTTTTAGTCTTAAAGATGTTTCGGTACTGCGGCGTCACTTATTCTTTCCTGATAGAGACAAGCAAATTGATCAGCCCGCGAACTGCATCACTGATCAGTCATTCCTGTGACCTACTCTTCTCTTCTCTCAGTGGCTGGTTAAGTGCAAGATCATTTTTAAAGATGCGTCAGGATTCAGACAAAGGAATAACCCCTCGCGTCATACTCAGATACTTTTTCAGTCGCCTTATAAGGTAGGTTATTCATACAATCTTTCTTTATTGCTGCGTAATCATTTATTATTTTAAGTCTTTAACCCTCCTTTGAAAGAATTTTCAAAGAAAAATTGAAAGAAAAATAGTTTTCTTTCATTTAGACCATGTTTAAATGTGGTTGCTCTTTCTGGTTTAATAGCTTTGGCAGTGGAAGATACCAGTACTCATGGTATTTTTCCTAATAAAACTTGAACTGTATTAAACCCACAAAAACCTCCTTATTTCTAAAGCTAATGGACAGCAGGTTTCATGGACAGTCAGATTCCCATGAAATCTATGTTCAACAGAATTTGTATAGCTCCTGTAAATTAGTAGTGATTGGAGCCTGTAATAAGGATTAATGGTAATAATAAACATAGAATAAGATACAATCAGCAAAGGGGCTGGTGGAAGCTCGGGATGATGGTCGTTCCGATAAGAAGGCAGACAGGATGGTAGTATTCTTTACGCATGCCTGGTTGGTTGGATCAGAATGGAATACAATACTGGGACAGAATAAGGAACCAGTGGGATAGCAGGGTGGCAGTGATGTAATGAGACAGTAGAAGTGTAGGGAGAAAAAGAAACGTCTACCTATGTGAGCCACCATTTAAAAATTAATACGCTTTAAAAATCATGGTTTGCGACTAAGCTGGAGCCCAGTTCTGGTTACTGAGGGTCCCTGGCTCTGTTGCTACACTGCACTGTCACAAATAGCAAGGGGAGTGTTGAAACAGTCTTCCGGGCCCGTCAGATGGACTGCGTAAGATCTGACTCCAGTCTGCCTGGGCGTGCCTTCTGATTCAGTCATTTACAGCAGTGTGACCTTGAGTAAGTGTCTCAATCTTTCCGTGCTTGAGTTTCCTCATCTTAAAAATGAGCAGAATCATGGCTTTCACTTCGCTGGACTCTTGAGAGAATCAAAACAGATAACGCAGGCAAAGAATTTAGAACAATGTGACAGGTAGTATGCCCTCAGTAAATATAAGCTATCATTATTACTGTTGTTATTTTTACCTTTTAACTTCTCTGGTTAATAGTTTAAGAATGAGTTTAAGCTAAGAAATAGAACTTTACTGCCTTTGTGGTTTCTTCCAAGCTCCATTAAATCTAGTCCTCGCCCTGAAGGCTTGACAGAATGCTTTTTCTTGCAACATCTTTTGGGGATGAGCACTGGGCGGAGCAGCCAGTCTTGCCCTGCATTCTTCTGGAGGAGAGGGCCCGGCATTCAGGCCCAGCGTTCTCGGTGATTAGTGCTCAGGCAGGTTGTTAGGGGTTGGGGTGTGGGATCCAGTGGCCTGGTGGGTGCTGCCTGGGAAACCCTTCAGAAGAACAGCCCCAGAGCTGGGGGGTGAAGACTCAGACGTGTTTTCCTGGGCAGATACAGCAGTCGTTGGGGCCGAGAGCCCAGAGTGGAGGAGGGTGCAGTGGTGAAGCCTCACAGGGCAAGATGCTGGCGAGGGTCCCGGGGGTGACGTGTTGTGGGATGTGCCCTGGCCGTGGGCACTGAGGATATGGAGGGGGCCCCAACCGCAGACACATAGACTTTCCAGCTCAAGTGACGTGGGGGATGGGGAGGACGTTCTTGAGATGGGGAGCTCTGGGACAGTGCCAGCTGGGAGCCAGGAAGAGAGCGAATGAGTCCAAGCTGGGACAGAACATCGTTGCGGTATGGGGGCAAGGGCAGGAGAGGCAGACCAGGTGGGGGCTTCTGCAAGTTTCAGAAAATGTGAAAGCCCAGCTTCTAGGGGGTAAAACCTTACCAGTATCTCACAGGAAACAAGGAGGGAAGAGGCTCCAGACCCCCAAACCTGTGGGATTGTTCCAAGTAGGAGCCACTAGTTAAAAATTAGCTTACTACTGGGATTCCCCGTTGGTCCAATGGTTAAGAACCCGACTTCCAGATGCAGGGGGCCCGGGTTCGACCCTTGGTCGAGGAACTAAGACCCCACAAGCTTTGGGGCTACTGAGTCCACTCTCTCTAGAGCCTGCGTGTCACAACGAAGATCTAACCCAGCCAAATAAATACATATTTTAAAAAAAAGAAATGATACTTTTTCTAAAAAATTAAGTTTGTGGATGTGTGTACTCTGTCATGTCCAGCTCTTTGCGACCCCATGGACTGCAGCCCACCAAGCTCCTCTGTCCATCGACTTCCAGGCAAGAATACTGGAGCGGGTTGCCATTTCCTCCTCCAGGGGATCTTCCCGACCCAGGGATTGAACCCGAGTCTCCTGCGTCTCCTGCATTGGCAAGCAGATTCTTTACCTCTGCACCACCTGGGAAACCCCCACCCATTGGTTTAAGTTAAAAGAATTATTGATAATAACGTCTAACTGTAGCAGAAGGTTATATACTAAAAATAAAGGCACCCCGTCCAGTCTCACCTCCCACAGGACAGCTTTGGTAACAGCTTCTTATGAATTAATTCTCGCAGGGACTTTCCGTGTATTTATATATTCTTTTCCGCACCCGTGAATAGAACTATGCTTAATACTGCATTATTTTGCACATAGCTTTTTTAACTTAGTGATTCGGCATCTTTCTCTAACTGCATGGAAGGACTCACCTCACTGATTTTGAGGTTGCCGGGATGGCGCCATGTGGGTGGACCATCCATCATGTATTTAGCCGCTCTCCATGAATGGAGATTCATGCTCCGTGAATGGAGCATGAAGGTGATTTCCAAGTTTTTTGCAGGCTTATTAGACAGTGACACGAAGTCTGCACATTTCTGTGCAACTGTCTGGGCACGTTTGCCGGGTAAATTCCTACGAGTGGAATCGATGGTTCGGTGCATTGAATGTGCTGATGGATGTTTTCCAGTTGACCTTCCCACCCGGCCAGGTCTGAGAAGGCTGCTTCTCACACCCCCATGGCACTGGCTAGTATCAGAGGTTTTAATCTTTGCAAACCCACTTTGACTTTGAATCTTGACTTTGAATCTTCAAGTTTGGACAAACACTTGAAGGGCATGTATCTTTATATGACACGTCCCACGTTTCAAACAGTTGTTTTTTTAAAACTTTTTATTTTGTACTGGGGTATGGCTGATTAACAATGCTGTGACAGTTTCCCGTGGACAGCAAAGGGACTCAGCCATGCATATCCGTGTGTCCACTCTTCCCCAGACTCCCTCCCATCCAGGCTGCCACATGACAGTGAGCGGAGTTCCCTGTGCTCTCCAGTGGGTCCTTGTTGGTGATCCGTTTTAAGATTTTTTTTTGATATTTATTTATTTGGCTGCATCGAGTCTTAATCCCACAGTGAGGTCTGCGGGCTTAGTTGTCCTGAGGCATGTGGAATCTTCCTGGACCAGGGATCAAGCCCACATCCCCTGCACTGCAAGGTGGATTCCTTACCTCTGGGCCATCAGGGAAGTCCTGGTTATCCATTCTAAATATAGCCTTGTGTACCTGTTCTTCTCAAACTCCCTGACTGTCCCTTCCCCCGACCCTTCCCCCCGGCAACCATAACTCCATTCTCCGACTTCAGTTTTCTTAGTGATATCTTGATTCTTAGAAATCTGAGGAGGCGGGAGTCCTCCTTCTCCTTAGAGGAAGCTAAGGAACCGTCAGCCCCCTTTTCCGCAGGAGAGGAAAGGGAGGAGTGACCCGATTTTCTCAGTGTGAAAAATTTAGACAAAACTAGAACTCACGTCTCTGTGTCCTTTCCCCTGTAACCCTTCAGGCGTGGCCCGCCAGCAGCCTCCGCTCCCCCCGCCAGCCCGGCCACGAGCCTGCCTGAGGCGGGATGCCACCTCTACCTGGGTCCCTCCGGAGGGTGTCTGACCCAGACTCCGGTTCAGAGGGGAGCTGGGGCCACCTGGTTCTCCTGAGGAGATGGAGATGACAGATGGTGGGGGGAGGCTGGGGCGGGGGTGTGAGCCCAGGCTCGAGGGAGCATCCACACAGCAGCGTGGTCCCATATCCACACAGCAGTGCAGTCAGACGGCTGACTGGGCAGGACCCAGGACCCGGCCAGGGCTCTGCGGCTGCAGCCTGAGCTGGTCCAAGAAGGTGCATCCTGGCAGAGTTGGTGCCCTTGCCCTCAGACTCTGATCAGCAACCTCAGGCCTGCTCCCAGATACCCACCACCCTTCTGCCCTCCTGATGCTCTCCAGGAAGGAGGTCATCTCTGTGGGATGCAGACCCGAGGGGGGGTGCTGACCTGAGGCGGGGTGCTGACCCACACCTCTGCTGGGGCTGCTCCTCTAGCCGCCCTGCCCTCCCCCATCTGTCACCCCCCACCCCAGGCCCTGAAGCCCCCTCCTAGATGTTTAGAGATGCTTCTGGGCTCTCGGCCCTTGTACTGCCCTGGATTTTCACATATATTCTTTAAAAAAAGAGGGCTCTGCGGGGGGCCACCCAGAAGCCACATCCCCATTGCATGTGCCTTCCGTGTGGCCCATAAGCCAACCCCCCACCCCCCACCCCCCGAGACGGGCAGAACAGGCAGACAGGCTGCAAATATCCGATATTCAGGCCTCTGAAAGCAAAGAGTGCGAAATAGCGCAACAGCTTTCCATATTGGCTATCTGTTGAAATGACAATATTTTGAATGTATTGACCAAATGACATATATTATTAAAACTAATTGTCCTGTTGACTTTTTAAAATGCGGCCGCTGGATTGTGCTAACTGAACAGCTGATGTGGCTGGAATTATTATATTCTATTGAACAGCCCCAGTCTAGACACTAGTGCCCCCTTCATCAGCTTGTAGCTGCCGCAGATCCTGCTTGGAAGGAGGTGGTGTGTGAGAGAAGGAAGGAGGAAATGAAGTGAGGCAGGAAGGGAGGATAAGAGGGGGTATGGAAAGCTATTTTCATCTAGCAAGGCCCCTGAAAGTAACAGGTAACAGCGTCAGATCTCAGTACAGAGATCTCCCGTTCGACCATCTTGGGTAAGTGACTCAAACTTCTCTGAGCTCTAATTTGCTCAGCAGTAAAAGTGACATCATAGTTACCGGGCAGGTTTAGACGTTCCTAGCCGAGTGGCTCACACATATGGCTTGCTCCATGAAGAACAGTATTTTTGCATCAGTAGCGCCTATCCCGCTTTGAACCCACGAATGAATGGAAGGTTTGAGGGGTGAGTGAGGAGGTGGCCCCTGCCCCAGGACAGTCCATTTTTGAGCATCCTATCCACCATCGCTATGTGACCCCCCCACCCCGGGGGACCGAATGGAACCCCAGGAGACTCATTCGCTCCCCGGCTCTTTCCCGCCAGGCTGCAGCCTCTTCACCTGTACTCGGTGTGCCTGCTGCTTGGACCGTTCTCCCTTGTGCCCTGGGGGCCCGTCTGGGAGGTGCCCAAGCTTCACCTGGAGAACTGCCGGCGTGCCTGGTGGACCAACTTGCTGTTGCTGAATAACTTCCTGTCGGTCCAGGACGCGGTGCGTTCAAGTCTTCCGCGAGGGGGAGGAGGGGCGCTCTCCGGCGCGCGTTCCCGGGCCAGCCCGAGTCTGATCCCCTTTCTTCTGGCGATGCTGTAGGAAGGTGGGCTGTGGGAGGGAGGTTCGCCTCGAGTGTGAGCTGGGGGTTGCTGCACCAGCCCTGGCAGGGTGGGCGCTGGGAAAGCAGAGAGGGAGCAGGGCGGGGGCCCTGGGGCGGGCCAGCTGGACGCAGCTGCCCCTGCCCCATCAGTGTGCAGTCTGGGGCCACGCCACCCCAGTGGGAAGGACGCCTTCTTCACCTCCACCCAGAGAACCGAGATTGGGCCGGAAGGAGTCACCTCACCCTCCCCGTAATGAATTCTACCCCATGTCCAGCCAGATCTCACAATGTCTGTGTATATGGGTCATGCTTCTTCGAAGCCTTAGCTTCCTCCTGATGAGCTTGGAGCAAATGGAAGTGAACTAGTTATAATTAAACCACGTCAATGATTTTGCACCTGCCTGGAAAGCACTGCAGAGAAGGAAATGGCACCCCACTCCAGCATTCTTGCCTAGAGAATCCCGTGGACAGAGGAGCCTGGTGGGCTGCTGTCCATAGGGTCGCACAGAGTCAGACACGACTGAAGCGGCTTGGCATGCATGCATGCGTTGGAGAGGAAATGGCAACTGACTCCAGTGTTCTGGCCTGGAGAATCCCAGGGTTGGCAGAGCCTGGTGGGCTGCCGTCTATGGGGTCGCACAGAGTCGGACACGACTGAAGCGACTCAGCAGCAGCAGCAGAAAGCACTGCTGAAGGGAGAATCACTAAGTGTGACTGTGTGACTGCCGACCAGCCAGACGGCTGCCTTTGGTTCACAAGGGCCCGGCCACTTCGACAGGGCTTCCGTCACTGTCTGACTGCCTTCAGGCGGACCCCCATCACCCTCCGTGACGGGGGGCCCTGGAGCAGAGGCCCGGCCGCCTTCCCGGGTGCAGACCGGCTGGGGTCACAGGTGGGGGGAGCAAAGCTGTCACTTCTGATTAGCCTGGTCTCCTCAGGAGCAACGGGGTGGGAGGGGAGACCGAGGTGCCTCTCATCTCTGAAGCCCTGGGGAGATGTGCCCCCAGAAGTCGTCTCACCCTTAATTAGAGACACAGGGGCCACCTCGAGCCCCACAGGCACAGACAGCCTGGGACGAGGTCACTCCGGCCAGCTGCTCTCACGTCAGTCACGCGTGGGAACTCCAGGGTTTCCCACAAACGCTCGTCTGCAGCCAGACCTCTGTTCTCAATGAGCACTGTCTATCAAATCAAAAATAGAATAAAATAAATGAGCATATTCTCTCCACCTGGAGTTGGGGGGAGGGCAAGGAAGAGACAACAACACCAGCCCTCCGACCCCAACCGCGATGTGAGGGTAATTACTCCTCACATCCATGACACGGTGGTAGAATTCAGTTCCCACCGCTGCCCTGGGAGATTAGCTGTGATTGCCCTGGGAGGTTAGCTATGATTGTTGTCTTAAGAGAGAAAGTGTGTCTGAATTTCCAGGGTGTATAATGGCAATAATAATACCTACTCCCCTGGGATTGTTAGGAGGGTGAGTTGAGATTCTGCTGCTGCTGCTAAGTTGCTTCAGTCGTGTCTGACTCTGTGGGACCCCATAGACTGGCAGCCCAGCAGACTCCTCTGTCCCTGGGATTCTCCAGGCAAGAATACTGGAGTGGGTTGCCATTTCCTTCTCCAACACATGCATGCATGCTAAGTCGCTTCAGTCATGTCTGACTCTGCGACCCTATGGACAGCAGCCCACCAGGCTCCTCTGTCCACAGGATTCTCTAGGCAAGAACACTGGAGTGGGTTGCCATTTCCTTCTCCAGAGTTAAGATGAGGTATGTGAAATATCTTTAACTCAAGTCCTTTCTCTTCCTGTGGAAATCGCCTCACCCACCCCTGAGTTTCTCCTTCTGGTCCCGGGAGATGAGCTACTGGTTAATTGGAGGAGAGGGGTGACCTTTGCTGGTCTCTTTCCAGTGCAACGGCTGGACGTGGTATCTTGCCAATGACTTTCAATTCCATCTCACCACCCCGGTGATCGTCTTCATCTACGGAAAGTGAGTTTAATTGAAACAAGTGTTTCTCCTCACCTGGCCTCTTTCTTAAAACTCTTAGAGAGCTCTCAGTTCTGGGCAAAGCAGCTCTTACAGTTTAGAATTGAGAAACCCACTTTTCAGAAGCATGTGGACCCTGACTCCACCACTGTTTACTTCTTCCGCGTTCTCCTCTAGTCTTTGTGTTTTTTTTTTCCACTTCACTGTTCTTATAAACATTTCCGCATAAGCGTGTGGCCTGCTGGCTGGTCAGGTTTAGGGTTTATATGCCATCTTTTGTGGTGGGCGCTGAGATGGTTTCCAGTGTTTCCTGATTATAAATGGCTCCTCAGCACATGTCTTTGAACACGCCCCTTTCTCCTCTTCTGTATTTATTTCCTTGGGAACCTATTTCCTGGTGGAATTATTAGGTCAAAGGCTAAGAACAATTTTGTAGTGCTTGTTACATGTCGTGAAATGACTCTTCAGAAAGAATGAGATAATTTATAGAGCCCCAAGTAAGACGTCAGTGTGCCTGCTTCTCCACCTTGGGTGTTTATCTCCTTAATTTTGTTAGTTTTGGAAAAGCTCTAAGGCCTCAATAATTCACAGGAAACCTTAAAAGCTGTGGATTATTCACACCATATTTTAAAAGATTTAGTATTCTTTTTTGTTCAAATACATGTTCAATTTAAGAAACACTGGAAAACATTACGCTAAAGAAAAGGGAAAAAAACCAATCCCCTTAGGCCTGTTTCCTCACTTATGGAGAGTGATTTCACGGCCGGTGTTTATTCTCCGCTGCTTTTATTCTTCACAGTCTTTTATACATGAAAGGATTCTGCATATATACTTTGGACTTTTAATAGTTTAATGATGTAATCATTTTCCTGTATTATTTTATTTTTCAAGTGGATGTACTTAAAAAAAAATTATTTTTGTTTATGTTTGGCTGTTCTGGGTCTTTGTTGCTTCCTGGGCTTTCTCTAGTTGCAGAGCTCAGGCTTCTCATTTTGGTGACTCCTCTTGTCTCAGAGCAAGGCTCTAGGCACAGACATCAGTAGTTGCGCACACAGGCCAAGCAGCTGCGGCTGGCAGACTTAGCTGTCTCAAGGCATGTGGGATCTTCTCGGACCAAGGATCGAATGCAATGCCCCTGCGTTAGCAGGTGAATTCTTAACCACTGGGTCACCAGGGAGGTCCCTTAAGTAAACAGACTTTCCATGTCTGTATAATATTTCGTATTTGTGAGTGAACTGTAGTTTACCTATAGCTTCCTCTAGGATTATTCCTCGATTATTCCTACCTATACCTTCCTAAATAGATTATTTCCAATTTTGTGCTTTTACCAATAACAGTCTCAGAAACATCTTTGTAGTTACCATTTGTCTCCAACTCTGATATTTCTAGAATGCAGGTTCTTAAGAAGAGTTTCAGAGTCAAAGGGCATGAGTGTTTTTGGAGATCTTGAAGTATAATGACAGATAGCTTGCCTTAAAGGTTGTAGCAGTATTCAGTCCTCTGGTCATCTAACTATACCATTGCCAATATGGACTCTTAACAAGATCTATATCTTGCTTTTTAAAAATTATTACTTGAAGATATATAAGAAAACATTCATTTTTCACATCTAATTTGTAAGTCTTTGATTACTGGGCATGGAGCTGAGTTCCAAATATGTGTTGACTAGCTCTGTTTTGTGGTTACCTGTTAATGCTCTTTGCAAGGGGACATTTAAGTCACAGGCTGACCTGTGATGTTGCCCACTCCAGTGCTATGCAAACACTCAAGCATCTTAGGCAAGGAAAATGCATAGTGGTTTTAATTTAAGAATTGAACAATTTTTTTTAAAGGCAGATCTATTTTTTTACATGCACATCTGAAGCGCATTAAGTTTTCTAATTGCAAATGTAAGAGATTTTGGCTGACTACTTTTAAAAATATGTCCCAGCCTTCCGCTAGGCACAGAGGTGGATTGCTGCTATAGAGTTTGAGTCAGAAGATGTGGGTTCAAAGCTGGGGGACTCAGCATAAGTCGCTGGACTCTCGTCATTTTTCACATCTGTGAGATGGAGATGACGCACTTCACCCCAGGGTTGGAAGAGACAGCGAGATCGTACCCATGGGAACCAGCACATGCCCTCTGTGATGGGCTGTGGCTGCTGCAGGCACCTGGAGGGCAGGCATGCGGCTCGGCCAACCCTGGAGCCTTGGCCAAGGAGGACGGGCAAGCCTCTACCGGCTCCCTCGGAGGCGCCCTGGCAGCAGGATGCCCTGACTGCTGGCATTTAGGGTGTTTAGTGAAGGAAGCGCTGGTTTCTTCCAAGGCCTCTCTCCTTGGCTTGTAGACGGCCGTGCCTCCTCACGTGGCCTTCCCTCTGGGCTCTCTGTGTCCTAATCTCTTCTTATAAAGACACGAGTCCCACTGGATTAAGATGTGCCCCAATGACTGACCTCATTTCACCTTAATTATCTCTCTAATGACTCCATCTCCAAACGGAGCCACACTCTGAGGTCATGGAGGTTAGAATTTGCAGGGCTGGGGGACACGATCCAGCCCACAGCAGTCTGTCCTAGGAAGCTTTTAGTAGTTTCTGCAGCTGTGATGGCCAGCGGAGATGTGTCTGACTCCCGAGTAGAGGTGGCACGGCTTGGGCTCCACTTCCCCAGGGAGTGAGAGAATATTTACTCGAGTGCACGGGGGTTTTTATTAGATGGCCTGACCAGATGGTGTGCCAGCCACCCACCCACCAAGGACAATGAGTTATCAGTACCTCTGCACTCTAGGTCTGCTGGGAACCTGCTTGAGTGTCCCTGTGACCGAGACAGCCTGGCCCCGGGGTCAGCATCTTTCTGAGGGGCCGTCATGGGAAGAGGGTCTCAGTTGCTCACCTGGAAACCGGCGCCACCCAAGCCTGTGAGTGTGCTACTGCGTTTAGCCTCTAAATGGAAGGGGTATAAAAGGTAGGGCCGTTTTCCCCTCAGAGAACACATTCGTGTAGAATTCTAGTAATTCAGGGAGGATGGAACTGGAGGGTCTGCAAAAGGCGTGATGAATTGGGACTTCCTGGTGGCCAGTGGTTAAGAACCTGCTCGTTCACCGCAGGAAGTGTGGGTTCGATCCCCGGTCAGGGAACTAAGATCCTGCATGCTTCCTGGGGGTGGCAGTGGTGGTTGTTTAGTGACTAAGTCGTGTCCTTTGGCGACCCCATAGACTGTAGCCCCACCAGGCTCCTCTGTCCATGGGGTTTCCCAGGCAAGGATACTGGCGTGGGTTGCCATTTCCTTCTCCAGGGGATCTTCCCTACTCAGAGATCGAGCTCACATCTCCTGCATTGGCAGATGGGTTCTTTACCACCGAGCCATGGTTCAGCCAAAAAAATAAGACATGGTAAATGTAGAGAATGGTTACCATACCTGCCCTGCCCACACTCATCCATGGCAGGCATTACTAGTCAATTACTGTACCACTGAGCTAAGACGCCTCTTCTGCTCCTGAGCACAAACTGAACTGGAATTGGCCCTCTAGATGCTGATTCACTCCCTAAGTCACTGTGGTGTGAAGCGAATGGCATCTCATCTCCTCCTCACGAGGAACCATGGCAACTTCAGCACTGGACTAGGATCGCCAAAGGCAGGGTTGTGCCTGGTTGGTTTGGCATCTGTGTTGGGCATTTCTTCCACTGCAGACCCTCCTGGTCCTAACCCACCTGATTCCCAGTAGATATAACCAGATACTGTCTCACCCTGAGCCTCTGTCCCTACACCTCATTTCCTGCCTCAGAACCGAACCCTCTCAGCCTACATACAGAGTCCCAAATTTTGGAGGAATTAATTTTGTGGGGCCATCTTTGACCCAAGGGGGCTAGAAGATGGTAGGAAAATGCTTCTTTCTTTCACCCCCTTAGGACAGTTTTGAGGTGCATTTCAGAAGGCTCCACAGAACATTCTGGAAGAACTGAGCATTGACCACCGTGATAGTGCCTTGCATTGGCCTTCCTTGTCCCCCACCCCTGCCCTCATTCTTACCTCCACATGAGCCACCTGAACCCTGACACTGGTCAGATTTGCGTTCGGATTGGGGGGAGGATCCCCGGGTCTCCCTGTTACTCTGCCCCCTCTACTGTGTCTCGCCTGTGCCTGCCAATCATCTCTCTCCTGAATCGATCACCACTTCTTAATTTTTATTCTGATTATTACTTTTTCTTTTTCTTTTTGTCGCACCTAGCGGCATGTGGGATCTTAGTTCCCCGACCAGGGATGGAACCCGTGCCCACTGCCGTGGAAGTACGGAGTCTTAACCAGTGGACCCCCAGGGAGTCCCTCCACTCCAGTCCCTCTAGTGCTTCCTGGGTGGCAAGGGACTTTCCCAAGCACGGGCTCCTCACGGTAAATTTCAGCAGGAAGATGAAGCTATTCTAAGGCAAGGATTTCACTGCTCAGGATTGGGCTGCTAATAAGTGCTCGACACTGAAGTCTAACTCAAGCTTTTTAACTCCAGCCCAGCTCTGGACACACTTGGCCCCACGCCAGCCTCTCTCAAAGGCAGGCTGGCAGGAAGCACCTCTGGTTGCCAAGTCTGCCAGCCTTCGGTAGCCCCAGAGTGAGAAGGAAAGTGAACGTGCTCTCTTCTTTGCAGAAGTCAGCGTGCCCTCATCCTGCTCGGGGCCACGCTGCTCCTGGCATCTTGCACTGCCTCTACTCTGCTCACACTGGCTCACAACCTTCCGGTGGCAGCTCCGTCAGAAGCCAGGTAACTGCCGCGCTTCCCAGCCCACCAGCTCTGTCCCTCACCTCCCCTCAGGATAGCCAGGACCTCCCAGGCAGGGCTGCTGAGCGGATGCCAGGCTTTTAGCCCTGTGCACGTAGGCTCCTGCGGAAATGTGGGCAGGAACTGTTCGGCCTGGATGGGAAAGTTCATTGTGTGTTTGTTTCCAAACCTCTGACTCTTTTCAGCTGGCGCTGGGAATCTGCTCTGAACACAGGGAGCTCACTCTTGCCCACTGAAACGCTTCTGGGAGGAAAGGGGTGCCCCCACGTGGCTGTATGGCGTTTCTCCTCCAGTGGCAAACTGCTGCTTGGAAGCTCTATTGTGGGATGGAGAGACAGAAATTTAACGAAGTTGGGGTTGCCCCTTCAAGGTCACATGCCTAGTGAGTGGCACAGGTGTGAGCTGAACCTAGGACCTTACCACTGCGCTAGTTTGCCTTTCCAACAGGGTATGTGTAGCAGTTCTTTCTCGGTACCACCTGAGTCTTCTGCAGGAAAAACCGGTGAGATTTCCTGCTCATCTGTTCTCCGTGCAGCAGTCAGGCTGATGCAGGTGGAAACCGGATGCTGTCCGTCATCTGCTCAATCCTCCCATTGTTCTCGGGGCAGAATCCCTGTCTGGCCTCGTCTGTCTCTCCCCCATCCGCTGACTCTGGACCAGTCTCAGCAGCCTCCTTCCCTCCACACACCCAACAGGCTCCCTCCTCAGGGCCCTCGAACTTGCTGCTCCCTCACACGAGAACGCTGTTCCTCTAGAATCCAGATATGGGCGAGGCGAGCTCCTCCGCTCCCTACAGGCGTCTGTACATGTCTCAGAGTAGCCTTCACAGACCTCCCAGGGTGAACTAGCCCAGAGCCGTGTGAGGCACAGAAGTGCTCAAGGGACTGGCGTCCCTGGCAGTCCAGTGGGTGGGACTCCATGCTTCCACTGCAGGGGGCAAGGGTTTGACCCCTGGTCGGGGAACTCAGATCCCACATGCCGCACAGGATGGCCAAAAAGAAAAGAAAAAGTGCCCAGGATGCACTGCGCGTGGAACAGATGAGTGGCTGAGTGACTGAGCACACCCCGGGCTTTTAGACCGGAGAGGCGCCATGCCCTTCCACCACGTCATCAGCTTCTGTGCGCACAGCTGGGTGGGCGAGAAGGAGGCTGGCTCCTGCTTTGCCTGTGGTTCTCAACCGCAGACGCAAATGAGAGTCACCTGTGGGTTGGGGGCGGTGGGATGGGGGTGGGGATTGACATTTCACCGATGCTTCCAGCAAGCACCACCCTGGGCCAACTGAATGTGAGTCTCCAGGGCTGGGGCCCAAGCCACCCAATTCTGTGAGAGCTTCCACGAAGAGGTTCACGTCTTTAAGAAGGGGTCTACTTCTGGGAACCATGTTTTTAGAGCTATCCTGACATGCCAGCCACTGGAAACAGCTATTTTAAAAGAAGGCAGTCATCACATTTCCTTGGGTCCCAGGTTGGAGGGCCCCAAGGGAGTTTGGAATTTCAGAAACCAGCATGGCCCAAGGCAGGATCGTGAGGGTGCTGTCTGCAGACCATCACTGAAGACGTGAACTCCTGTACTCCCAGTGTCTTTGGCTTTGCTGATTGCCCCAGTGAACGTCTGAGAGATTGCTTGATCCATGTCCAGATCAGATGCAGCCTTTGGCCTCACGTCCTTGTGTTTTTCAGGGAAGAGGCAGCCAGACTGTATTTCGTGGAGTACTACACGAAGCCCTACTGTCGGTACGGGCCGTTCCTCGTGGGCCTCTTACTGAGCGTTTTCATGCACCCAGACCACCAGGCAAACGTTCTCAGAACCAAGGTACGTGGCTTCCCCATGCCACGCTGTAGGAACCAGGTTCACCTGGGGTCAGACTGCCCTTGGCCCGGCTCTTCCAAAGCCCTGGGCAGGAGGCAGACTTTCGGGCACTTGACTGTGCTGTGGTGTGTCAGCAACGGCTCTTGATGCCAGAGAATAAGAGGAACCTTGTCTTCTTCCCTGATTCTCTGCTTTCCTCACTGAGCTCCCCTTAGAAAGCCCCAGATCCAGCACCCAGCCGGGTCCCACCCATTGGAGCCTTGGTACAGACCCAGAGAAACTTCTGATGTGGGAAAACATACCCGGTGAGATGGCAAGGGCAAGCCACTCTTCTGGAAGGTCATGGTGATGTAGGCTGGCTTTTCTTTAATAGCAAAAGCTCTTTGGCTCCTAGAAATAAGATTCTTGGTCAGATTTGATGGTTCCGTCTGGGAATCAGGTTGTGCGGTATTTAGAAAGCTGTCACTTCACCTTCCAGATGGGGTTACTTCCCTGTGGGTAATCAGTCTGGTTCACCATCCAAGGTCATAGGTCAAGCCAGAAACCTGGGTTCATCTTGGATGCCTCCTGCCTGTCGCCCTCCCTCCCCGTCCGGTCACCCACCCCCGGGGCTGTTTCTCCTACTGTCCTCTCGTGGCCTTTGCCCCTCACCTTGTTCAAGCCCGTCTCATCTCTTAGCTGGACTTCTTCACTAGTTTTCTTGCCTCTAGTCTGATCTCAAATCCACCCTCAGGGCAGTCTATCTAAAGCACTACCTTAGCCTCAGTTCAGTTCAGCCGCTCAGTCGTGTCTGACTCTGCGACTCCATGGACCGCAACACGCCAGGCCTCCCTGTCCATCACCAGCTCCCAGAGTTCACCCAAACTCATGTCCATCGAGTCAGTGATGCCATCCAACCGTCTCATCCTCTGTCGTCCCCTTCTCCTCCTGCCTTCAGCCTTTCCCAGCATCAGGGTCTTTTCACATGAGTCAGTTCTTCGCATCAGGTGGCCAAAGTATTGGAGTTTCAGCTTCAACATCAGTCCTTCTAATGAATATTCAGGACTGATTTCCTTTAGGATGAACTGGCTGGATCTCCTTACAGTCCAAGGGACTCTCAAGAGTCTTCTCCAACACCACAGTTCAAAAGCATCAATTCTTCGGCACTCAGCTTTCTTTATAATCCAACTCTCACATCCATACATGACTACTGGAAAAACCATAGCTCTGGCTAGATAGACATTTGTTGGCAAAGTAATGTCTCTGCTTTTGAATATGCTGTCGAGGTTGGGCATGACTTTTCTTCCAAGGAGTAAATAAGTAATTTCACGGCTGCAATCACCATCTGCAGTGATGTTGGAGCCCCAAAAAATAAAGTCTGACACTGTTTCCACTGTCTCCCTATCTATTTGCCATGAAGTGATGGGACCGGATGCCATCATCTTAGTTTTCTGAATGTTGAGCTTTAAGCCAATGTTTTCACTCTCCCCTCACTTTCATCAAGAGGCTCTTTAGTTCTTCTTCACTTTCTTCATAAGGGTGGTGTCATCTGCATATCTGAGGTTATTGATATTTCTCCCAGCAATCTTGATTGCAGCTTGTGGAATCAAGATTCCAGCCCAGCGTTTCTCATGATGGACTCTGCATAGAAGTTAAATAAGCAGGGTGACAATATACAGCCTTGACGTACTCCTTTTCCTATTTGGAACCAGTCTGTTCCATGTCCAGTTCTAACTGTTGCTTCCTGACCTGCATACAGATTTCTCAAGAGGCAGGTCAGGTGGTCTGGTATTCCCATCTCTTTCAGAATTTTCCACAGTTTATGGTGATCCACATAGTCAAAGGCTTTGGCATAGTCAATAAAGCAGAAGTAGATGTTTTTCTGGAACTCTCTTGCTTTTTCCATGATCCAGCAGATGTTCACAATTTGATCTCTGGTTCCTCTGCCTTTTTTAAACCCAGCTTGAACATCTGGAAGTTCACAGTTCACGTATTGCTGAAGCCTGGCTTGGAGAATTTTGAGCATTACTTTACTAGCTTGTGAGATGAGTGCAATTGTGCGGTAGTTTGAGCATTCTTTGGCATTGCCTCGTGCAAAACCTATTCTTATGACTTTTGTTGATCCATAAGACCTTGAGGGCAGAACATGTTCCTACACACCTCTGAATTTCTAGCATCTGGTTCTGCAATCACTCATTAAATGAATGGAGGATAATTTGCTTTTCGGTGAAAGAAGGGTCAAGAATTCCCTTGCACTATTAGGGGGCGGTGCTGACCCCAGATCCCCTCTGCTAGGTCCTCCTTTGGTTTGTCGAAGTCCTGTGGATGCCTCATCTAAATGTTCTAGAGATGAGGCCCTGGGCCTTGGAAAGCCATGTGTTTCTCATAGCAGGAACAGGAGCTAGGGCGTCATGGGAAGCAATGGACCCACAGGGGCCACGTGACTTTTCCTGTAGGCTGGAGTTATGGTGCTCCCTTGAAAATGCACGATCAGGTTGTATTCTAACAGAAGGCCATTCAGAGGTGCGTTGGGACTTCTCTGTGGTCCGGTGGTTAAGAATCCACCTTGCAATGCAGGGGACATGGGTTCGATCCCTGGTGCGGGAAGATTCCACATGTCTCAGAGCAGCTAAGCCCGGGCACCAGGACACCGGAAGCCGGTGTGCCTTGAGCATGGGCTCCACAGGAGAAGTCCCCGCAAGGAGAGGCCCCCACACAGGAGCAGCTCCTGCTCAGCGCAACCAGGGAAAGCCCCTCTGCTTCCTCCAAACGCACGCCTCCGTCCTCCCATTCCTTCCGCCCTGCTGTGTCCCCAGGGATGGGCGCGGCCCAGGTGTGGGCTGTGTGAGGGGGGCTCTTACATTTATGGGGGCAGAAACAATCCAGGAGCCCTATTTGGTTGAGGAACAGAGTGGGAGGTTCGGAGTGGTGAGGGGCGCGACTAGAGCATTACCTTTTCTTTCTTCTTTTAACTGTAAAAACGATTCAAAATTCACTATAAGCTGCAACAGTAGTAGCGACCTTGTGAATCTTTGACCCTCGTTTCTCTGCCAGGACGATCCCAGCGGAGACACTGGCGCTGATGCGATCCATCGGCCGCAGGCCCACCCGTTTCACGCGCACGCGCCTGTGTGCTTCTGTACAGGTTTATCAAGCCTGTAGGTTTGTGTAACCGTCACTACCATCAAGGTGCACAGCTCCCCTGACACCACAAAGGTCACCCTCGTGTACAGGGCCACACACCCCACTGGCCCCGCCCCGCCCCCACCCTCACCCTCCGTAGCTACTAAGCTGAACTTTTGCTCCAGTCCAGTCTGGGCCCTGATTGAGGTTCACCAGTAGAGCCTGAAAGTGACTGATGACACACAGGATGTCAGGGTAACGGGGGTGACACGCGGCGTGGCCAGGGTGGGCTGTGAGCCGGGCCTCTCCTCTCCCCCAGGGGCAGGCTCTGCTGGGCTGGGGGTGCGCCCTGTCGACCCTCCTGCTAGTGGTCGCCCTGGCCTACATGGTGGATGACATCTCCCCCACCTCGTCCGGCGCTGCTGCCATCTACCAAGGCCTCCACCGGACCCTGTGGGCGGCGGCCGTGGGCTGGGTCCTGTTTGCATGTCAGGAAGGCTACGGAGGTAGGTGCAGCGTGGGGCTTGCATGGGGCGCACACGCTGGTCTGTTAAGGGCGACGACGTGAGAACATGTACACGGACGAGTGCTGACCGGTGAGTGACTGACAGGGACTCAAAAACACCCTTTGTCTACATATCTGGGGAAACCCACCCGTATATTCTGGAGAGGGAGGTGGCAACCCATTCCAGTGTCCTTGCCTGGAAAATCCCATGGATGATTTTCCACCCCTCAAATCCCAGGAGGAGCCTGGTGGGCTGTAGTCCTTGGGGTTGCAAAGAGTCGGACATGACTGAGCGACTAACACTTACTTACCCATATATTCTGTTTTAGAGGTTTTTACTGGTCTATATATTCCATGCAGCTTCTAAAAGAAAAATCGGCAGCCTCTCCAATGAAGCTAGTTTAGAAATTAAAACAGGGACTCCTGGTGGTCCTGTGGCTAAGACTCCACGCTCCTAGTGTGGGGAACCTGGGTTCCCCCGGTTGGGGAACTAGACCCCACGTGCTGAAACTGTGAGCTCATATGCCACAACCAAGAGATCCTGAGTGCTGCAAGTAAGACTTAGTGCAGAAAATCAAATAAATAAGTTTTTTTTTAAAAAAAGAAAATGCTTTGTTTAAAGAAAAAAGAAGAACGAACTTGGAAGTGAGCAGGTAGGGTAATGTCATGAGGAAGAAAATCCCAGTGCTGGGACGAGAGTACCGGCCACCCCCTCCCTCGTCTCCCCCTCTGATCATGTGAACTAAAGAGTTACCAGCACCCCCTCAGCTCTCTGATAACGGGGATGCTCTTTCTGTTGAGCCAGCCTTTCAGAGTGGAACAGAAAAAGAGCTCAAATGGAAAGAAAGGATCTTCTCTAGATTAGAAATGTCTGTTCAAATCACCTGACTTTTTCCTCCTTTCCTCTCTGTTGGGCACAAGGTACTTGCTAGTGCGCTACTGTTAGTCACTCAGGTGTGTCCGACTCAGCGACCCCGTGGACTGCAGCCCGCCGGGCTCCTCTGTCCATGGAATTCTCCAGGCCAGAAGACTGGAGTGGGTTGCTGTTCCTTTCTCCAGGGGATCTTCCTGACCCTGGGATCGAACCTGGGTCTCTGGTATTGCAGGCAGATTCTTTACTGTCTGAGCGACCAGAGAAGCCCACGAGGCTTGAGGTGTCAGCACATGACCAAGAAAGGCTGGCAGGGATCTCCCAGCCGAGGTTCTGAGCTCCCCAGCTGCCTGGAAACCCTGAGATGATGGAATTAGAGCCACGTGGAGATAGTGCACATTCGGGCCCCCTGGGAAATAATCAGGATGCGTTTAAAATTTGGCCTGTGAACCCAAACCTATTAGCCTCAGCAAAGGTGCTTGGAACAACCTGATGAAGTGAACATGAGTCCTGCTTACTGAATGCAAGCTCGTGCCAGGCTCCGTGGAGAAGTTCACCTGTGGCCCCGGGCGGCACTGGCCACACGGCTACAGGTAGGGCTATAATCAGCCCTGTTTCTCAGCGAGGAAAGGGGAGCCTGGAGATGAAGCCGGCTGTGAAGGCCACACAGCTGGAAAGCGAGTCTGGGCCCCAGGACGCAGCCTGAAGCCCCCTCTTCATTTCTGCATGCCAGGCCCTCTCCCCACTCAAGGTGTTTGATTGTTCAGATTGTTCCTGCACTTTCATGCATGCAGAATGCTGAGAGATCTGTCCTGTAATATTTCAGTGTTAAAAGCTTTCCCTTCTATGGAGAATGATGTTACAGGGGAATCAGACTGTGTTCTGACTGATGTATTTGCATTTACGGGTTTGGATCGCGTGACCTCCATTGATGACAACGACCTGTCGACAATGAACTGCTGACAGAGTCTCAGAACATAAACAGCTACTCCCCCTGGCCTGGCCCAGGCCAGGTCTGATGTGCTGCAAACATCCCAGGATTCCTGTCTAATGTGACAGCCCTGTGGGTCAAGAATAATTGGCTAGATCTCTCAGGTGGCTTGCTGGTAAAGAAGAATCCACCTGCCGATGCAGAGGACGTAAGAGACGCAGGTTCAGTCCCTGGGTCAGGAAAGTCCCTGGGAGAAGGAAATTCACTCCAGTGCTCTTGCCTGGGTAATCCCATGGACGAAGGAGCCTGGCGGGGTACAGTGCAAGGGGTTGCTAAGAGTTGGGAACGACTTAGCAACTAAATAACAAATGGGTTTTTTTGGTGTATATATATATAAACTACATCTTCTTATCCATTCATCTATTTTTGTTTGTTTGCTTGTGAGATCTTAGTTCCCTGCCCAGGAACTACACCTTCGGCACAGAGTCCTAACCACTGGGACCGCCAGGGAATTCCCTCCATTTATCTGTTGATAGGCACTGACGTTACTTTCATATCTTGGCATGAATTTTTTTTTTTAAACTGACTTAATTCTACAACTATTTCGTTTGTTTCACAGGAATAGCTTGGTTCATCATTTGGGATTCCCATGGGGGCAAATGTACCTTTTGACTATGATTTCTATTTATTCACTTGATTGCATAAAATACTTAACTGAAAGCTCGCTCTATGCCAAGCGCTGCTCTAAATGCTGAGGATATCACAATAAATAAGAAAAGTCCCTCTCTGGAGGCGATTGCTATGGAATAGGGAAAGCGAGAGACCAGGAGACTCTAGCAGCCTGAATAACGGTCTCCATCATTAAGTCCGAATTCCTTGGCAACTTGCAGCTGTGGTCAAGGATCTTGAGAAGGGGAGATTATTTTGGATTATTTGGGTGGGTCCTGAAAGCAATCACACAATTCCCTATAGAAGGAGCAGAGGGAGGTTTCACACACACACAGAGGAGCTGGTGACATGAAGCTTTGGTAGAGAGAGAGTTGAGAACGCTGGTGTTGATTGGAGTGCCGTGACCGGAAGCCACGGAATGTCCAGGCACCAGGGCTGGAAGAGACGAGGCGTGGATTCTCCTGCAGAGCCTCCGAGGGAATGTGAGCCTATCAACACCCTGATCTTGGCCCCTGATGTTGATTTTGGGCCTCTGGTCCCCAGAATGACGGAAGAACAAATTTCTGCTGTTTTAAGCCACCGTGTTTGTGTAGGTTGTTACAGCAGCCATAGGAAATGAACCCAGAGCCACACGAAGTGAATATGTTTGTAATTTATTTCAGATGCAGATGAATATGGGGAGTAAACACAAGCCCGGGGAATTCCCTGGCCACCCAATGGTTAGGACTCCATGCTTTCATTGCCAAGGATACGGGTTTAATCGCTGGTCAGGGAACTAAGATCCTGTAAGCCTTGCATAAGGCTTAAAATCAGGGGTGGGAGGGTAACTGGATTAGGGGTGCATTTGCAAATACGTGGCACCAAAGCACTCCAGGCAGATGGAATACTAAGGCAGAGTTTTCCAGTCTGGAACATGCTGAGTGGGTGAGGAGAACAGCAAGAAAACCAGTGAGTCAGGGGTCAAGGGTCCAGGCAGGAGAGAGACAGGAGTGAGCACAGAGAAGCAGGCAGGGCTCAGGTCATGCTGGACCATCAGGGCCTCAGGAAGAACTTGGGTTTTATTCTAAATGCCACGTGACATGATCTGGTTTGTGATTTTAACAGATTAGTCTAGATGCTTTCTTTTCTGGTGTGTGTGTGTGTGTGTGTGTGTGTGTGTGTGTGGCTTGAAACAACAGAAACTGATTTTCTGGTTTTGGAGATGGCTCAGCAGGTTAAAACGGAGAAGGCGATGGCACCCCACTCCAGTACTCTTGCCTGGGAAATCCCAAGGATGGAGGAGCCTGGAAGGCTGCAGTCCATGCTGAGGGTCGGACACAACCGAGCGACTTCCCTTTCCCTTTTCACTTTCATGCATTGGAGAAGGAAATGGCAGCCCACTCCAGTGTTCTTGCCTGGAGAATCCCAGGGATGGGGGAGCCTGGTGGGCTGCCGTCTATGGGGTCGCACAGAGTTGGACACGACTGAAGCAACTTAGCAGCAGCAGCAGCAGCAGCAGCAGCAGGTAAAAAATCTGCCTGTGATGCGTGAGGCGCAGGAGACTCAGGTTCTACCCTGGGTCAGGAAGACCCCTTGGAGGAGGGCATGGCAGCCCGCTCCAGTGTTCTTGTCTGGAGAATCCCATGGACAGAGGAGCCCGGCGGGCTACAGTCCATAGGGTCACAAAGTCGGACACGACTGAGCGACTGAGCTTGAGCACTCAGTTCTGGAGGCTGGAAATTCAAGAGCCAGACGTGGGCAAGGTCCTTCCGGGAGCTCTGAGGGGAACCCGTTCCACCCTCTCCTGGCTCCTCGACAGCCATGGCGCGTCACTGTCCCCATCCTCACATGGTCGTCTCCCCGCGTCTCTCCTCTGTGTCTCCTCCTTTTCTGTCTGTTTCAAGGATGTTTTGGATTCAGGGCCCACCCTGATCTAAGATGACCTCACCTCTCATCCCTTACCTTAATTACATCATTTCTTTCTCCAGGGCATCTTCCCAACCCAGGGATCAAACCCAGGTCTCCTGCATTGCAGGCAGATTCTTTACTGTCTGAGCCACCAAGGAAGCCCAATGACATCTGCAAAGACCCTTATTCCCAATTCTGAGGTTCCAGGTGGACACAGCTTTGGGGGGAGGCATCACCATTTACCCCACTGCAGAGAGCCATTGGTCTTATTCAATGAGGGAATTTCTCATTGTTTTTCTTTTAATTCCTTTACATTCAATAGCCACAAGGGGCTCATAGCTATCATATGGGACAGTCCAGTTGTAGAGGATACACCAGGTTGCAGAAGGTGAAGGCTCTGGGCCCACACAGTGTTACCGCCCTTGTCCTAAGGTCCAGCAGCCTGTGTGTGTGCCTTGAATCAGAACCCAGGCCAGCCAAGGGCCTTTGCACCTTGTTCTATATGTGGAATGTTTCGTGCTCAGAGGTTGAAACCACACTAAGGAAATAAACTGGCTGTTAACTCAATATTGAGCAGCTCTTATTATTATTATATGTCTACAATGGGGAGTTGAAGTTTGCTCTGTTTTTGGCTTTGGCTTACCTGTTTTAGTACATTCTCCAGGTGGCGATAGTGGTAAAGAAACTCCCTCCCCATGCAGGAGACGCAAGAGTTCAGTTCCTGGGTCGGGAAGATCTCCTGGAGAAGGAAATGGCAACCCCCCCAGGGTTCTTGCCTGGAGAATTCCATGGACAGAGGAGCCTTGTGGGCTACAGTCCATGGGGTCGCAAAAGTCAAACACAACTGAAGCAACTTAGCACACACTTAAAAAGAACATGGACTTCCTTGGTGGTCTGGGGGTTAAGACTCAGCCCTTCCAATGCAGGCGGTGAGAGTTTGATACCTTGTCAAGGAACTAAGATCCCATAGGCCACATGGCACAGCCAAAAAAAAAAAAAAAACAGAAAATATATAATGAATAAAGACCTTCTTAGAAGAAGGTTCGCAGACTCAGGGGCAGGACCCAAAGGGAGTTGCAGTGACCCCCCGCATCCCCAGGCACAGGAGGGGCTCACCGCTCCGGGATCGGTGCCTGTCCCGCAGGTCTGGTGAACCGGCTGCTCTCCTGCGGCATCTGGACGTGCCTGGCCAGCATCAGCTACGCTTGCTACCTGGTACACCCCACCCTCATCATCCTCTACAACGGGCTTCAGGAGACGCTGATTCACTACACAGACCTCAACATGGTGAGGCTGCCCGCCCCCAGCTGAACGTGGCATCGCCCTTTGTTCTCTCCTGGAACAGTGCGGACTGCTGGCTTCACTAGAAGCTTATGCTCTGGTTATTTCTCAAAAGCCTACTGTCCTTTGTTTTATTGGAGGCGGGGCTTCAGTACAGGGTAGTGTTGTTCTTTCCTTCTCTTCATTTTTAACGTTTGCGGCTGTTTGTCTTAGAGATCTGTTTCATACAGCCGGGATGGGGCCCTTTAGGGTCCAGACACAACTGGAATCTCATAGTAAGACCGTGTCCACTCCATCCCTCTCTCTCTCTAGTTCTATCTCTTCTTGGGACACTGCTTGCTGACCTTCATCGCTGGGCTGGTCCTGACGCTGTGCATTGAGAAGCCATGTGAGGATCTGAAGTGGTGCCTGCTGAAAGCAGTGCCCGCAGGGCCAAGAGCTTCCAGAGCAATCCTGGAGAGTGGATGACCCTTTGTGGGAGGCGACTGAGCAAAGCCAAGGGTGGCTTCGTTTACATCACAAACGCTTGTGTTTCTTAAACAGGGTGTGAATCAGATTTTGTGAATATCTAAGGTAGACAAGTTCTCTGTGTTTATTATATAAAAGTGTTCTGTGATAATCTGTTTAGTATTTATAGCATGATAACTGGCCCCAGTGCAACTTTTTAGCAAAAAAAAAAAAAAAAAATCTAGATTTTTTTTTGGGTCTTTTGGGTCTACATGTATTTTCTTTATCACTGATCATTAAAAAGCATCAAATGTAGTGAATTTAATATACCCTTAGGTTAAAATGCTCGCTTTTCTTGGTAAAATCACAGTACATCCTCTTCACATTGTAATTGTTTTTGCATTACTATGACGCCTTCATAGACTCGTAAGTTTATTCTGGATGGTATGATCCGCTGTGTACACAATTCATGGGTTTGTCATTATAGGCATTTCAAGCATGATCATTTTATAAGAGGGCATATGCTATGAGTTGAATTGTGGCCCCTGGAAAAGATAAAAGACGTCCCAATTCCCCGGTGCCTTAGCAAGTGACCTGATTTGCAGATCTGGTAATCGAGTTAAAGTGAGATCATGAGAGGGACTTCCCCGGTGGGCCAGTGGGTAAGACTCCACCTTGTGTAGAGGGTGTGGGTTCCAGCCCTGGTTGGGAACAACGGTCACACCTGCTGCAGGGTATGGCCAGAAATTTTAAAATAATAATAAAAAAATAAAATTAACTACCTTAAGTATGAGGCTTCCCAGATGGCACTTTCCAGGTGGCTCCAATGTTAAAGAATCCACCTGCCAATGCAGGAGACACGGGTTTGATCCCTGGGTCGGGAAGATCCCCTGGAGGAGGGCATGGCAACCCACTCTAGTATTCATGCCTGGAGAATCCCCTTTACAGTGGAGCTTGGCGGGCCACAGTCCATAGGTTTGCAAAGGACTGGACACGACTGAAGTGACTTAGCAGGCACACATGCAGCTTAAAGACATCATTTTAAAAACTGAGATCACGGGGGTCGGGGTGTGGCTGGCCCTCATGTGTGACTGGAGTTCTTATGCAAAGGAGCGGTCGGCACAGAGACGGACAATGTGGAGACACAAGGGGGCGATGGCCGTTCCAAGCCCAGGAATACCAGGGGCTGCCGGCAACGCAGAGACTGGGCCAGGCGGGAAGGCCTCTCCCTGGCGCCTCAGAGGAGCTGGGCCCTGCCCACACCTTGATTCTGACTTCCCGCCTCCAGGACAGTGGGATGATGCCTGTCTGTTGTTCTGAACGGAGGGGGTGGGGATAGAAGCCACATACGGGTCTCCGCCTTCTCTGTTAGAGGCTGTGTTGGGGGTCAGTGTCTGTCGGCTAGGGCTCCTGTAACTGAGAGCCACGAGCTGCCACAAAGCGCACGGACAGAGGAGCCTGGCGGGCTGCGTCCACGGGGCAGCAAAGAGTCAGACAGACCGAGGGACTGACGCTTTTTTCACTTTCATCCCTACTTGCTGCTACTGCTACTGCTAAGTCGCTTCAGTCATGTCCAACTCTGTGCAACCCCAGAGACGGCAGCCCACCGGGCTCCCCCATCCCTGGGATTCTCCAGGCAAGAATACTGGAGTGGGTTGCCATTTCCTTCTCCAATGCATGAAAGTGAAAAGTGAAAGTGAAGTCGCTCAGTCGTGTCTGACTCTTAGCGACCCCATGGACTGCAGCCCACCAGGCTCCTCCGTCCATTGGATTTTCCAGGCAAGGGTGCTAGAGTGGGGCACCACTGCCTTCTCCATCATCCCTACTTACATGTGTCTAACTTTACTCGTCACAGCGCCTTCTGTGTACTTAACAGTCGAAGGAGTCATTAACACTCACGGGGTGGGCAGGAGCTTCTTGGCACGGCACGCCCTTATCTGTCCTTCAGGGGGGTCTGCAAGGAAGAGCACCGCGGCGTGGGGCGGGCTGCAAACCCGGCGTCCTGTGACAGCCGACGGCTGGCCTTGTCCGTCCCCAGGAGGCCCTCCCAGCCCCGGCTCCGAGATCTGCTCCGCTGGCAGGATCTGACCCGAGTGAGGAGCCTGACCCACCCGGGTCTGTTCGGTCTGGCCTGAAAACGGCCCCCAGGTGGCTTCCTGGGTGTCTGCGAAGTTCATCGGGTTCCTCCGCTGCCCCCTGGTGGCCGGCTTGGCACCTGCGCCCTGACTTAATTGGGCCGCGGGGGAGATCCTACGCGGGGCGCCTGTAAAGACGGAAGGAACACGGCAGTCCTCCCGCGGACCCCAGTGGGGACGACTCGCCTGCCAACACTGCTTGGCAGTCTGATCGCCAAAAGCATCTTTGAAGTGAAGTGAAGTCACTCAGTCGTGTCCGACTCTTTGCGACCCCATGGACGGTAGCCTTCCAGGCTCCTCTGTCCATGGGATTTTCCAGGCAATATACTGGAGTGGATTGCCACTTCCTTCTCCAGGGGATCTTCCCAACCCAGGGATTGAACCTGGGTCTCTCGCATTGTAGACAGATGCTTTACCATCTGAGCCACCAGGAAAGTCCAATGCATCTTTATGAGGCCGAAAACCTGGGGCCCTTGGAAACAGCTTTCCAATTACCAACAGAGACTTCGAATTTTAAAAAAAAAAGAAAAAAAAAAAACCTCCCCCTACAATTGCAATTTCACGCAGCATAAAATAGGGATAAAGAAGTCCAGTTCTGTTCTGGCTATTGTTCCAACCCACAATTCCATAGAATTTTACGATTTATGGAATGTGTGGACATTATTCGGATTCTGTCCTTGGGAGGGCTACTGAACAACAACAACAAAATAAATTGTAGAAAAGCATGTAACGTTTACGAGACCATTGGAAACTCGAGCCCTGTCTGGGTGTTTGATGATAACAAGGACTTATTAATTTTTTAACCTGAAGGGTATAGGTGGGTATGCATTTTTAGAGTTCTTATCTGTTAGAAGCGCACTGAAATATTTATGGACGAAATGATATAAAGTGTAGTATTTAATCTCAAAATAATATCATGAGGTGGGAAAGATGAAACGAGATTGGCCATTTAGTGACAGTTTTTGAAGCTGGTGACAGGTATGTGGGACCTCATTATACTATTTATTTTTGTCTGAAGTGTGTGTAATAACAAACACATTTACAGAGGCAGAAGGATCAGTATAGAGTGTCAATTGATAGGCGTCTCCTCTAGTTCCTGGAATCCGTGTTTCATCCCCACATACCTGCCTGTAGGAAAAAACAGTTCACATCTTGTACACACTGCCATATCAAAAATGGATAAGCACCAAAGACCTACTGTAGGGCCCAGGAACTCTGCTCCATAATCTGTAACAAGATACCTGGGAAAGGAGTTTGAAAAAGAATAGATATATGTACAACTGAACCACTTTGTTGCATCTGAAGCTGACACACATTGTTAATCAGCTGTTGTTATTCAGTGGCCGAGTTGTGTCTTTGCGACCCCATGGACTGCAGCACGCTGGGCTCCTCTGTTCTCCACTATCTTCCGAAGTTTGCTCAGATTCACGTCCACTGAGTCGGTGATGCCATCCAACCATCTCATCCTCTGCCACCCTCTTCTCCTTTAGCCTTTGGTCTTTCCCAGCATCAGGGTCTTTTCCAGTGAGTCAGCTCTTCGCATCAGGTGGCCAAAGTATTGGAGCTTCAGCTTCACCATCAGTCCTTCAGATGAATATTCAGGGTTGATTAATCAGCTATACTCCAATATAATACAAAAAGTTTAAAAAAACCTCCCAAATTATTCCTGAAGATGCCACAGTCAAAACATTGCTATTCCTGAAAATGCTTGCGCGGGTTATATTTCAGTTTCGCCTTACATCTGCTGTGCTGTATCACTAATGATCTCTAAGTTGTATGCAACCAAGGAGAAAGCCATTTAGGTGAGGAATAGGAATGCTTCGTAAAATCACAACAGTATTCGTCTTTAAAAAAATAGCTCACATCAGCAATCTAGGGTCCTCGCCAATGACTCTACAGGAATTCTGGCCTAAGTGCCTCCCGGCTGGCTTCGGGGGTGTCCAGGGGCGTCTGGAGAAAGCTGGGGCTCCGTGTCGTCTTTGCTAAGGAGCTGGCTTTCCTGTGCCCCCGCCCCCCACTGGAGTCAGTGCCCCTGAGGGCTGCTCGCCAGGGCCTGGCCTCCCGTGCCCGCTGATGCCCACGCCTCTGCCCCCAGCAGCCCGCCTTCCCCGTGGCTCGTCTGCACAGGGTGTGCACGGGGCGGGCACGAGCAGCCCCCCTGACGCCCTGACCCCCCTCGCGCCACCCGTGCTTTCTCCCTCAGCTGTCAACGCCGAGCGCTCCTCGTGCGTTCATGGCAACCTCTCTTGCGGGTTTTCCTCTTTCCAAGAGGAGTCTGTTTCCCATGGATGCCCTGAGTCCAGGGGCGCCGGTGTGGGGCGCCCTGCGTGGCATCGCTCCCTCTCTCCATCCATCCTGTTCACCAGTGCGTCCCTCCTCATCACCGTGACCGCCACACAGTTGGTGGTAAATAAATGTCAGCTGACACACGGATAGAATCAACCCTTTCTCTTAGCTGAGGTTGTTTCTTGTTTCTCAGGAGGCTTCTGGTACAGATAGCCAGGCTTTGTCAGCTAGGTTTCAGATACGTTGAATTTTCTAAGAATCCTCCCCTCAAATGACCGAACCAGACCCCTTCCACTGAAGCTCAAAGTTGAGAAGCCCCTGAAGGGTCCAGAAGCCTTTAGAACTTTAATCCCTCACACCAAATAGAATTTAAATCAACCCTGAGAAGCACCCACTTTTGGGAAACCACCCAACATTTGTGCCCCTTCCTCTTTTGCTGAACAGACTCTGAGTTTTTCCAGTATCAGTGTGCCCAGGCAGAGGGAAAGACGTGTATTTAGTATAAGACGGTCTCATCCACCTGTGTGCTGGTGGTTGGTCCAAAGATTTTGGACGGATTTTACACTTTAAACGTCGCCGCCAGCCAGCTCATCCCTTTTCAGCGCTAATGCTGTTCTGCCGCGTGCATCTGCTCCGCAAATGTTTCGCCATTTGCCAGTTGGTAGGTGGGCATTTGGTTTGTTTTCTGCTTTCTCTTGGAGCACACATGGCTGTAACCAGCTCCTTGTGTGGGCTTCCTCACGGAAACGCATTCCGTCTCCAGAGCGTATAGGCAGGAGCGGCGTTGCAGGGTTATAGGACGTATGCATATTCAACCTGAGCTTCCCTGCTGGCTCACGTGGTAAAGAATCTGCCTGCAACGCAGGAGACACGGGTTCAGTCTCTGGGTTGGGAAGATCCCCTGCAGAAGGGAACAGCAACCCACTCCAGTAGTCTGGCCTGGAAAATCTCCATGGACAGAGGAGCCTGGTGGGCTACAGTCTATGGGGTTGCAAAGAATCAGACATTACTGAGCAAGTAACACTTTCACTTTAATATTCAACCTTTCTTGATAATGACACACAATTTCCTAAAGTGATTTTCCAAATATACACCTCCACTAGTGGTAATAGGCGATAGATATTATTACTCCGAATCCTCCCCTTGGTACTACTGACTTGTTATTAATCATTTACTATTAAATCCTGGATAAGAGTATGGTAGCATCTCATCAATTCACTTTGTGTATAGATAATCACGATGGTGTGATCACTCACCTAGAGCCAGACATCCTGGAATGTGAAGTCAAGTGGGCCTTAGAAAGCATCACTACGAACAAAGCTAGTGGAGGTGATGGCATTCCAGTAGAACTATTTCAAATCCTGAAAGATGATGCTATGCAAGTGCTGCACTCAATATGTCAGCAAATTTGCAAACTCAGCAGTGGCCACAAGACTGGAAAAGGTCAGTTTTCATTCCAACCCCAAAGAAAGGCAATACAAAAGAATGCTCAAACTACTGCACAATTGCACTCATCTCACATGCTAGTAAAGTAATGCTCAAAATTCTCCGAGCTAGGCTTCAGCAATACATGAACCGTGAACTTCCAGATGTTCAAGCTGGTTTTAGAAAAGGCAGAGGAACCAGAGATCAAATTGCCAACATCTGCTGGATTATGGAAAAAGCAAGAGAGTTCCAGAAAAACATCTATTTCTGCTTTATTGACTATGCCAAAGCCTTTGACTGTGTGGATCACCACAAACTGTGGAAAATTCTGAAAGAGATGGGAATACCAGACCACCTGACTTGCCTCTTGAGAAACCTGTATGCAGGTCAGGAAGCAACAGTTAGAACTGGACATGGAACAACAGACTGGTTCCAAATAGGAAAAGGAGTACGTCAAGGCTGTATATTGTCACCCTGCTTATTTAACTTCTCTGCAGAGTCCTTCATGAGAAACGCTGGACTGGAAGAAACACAAGCTGGAATCAAGATAGCCGGGAGAAATATCAATCACCTCAGATATGCAGATGACACCACCCTTATGGCAGAAAATGAAGAGGAACTAAAAAGCCTCTTGATGAAAGTGTAAGAAGAGAGTGAAAAAGTTGGTTTAAAGCTCAACATTCAGAAAACGAAGATCATGGTATCCGGTCCCATCACTTCATGGGAAATAGATGGGGAGACAGTAGAAACAGTGTCAGACTTTATTTTTTTGGGCTCCAAAATCACTGCAGATGGTGACTACAGCCATGAAATTAAAAGATGTTTACTCCTTGGAAGAAAAGTTATGACCAACCTAGATAGTATATTCAAAAGCAGAGATATTACTTTGCCAACTAAGGTCCATCTAGTCAAGGCTATGATTTTTCCTGTGGTCATATATGGATGTGAGGGTTGGACTGTGAAGAAGGCTGAGCGCTGAAGAATTGATGCTTTTGAAGTGTGGTGTTGGAGAAGACTCTTGAGAGTCTCTTGGACTGCAAGGAGATCCAACCAGTCCATTCTGAAGGAGATCAACCCTGGGATTTCTTTGGAAGGAATGATGCTAAAGCTGAAACTCCAGTACTTTGGCCACCTCATGCGAAGTGTTGACTCATTGGAAAAGACTCTGATGCTGGGAGGGGTTGGGGGCAGGAGGAGAAGGGGACGACAGAGGATGAGATGGCTGGATGGCATCACGGAATCGATGGATGTGAGTCTGAGTGAACTCCGGGAGATGGTGATGGTGATGGACGGCAACCCACACCAGTGTTCTTGCCTGGAGAACCCCATAGACAGAGGAGCCTGGCGTGCTGCGATTCATGGGGTCGCAAAGAGTCGGACACGACTGAGCGACTGAACTGAACTGATCCCTGTCTACCAGTGGGGGTGAGTATTCTCTGTGTGTGTTTTGGCCATTGAGAGTTTCTCTTTTCTGGGCTGATTGCCTGTCATTTGCTCATTCTTCTATGGGATGTGTGTCTTTTTATTATTGATTCTAAGATGTCCTTTATGTAATCTGAAGACTAATCCTTTGTCGATTGTGTTGCAAATATGTTCTCCAGTGCTACGTCACTTCAGTTGCATCCAACTCTTTGCAACCCTATGGACCGTAGCCCGCCAGGCTCCTCTGTCCATGAGGTTCTCCAGGCAAGAACACTGGTGTGGGTTGCCGTGTCCTGCTCCAGGCTGTGGAAACTTCATCTATGATAAGAATGCTTTACTTTTTAACACAGGCAACATCATCAGTCCTTTCCTTTTGGGCTGCCCTTTTTGCATCTTGTTCATGAAATCCATAGCAACGTTGTTTTGCATCTTCTCCATGGGGGGAGAAAAGCTCCCCTGTAAGTTCCTGATTCATGCTGTGAATCCTTTGAGTTCTTTGTAAGCTGCATTTGTAAGGTTAGAGCAGGGGAGGGGGTGCTCCAGGAAAAGATTTGGTAACGCCTGCAGACATTTCTGTTGTTTTTAGTGGGCAGAAGGCATGGGATGCTGCCAAGCAGGGGGCTGGGGGAGGTGTGCATTGGGAATTTGGGATTAGCAGATGCAAACTATTATATTTATATATATGATGGTTAAACAACAAGGTCCTACTGTATAGCACAAGCAACCATATTCAACATCCTGCAATATACCATAAGGGAAAATAATTTTAAAAGAATATATATAAATATATAACTGAATCACTTTGCTGCGCAGCAGAAACTCACACAACCTTGCAAATCAGCTCTGTTGTTCAGTGGCTAAGTACCGGCCGACCCTTTGCGGCCCCGTGGACTGCCGAGCGCCAGGCTTCCCCGTCCTTCACCACCTCCCTGAGTTTGCTCAGACTTGTGTCCGTGCAACCCTCTCGTCCTCTGTCACAATGCTGCCTCCCGGGATGGCAAAGAGGGTGCCTTAGGGCTCAAGCCCCGCTGTTCTTGGATGGGATTATTGCCTGCCGGAACGTCGGGGCTGCGCTAACCTGGCAGATGGGCCTATGGAAGTGTAAAGCTCTACCTTCTTGCCGGAGGGCTTCTGCTCCTCAGAAGAGATTATTCCTGGGGCCGGGTACTAGGGAAGAGGAAGTCCTAAGGCTGGAGAATCGAACGAAGAGGTGAGAGTATAGCTGAGAGAGACCTCGAATACTCTCCCTTGTTCAAGGCTATATTGTCACAAAGTTTAGTGAAGGTAAGAGTTACCTGGCCGTTTTGATAAAAGTCACGTTCCTGACTCCTGCTTGTTCACAAGAGAAGCAGGTGATTCTGATGACCACACTTGAAGAAACACTGATATTGGCGCGGAGGGGGAGGATGTTCCAAAAAACGCTACCACGAGTTCCGGACATTAGAGGGATGCTCACCACAGGGAGAGGGATGAGGAGGAGGCTGCCACCCACGGGTGCCTCTGCCAACGGTGCCCGTTACCATAGCAACAGGAGCCAAAGCCAGCGGCCTGTCTTGCTTCCACTTCTTTCTCCAGAAACCCAGTGCATGCGCGTAGCAAGGTCATCAACACGGTGACCCGCTGGCTGCTGAGGGGGAGACTGGCTGACATGCAGAGCACCAGCCATCTTGCTCACCTGGTTGGTGAGGGCCTCGTACACGGTGGTGGTCTTCAGTGACAGTCACTTGGGGTACAATCATTGTCGCACTTGGGGCTCCCTTCGAGAGGATTTTACGGGTAACTTTGCCCCAGACCGCATCAACTTTTCCGGCGCTCTTGCTCCTTCCGAGTGCTCAATCATCCAGCCAGATGGTTAGTCGCTGCATAGGAATTACCGAAGACCCCAGTCCCTGAGGATCTCTCCTTTCAGGAATGCAACGTTCCGCTCCCTGCAAGGGTTGCTCTGTCCTGCGTGGGGCCACCGCACCGTGTCGGCCCTCTGCCTGGTTTTCAGCATCATCCTGTCCTTCTTAGCCCTCTGGTCCCAGGGCAGCACCTGTGAACAGCCATGGTTGGGAAGCTGCCATGGAGAGGCAAGCAGGTCCAAGAGATTTTCCGGCGAATACAAGAGGGGCAGCGGAATTTTAAAAACATACTCATTTATTTGGCATGCTGGGTCTTAGTGGCGGCACATGGGATCTTCAGTCTGCTGTGGGACCCAGTTCCCCGACCAGGGCCTAAACCCAGGCCGCCGGCACTGGGAGTGCAGAGTGCAAGCCCCCAACCAGCAGGGAAGTCTCCCGGCAAAATTTTTGTGTTTATCTCACCTCTGCCTTCCAAATCTCTCCTCAAATATCAAATCAGTGCCCAGGACACATGTCTACCCTGAGCTTCGAGAGTAACCCTTCAGTCCCACGGCACCTCCATATCAGTGACCCTTAAACTTTTGATCTCATGATCTCTTAACACCTTCAAAATTATTTGGGACCCATAGAGCCTTTGTTTATGATGAGGGTTATACCTGCTGATATTATTGCTTTGGAGGCTGAAACTGAAAAAGAAATAGTATTGATTTAAATACAACGAAAAATTTATTGAGAGTCCCTTGAACTGCAAGAAGATCCAACCAGTCCATCCTAAAGGAGATGAGTCCTGGGTGTTCATTGGAAGGACTGATGCTGAAGCTGAAACTCCAATACTTTGACCACCTGATGCGAAGAGCTGACTCTTTGGAAAAGACTCTGATGCTGGGAGGGATTGGGGGCAGGAGGAGAAGGGGACGACAGAGGATGAGATGGCTGGATGGCATCACCGACTCGATGGACATGGGTTTGGGTGAACTCCGGGAGTTGGTGATGGACAGGGAGGCCTGGCGTGCTGCGATTCATGGGGTCGCAAAGGGTCGGACACGACTGAGCGACTGAACTGAACTGAACGTGTTTTTATGAAAAGGTACCTATATTTCCAAGACCAGCGTTAGCGAGAAAGCCACTGTGTCAGGCTTACAATCTCTGTAGTTTCCAGTTTAATGGAAGACACATCTGCTTCTACTGCTTTCTGTCGCAATATCACACATAGTGTAGATTCTGGAAAGTTCCAGCGTATACTCATGAGCGAATGGGGGGATAAAGAAGGAAATAAGGTCCTAGTATTATTATGCAAAACGTTTTGATCGTGTGGATCCCCTGGAAGGCTGTTAGGGACTCCAGGTTGCGGGGGGATGGGTGGGCACCAAGATCATATTTTGAGAAATACTGCTCCAAAATAATATGCAAATTAAAGCCATAAAGCTCATAAATGTCCTTACTCCCTCAGTCACGTCCTACTCTCTGCAGCCCCATGGGCTGTAGCCGCCAGGCTCCTCGGTCCATGGGATTCTCCAGGCAAGAACACAGGAGGGGGCTGCCATGCCCTCCTCCAGGGGATCTTCCCAACCCAGAGATTGAACCCAGGTCTCCCACATAGAAGGGGGATTCTTTACTGTCTGAGACAAATATATCCTGCCCAACAGAGGATCTCTGTGATAAAGCCTAACACAACACCTACTGAGCAGGAATTTATAATTTGCAAAAATGAAGGACATGGTAAGACACGCGTGTATAATCACATACATACAGCAGTATACTTATGCAGTCATATATATGTATATGCATGACACAACAGACATGTATATTCATATACGTAAACATCTTTTCTTTCCAAATTTTCTGTCAAGTCCAGAAAGATCGCTGTTACCTGCTTCGATGATTTCTCTTACTTCCTCTGCTCACAAAACATTATGAAACAACCACCACAGCAACAGCTTCAGCCCTGCGGACCCATGTGATAGCCGACTTTCATCATCTTTCCTCCGTTTGGGGGGAAAAGTCCATTCCTGGGCTCCGTCTGCTTCCTTTGGTTTAAAGAAATAGTCGTGCAGAATTCAGAGCAGGTTTTAGTTGCAAGTATTCAAGTGGCCACAAGAGGGAAGCACCTGAAAGACCAGGGCAGGGCCCCCTTGCGTTTTATTTTTATCTTTCTGTGGCACAGTTTATTTTTAATTGGGGGATAATTGCTTTACAGTATGGCGTTGGTTTCTGCCATACATCAGCATGTATCAGAATAAGTAAATATATGTCCCCCTCCTTCTGGAACCTCCCTCCCACCTCCCACCCCATCCCACTCGTCCAGGATGTCAAGGGCATTGGTTTGAGCTCTATGGGTCCCATACACCAAACTCCCACGGGCTGGTTTACATAAGTGATGTATATGTTTCATTGCGTCTCTCTCAGTCCGTCCCACCCTCTGCTTCCCCTGTGTCCACAAGTCTGTTCCCTGTGTCTGCGTCTCCATGGCTGCCCTGCAAACAGGTTCATCAGCACCATCTCTCTAGATCCCATGCGTATGTGATCAGTTCAGTTCAGTTGCTCAGTCGTGTCCGACTCTTTGCAACCCCATTGATCGCAGCACGCCAGGCCTCCCTGTCCATCACCATCTCCCGGAGTTCACTCAGACTCACGTCCATCGAGTCAGTGATGCCATCCAGCCATCTCATCCTCTGTCGTCCCCTTCTCCTCCTGCCCCCAACCCCTCCCAGCATCAGAGTCTTTTCCAAAGAGTCAGCTCTTCGCATGAGGTGGCCAAAGTACTGGAGCTTCAGCTTTAGCATCATTCCTTCCAAAGAAATCCCAGGGTTGATCGCCTTCAGAATGGACTGGTTGGATCTCCTTACAGTCCAAGGGACTCTCGAGACTCTTCTCCAACACCACAGTTCAAAAGCATCAATTCTTTGGCGCTCAGCTTTCTTCACAGTCCAACCCTCACATCCATATATGACCACTGGAAAAACAATAGCCTTGACTAGAAGGACCTTTGTTGGCAAAGTAATGTCTGTGCTCTTGAATATGCTATCTAGGTTGGTCATAACTTTCCTTCCAAGGAGTAAGCATCTTTTAATTTCATGGCTGCAGGCACCATCTGCAGTGATTTTGGAGCCCAAAAAAATAAAGTCTGACACTGTTTCCACTGTTTCCCCATCTATTTCCCATGAAGTGATGGGACCAGATGCCATGATCTTCATTTTCTGAATGTTGAGCTTTAAGCCAGCTTTTTCACTCTCCTCTTTCACTTTCATCAAGAGGCTTTTTAGCTCCTCTTCACTTTCTGCCATAAGGGTGGTGTCATCTGCATATCTGAGGTGATTGATATTTCTCCAGGCAATCTTGATTCCAGCTTGTGCTTCTTCCAGCCCAGCGTTTCTCATGATGTACTCTGCATAGAAGTTAAATAAGCAGGGTGACAGTATACAGCTTTGACGTCCTCCTTTTCCTATTTGGAACCAGTCTGTTGTTCCATGTCCAGTTCTAACTGTTGCTTCCTGACCTACATACAGATTTCTCAAGAGGCAGGTCAGGTGGTCTGATATTCCCATCTCTTTCAGAATTTTCCACAGTTTGTGGTGATCCACACAGTCAAAGGCTTTGGCATAGTCAATAAAGCAAAAGTAGATGTTTTTCTGGAACTCTCTTGCTTTTTCGATGATCCAGCAGATGTTGAGAATTTGATCTCTGGTTCCTCTGCCTTTTCTAAAACCAGCTTGAACATCTGGAAGCTCACAGTTCACTTATTGCTGAAGTCTGGCTTGGAGAATTTTGAGCATTACTTTACTAGCATGTGAGATAAGTGCAATTATGTGGTAGTTTGAACATCCTTTTGCATTGCCTTTCTTTGGGGTTGGAATGAAAACTGACCTTTTCCAGTCCTGTGGCCACTGCTGAGTTTTCCAAATTTGCTGGCATATTGAGTGTAGCACTTTCACAGCATCATCTTTCAGGATTTGAAATAGCTCAACTGGAATTCCATCACCTCCACTAGCTTTGTTCGTAGTGATGCTTTCTAAGGCCCACTTGACTTCACTTTCCAAGATGTCTGGCTCTAGGTGAGTGATCATACCATCGTGATTATCTTGGTCGTGAAGATCTTTTTTGTACATTTCTTCTGTGTATTCTTACCACCTCTTCTTAATATCTTCTGCTTCTGTTAGGTCCATACCATTTCTGTCCTTTATCGAGGCCATCTTTGCATGAAATGTTCCCTTGGTATCTCTAATTTTCTTGAAGAGATCTCTAGTATTTCCTATTCTGTTGTTTTCCTCTATTTCTTTGCATTAATCACTGAGGAAGACTTTCTTATCTGTGTTAATCTACAATATTTGTTTTTCTCCTCCTGACTTACTTCACTCTGTATAATAGGCTTTAGGTTCATCCACCTCATTAGAACTGACTCAAATGCATTCCTTTTTATAGCCGAGTAATATTGGAACACATCAGAAGCTTCCTAGGAAAACGGAAGACATGAACTGTGAATTAGAAGCTCAGAGTATTCATGGTTTCCAGCCTACTAGGAAATTTAGATTGTCAGAGAAGGCAATGGCAACCCACTCTGGTGCTCTTGCCTGGAAAATCCCATGGACAGAGGAGCCTGGAAGGCTGCAGTCCATGGGGTTGCGAAGAGTCAGACATGCTTGAGCGACTTCACCTTCACTTTTCACTTTCATGTACTGGAGAAGGAAATGGCAACCCACTCCAGTGTTCTTGTCTGGAGAATCCCAGGGACGGGGGAGCCTGGTGGGCTGCCGTCTATGGGGTCGCACAGAGTTGGACATGACTGAAGTGACTTAGCAGCAGTAGCAGAGGACCAAATTAAGGTTTCCACTTGATCCTTTTGGAGATATACCTATTATTTCTAATCTAATATAGCTCATATTTTTCAACTGTAAACAACTGATCTCCACTGCCCTCTTCCTGAGAAAGTTGAAATGAAGCTAATGTTTTACTTTTTTTCAGGCGTTGATATGAGCACTGCCTGTCGGGTTTGACCTCACTGTCCTTGCATCTTTTAATACTAATTGCATCAGAAACTGCCCAGATGTGCCCTCCTCCCTGCTTACTGCCTCACTCAAGCTGAGCGAAGAGGCTGGACCTCCATCCATAGTGATGGAGACCTCGTGAAGGGCGCTGGTGTTCCTGGTTCGAGGATGGCTGGGGGAACAGCTCAGCTCCAGGCTCATCTGAGAGCTCTAGGACCTCTGATCAAAGCTGACTGTGGGGACCAGCCCAGGGATATCACAGACCCAGGGAAGCATGAGACCCGCACCCACTTAGGGGAGGGAGAAAAAGTTCAAGTGCCTCTGGGACCACTTGGGATGAGACGCTCAAGACTTGGTGCCCTCTGGCACGGACCAGCCCTCAGGCTGATTTCCACAGTCCCTCTTGAAAGCTTCGCTGGTGCCTCTTTGGGTCTTGAATGGAGTCCTGCAACCTTGACGATGAAGCTGTCCTTGGTACCACAGGGAGACAAAACTGCAGCGTGATCTAGGCGCACTGGTTAAGGCAGAGCCTTGTCTGAGCAGGTCCTTCTTTCCAGCCTGGTCCCTGCAGTAGCACCACCACCCAGGAACGTGTTAGAAATGTAAATTCTCAGTTTCCATCCCAGACCACCTGCGTCAGAAACTCTGGGGCTGGAGCCCAGCAATCAGTGTTTGCACAGGCCCTCCGCATAATTCTCACCCACGCTCAAGTTTAAGACCTAGCAAAGGGATGTTTATATGAGAAAGTTTGTGGTCGCAAAGCCGGATGAGGCTGGAAGGAAATGACAGGGAAAATGAGAGTGAGGATATTTAAAAAGGGAGAGTAAAAACAGAGAGGAGGAAAAAACATCAGGCAAGTATAGAGCTTCCCCTCTCCCGCCGGGCGTGTGTGAGAAACGATAAACTGCACCTGCTCTAGAGTATTAGACAACTGAGTTTCCATCAGAGCTTCCCAGGTGGCGCTGGTGGTAAAGAACCCGCCTGCCAACGGAGGAGACAGAGGCACAGGCTCGATCCCTGGGCTGGGAAGAGCCCCTGGAGGAGGCCATGGCAACCACTCCAGCGTTCTCGCCTGGAGAATCCCACGGACAGAGGAGCCTGGCGGGCCACAGTCCAAGGGTTGCAAAGAATCGGACAGGACTGAAGTGACTTAGCGCGCATGCGTGGCAAGTTCATTTGGCTAAAAACAACTCCTGGGGTAGTGACCTTTCGTTCAGCTAATATCGCTCCTCTCACAGCCCGCAAAGCACATAGAGAAATTGGAGAACGGGTGAAAATCTTTAAAGTCTACTAAACACCAAAGCCTTCCCAAACACTGTGTACTTTTCCGCGTGAGTTTCTATTTATTGGGATTTCAGATTATGGAAAGGTTATCTGTCTCCTGTTCCCAGAGGAATTCAAACACAGCGAAAGCGAGAACACACTGGTGTGTGCCGTGTGCGTTCCTCCGTCCGCTGGCTACGCCTGGCTGACCGCCGCTGCGGAGCCAAGGGGACGATCCTGAAGTCCTTCCCGAAAATATGGCCCGGAGCCGGGGAGGCTGCAGCTGGCGCAGACGGCCGATCAGCGTTTCCCGGCTCATCAGCGGCTCCGCTGGGAACGAGAGCGTTCCCAGGGCGGCGCGTGATCGCCGCTTCGGTTGTCTGGAGCTTGGCTTTCTGGAAAGCGGTAACTGAAGGGCGTGCGTCCTGCGGACACTCGCTGTGGCCCTCCTGTTCATTTCTGTTCTTTCTCTCTCCTCTCATTACTCGGCTGGCTCTCTCGTGTTCAACAGCGCTCTCTGCTCCTCGAATTTCTCTCTCAGATCCACACATTCAGTGCTGGTGTGCAATCCTAGTCTTCATTTCATCCAGAGAGCCGCTTCCCTGTCTTGTTTGAGCCCCAGAGAAAGTCGGCCTTGAGGATGAGCAGAATGGGAAGCTGGCAGAGCTGGTTGTGGAGTAACCCACCCGGTTAGCCTCGGTGTCCCCACTGCTAAAGTTACCATGTACCAGATGGGACCACCTCTTCTAATCCTTCCAAACAGGTACTAAGCAACATTCGAAGTGGATGCTGTTAACATCCCCAGTGTATACGGAGGGAAGTGAAGTTCCCACAGCTGGTCAGCAGCGGAGCTGGGGTTTGGGCCAGTCCGCTGCCCCTGGGGGCTACGCCCACGACACCCCCGCTCTTGGGACTTGAAGTCAAGCTGCAAGAAGGAGATGAACAGCAGGTGTAGGAAACTAGAAGTTAAAGCCCCGGCTGAAGGGAGGGAAGTGCGCTGGACTTCCCCTAGCCAGATGGACTGCCACCCCGCCCTTCTCCACCTCTGTCCCTTACTGTTCCTCTCAGAGTGGTCCGGTCAGATCAGAGGGGTCAAGAGGAGGACGGTGGTTAGAGGCTGAAGCTCAGACTCAGAAGCTGCCAGACAAACCTGTGTGCCACAGGCAGGAACGGCCAGAGCGATTCAAGAGGCCCTCCTTCCCCGCTGCAGTCCCAGGCCACCCGGCCCCTGCGCTGCAAAAAACAGCAGAGCCAGCTGCGAGGCTGCAGGGACAGCCCCAGGCTCCCCTCGGACAGGGGGGCTCTTTTACTTCCACTCGAAACTTCCTCTTCTTCCCCCTTCTCGTCTTTCTAATTCCCGCCTCCCTCTTCTCACCTTTTCCCTCTTTGTGAGAGAGCCTGCTATTCATCCACCAACATCCATGTTCTCTCTCGTTCATAATAACAGACACATAATAGCAGATACTTAATATCAAGGTGGGGATATTAGTAATGGGGAAAGCTATGCTTGTGTTGGGGGCAGAGAATATACGGGGAATCCTTGTATCTTGGCTTAAGATTGTTGTGAATCTAAAACTCCTCCCAAAGTCCTTAAGAAGAAGGAAGACACATTCTCGATTTAGGAAACTTGGAAAGATTGAGGAAACCAAAGGAAATAAAGTCACCTACAATTCTATTCCCCAAAGTGGTGGAGAGATGACTTTAACATTTTGGTGTGTGTACTCCCAGGACTTTTTTCTATATAGACACTCATTTCCCCCCCTAAACAAGTTTAAATGTGTTTAAATTTGCTTCCGGAGCAATTTCCTCACTGCATGTCTTAGACACACGTTTTATTTTTTATTTTTTTTTTTTTGAGGGTTGAAGCACTTTTAATCACAGAAGAGTAAATAATAGTATAAACCGTTAACAGCTCACCCAGTGGCTGTTGTCCTCCAGCCCTCAGCTCACCCGCTCCTCCCACCCACCCCCACTTCCTGCGTACCATTGAATAAAGAGCAGGGTATCAGCAGCTGTCCCTGTCACTACCAGGTGGCAGGAAGGGGATCTAGCTAGGGGCCGCAGCAATCTCTGGCCACCCATTTCATGGTTGTCTGTTTGCATACAACTTCATGCGAAATATTCCAGCTCCAAAGAAGAAACAGTGCAGAAACGTGGCGCTAAATTCAGCTGCTCCATTCAGATGGTCAGGGCTCAAGAGCCATGGGCAACCAGGGAGGGGACACTCTAGAAACAGCATAATTCAAGATGCAGCCAAATTTGGGACTGAGGTGGGTTCAGAGGAGACCAGGCAAGGCCTAATGGCCCTAGTCCAGAAATGTGCCCCAACCTAGGCAACGAGACTCACGCATATGCACAAATGCACATGCACGCGCGCGCACACACACACGCGCGCGCACACACACGCACGCGCACACACACACGCACGCGCACACACGCACGCGCACACACACACGCACGCGCACACACGGAGCAAATAATATTACTGAAAGAACCTGGAGGCTATTAAATACGAAATGGCTGAGTTTTTTTTTTTAAGTGAAAATATTTGCTTCTTTGATTCTCCTCAGTGCTCTGCACACCCCCTAGTCCCAGGAATGTAGACGTGGGGAGGCCCAAGAGGAGTAGGTTGCCAGTGGCCCTACAAGTCCGTCTATGCTGAAGTCCCCATACCAACCACCTTACTCTTCAGCCCAGTAGCTGCCTCCCATGTGACCATTCACCCGATTGGCACCATTGCTGGAGCTGCGGCCACAGGGACCTTTTGAGTTGGTGGTTATATCTTCTTCCTCTGAGCTGCTCTCCACATCACTGCGATCATCCTTAAGCACCTTTCCTCGGATCAAGGCTTTGAAAGCAATTCGTGCCATTAGGTAGGACCAGATGACATGCAGAACCTGCAGGACCAGGAGAAGGCCATTGAAAAGCCACCAGGAGGGATAGGGCCCGATCATCTCCCAACTCTCAAAGAGGGTCGTGTTCAGGATCTAGAATGGATAGATTCCTAGGCGAGTCACCACAAAAACAGCACTGAAGATCACAAAAAGGGTGTCACAGAGACGCTGGTACTTGGCATAATTGGCTAGCTTGGCTGCCTCCAGCAAGAAGTCTGAGACATCATGTAGGCACAAGACCAGCGTTCCCACTCGAACCATGTTGTTGATGTAGGAGAAGGTAATAAGCCCAATGGTGGCCAGGTGATGCACAAACATGATCAGAAAGTCCTTTCTTTTAATGTCTATAAACTGAGAAAACATAAGAGACCAATAGAAAGCCAATTCCATGATATAATAGTAATAAAGTCCACTTGTGAGAGGCTGATAAGGGTAACTGTGCCAGCACTGTTGGGTGTCCCAGAACCAAGGTGACGACCAGAGAAATCTAATTCCGTAGCAGAATATACATAAATAAAAAGTGAATCTCCACATGCTTTCACAAAATTTAGTGAGCGTTGGGGGCTTGTCCTGATTCCTCCGATGGCGAAACCAGCATTGGATTTTTCGGCCATCCCAGTCTAGTTGCTTTGACAGACCCTCCAGCCTTTTCTCATCAGGATACTTGGTAATAGACATGAACACTTTTTCAAGGATAGCATTAGGTTGTGCCTGATAAGGACCACTGTCCTGTATGCCAACATGGAGTGCACAGGGTTTGGCAATAAACCGCTCGAAGAGCAGCCTCCCGGAGAACACTCCCGCCGCCAGTGGGAACACCGAGAGGATGTCCCGGGCCCGCGGGTAGCCGTAGCCGTCGCCCTGCCCCTCGAAGTCGGCCCAGCTCACGTTCTGGGGCAGCCAGAAGCGCTCGCTCCACAGCCAGCCCCACAACAGGCCCAGGGCGCCCGCCGCCGCTGTCGCCATCTTACTCCCGCCCAGCGGCCCCAGCCGCCACAGCTTCAGCTGCCGCCACAGCCAACCCCGGGGCGGGCCGGACCGGCGGCCCTAGACACACGTTTTAGTTGTTGATCTTGACACTGCAAAACGAGCGATAGCTCTGGAAGCACATGGCAGGAAAATCATTTTCTTTGGTCTTTAAAGAAAGTGTCTATGGGTTCACAAAAGAGAATACTATCCCTCAATAATAGCAGGCATATAAGAAAATTAAAGTCGGTATCAAAAAAGTTCTTTAACAGACTTGTAACTGCCAGCCGGGAGGAGGTGGTGGGGAAGGGTGGATTGGGAGTTTGAGTGTTGTTGGTGTTCAGGCGCTCAGTCGTGTTTGACTCTTTGCAACCCCGTGGACTGCAGCACGCCAGACTTCCCTGTCCATCACCAACTCCCAGAGTTTACTCAAACTCATGTCCACTGAGTCGGTGAGGCCGTCCAACCATCTCATCCTCTGTCATCCCCTTCTCCTCCTGCCTTCAATCTTTCCCAGCATCAGGGTCTTTTCCAATGAGTCAGCTCTTTGCATCAGGTGGCCAAAGGATTGGAGTTTCAGCTTCAGCATCAATCTTTCTAGTGAGTATTCAGGGTTGATTTCCTTTAGGATGGACTGTTTGGATCCCCTTGTAATCCAAGGGACTCTCAAGAGTCTTCTCCAGGGGCCTACCTGGTGACTCAGTGGTAAAGAACCTTTCTGTCAATGCAGGAGACACAGGTTTGATCCCCGATCTGGGAAGATCCCACATGCTGTGAAGCAACTAAGCCCATGCCCCATGACTGTTGAGCCTGTGCCCTAGAGCTCGGGAGCCACAACTAGTGAGCCCATGCGGCATGTAAAGCCCGCGGGCCCTAGAACTTGTCCTCCGCAACGAGAGAGGGCACTGCAATGAGAAGCCACACACCGCAAGCAGAGAGCAGCCCCCGCTCGCCAGAGGAAAGACCACACAGCAACGAAGACCACACCCAGCCAAAAATGAATCAATAAGCGTCAGTTCTGAGGGAAGCAGATGCAAACTGCTATGTAGGGATAAACAGCAGGTCTTCCTGGTACCACAGGGAACGATATTCAATATCCTGTGATAAACCATAGTGGAAAGGAATGTGAAAAAGAATGTATATACGTATAACTGAATCACTTTGCCATACAATAGATATTAGAACATTGTAAATCAACTATACTTCAATAAAGTAATTTTTTAAAATCCTTTTAATGTAGCTTACCAGAAATCCATGTCTATTTCTTTAACACATGTGCCAACAGAAGTACTTAGCCCTTCCTGACTCAACAATTAGAGACAGACATGTTTGCTCCATATAATCCAGGCAGAGTCTGTCTGGTAGCTGGCTGTGTGGGCAGAGATGCGCCGGCTGTTTATGAATTCAGTAACACCCATTTCATCTGCTCGTAGTTACCTGCTCCTCTTGAATTCAGAGGCAGACCAGCTCTGAGAGAATGCAATCCCCAGTGTTTCTTTGGTCAACCAGCTTACTTGCATTACAGTGTTTCTATGCCGTGTCCTGTTAAAGCATCAAAGGACGCAGAACAAGCTGCTTCTCTGACCCATGGATGGGCAGGAAGCTGCTGTGGTGCCTGAGACTGGGGGAGAGGGCAACGTGGTCTCCTTCCAGCCACCCACAGAAACGAGTCTCACCAGCATCTCACAGCCAGTGTCTAATGGGGTCTGTGTTGGTCCACTGGAACAGGGAGAGAACTTTCACTTGTTGCTGGGAGCAAGAGGGTGGGCTTGGAAAGCAAGATGAGGGCTGCTTTCCAGAGGGTAGCAGAGGAGGGTGATAGCTTTATCAGGCGTGGAGCTGAGCCCATCTAGGTGGTCACATGGATGGAAGGCCCACCATCCACCTGAAGACGTGCTAATCCCTTTAAGATGGACTCTCTGATTTAAACCTCAACCGAGTCGCTGCTATCATTTCCATAATTCCGATGAAGGGACTAAGACTCAGTAACTTGCTCAAGATAACACAGCTAGCAACTGGCAGAGATGGGTTTGAACCAGGGCTGGCTGATTCCTGGGGCCTTTGCTCCTAATCTGAATTCAAAGAGTAGAAGGCAATCCTTAGCCCGGTAGATTGCAGGCCCTGAGAACAAAGCTGGTCATACGCAGACGGAGGCTGTGGGCTATTAGAAGCCACATTCCCCCTAACACCTGTGGCCAAGGGGCAGGGGTCCTCACCGGGACTGGGCCTCATTTGGAATAAGGCTGGTGGCTCACTTGGGCATGTGGGGCTGCTCCCAACACCCCTGCGTGGCCTGGCTGAGGGCTAAGGCAGGGAGGGGACCAAGTGGAGACTGGTGTCCACGCGCTTCCTTCATCCCGGACTCTGCCCTTTCTCCATGCCCAGGCAGGTGCTTTTACCCACCTCCCCTCTCCATAGCCTTGACCCTTCCTTGAGAAAGAGTTCTTCTTTTTCACTGTATTGGGTCTTGGCTGTAGCACGGGGATCTTTGGTGTGGCTCAAGGACTTTTTCTCTAGTTACAGCTCGCAGGCTTAGATGTTCCAAGGCATGTAGTTCCCTGACCGGGGATCTAACCCACAGCCCCTGCATTGCAAGTTGGATTCTTAACCACTGGGCCCTCAGGGAAGTCCACAAGAGGAGTTCTTCAAAAGTTCCTCTGACGGGCTAAATGTTTGCTTTAGGGTCACGGCCGTCTTGTTGTTCACTTCTGGGGTCTTTTGTCTGTTCCACAGCAGCGCCCCCAATATGGTGCTGGGACAGTGGCCAGACTTGTCCCTGGGTTCCTGACCTGCCTCTCCCCGGGTCCCCTGCTTTGCCAGGATTCCTCTTGTCCTTCAGCCCCTGACTGCCCTGCCTTCCTCCCAAAGTCCCTGTTCTTATCAGGCTCTGTCTTAACTTTCTGCCTTGCTTGCCTCAACCCCCTTCTTTCGCACGGATTCCTGGGTGTTAGTCTGATTTCCAGCATCCCATTGCTTGGGAAAGAGTCTTTCTAGAATCTGCAGACTGAACAGGGGTATCAAACTAGGGACTGGCACCCTTGCTAGAATCAGACATATAGAGCGGTTGAAGGAGAGAGTCAAGCTTGGATGTGGAAGATCCTTGGTTAGGAAGGAAACGTCAAGAGTCAGTGCTAAAAACCTGTGTTAAAAAACCCAAGCAAAATCCCCAGCCTGAGAAAAACCCCAGAGCCAGCTGGGGCTGGTGTGGATGGAAGTGAGAAAGCAAGTGTGTTAAATCTGGATAAAATGAGGAGGGACAGCTGCTGAGGTTAGGTGGATTCGGAAGGCCTAAGGTGGTATTATCTTGTACCTAAGGGAACGAGACCCCTGATGTCGCAACTAAGAGTTCTCAGTGAAGACCAAAGATGACTTATGTTGCAACTAAGATGCAAAACAGCCAAAGAAAAGGCTTCTGGTCAGCCTGCTGACCTCTGGTACAAATAGGCGCCTCATTCCAGACCATTCAGCGAGCACCTGAAGACTGATCTGCCTCAGCTTCTTTCTCCCAAGGCTCTCGCAGGTCCTGACTCACTTTGGTGCTCACTGCATGCTAAATCACTTCAGTCGTGTCCAACTCTTTCTGGCCCTATGGACCATAGCCCACCAGGCTCCATGGGATTCTCCAGGCAAGAATACTGGAGTGGGTTGCCATGCCCTCCTCCAGACCCAGGGATGGAACCTCAGCTCTTCAATCTCCTGTGTTGGCAGGCAGGTTCCTTACCCCTGGGAAGCCCTTGGCTTGTCAGCCCTAGAATGAATACACCTGTCCTGGGACAGAGCAAGGGCAGCAACTCCAGGCCAGACACTAGTGTCCTTGCTGCAGAATGTGAGGCCAAGGCAGACGGCTGGGCGGGAAGGACCAAGTCCAGAACGACATGTTAAACAATCCTGTTCTTCAACAGAAGACCTGCTAGGAACGCGGAGGCGGCAGTGGGTGAACTGACCCCTGAGACTCTGTTTTCTGTACCTTCTGCGTTCCTGGCACAGGGCATGAGAAGAGGCAGGGTGAAAACCAGCTGCTGCCAAGCTCGGTGATTGGTGCCAAGTGCAGCAGGCTTAGGGGAGGGTAAAGGGCTCCCCAGACATGGCCACCTGTTTCCCAGACAAACAGGTGATCGCAACACAGCGTCGTCCCTGATTTTTACCACCTGGACCTTGTTAGCTGTTTGCAGAGGTTGGTCTTTCTTAACCGCCATGCTTCAATTCAGGAACACGCTTCTAGCTAATAGCACTACAGCTGGCTTTGTGAAGACAAACAACCCGAGAATATTGTTGCTTTCTCCGCCAGCTAAATAACCGGAATCCTGTATTAGTACGAAGGCCTCTAGCCAGCAAGGCAAACAAAATGATGGGAAATACATTGTTTTGCAAATTGAAAGTCAGTTCAACTGACTGGAGGAGCCGAGGAAGGTCTGCTCACCAAATACCAGGAGCATGTGTGTGTATAGATGCTTATTCCGAGTGCGCTCTAAGTTGCTTCAGTTGTGTCTGACTCTGTGTGACCCTATGGACTGTAGCCCGCCAGGCTCTTCTGTCCACGGGATTCTCCAGGCAAGAGTACTGGAGGGGGTTGCCATGCCCTCCTCCGGGGATCTTCCCGACCCAGGGATCAAACCCGCATCTCTGAGGTCTCCTGTGTTGGCAGGCGGGTTCTTTACCACTAGCGCCGCCTGGGAAGCCCATTCCAAGGGTAGATCATCTTTGATCATTCAGAGGAAGACGCCCTAAGACAGTCAGAAGATGCAGGGAAGGTTACTGTGTTAGAAGAGGACAGGGTTTCCTAAAGACTTCTGCCCCATCCCTGTCAATGGCAGGACGCACAACTTAAGATGCTTCCCAGGTGGCGCTAGTGGTAAAGAACCCGCCTGCCAGTGCACAGACGTTAAGAGGCAGGGGTTCAATCCCTGGGTTGGGAAGATCCCCTTGGAGGAGGCAATGGCAACCTAGTCCAAAATTCTTACCTGGAGAAACTCATGGACAGAGGAGCCTGATGGCTTACAGTCCATAGCGTTGCAAAGAGTCAGACAGGACCAAAGCAACTTAGCAGAGGAATGACATATTTGAGAATCAATCTCTTTTCACAAGCCCGACAGTGAAAGGGCCTAATCTCATTGTCATTTTGGGGAACTGTCTTACAAGCTTCCCAGAGATCATGGGACACTCTAGATAGGAGAATGCAACGTTGTCCCTGTTACTGTTTCCTACTGATCAGGGCCCAGAACCTTCAGTCTGTAAAGTCAGATGTTGGGAGGCTCAAGAGGGAGGGATGATATGTGCACTCAAAGCTGATCCACGCTGTTGCACAGCAGAAACCAGCGCAACATTGTAAAACAATTATACTCCGACTTTAAAAATGAAAAGAGGAAAGTTAGGTGTTAGTCTGTAGAAAATAATTGCTGATGGGATGCAAATGATTTTTGTTGGTAAAGGACATAAATCCAAAAGTTATGAGCCTTTTGTGCCCTATAGGATATTAAGACATTTTAAAAAATATAATTTAGGGACTTTTCTGGTGGTCCAGTGGTTAAGAATCTGCCTTCCAATGAACGCAGGGTACCCGGGTTCGATCCCTGGTCAGAAGGCTAAGAGCCTACAGGCAACTAAGCGCTTGTGGCCACAAGTAGAGAGAGGCCTGCCGGCTGCAGCAAAAAATCCCGCACGCCCCAGCAAAGAGGAAATCCGGCATGTCGCCCCACGTGGGCGATTAAATGTTTAAAAATATATACAAATTAGCACTCATAACCCAGCATTCTTTCTATTATCTATCTATCCATTTACTTATGCAAATTTCTTGTATCTTCTCTTGAAGTGGCTTTGTCAGCCTGCTGGTTCTCTCGTTAACGAGTTACAGAAAACTTTGACGTGCACTTACTATGTATTTGAATGAGACTGTATTTTTTAAATCTTTTGGAACATATACATGGATATTCCTATGTTCAGTGCATGCAATCCCTTAACATCCAAGCCCTCGGCCACCAGGGATCAAAATGTATCAGCAGCCGTGTTGCTGGTCCTCTGAGTCCAAGCTTTATTATCAGTTCTGCTCTCTGAGGGATTTCTTTACTTTCCTGACAGTTCAACCGTGCATTAAATCTCAAAAAAAAAAGTTCAGTGAGCTGTGTGGAAAGAGGTTTCTCTGAATCTCTAGCCTGTCATCTAGATCAAAATGGAAGTCTGTCCAATTGACTTTTTAAGCACTGGGTGTTCACTATATTTTTGCTAACTGGACCTTCCTGTTCGAGGAAAGCGCCTCTGTGGGTTTCCATCATCCATGCTGATAGTTTACCTAGGGCCCTAGTAGATGGGAGGGGGGCTGGGGCAGGGAGGAGGAGAGTTTGGGCAACCACAGGGAAGCCTAGAGGCTGAATTCTAACTCTCGAGTTGGGGTGGACACCAAGGAAGGAGCGAGGAGCCGCAGGAGGCTGGGTCTTCATACCCACACCAAGGTCTGCTCTGTGGCGGTCAGTGTGCGGGCTGGAAAAGAATTTCCAGACACAAGGCAGGATGAGAGGAGAATAGAGGTTGTTAGAGTGGGAGACGCTGTTAGAACAGCAGGCAGGCTCAAGGAGAGCCCACCCCTTTCATGGGCTAGTAGCCAATTTACATAGCCTCAAGAAAGAAAATTCCCACGGGAAGGGTGACATTAGGTGATTGGTTAGGGTGCTATAGCGTGGGTATTGCACCTGATACGGAGTCAGAAAGCTGGCCTGTTTAAGTCGGGGAGGCTCATAGCAACAGTTGCTACGGAGCTCAGTCAGTTCCAGAGATGACCGTGGTACAGGACTCCGTATCTGCGGCCTTGGTACAAGGCTTTACACCTGTGACCTTGGAATGGGGTTCCACCTCCCCAGAGTGACACTTGGAACCTCAGCGTGGCTGAATCCGTTCACGGGTAAACAACCTCATCAGGAATAAAACGGCTGCCTGCCCGTGTGGGGCCCTGGCTGGAGGACCCTGGCTGGAGAACCCTGCCCTACGGGCTTTCTCCTTCAAGGCTGGGTCTGCACTTCGCTCCCTCTCAGAGTCCCACATGTTCCTGCTTGGGGATGGACAGTGATGAACAGACCCGAAGGGAACAGCTCTGGGACTGAGCTTGTAGTCCTGATTGTGCTACCGCGAAGCTCTGAGCCTGGAGTTTGCCCCATGCAAAGGCTAGCAAGGACAGGATAAGAAATTCAGATTAAAGAGAAAATCAGAAACCCTCCAGGTTGTGAAACTGAGTGCCCACCATATGGGAAGTGCTATTTTGGGGTGTAGTGGGTTTTTAAAGGAAAAGTTCCAGATTTTCCAATTCACTCCTGGTTTCAAGTATTCTGCCCCAGCCTCAGACTAGCTGTCAGAATTTTGTCTCCATGTTTGGAATGGAAATGACATAATTGTACCCAGAAGTTGTCAGTTCTTTCTAGTTGGAATCTGCTATTGACAGGTTAAACAAGCCCAGAGAAGTTACCCTTTCTCTCAGCCTCTGCCTCTTCTTCTACAAAATGCAGAGGCCCCTCCAGAGTGGGTGTCTGTTCCCTGGTACTGCATGGAAGCCCCTCCATCTCACAGGAACAATATGCTCGTTTGGGGAAGGGTCCTTGTCCCCCAGTAGCGCCCCAGTCATGAAGTTCTGGAAGCGCTCTAGTCATGACTTCCTGCTACCCCTGACCACAGGCATGGCACAGATCCCAAACCAGTTAGAGTCCTCCATCATGTTCCCTCTGGGATTAAATGTTTCATTTCCCTTCAACCCCTGAAGATGGGCACGTGGAGAAAGTCAGTCTGAGAGAATGAACCTGACATGTTTGGAAGATGGAAGTAAGTAAGCATTAGTCGCCCAGTCGTGCCTGATTCTTTGCAACCCCATGGACTGCAGCCCACCAGGCTCTTCTGTCCATGAGACTCTCCAGGCAAGAATACTGGAGTGGGTTGCCATTTCCTTTTCCAAAAGATCTTCCTGACCCAGGGATTGAACCCAGGTTTCCTGTACTGCAGGCAGATTCTTTACCAAGTGAGCTAGATGGAAAGAGAGGCAGAAAAGGAGTGGGAAGGGCCAGGGAGAGAGGGAGAGGAGCTGCTGCTGCTAAGTCACTCAGTCGTGTCCGACTCTGTGCAACCCCATAGACGGCAGCCCACCAGGCTCCGCCGTCCCTGGGATTCTCCAGGCAAGAACACTGGAGTGGGTTGCCATTTCCTTCTCCAATGCATGAAAGTGAAAAGTGAAAGTGAAGTCACTCAGTCGTGTCTGACCCTCAGCGACCTCATGGACTGCAGCCTTCCAGGCTCCTCCATCCATGGGATTTTCCAGGCAAGAGTACTAGAGTGGGGTACCATTGCCTTCTCTGAAGGAGAGGAGAGAAAGGGGTAAAGGGGAGAAGAGGAAATGGGGGGAGACGCAAGGAAAGACCCTGAGTCCTGAGGCCCAATTGCCCAGCTCTTTCCCTCGAAGGATGTAAAACCAATAAACGCCCCTTTGTGAATAATCAACTTTGAGTTGGATCTCTGTCACTTGCAACCCAGACAATTCTGACAACTCCTGACCACAAAGATCATTTCTAGATCTTATACGATTATGTAACTTTGTTAAGCCAAAAGTATCTTGTTAATAGAGGCTTCTCCCATGGCTCATCAATAAAGAATCCACCTGCAATGGGTTTGATCCTTGGCTTGGGAAGATCCCCTGGAGAAGAGAATCACAACCCACTCCAGTATTCTCACCTGGGAAATCCCTGGACAGAGGAGCCTGGCGGGCTACAGTCCATGGGGTCGCCAAGAGTCGGACATGACTGAAGTGACTTAGCATGCATGCGCGCATGTTAATAGATGACAAAATCACCACTCTTGAGTGACTTCTGCACTCAGGGATAAGGCAGGTATTGGGACTCTTATTTGGAATATGCACTTCTGGTGTTTGAAAGCATACTCATAAACACACCAATCCAGAAGAGGACTAAAGTCCCCCTGGGGGGCACGCTGGCCTGTGAAGGAGGCCTCGAGAAGGTCCTTGAACTCATCAGGACCCAGCTCTTCCTGGTGAGTGAAGCTGCCGATGGAGATGGAGTTCTGCCTCAGATGCATTTTCTGCTTCGCTGAGAGGTTCCTTTTGGCAAATTTAAACCCATTATTATTACAACAAAGTTTCCTGAAGAAGTGAAATTGCTTCAAAGAAGAGCCCTTAGAAGTTAACTCAAACCTCGTGGAATGAGTATTAGTTTCTGCCACATGTTTAAAGGGAGAAAGTGGTGGCCTAAGTACCATTGAAAGGGTCGTGAAGAAGGAAAGGCAGGATCATCAGAGAACTGGATAAAAACAAATCAAAGTGTGCCTCTGCCTTCCCCCCAAGGAGGGGTATGAGGGTGCAGCATGGGGTCTGGAAGGTGGGGTGTTGGGGAGGCTTACTGAGCCTGCAGGGTGGCCGACCTGGCGCGGGGTGGGGTGGGCAGGGAGCCCTGGCTTTGTGGGGCCCCCGTGTTTCCTTCCTGCTGCGGGGACTGGGGGACCATCTGCCAGGTGGCTGCGACCCGCTCCAGAGCTCCCTGGGATCTTGTTCAGTTTTAACAAACAAGCAACCTTGATGTGGGCACTTCTGGCAAAAACATATTTTGGCAAATGGGAAATCACTAATGAAACTAAGTAACACCCCAGGTACCATCTGTTCCCTGACCAGTGCAGCAGCTTGTGCCCAGATTGGCTCCTGAGCGTATCCTCAGGGAGCAGACTGCGGTGCTTCTCCTTAGGGGGCTGCAGAGAGACCCTGGGGGAGGAGGCGTCTGTAGATAGGAAAGGAAGAATGCTCCCTATCGAAGCCAGCCCCTCCTTTCCAGCACGGTCTTCCGCCCAAGTCCACCTGTACAATTTGACAAGTTCTCTATTGATGAAGACTTTACGATTGATGAGGCCAGTGACAGAAACCTACCTTTATCCTTTACCGTGGGCTCAGTCGTGTCCAACTCTTTGGGACCCCATGAACAGTAGCCCACCAGGCTCCTCCAACCATGGGATTTCCCAGGCAATAATACTGGAGTCGGCTGGCATTTCCTTCTCCAGGGGAATCTTCCTGATCCAGGGATTGAACCAGAGTCTCTGGCATCGGCAGGCAGGTTTTTGTTTTTGCTTTTTTGTTTTTAACCACGGAGCCACCGTCTAGGAAGTTTTATCCAGTTGAAACAGAAAAGAACCCTAAAGGGGACTTTATTATAAAGATACCAGGGGTCTTAGGGAACCCAGGACAGAAATGAGCCACGCCTGGAACTTCTGGAAGACGGAGCTCAAACGGGGTCAGGGCGCCCACTCCGTCCCTCATCTCTGACTGCCCTGAGCAGCAGCCCAGACTCTCCTTCCCTCTTTCTAGAAACAAAAGTTCTCTTCTCTACTGGCTTGTGGAAGAGGCATGGCTGCTCACCACTGCAGGCATCGAGGGCAGGACGCCCAAAGCCGAAAGTGCAGGCGGACACTCACTGCAGGGGCTCTGTCGGGGTCCACCTCTGGCCCGGGGTGGGTGGTCACGGGGGTGGCCACTGTCGGCAGCAGCTGCACTGGGCCCTGGAGCTGCCGTTGGGGTCCCGCCAGAACACAGGCTGCCCCTGCTGACGGTTAGCCGGAGGGCCTGGCTCTGCCCTGCTCTCCTACCCGGTCCATCCCCAGTACTGCATGTCCCTGGTCTGAGGGCTGACGCATGACAGCGGTCTCTCCTGCCACGCGGGGGCCATGTGGACACTGCCCCGTCCCATCTCCCAGGTCCTGCTGCGAGCTCTGAAGACCCCAGGGCTCTCCTGCCCCGGAGGGTCGCCATGAACTCAGATTCCAAACGTGCCCAAGATTTAGATGGCATGGCTGGCTCCTCATCACCCATGACGTTATAAAAGTCTAAAATTATCCCAACAACAAGCTCCTATGCTATAGCACGGGGAGCTATATTCAATATCCTGTTATCAACATAACGGAAAAGAATATGAAAGTATGACTGAGTTACTTCTCTGTATAGCAGAAATTAACACAGCATTGTAAATCGACCATACTTTAATAAAATACATTTTAAAAGTTAAAATCTAAATTATCCTAATTCTTCATGTTTTTTACTTGCTAATTCTCTCTCTCTCCACTAGGCGAAAATGCCGTGCAAGCAAGAACCAAATCTGCTTCAGGCACTGTTGAATTCCCAAGTTCCAGAACAACGCAAGCGGTAAGTATTCACTAAATATATACATTTTAACAAGTTTCTTTAAGAACAACAAATCCTTAAATTGAAACCGAGACGTCATCCTTGGAAACAAGTCACAGAACTGTCCTAGGCTCTGTGAGCAGCTTTGCCCTCCTCCACGTCCTGCTTTTTCATCTCCTCCTTTGTTCCCCAAGGTTACTTGTCGCATCGTAGACGGTCAAGACTGAGTCCCACTTTGAGGGATTAGAGGTCATTTCAAAACGTGAGATTCAGGTGGTGAATGCTTGACTCCTAAGATCAAAGTTACCATTTAGATAAGAAACCAAAAAGTTGTGCAGGACTCCTTTCTTCCCTTGCCTCCTCTTCAGAGTTCTACGGGAGGGAACAGGAGGAAAGTGCAGAGGGGAATCAGGAGGGATTACCAAGGGCCCTCTTCCCGGCCCTTCCAGGAGAGTCCTGAAGGCGGAGCAAGGCGAGGCAGGCTCTTCTAAGATGGAGAGTTCCATAGCAGAAGCGCACTGCCTGGATCTCCTGAGGACATGCCATGGTGTGGGGATAATGGCACAGAGACAGGAGGGCTTTAGGGCCAGACGACACTGAGTAACACCACCACCAAAACCCACGTGGGAGTCAGAAGCACGCGGGAAGTTGGTCAAGAAAGACCAAAAGACAGAGAGCTGGTGGACCCAAAACCCCAACGTCTGGGGCCTGAGGTGATCCACGCTGCATCTGAAGGCCGGAGGCCATGTCGGGACCTCGGGCGCTTCAGTGGGGGCGGGGAGGACAGAAACTGACGACTCAGCAGGGGAAGAGGCCGCGCGACTAAGGACGCGATGAGACAGATGGCGTTCCTGAAGATGCTAGAACAGGCGTGAGACGGATCAGAAGAGAGAGGCAGAGGCAGACAGCAGCCCCTGAAACTCAGGGTGCATCGCCCGAACCTTAGCTGCCATCTGGAGAGGAAAGGGAGGGGCGCGCGAGAGTTTCTCAAAAATCTCAAAAGTTGACCCAGTTTTAAAACCGAAAGTCACTACATTCAGTTTCTGCAAACCAGGCAGGAAGGGGCTTTAATACAACTGTTCTAAGTGATGGGAAAGTAGATTTTTCCTTTTGATCCCTGGTGGCCATAATTCTGAGGGTTATACTTGCCACAGGACCTCAGAGGTCACAACGATGTTTGTATAGATGAGGATACTGCGTCCCAAGGAGAAAGATGGGTGGTTCCTGGTGATGCTGCCAAGTGTGGGCACAGCCGGGAGGGCAGCCCAGAAGTCCCGAGTCTTATTCCAGGGTCCCCAGCATCACAGAGGCTTGCTTCCCATGTCTATCGAACTCTCGCAGAACATATTGAGCTTCACAGCTTTTTTTAAAAAAGTAGAGTATATAGGTAAACTTGGGCTTCCCCAGTGGGTCAGTGGATAAAGAATCTGCCTGCAATGCAGGAGAAGCAGAAGGCACAGGTTTGATCCCTGAGTCAGGAAGATCCTCTGGAAGAGGGCATGGCAACCCACTCCAGTATTCCTGCCTGGAGAGTCCCATGGACAGAGGAGCCTGCGGGCTACAGTCCACACAGTTGCAAAGAGTCGGACACGACGGAAGCAACTGAGCACGCATACACACACGCTTAAACTTAGAAGCCAAACTGCACTTTATCACAACAGTCAAATGACGGGGGACACAAACTGAAACAGCACCTTTGGTTAATGAATGTCATTCCCCCCCCCCACCGCCTGCCTCCTTCCTTTCTCGTTCCCCTCTTTCTCTCTCTCCTCCTCCACCCCCTCTCCTCTTACTATTCCTGACACATTTCTTAGCACACATTCCTCATGGCTGGTTGTAACAACTGGAAGGCACAGGGAGGCACTCAGGAGAGTGAGCTCAGAGAGAGGAGAGTGAGCTCAGAGAGAGGAGAGTGAGCTCAGAGAGAGGAGAGTGAGCTCAGAGAGAGGAGAGTGAGCTCAGAGAGAGGAGAGTGAGCTCAGAGAGAGGAGAGTGAGCTCAGAGAGAGGAGAGTGAGCTCAGAGAGAGGAGAGTGGCGGTTTGAGAAGCAGCTTAGGCATCAGAGTGGGAGAGAGATTGAGGAGGACAGAGAGGCAGCCCAAACTTCCACCTTCTGATGGTGACACCCCTGGATCACAGTGCAGTCCTTCTGAGATGCATCCTTCCACAGATGAAGAAGCCGGCGGAGGCAGGGAGTGGCTCAGAAAGCTGATGTCTGGTACATGCGCTCATTCCTACCCCGCCAGCCTCCAGCTTTCCTGCCGGGGCTGAGCAGATTCCAAGGCTTCCTGTTTGTGCTCATTTAAGCATCAGTCCTATCTCTCTCCACGAAGCCCAGGTGAAGCAGGGATGATGTTGGTTTGCAACACCATCAGTCTGTAGGAGGCAACTTGAACTTAGAAACTGAGAGTTGAAACTCCCACCTGGAACCATGTCTGCTCTTGCAGTCCTGGGTGGGGGGCGAGGGGATTCAGAGGGCAGACAAGAGCAGAGGAGAGGCTGCGCCACCCAGGACATGTGCTTGGATCTGGCAAACTTAAGAGAATTTAGGGGGCTTCCCAGGTGGCTCAGCGGTAGAGAATCCACCTGCAGTGTAGGAGAGGCACGAGACAAGCGTTCAGTCGCTGGGTCGGGAAGATCCACTAGAGGAGGAAATGGCAACCTGCTCCAGGATCCTTGCCTGGAGAATTCCGCGGACAAAGGAGCCTGGTGGGCTACAGTCTATGGGGTCGCAGAGAGCAGGACACGACTGAGGGACTGAGCACAATGCTTCACTAGAGGCCTGATGGTTGTCCGGTGTTTCAGAGGGGCTGCCTGCTGGGGGTTGAAAGCTGACCCCAAATGGATTCTCAGTCCCTTTCAAGTATTAGAGGTTGTGATTCTAAATGGAGCAACTGGTCAATAGCGGGTGATTGAGGCTCTGAAATCACCCAGATGGGAAGCGCACAGAGTATTGTGTTTGAAAGGCAGATCTGTGGCAACAGTGTCTGTGAATTTAAAAGTTTAAGGGTTCATACTTTTTTGGCTCAATAATTCAATTGCTTGGCATGTTATCTTATAGAACTACCAAGACACACACACACACACTCATTGCAGCATACGTTGGAAACAAATTAGCAAGAGAGAAGAGACTGGGGGAAGACCGCCTACCTACCTCCGGGCAGGAAAAGTTCTCTGGTCTTGTTCGTTTCCATTCCACCCGAGGATCTCTGTGCCTGCATGTACCTGTCCTTGTAGCCAGGTGGGTCCTAAAAATGCCTGGTACCTGATGCAAAATTTGGGCTGCATGGTTGACTAATGTACCACAGTTGGGCTTTAAGGATTTTCTGAGGACCAATACAGAAGTTGTTTCTCTTAGGTATCTATAGGAGATCCCTGGCAGTCCAGCAGTTAGGGCTTGGCACTTTTACCGTGGAGGCATGGCTTCAAGCCCTGGTTGGAGAACATGCAAGCCACATGGCATGGCAAAAAAAAAAAAAAAGAGGAGAGTAGGTGTCTGCTGAGGAGGGTACACGTTAACTCCGAAATCCTAAAGGCCTGCTCGGTGATGCTCTTTTCGTGCTTGCTAGAGTTTGCAAAAACACTCTTATTTGCCATCAACACTCTGATGCTGTGTTATTCCACGTTATTCTTGTATCTGTTGGCTCACACAATCTAAGTGGTAGAGCAGCTTACACTGTAACTGGGTTGGCTGTGGAATCTTCTCTCATTATGGTTCCCTTTAAAACTGGCAGGCTTGTGGTCACTTTGTAGGTGGGTTGGTGTAACACGCTCAAAGTGGCCTCCAAATTCTGAAAGTACTTCAGTGTTGTTCTCTTTATTCAAGAGACATTCTTGTTCTCTTTATTCTTTATTCCTGTTCTCTTTATCCCCAGTGTTGTTCTCTTTATTCAAGGTGGTTGTTTAGAGGTGCCACAACTTGTCTTTCACCTGGAAAGGGACCGCTCCACACGATCCAGACTACTGAACTTTCAGAAACATGACTAAGACGACAAAAATGAAATTTTTGCTTTTTTCTCACTCTAGTTTGTACGTTTCTGACTGAAGCATCAAAACTACTTATTACTTCCTGGGAGTTTCCTGGTGGCCTAGGGGTTAGGATTCTGGGCTTTCATTGCAGTGACCTGGGGCCCAGGTTCAATCCCTGGTCGGGGAACTATGTTCCCATAGGCTGTGTGGTGCAGCCAAAAAAAAAAGTATTTACTACTCCATATTTATCAGCTCCAGCCAGTATAATTTTAACAATGTGATATTTTTTCAGAGTGTCCTAACGATCAAGATCTCTGGAAACAACATTATGGCAGACTGTAGGATGTGTGTACGAGTGAGTCACTCAGTCTGTCTGACTCTTCTTGACCCTGTGGACTGTAGCCTGCCAGGCTCCTCTGCCCATGGGATTCTCCAGGCAAGAATACTGGAGTGGGTTGCAATGCCCTTCTCCAGGGAATCTTCCCAACCCAGGGACTGAACCCAGGTCTCCTGCATTGCAGGCAGATGCTTTACCATGTGAGCCACCAGGGAAGTCCCCAAACTGACATATTCCAAGGCAAGACTGTGAAGGTATACTGATGGCTTTTCCAGGTAAAAGCAAATTGCTTCTGGTGGTCCTTACAAACTGGTACGGAAAAAAGACTTATTTCGGTCACTAGCTATCTGCCAAGTGCCAGGGGCTCTGTTGATTTGCTCAGGTAAAGATCTGGAATAGCAGCTACAATTGGAGTAATTTACATTACATGTACATTAGTCTGTGAGAGTTGGACTACAAAGAAAGCTGAGCGCCAAAGAATTGATGCTTTTGAACTGTGTTGTTGGAGAAGACTCTTGAGAGTCCCTTGGACTGCAAGGAGATCCAACCAGTCCAACCGATATGCTGAAGCTCCTATACTTTGGCCACCTGATGCAAAGAACTGACTCATTTGAAAAGACCATGATGCTGGGAAAGATTGAAGGTGGGAGAAGGGGATGACAGAGGATGAAATGGTTGGATGGCATCATCGACTTGATGGACATGAGTTTGGGTAAACTCCGGGAGTTGGTGATGGACAGGGAGGCCTGGCGTGCTGCAGTCCATAGGGTCGCAAAGACACAACTGAGCGACTGAACTCAGCTGAATAAGTCATGCAGAGCGCGAGACTGGGAGCTTCAAAAGGCCCGCCTCTCCCGGGCCCCGCCCACGACCAGGCCCCGCCCCTTCCCTGCCCGCCGCGGGGTGAAAGCCCCGCCTTCCGTGGTCGCAATCATCCAATGGCCTAGATACACGGTTCGGTGAATGCCCAGGCTTTAGGTGTCCGCCTGGCGCCTGACCAGAGTCCTGGAGAACTCGGTTGCTCTTAAGCAGTCCCGTCCCCGAGCTGCCCGAGCGACACGCAAGCTCCCCTCACCGTTCCCTCGCAAGGGGCGGACGAGGCCTCTGAGCCCGCTCGCCCCCCGCCCGCGGAGCCCCGGGTCGACCCCGGACGCGGCGCCCGCCGCGCGGAACTCTGGGAGTGGTAGTTCTCGTCCTGCTGGCTCCCTCTGGCCGTATCGGCGGCAGAGACTCGCCGGACTACAACTCCCAGACGCCCGAGGGCGCTTTCGCTCGGCCGGCCGGCGAGGCCGGTGGGCGGGGCCGGGCCGGCGCTCCGCAGCTGTCAGCGACTCCCGGAGCCCGCCGGCTGCCTCGGTGTGCCTCCCTCGACCCCACCGGAGACCCCAGCATGGTGCGCGCCAGCACCGTGGGGGCGCATCTCCCCGCGTCCGGCTTGGACATCTTCGGGGACCTGAGGAAGATGAACAAGCGCCAGGTGAGGACAGCCCGCGTGGGGGCCGCGCCGCGGAGCCGGCGTCCCGGAGGCCCGGGGTTCGAATCCTCACAGAGCCGCGGGCGGGCGCGCTCTCGCCCTGAGGAGGGCGCGGTTAGCGGAGCGGGAGGTGGCCGGGAGGGGAGCGAAGGGGACCCCGAGTGCGCGCTCTCGCCCTGACGGTGGCGCGGTTAGCGGAGCGGGGGGCCGGGAGGGGAGGGAGGGGGAGCCCTGACCTGTGGGCGTCAGGTGTGGTTGAGCAAGCGGGGCGCGGGGAGCGGGCTCTCCCGTGAGGGACCCCGAGGGGCCGCCCGGTGGGCCCGGGGCCGGGCGTGAGGTAGGCTGCCCGCGGGTGGGAGCGGCAGGCTCGGGGGGAGAGCTTCCGAGAGAGAGGAGCTGTCCCCTGATTCCTCCCCACCCCCAGCGCAGCGTCTTCCCTTCCCGGGGACTCAGGACCAAATGGGGCGCCTCGTGCGGGAGAGCGCGCGGGTCCTTCTCCGTCACTGTGGACCGAACCCGTGTTCCGGAAGGGCTTCCAGGGGTCCTCCCTAGCCTCCTTCTCAGACTCTCTGCTCCGGCAGCGCCTTGAATCTCGGAGACGGCTCGCTGCGGGGTCTTCGGGCACCTGGGCTTCATATCTCACCCCTCCTGAGAGAACCTCCGAGGAAGACTTCGTGCTTGCCCTCCCCTTAGCCAGCCTCCGCCTCCCTCTCTCTCTCTTTCTTCCAAGTAGAATTTCAGACGAGCGCAGTAGTGGTGCGGGGTTCGGGGACTTGCATCCTGTGAACGGGGTTGAGAAACCTGGTTGTCTCTAGGGGTGCGTGTCAGATGAGTTCCTGGGAGCTTGTGTGATGAAGATGGGTTGCGGCAAGAGATTATCACTAGCTTGAAAAGCCAACAGCTAATGCCCTGAGCGTTGATGCTGTTACAAGAAAATCCTCCAGGAAGCAGTTGTTGTTGAGTCGCTCGGTCATGTCCGACTCTTTGGTACCCCATGGGCTGCCACCGCCAGGCTCCATGGAACTGCCCCAGCAAGAATGCTGCAGTGGGTTGCCAATTTCTTCTCCAGGGACTCTTCCCGACCTAGGGATCGAACCTGCATCTCCTGCACTGGCAGGTGGATTCTTTACCCCTGAGCCACCAGGGAAGCCAGCTCACCTCCCCCCACCCCAACCCCCAACCCCAAGCAGAGACTTAATTAAAAATCTAAATTTAATTGGGTAGGTCTTTTAAATGTCCTGGAGAAGGAAATGGCAACCCACTCCAGTATTCTTTCCTAGAGAATCCCATGGACAGAGAGGCTTGGTGGGCTACAGTCCACGGTTGCAAAGAGTCGGACACGACTGATCGACTTCACTTTCACTTTAAATGTCTCCAAAACCTGGTACCAATTGTCAACTGCACACTGTCAGTGAAGGTCTTCTGAGGAGTGTGTCAAACCCTAAGTCAGTTTGCCTTTGAAAAGTTCTGTGTGTTCCCACTCTGAGTGATAAGCCCCATTAGTTTGCAATTGCCCACATTTTGCTAGTGTTCTAATTAAAATTCAAAAGCTCAAATCTAATGCCTCCTGGTACTTTTTTTTTAAGTTTTGTATTTTTTCTTTTTCCCTCCAAAATAGCATCCTATGACACCTTTTCAGGCATGCTCGCTCCACCAGTTTTGGAAGCGAGACCTCCTTTTTCTGCTGCCCTTGCTTACTGTTAATTAAGGAAAGAGCCACTTGCAAAAACAAGGACTCTTTGTTTCTGCAGTGAGGAAAAGAGGAAGAAAAACAGCCATTGGCATTTCTGCTGCCCTGCCAGTCACAATATCTGGTCTGAAATGTTTGTTTAAAATGCTGAATCGTTGGTTATTTCATCTTTGCTTGCCAAAGACTGAGTGTGGGCTTGCTTCGAAACTCTGTGGGGGGATTAAGTGCCGAGCACAGAGTCGGTGGGCAAAGATGAGCAAGAAAAGGCGCCAGTGTAATGTGCGGTGTGTATTTCCAATCAGCTTGTCAGTAGTTCCATCGAAATGACTGTTTCTAGACGCCAGGATTTCAATTCTAGGCTTAGATAGTAGATCATTTAAAGGTAGGTTGTTAGAAGGGTGATCTGTGGTTTTGAAGCTAACTTGATTAGATTAATTAGTTTAGACTTCTATATAATTGACTCTCTTTAGCAAATAGATGTCTTGCTCAAAGGAATTTTTTTTTTTTTTGAGGAATTGGTTTTACTTCCCCTCAAAGAATTTTTCAAGCATAGACAGTCATAGTGGAAAATACATTCTTAGTACATAGTCTTTATTAGGTAACTGGCAAGATTGTATAATTTGTTTTATTAGAGTGGAGCCCAGTGGTTTGAAAACCTGTATAAAATTGGACATCTCTGTAGAAAACCATGACTTGGGCCTTTCCTAATCAGAGTGGCAATTCATAATGAAACAACAGATGTTTATTAAATCTGGTAAGTCAAGCGGAGCAGGTGGTCAAGTTTTTGACTGTGAACTCTAGTGAATAACTTCTGCTTTAGACTGATGTGACTCAAAAAGTTGATTTTACTTTAGAAGCAACTGTTTAATATCTTATAGCCCAACACTTAATATCCATTCAGCACTCCAGTTTCCTTTTTTGTTCACTTGGGAATTTAGTTTCATGATTTGCTATTGACACTTTTGCCAAAGAGTTTTAAAAAATGGTGTGTGATTTTGTTTTCCTGTTTTCATTAACTACATCAAAATATCTTAGTTATTTTAATTCACCTTTTGTCCCCACTTTTGTAACCTTGACAGTCACCTCAAAGTATACACTTTCACTTTCCACGGTCAAAAATTGAAATTCTACCTAATCTTGTAGTTTGTGTGAATGCGTTTTAATTCCTAAAATCACTTTAGGCAAAAAAAAAAAAGTCCTAAAGCTTTTTTTTTTTCAAACGAGCACCTCTCTGGCTTTGGGCGAGGGGATGTTCCGCCGTGGTCCTCACTTCTGGTTTGCCCTGTTTTCTTCAGCTCTACTACCAGGTCTTAAACTTCGCCATGATCGTGTCCTCTGCGCTCATGATCTGGAAAGGCCTGATTGTCCTCACCGGCAGCGAGAGCCCCATCGTGGTGGTGCTGAGGTGGGTCCCGCCGGCCGTCCAGCTGCTGTTGGCAACCCAGGAGCAGCGTGGACAACCCAAACTCAGTGTCTTAGTTGAATAAGCTTTAGAGTGTTCTTTATTGGTACTTATTTTGAAAAGGTTTCATTTTTTTCTGGCTTTTGTTGAAAACTCTTCTTTATCAATAGGCATTTCATCATGTTGATCTCATGCTCTAGGGTAATATGATTTACTTCCATCTTTGAATGTTTTGTGCTTCCCTGGTGGCTCAGAGGGTAAAGAATCTGCCTGCAATGCAGGAGACCCAAATTCAATCTCTGGGTCGGGAAGACCCCTAGAAGAGGGGAATGGCAAACCCACTCCAGTATTCTTGCCTGGAGAATTCCATGGACAGAGGAGCCTGGTGGACTACAGCCCATGGACTTTCGAAGAGTCAGACGTGACTGAGTGACCATCAGCTTCACTTTCAAGTGCTTGAAGATGCTAATATGCCTTAGATAGCTGAGTCTCCCTGAGGTGGGTATGGAGCCCCTTTGCTCTCTAGGGGGAGAGGCAGGCTGTGGCAGCACTGTGGGCAAGGTCAGAGCCGACCAGGGCAGGAGAAGCGGCAGGCCCCTGGCTCCCTGTCCCTCCTCTGGGCCCTGCAGCCACGTGATGGGGGACAGCCCCGGCCCTGGCTTCACCAGGCCGCCCTCTGTGACTGGCCAGGGGACCCACTTCTAGTGATACAGCATTTCATAAACTTAGGAGCCTGAGGATGGCATAACTCACACACAAAGCTGAGGAGGCCTCTGACTCACTGGTGTTCACACTGTGCTCCAGGAGTGCCCGAAGGGCCAGGTAGATGAGTTAGGAGAGAGAAGCGGACTAAGCTCATGGTCCCCCTTAGCCTTGCTTCAGTTATGACAGCTCTACTTCTACCCATTTTATGTGATTATACTTTACCTGGTAAGATTTCATTTGAAAGAAGGATTTTAAAGCTTTTGGGAAAAAAAGACATTAAACCCCTCAAATTCAGATGGGCTCTGTCATTCAACAAGTAAGGCAGCTGAGGTCTAGTGAGGCCATGCTGCTTCCATCTCACAGTTGTTTCTGCAGAGCCAGAACTCTGAGGTGTTCTGGCTCTTCTTCAATCCACAGACACACTTGCATGCAGAGATTATTGTAAAATTGCAGCGTGTGGGGACTTTTTCTTCTTTTAAAGCATCCTTTATAATTCTAAAGCAGTTTGGTTGGTCAGCATAAGCTGTTGACATCACAAGGGATGTGTGACCTTGGGGAACTCCCTGGCTCCTTAAAGAAAGCAAGTGTAAGTAGTTATTAGTTGTTTAAATGTAATTTAAACATTTCAAAGAACTGCTGACCTAATGGGGCACGATAATGACTGTATGCCAAACTGCAGTGCACACTTCCTACCTCTAAGACTTGTTCAGGGAGTTGTATTTTAAACAAACAAAACAAGGAGGTCATTGTTATCACAGACTGAGATGGTTCTCTTCCCACTGCGTGTCTTCAGGAATTTTGTTGGAGTAAAGATGAGGCAGTAGGTTAAGAAATTATCCTGAGCATTTTAACTGTCATTCTTTAAAAGAAAATGAAACCCTGAAGCAATTATGTTGTATTTTCAGAAGATGAGAAGATGAATTTCTGTGTTGGGGGGACAAATAGCTTTCTATGTTGTCAGGCCATCAGTTCAGTCGCTCAGTTGTGTCTGACTCTCTGCGACCCCATGGACTGCAGCACGCCAGGCCTCCCTAGCACCAACCCCCGGAGATTGCTCAAACTCATGTCCATCCAGTGGTCTTTGTTGGGGGAAGAAAAAATTTGTTTTTATTTAGATATCTTCTCTTTCTTTTCCTCTCTGTCATTTCTATTTCTAGCTGTTTGTACCTTTTTAATTCATATTTTCTTTTTTTGATTGCTGAATCTATTACCAGACTTAGTGGCAATGGTTTCACTTAAACCTCTTGGCAAAATAAGCCTCCTGGCGGTTCAGTGGTTAGGACTTCAAGCTTTCATTGCCAAGGGTGCAGGTTCAGTCCCTGATCAGGGAACTAAGATCCCACAGGCCTCATGGCAAGGCAACAACATAAATCTCTCAGTGGCTGTAGGCCAGGCTCGGCTACCTGCCCCCTGGCCACCTTCCTTGGGTGCTGACAAGTGGAAGGTCAGCAGCCCTGGTGGTTCGGGAGGACCAGCATCTGGAATGGCTCCTGTTGCGAAGCCACGTCTTCCTGTAAAGCTCCCCATCTCTTCATTAGACTGGTTCTTTCTCCCCCTTCCTGCCCTCGACAAACTAACTCATCGTTGGTTGTCAGACCCCTGTATTTAGGTCTTATTTATTTTCTCATGCATTAAAACAAAGCAGAAGCACATGTAAAATGAATTCTGTTTCGATGATTTCAGCTTCCAGTAAATTACATACACACGGCAGAATGCAAGAATGACCCTAGAGTATTAACCAGCTTTCAGAGTCTCTAGTTCTGAGTGAAAAATAGTATTTGTGTTGATAAATGTAAAACCCTTATAAGGCTAAAAATGGATTTTTACTTCAAGGGGTCCAGCTTATTCTTAGTTCTTTTGGAGATTCCTTAAAAAACTGGAAATAGAACTGCCTTATGATCCAGCAATCCCACTACTGGGCATACACACCGAGGAAACCAGAATTGAAAGAGACACATGTACCCCAATGTTCATCGCAGCACTGTTTATAATAGCCAGGACATGGAAGCAACCTAGATGTCCATCAGCAGATGAATGGATAAGAAAGCTGTGGTACATATACACAATGGAGTATTACTCAGCCATTAAAAAGAATACATTTGAATCAGTTCTAATGAGGTGGATGAAATTGGAGCCTATTATACAGAGTGAAGTAAGCAGAAAGAAAAACACCAATACAGTATACTAATGCATATATATGGAATTTAGAAAGATGGTAACGATAACCCTGTATGCAAGACAGCAAAAGAGACACGGATGTATAGAACAGTCTTTGGGACTCTGTGGGAGAGGGAGAGGGTGGGATGATTTGGGAGAATAGCATTGAAACATGTATATCATATGTGAAACGAATCGCCAGTCTAGGTTTGATGCAGGATACAGGATGCTTGGGGCTGGTGCACTGGGATGACCCAGAGGGATGGTATGGGGAGGGAGGTGGGAGGGGGGTTCAGGATGGGGACACGTGTACACCCGTGGCAGATTTATGTTGATGTATGGCAAAACCAATACATATTGTAAAGTAATTAGCCTCCAATTAAATAAATTTATATTAAAAAAAATCATCAAGGGGCCTCTAGTGCCCTTTTCATGCTCAAATCCAAGAAGAAATCGCTCCCTTTCTCACCGCTGTCACCTTGAGCAGTCAGATGGGAATCTCTGGAGCTTGTTTTATTGCTCGTAGATCTGCTTGACGGTTGGGAAAAGTTGACATTCCAAGTAGTATATTTGTTAATATCCTTTGTGATTTGAAACGTTTGCCTGGTGAGCCCAGGACACTTCTGACGTGACTTTGTGTTTCTTTCCAGCGGCAGTATGGAGCCAGCCTTTCACAGGGGTGACCTTCTGTTCCTAACGAATTTCCGGGAAGACCCCATCAGAGCTGGAGAAATAGTTGTTTTCAAAGTCGAAGGACGCGACATACCGATAGTTCACAGAGTAATCAAAGTTCACGAAAAGTAAAGAGCCTTTACTTCTCTTTGATTTTATTTTGTAGACAAGTCTGTGGACAGCTTAATGGTTGATTACAAAGTAGCAAAAACACTGGATTACATTCCTAGTTTTGCCATTTAGTGATTGGGGTGACTTTGGACCTGTGACTTAACTCAGGCCGTGAGATGTGAATGTCAGTACTTTACCCACAGTGACCCCCAGGGCGAGTGTGAGGAGGAAATAAACTGATGTTTACTAAAGCACTTGACAGACTCGCTGTATAAGGTAAGGTGGAATGTATTCTTGTGTACTATTAGTTATTTGAAGGAGTCTCAAAAGAAAATCAAATCTCATGGTAACTGAGGATCATTTTGGTGAGAGAATTATCTCCTGAAATGCAGAAAGCTACCTGTTTCTCTTTGTCACTGTGGACCAACTGGCATTCTTAGCAGTAATATTAGCCTTGGATGAATAAAAATTCCTTTCCCCAGCCCGTCCCATGATTTGATTGCTGCATATCCTGCATTAATTCCACCCCTCCCCCGCAAACAGCTTTGCTTTTCCCTTAAACGTCAGTGATGACTTAATAGGATACTTCTTGGAGACCAGAAGCAATTGTTTCCAGCTCAAATATATTGTTTCCCTGAGAGAGTACAGTCAAGTGATTAGTGAAATGTTACATTTTACTTATTTGGTTATTCATTTACCTTTATGCATCTTAGTGCAGCCGTTTACTTGCATGCATTGTAGAATTAAAACTAGGTGTGTGTATTAGTATATTTTAAATAATGGAGCGTTGCTCTGTTACTGTTTGTGTGAATGTGTGAGTCTATTTCTGATAAGAGATTCTCATTCCATTCAGTATTTCCAGATTTTCCCCAAAGATGTTTGATACTTAAAACATCCACTTCATTTGACTCTAAACGTTAGCATGACCCTGTTTCAGTTTGTGTTAATACACTGGGACTACAACTAGCATTACCTTGTTCGTAGTGCTTGATAACTTACAGATGGAGAAATATGCTGTGTCATGATTGTGTCAGAACTCGCACGTGATTTTAAAACAATATCCAAAGATGAGAAGTTGCTCAAAACTGAGAAGTAATGACATTTTTCTGTAAGTTACATGAATTGTGAGCAACAGCCCAGATTTTTTCCCTCTTAATTTCTTGTATAACCATGGCTACAAATCGGCTAGCTCCCTTTGGCATGGTTTCAAATCTTTGTAGGCGCTTAGTATTTTATCAAATTATTTAACACATTTTGTCATTTGTCTTATTGAAAAATAGATCCTCTTAGTAGTTCTATGAGGCTGTAATATTGTGCTTCTAGTGTCAGGGCTGGGTAAGCCCCAGTTTACAATATTTAAAACAATTCCCACCTGTCTCTAACACAGCAGTTTTATGCCGTTCATAATTCCTGTTTGTTTGCAAACTGGATTGTATGCCACTTGGCTCAGTGGTGAAGGAAATAAGGCATTCACACATCCCACGTTTGGTAAGGAAAAGAAAGTTTGAGAAGAGCTAAGAGAACGCTTGTGTTTGAATTACCTTATGTTCAGATCAGGTTAATCTAGTACTCAGTTCATATCTAGAGTCAAGAGGAATATAATCCATGTTAACCTGTTGGTCCATGAGGACAAAGAGTGGATGGAAATAGACTCTGGAGCGAATCGTGGCCTTCCTGGCACCCTGTGCTGAGCCATGTGTCTTGGTCAACAGGGGAGCTTCAGTGTTTTTGAATTTAAGTCTACAAAATTGTCACTAGATCTGTGCTTGAGTTGAATGGTTGTCTGCCAGCAGGCATCTCAAGGAGAAAAAGACCAAGTCCTGTTTGACTGCTTTTCTCCATGCCCACCCTTGCCTGTAAAGGGTAGGCCAGACTGACATTGTTCTCCTGATGCTGCACTGAAAATAATCTTTGACAGGACCTTGTTTTGCTTTCCAGAGACAATGGAGACATCAAATTTCTGACTAAAGGAGATAATAATGAAGTTGATGATAGAGGCTTGTACAAAGAAGGCCAGAACTGGCTCGAAAAGAAGGACGTGGTAGGGCGAGCCCGAGGGTGAGTGAGGATTAACTTTTCTTTTAAGTTCCATAGAATATGCAGAAACCAGAAACATATTTAGAAACAAAGAAGTCCAATGCAGAGGTTAATGGCGGCGTCCATTCCAAAGACGCTGTGTCAGGAGAGTTGTAAGCAGTCCTGCTTTATCTTGTGAGGCGTGAACGAAGCTCAGAACTGCCCGAGGACCTGAAGTCTAAAGCTGAATGCCAGTATTCTATCTCTATCATGGATTTAATTCTATTTTGGAAATAAATCCTCACCTGGAGATTAGTTATTTATAAATTTAAAATAATCAGAAGTAATCCTTTCAGAAATAACTACTGTTTAACACTGTGGTGAATATTCTAGATATTCCTTGTGCCTATATAGATGTTTGTGTGCATACATAATATATAATTTTACATAAAGGAGTTTTATCTTTTTCACCCAGCAGGAAGTTGGAAATAACTTTCTGTGCCAAATCTATACCTCTATCCTTTTAAACAGCTGCATGCTGTTCTTCTGAGAATTGTAACTTATCTCACTAGTCCCTTTTGATGGATATTTAGATTGTTCCCCTGATCTTTTACTAAGAAAAGTTCTGTGGTCATATTTTTTTTTCATACCCATCTTTGCATCATTGTTCCAGCCATGAATTCTGCTTCTGATTGACACAGCAGAGCCTCTCCTCTTATTAAATACCCAAAAAGGTGATTCTTCCCCTCCCTTGGTGGCCCTTTTTCTGATTAACCCTTGTTAGAAATGTCCCCTTTCATTGAAACCCCGCCAGCTGTGTGAGGCTGGAGAACATGGGAGACCGTTTTCTAAGATACAGCTTCACTCATCAGCGCACGGTTGGAGGCCTCCTCCGGCCCCTTCTCCCCCTCTGCTCACGTTCTAATCGCTTTCATGCTATCGCGTTTCCTCCTGAACATCTGCAGGAAGGTGAGGGGGGCCTGCAGCTGGCCAGCCCTGTGTTTTTAGACACTCTGGTGAGAGACTGTAGAAGTGAGAGGTTGGAGCTGTTGCATTAAGCAGACTGGAGGGTACCAAGGAGGTATTACCTTGTTTATCACCAGTAACATGATGGAGTCTTGGGTCAAATTGATTCTGTATTGACATTGATTTTGTTGGCTGCTGGTAAGTCACTTCAGTCGTGTCCAACTCTGTGCGACCCCGTAGACGGTAGCCCACCAGGTTCCCCCGTCCCTGGGATTCTCCAGGCTAGAGTACTGGAGTGGGGTGCCATTGCCTTCTCTGGATTTTGTCAGCAATGTCATTCATTAGCTGGTTTCTGCTGGCTTATCATCTCTGGGCTCATAGTCATGTCTGGATATAAATTATGCAATCCACATTTGCATTCACTGCCCAACCAGCTTGTTTGTTGCATCTGAAAAGTCTGTGCAATGAAAGTGATGGGGCTTCCCTGGTGGCTCAGATGGTAAAGAAACCGCCTGCAGTGCGGGAGAGCTGGGTCCAGTCCCTGGGTTGGGAAGATCCCCTGGAGAAGGGAAAGGCTACCCACTCCAGTATTCTGGCCTGGAGAATCCTCGAGGGCAGAGGAGCCTGGCGGGCTACCGTCCATGGGGTCGCAGAGTCAGATACGACTGAGCAAATAAGCACGCACAATGAAAATGATGAGGATTCCTTCAGTTAGAAACCACTTATTCTTGTGCTTTCAAAGGTCTCTCTCACAGCAGTTTACATATAGGTTGTCTGAATCTTCAGTTCAGTCGCTCAGTCGTGTCCCACTCTTTGCGACCCCATGGACTGCAGCACAACAGGCCTCCCTGTCCATCACCAACTCCCAGAGTTTACCCACTTCTCTACTAAGAAAAATTAAGAATTCGCTTTGTGAAAGTCGCCGATTCTGTTGTACAAGGGGCTCACCTGTTTTCATGCTCTTACGGCGGAATGCAGCAAGAGAAGACACGTAGCATCTCCTTCTGCTGATTTGCCTTCTTGAAAAATTGTCCTGGCTGTTAGCTCTGCTGCTTTTTACTAATAAAGCCGTTTGAGACAGCGGTGCATGTTGCTGTTATGGCCCCAGTCAGTGGTGTTCCTGAGGAAGGCTTTGCCCTAATGCTGATTCATAGTGTCTTTAAGTATTACTATCATATTACAGACACTGTTTACATTTTTGGCTGTTTGTCCCACACTTTAGGTTTTTACCATATGTCGGCATGGTCACCATAATAATGAACGACTATCCAAAATTTAAGGTAGGAATTTATTTGTACGTCTGTATTTTTTTTTTTTTTTTAATATTGGCGCTTTTACATGTGCAACTGTAGAGATGCAGTCTGTTTAAAATGTTTTGCTGGCTAATTCTTCTGCAGAGAATGTGCTGTTCACTACAAATTAATCATTTAAATTGTAAATTTTAAATTATTGAAAGCGGCTACTTCTACTTCTTATGTTTATATAGTGTTTTCTAAAATGGCACCTATATATTTTTTGTTTTTTATTATGCACATCTTTAAGCATAGGAAAAAAGTAGTACAATAAGCCTAGTAATGCTTATTTCCCAACTTCAACAAGAATAGCGTCCATATTTGCTTTTTAGTCTCCTGAAACACAATGGGAAGCGTGTGCAGGAATGGGAGTGCGTAGGCTGTGCTTGCTGGGCGTGTGGTCCTTGGGCCGTCGGTGTGTTAGGGTCTGCATTGCCGTGTGTCTGCATCTTCCCTGTGCTGGTGGCTCACTTGGAGACACAGTGCAGGGAGGAGGCCTGCCTTTGGTTCTGTCCTGGCCCAGCGCTGACCAGCCTGGTTCTGAACACACTTGTAGACCGCGCTTATCTGTAGGCCTGTGTTCACGATTCTCCACTCTGCTTTCCTCACAGTATGCTCTTTTGGCTGTGATGGGTGCATATGTGTTACTGAAACGTGAATCCTGAAGTGAAAGGCAGTTCCTGGGACCAGACTGAAAGAAATTTTGTTGAAGAGAAAAGTTAATATATTTGAAATGTTCCACTTTCTGTATAAAAGGAAACGGTGTGGAGACATCTTGTCTTGTTCGAATAAATGATTCATCAGTGAAGACTGCTTTCTTTTGTGGACTCTGATTTGCGTGTGTTCCGCCTGTCTGCCACTCACGATAATCGGGCTGAACCAAGCTTGAGGGTCTGCAGCGCTTCAGGAACCCGGCAGGCCGTCTCTGGGCCTGGCTGGCTGGGAGGACAATGCGTAGTCCAAACGCGGTACACTTGTCACATCTGGGTTTTAGAAAGACAGTTCTGCTTTACTGTAGTGTCCTAATGGGAGAGAAACCCAAGAGGGAGGGGATGCGTGTGTATGTATAGCTGATTCATTTTGTTTGCAGTAGAAGCCAACACAACATTGTAAAGCAATTAGACTGCAATAAAAATTAATCATAAAAAATTTTTTTAAAATAAAATTCTTCACTTACTTTTTCTGGGGAAAACAAATAGGCCCTAAAAAGAAAATAATTTCTTATTTATAGAAGTGTAGTCTGATAGATGAATAAAGCCTATAAATCTTTTTGGAAGGAAAGATGTAATCTGCTTTGTTCTTGTGGTTTGGTGTATCTTGAGATAGTTGGAGAAATTACTTAATAAGAGTTTGCAACAATGTGTTCTCCTCTGATAAACTGCAGAAAGCACAGACGGGTAGAAGGGCTGTGTCCCTCTTCCCTTCAGCCTCCCTTTTCCGTTTCCCAGGGTTATAGTTTAGTCTTGCGTATACAATAGTCCTTCGTTAAAATATTGATCAGACCCTAATATCCCGGCCGCTGCCTTAGGTCCTGGGGCTGCTCAGTCCCAGCCTGGAATAAGGTTACAGTCCAGTATGAGGACTGGTGATAAACTGACTTCGGGAGGGCCAGCTTCTGTGGGAAGGCGAAGCAGGAGGTGTGGGGAGATGGTGATTTCCACATGGTCAGGGAAGACCTCTGGGCGGGGGACAGTGAGCAGAGTTTAAAGAAATGCGAGGCACTGAGGCACAGACGTCTTGGGGAAGAGCCGTCCCGCAAGCGCAGAGCCCTGGCCCCTGGTAGACAAGGATTGTGATTCAGGAGGCCCGGGGAAGGGGACCTGAGACAGCGCTCCCAGGGAACACGGGCGTTGCTGGTGCCTGGACCACGCTGCAAAGCGTCGGGACTGGAAAGGACAACGTCAGTGGGGTTTCCAGGTACTCTTCAGTTTTGCCAACATGGTCCCTTTTTGCTGAACGATACAATGTTGACATCCTACTCGGTCAGAACTTACAAATCTGCCTCATTCTTTTAGGTTTGTCCAATTTGGATCTAAGAATTTGGAATCTCTACAGGTCACTTATGGAGATGGAAATGGCAACTCACTTCAGTATTCTTGCCTGGACATTGCATGGACAGAGGAGGCTGGCAGGCGACAGTCTATGGGGTTGCCAGAGTTGGACACGACGGCAATTAACCCCCACCCCCACCAGGTCACTTGAGCACCTGTGGGCTTGCGCTCACCCTCCCTCAGCCTCCGGTGGAGGATGCGAACCGCTCTCAGCACCCTGCGTGTCCCCAGAAGTTGGTAGATGACTCCTTAGCCTGATGCTACCTGAGTATCCGTTTGCACTCCGTAAACATCACCCACGGTCACTGTGTTTTCCCTTTTGGTGTAACCGGTGCCTTGACTGAGCTCTGAGTTGGTGACAACCAGCAGGAGTGATCTGTCGGGGGGCAGGGGCAGCCTCCCCTTTAGTCTTTTATCTCTGCTAAAATAGGTTATTGCAACAATAATGGGCTCTTCCTGTTGAAATCAGCAAAGTGATAGAAAAAAAACTTTACAGGGCACTTCCTAAAAAACATTTTCTCTTGTGCCCTTTAATAAATTGTTTTTAAAGAAAAACAGATGTTTCCCCCCCTGAACTAAATTTTAAAATGTTAGGTCAAAACTTTCTTATTTTAGCATCTTCCAGAGGTTCTATAGTTGGCTAATACAAACTTTAAGAAGCTCTTCAGGGACTTCCCTGGTGGTCCAGTGGCCAAGACTGCACGCTCCCAGTGCAGGGAGCCAGGGTTCAGTCCCTGGTCAGGGAGTTAGATCCCACGTGCTGCAAGTAAGACCCAGTGCAGTCAAATAGATATTTTTAAAAATAAAAAGCTTCTTGATGTGGCTAAGCTTTTTGGCAATCCTTTGAACATGGTGATATTCTGAAATACACTTCGCAAAGACATCTGAGACTTGAATGTGGCTCAGCCAGTGCTAAATAGCACTGTTGCGGCTCATCAGAAAGCCTGGTCTTGTTTGGCCTTTTTGAGGCTATTGTGCTGTGTGTGTTCAGTCGCTCAGTCGTGTCTGACTCTTGGCAGCCCCATGGAATGTAGCCCGCCAGGCTCCTCTGTCCATGGGATTCTCCAGGCAAGAATACTGGAGTCGGTTGTCATTTTCTTCTCCAGGGGATCTTCCTGACCCAGGGATCGAATCTGTGTCTCTTGCGTCTTCTGCACTGGCAGGCGGACTCTTGACCACTAGTGCCACCTAGGAAGCCCCTTAGAGGTTATTGGTCTTCATCAAATAGAAGTGATGGGGGTTCATTCTGGATGGCCTCAGCTGCAGCCCCAGTGTCTAGAATGAGAGCCAGGCCTGTAGAGACAAACCAGCCCCGCAACACGGCAGTGGTTCACCGGGTAGAACCTCTTGCTGGGAGCTTCCGTGTGCTTCGGGGGCACACATTTCTCAAGTGGTCGGGCAACTGCTTTTACACTTCATGACAGCTTGGAAGCCTCAAGGTGAAGGTGTCTGGTGGATACTGGCCAAGCAAGTCATACCTCCTAAGAGGGGAGCGTGCGTCAGTCGCTCAGTCATGTCCGACTGTCCCCCACCTCCCCATGGACTGCAGCCCACCAGCCTCCTCTGTCCATGGAATTCTCCAGGCAAGAACACCGGAGTGGGTTGCCATTCCCTTCTCCAGGGGATCTTCCCGATCCAGGGATCAAACCTGGGTCTCCTGCAATGCAGCCAGATTCTTTACCAACTGAACCACCAGTTAAGCCCCAAGAGGGGAGAAGACCAAGTGTAATAACAGTAGAAGGATTTCAAGACGCCACCCAGTGGAGGGACAGACAGCCCACGTCCCAGTGATGCCCAGGGACACTTACACAGAAGCTGAATGGTGTTTGCAATACTGTGTTTTAAGCTTGATTTAGGTTTCCATCAAAAACTGGACATTTTCTACTATGGAGGTAAGATTCAAGTTTTTAAAAAGGTAAAATGGTAGAACCTCTGATTTCCCAACCCACAGGTCTTGCTTCCCCTTTGATAATGAATGTGTCAGTCCTATGCAGACACTAGAAATGGGCACGCACACACACACACACACGCACACACACACACACACACACACACACACACACACCAACAACCAGACTGTGGGCTCTAAACTCTTCTTTAACAATTTTGGACCTGCCACTGTCTCCAGCAAGCAAGGCTGGGCAGATGAAGCTGTCTTGCGAAGTGGAGGAAGTCTGACCATTTTAAGTAAGTCAGGTAGAAGAATCTCTAAATAAAGGGCGGCAAGCCGAGGCGGCTGTGCTGTTGAAGGCTCCCGTGGCCAGAGTGGAGGGCCACTGAGAAGCACACGCGTGGATTAGTCAGGCGGAAAGGCGATTAGGATGCTCGATGTTCTCATCTTCCATTTCACCTTCATGAAGTCGTTTACTCATTGCCTGGTGGGGGGGGGCAAACAAACGAGAAATGCACCCTATCTGTGTGCCCCTCTCCCCTCCATTCCCACACCAAACCGAAGCCGGTTGCAGGTTCACAGCGAAATCGAGCAGAGAGTGATAGGCATTTCTCCCTGCCCTCATAAACACACGCCCTCCGCTACTATCCAAGCCCCCGCCTCCCTGAAGCACAGTAGCATTTTGTTGTTTAGTCACTAAGTTCTGTCCGACTCGACCCCATGGACTATAGCACAACAGGCTCCTCTGCGCGTGGAATTACTCTGGCAAGAATACTGGAGTGTTTTGCCGTTTCCTTCTCTAGGGGATCTTTCCAAACCAGGGATTAAACCCATGTCTCCTGCACGGGCAGGTGGATTCTTGACCACTGCGCCACCCGCGTATCCCGCATAGTCGTATGTTGCGTGCTCTGCTTAGTCACTCAGGCGTGTCCGACTCTGTGACCCCATGGACTGCAGCCCACCAGGCTCCTCTGTCCATGGGGATTCTCCAGGAAGGAATGCTGGAGTGGGGTGCCATCCAGGGGATCTTTCCAATCCAGGGATCGAACGAAGATCTCCTGAATTGCAGGCAGATTCTTTACCATCTGAGCCACCAGGGAAGCCCGCATAGCTGCATAACTGTCACAATTTATGAATCTACATTACACAAAGTTATTGCCCAAAGTCCACAGTTTACAACAGATTCACTCTTGGCGTTGTGCATATGAGTTTTGATAAATGGATAATGACATGTGTATTGACCACGGTGGTATCACACAGAATAGTTTTACTGCTCTAAAAATCCTCTCCCTATTTATCCATCACTCCCCCTACCTCTAGCAACCATCGATCTCGGTCCTGTCTTGAAAGTTCTGCGTTTTACAGAAAGTGAAACGAGCGAACAAAACAAAACAAAAAGAAAGCGCTCTGGGCACCCACTCTCTGCTACTCCTCAGTGCTCTTCTGTGGAGGCCCTCCCAGGTTTCCTGGAGCCCCAGGTGGTCTTTCTGGGGTCTCCTGCCTTGAGGACATAGCTCGTAGGCAAATACGCAAAACCAGTAGCTCTCAGGGCCTTATCATCTCTTTTCTCAGGAGTATTTATACTTTAGTGGTGAACCTGTAGAAAAGCTCAAGGCCTTACAACTGGGGTCATATCCAGATGCCCTGATAGCCGAGGTCGAAGAATCAGCGGTTTGAGTTCCCACTTCTGCCTTGGTTACACGGCAGGAATCAGTCTGGGCTGACGCAAGGCCTGGCACAGCTGGGCATGCCCACAAGCCCCTTCCCATGGCCCACTGGAAAACAGATGTATGCACGATGCTGGCCACCCACGCTATTGTCACGCACACACCCATGTGTGTCCAGGTAAGTAGTTTCTGATGGATTTAGTTCAGTTCAGTTCAGTTGCTCAGTCGTGACTTTGCGACCCCATAAATCGCAGCACGCCAGGCCTCCCTGTCCATCACCATCTCCCGGAGTTCACTCAGACTCACATCCATCGAGTCTGTGATGCCATCCAGCCATCTCATCCTCAGTCGTCCCCTTCTCCTCCTGCCCCCAATCCCTCCCAGCATCAGAGTCTTTTCCAATGAGTCAACTCTTCGCATGAGGTGGCAAAGTACTGGAGTTTCAGCTTTAACATCATTCCTTCCAAAGAAATCCCAGGGTTGATCTCCTTCAGAATGGATTGGTTGGATCTCCTTGCAGTCCAAGGGACTCTCAACAGTCTTCTCCAACACCACAGTTCAAAAGCATCAATTCTTCGGCGCTCAGCTTTCTTCACAGTCTGACCCTCACATCCATACATGACCACTGGAAAAACCATAGCCTTACTAGATGGACCTTTGTTGGCAAAGTAACGTCTCTGCTCTTTAATATGCTGTCTAGTTTGGTCATAGTTTACTCCTTCCAAGGAGTAAATGTCTTTTAATTTCATGGCTGCAGTCACCATCTGCAGTGATTTTAGAGCCCCCCAAAATAAAGTCTGACACTGTTTCCACTGTTTCCCCATCTATTTCCCATGAAGTGATGGGACCAGATGCCATGATCTTTGTTTTATGAATGTTGAGCTTTAAGCCAGCTTTTTCACTCTCCTCTTTCACTTTCATCAAGAGGCTTTTTAGTTCCTCTTCACTTTCTGCCATAAGGGTGGTTTCATCTGCATATCTGAGGTGATTGATATTTCTCCAGGCAATCTTGATTCCAGCTTGTGTTTCTTCCAGTCCAGCGTTTCTCATGATGTACTCTGCATAGAAGTTAAATAAGCAGGGTGACAATATACAGCCTTGACGTACTCCTTTTCCTATTTGGAACCAGTCTGTTGTTCCATGTCCAGTTCTAACTGTTGCTTCCTGACCTGCATATAGGTTTCTCAAGAGGCAGGTCAGGTGGTCTGGTATTCCCATCTCTTTCAGAATTTTCCACAGTTTATTGTGATCCACACAGTCAAAGGCTTTGGCATAGTCAATAAAGCAGAAGTAGATGTTTTTCTGGAACTCTCTTGCTTTTTCCACGATCCAGCGGATGTTGGCAATTTGATCTCTGGTTCCTCTGCCTTTTCTAAAACCAGCTTAAACATCTGGAAGTTCATGGTTCATGTATTGCTAAAGCCTGGCTTGGAGAATTTTGAGCATTACTTTACTAGCGTGTGAGATGAGTGCAATTGTGCGGTAGTTTGAGCATTCTTTGGCATTGCCTTTCTTTGGAATTGGAATGAAAACTGACCTTTTCCAGTCCTGTGGCCACTGCTGAGTTTTCCAAATTTGCTGTCATATTGAGCACAGCACTTTCACAGCATCATCTTCCAGCATTTGAAACAGCTCCACTGGAATTCCATCACCTCCACTAGCTTTGTTCGTAGTGATGCTTTCTAAGGCCCACTTGACTTCACATTCCAGGATGTCTGGCTCTAGGTGAGTGATCACACCATCGTGATTATCTTGGTCATGAAGATCTTTTTTGTACAGTTCTCCTGTGTATTAATACACCTCTTCTTAACATCTTCTGCTTCTGTTAGGTCCATATCATTTCTGTCCTTTATCGAGCCCATCTGTGCATGAAATGTTCCCTTGGTATCTCTAATTTTCTTGAAGAGATTTCTAGTCTTTCCCATTCTGTTGTTTTCCTCTATTTCTCTGCATTGATCACTGAGGAAGGCTTTCTTATCTCTTGTTGCTATTCTTTGGAACTCTGCATTCAGATGCTTTTATCTTTCCTTTTCTCCTTTGCTTTTCGCCTCTCTTCTTTTCACAGCTATTTGTAAGGCCTCCCCAGACAGCCATTTTGCTTTTTTGCCTTTCTTTTCCATGGGGATGGTCTTAGCTAGATCAAAATTTCAGTCTGAAATGGGTTAAAAAAAAATGTCAAAATAACAAATTTGTATCATTCAGGCAGGGGATGGGAACTTGCAAAGTGAGACTCCCAGAGGAGACTCTTGACAGCTAAGATGTGGAAGGGAGATTAAGGGTTAGAGGAAATTTGATAAACAAATAGCAGAAGATTAAAAAGAACCATGGGCATGGGGCGCCACACAGCTGCCGGAGTTCTCCTGACTGTCTCCGAGTGGGGCGCCCTGGGCCCGGGGCTGGGTGAGCCACACCCGGTTTCCTCCAGGGCTGGTTCGTTTTCCCATCACAAAGCCCTGCCACTTGCACCCAGCTCTCTGGCCAGGGCAGGTGTGACAGGATATCTGCCGGCAGGACCTGAACCCTGGGAGCCTCCGTCACATTTGGAGCCTCCTTCTCTTCCCCTCCATCACTGTCTCCAGCTTTGGCCAAATGGGGAGTTAGGGGAGGAGGAAGGAGAGGCCCGAAGTGGCAGGAAGCAGTTAGAGCAGGCTGAGGGTTTTGCATTTCTAACTTTGCTTTTTAAGTACTTATTTATTTGGAGGTGCTGGGTCTCAGCGGTGGCACTCAGGACCTTCACTGCGGCGTGTGGGATCTGGCTCCCTGACCAAGCATCGAACGGAGGCCCCCTGCGTGGGGAGTGTGGAGTCTCAGCCACTGGACCCCCAGGAAAGCCCCTGCATTCCTAACTTCGGTTTCTATATTTAACTTTCTAAGTTTGCCTTCCCCAGTGGGTTTCAGCTCTAGCAACCCATGAGAACGACATGGGCACTTTGAATACTCAGGATTTCCATTAATAACCAGGGTCCCGTCCCCCACCATTTGAAAACGAGCCTTTGCAGGTGGGACTTGATGGTGCACTTTTAAAGCGCCCAGGTGACCCCAGTGGGCAGCCAGGCCTCGCTGAGTTAAGAGTGGCTGCCTCCTGTGTGGGACAAAAGGTATCCATGAGGTAGGTCAGGAATTCCTCTTATTTATAGGGCAAGAGATCCCTGCACCCCAGCCCTCTCAGCTGCTAGAATCCCAAGAATCTGACCTTCCTGCCTGGCCTTTACCATGGGCAAAACGCCTTTCCTGGAGTACGGCCTTCTTCACCCACCTCGTCCTTGGAGTGATCCCACAACATCCCTCCCTGCCTACGGCAGTCAGTATTAGGGAAGAGTTCTTAGGGAGGTGTGTGGAGAAGCCTGGGGCGGGGTAGGGTGGAGCTGGGGGAAGATGGGCACTTTGTTCCCCACCCACATGCGTGCGTGTGCAATTGCTTCAGTCGCGTCTGATTCTTTGCGGCACCATGGACTGTAGCCCGCCAGGCTTCTCTGTCCATGGGGATTGTCCAGACAAGAACACTGGAGTGGTTGCCATTTCCTCCTGCAGGGGATCTGCCCGACCCAGAGACTGAAGCCGCATCTCCTGAGTGGCAGGCAGATTCTTTCCCGCTGAGCCAGCGGGGAAGCCCTCCCCACTCACAGAGGTGCCCCAGGTCAGCGCTTCTCAATCCTTGACTGCGCACAGGACTCACTCGGGGATTTGCTAGAATGCAGAATCTGACGCAGGAGCCCCGGGGTGGGCTCTGACATGCTCTCTAACAAGCTCCTCGGAGCTGCTGACGCCGCCAGGCCACTGCTGCTGCTCCCCTCCATCCCTTGCTTGAAGTTTTGGGGTTTAAATTTGGACCAGCTGTGTTAGGTGGTTTCATAGGTTGGGAGAATAGGGATGAGGCGGGTGCCTGGGATCCTTCTTCCGAAGAGGATGAGACAAGAATGATTTGGCTCAGATTTGCGGGCTTGAGGCTCCTCTAGAGCCTGTGTGAGGTGTGTCTTCTCCTGGACAGCTGACAGAGCTGTGACCTCATCCACCGAAAATCAGCCTTGACCTCAAGGTAACACAGGAGGATAGCAGCCCCCACCCACGCATGCGCTCTGCGACTGCCGGGTTACGGCCAGCCCGCGCTCACGCTGACTTTCCAGGAATCATCCGCTCTCATCCCGTCGGCCCCTGCTCCTGACCCTGTCTCTTCACGTGCCAGTTCTGACCCTGCCCGTTTCCTTACAGTCTCCAGCAGAGACCATAGGAAGTCGTGAACATAAAAGTATCCGGCCGAGAGTGGGCGCTCAATAAATACATTTGTTGGGTAAACATGAATAAAAATAAATTGCTTGAATATTCTGCTCAATGTTTCCAAAGCAGCAGCATCTGAAGGCAGTGGAGTCATTTAACCAGAAACAGTCAGCCAGGGCCCAGGCTGCAAACACCTCGGCGATAGCTACCCACTAGGATGGCCTTGAGCTCATTTCTTCCCCCAAAGCTGCCATTCTTAGCTGCTGCTGGGCGCTCAGCCTCTCGCTGTCTCCCCAGTGGTTCTTCACTCGGCCCTTTCCCCTGCAGAGGGGTGAGGTAGGACCTGGCGACCCCCTGAGGAAGGCTGAAGCTATTTGTGCCTCTAACCACAAGGAAATGACTACTGACAGTTCCAAGTAATGCAGAAACATTAAGAATGATGAGTGAAGCTCCTGTATCAGGAGAAAAATTGAACATTAATAAAAAAAAGTATTAAAAGCCAGAGCACAGCAATAAATTGTAGATTGCAAAACCCTATTGAAAGTCCACGTGAAAGCTGTTTGGAATTTGCCAAAGTGCGCTAGGTTCCGATTGGCTGGTTCAGAATTCTTTGACTATAATAGATCAATATATTACACTTCTAATTTCCTTGTATTATTTTCCCCCAGAAACACCAGCTCCATCACCGCTTAAAAATTCTGTAAAAAAACAAGTAGATTGCACATTTAAGAACTGATTATCCAGTCTCTAAATGGTCCAAACATTTGAATTTTCCTGCGGCCTGCTTCTGGTTGATACATGCAAATGAAGAAAAATGAAGGGAGATGAAATGCAAGTCAATGTATTTTGTATTTATTAAAAGTTCTGGTGGGAAAAATGTGGGTGGCAAAGAACACTGATGTTCCTGCCTGTTGCTTACCAGCTAAAGGCGTCCAGGTTATGCATGGTGAACGCAAGCCTTCTGCACCCACGATAGGGTGACGTCTGTGACGTGCAAACTTGATGTGAATATGTTATAGCTGAAGACGTCACAGAGCACAACAGTAATAAATACGCGGTTTTTTTGCACTTTTATTGAAGTTGGAGTTGCTATACAATATTATATGTTAAAGGTATACAATATAGTGATTCACAATTTTAATTTTTTTTATTTTTTAGAAAATTTTCATTGGAGTATAGTTGATTTACAATGTTGTGATACTTTCAGAGTAAATCAGTCCCAAAGTAAACCAGTTATACATATTTGTTCTTGTTCAGTCAGTCAGTTGTGTCCGATTCTTTCTGATCCCATGGACTGCAGCACGCCAGGCTTCCCTGTCCTTCGCCATCTCCCCGAGTTAGCCCAAACTCATGTCCATTGAGTTGGTGATGCCATCCAACCATCTCACCCTCTGTCATCCCCTTCTCCTCCTGCTTTCAATCTTTCCCAGCATCAGGGTCTATGAGTCAGTTCTTCACATCAGGTGGCCAAAGTATTGGAGCTTCAGTTTCAGCATCAGTCCTTCCAATGAACATTCAGGATTGATTTCTGTTAGGATCGACTGATTTGATTACTGATGAACAACCTTTAAAAGTTATAAATTCCATTTACATTTATTATAAAGTATTGGCTATATTCCCCAAGTTGTACAATATATCTCTGTAGTTCATTTTATACCAAATAGTTTGTACTTCTGAGTCCCCTACCCCTATATTTTCCCTCCTCTCCTCTTTCTCCCCACTGACAAACTCTAGTTTGTTCTCTGTGGGTCAGTTTCTTTCATTATATTCACTAGTTTGTTGTATTAAAAAAGATACACACACCTCGATGTTCATAGCAACATTCTCTGCAGTTGTCAGAATATGGTAGCAACCTAAGTATGAATTGAAAAGAAGATGTGGTATATAATAAGGGAATACTACTCAGGCATAAAGAAGAATAAAATTTCGCCACCTGCAGCAACATGCATGGACTTGGAGGGCATTATGCTATGTGAAATAAGTCAGGCAGAGAAAGAAAGACAAATACTGTATGATATCATTTACATGTGGAATCTAAATATCAAGTATTTTAAATTAGTGTCAAGTACAAAGAACTGATGCTGAAACTGAAGCTCCAAAACTTTGGCCAACTGATGCGAAGAGCCAACTCACTGGATAAGACCCTGATGCTGGCAAAGATTGAGGGCAGGAGGGAAAGGGGGTGACTGAGGATGAGATGGTTGGATGGCATCACTGACATCATGGACCTGAGTCTGAGCAAACTCCAGGAGACGGTGGTGGACAGAGAAGCCTGGCATGCTGCAGTCCACAGGGTCGCAAAGAGTTGAACATGACTTGGCGACTGAGCAACAACAAGTAAGGTAGGGAAACAGAAATGGGATCTCCACCCAAAGGCAGAGCTCGAGTGGGGCTTCCCCTTGTGAAAAACCAAAGGCTGGGAAGAGCCGCCGCAACGGTCGACAACATTTCCGTTGTTTCATAGCTGACGTCCAGAGAGGAAGGTGGGAGACCCAGACGTACCCTTTGAAGAGGACCTGCGCTCAGCTGCCTGATTGTGAGATGGCCTCGGGGTCTCTGTTGGGTCTGGCTCTGCATTGCTTGCTCTGGGGATGCGGAGGGTGGGAGCCAGAGGAGCCAGGAGCAGAACTACCAGAGGGAGAGAAAAGCTGCCCACAAAACAGGAGCCTGGGAAACGAAATTAGGAACTTGAACTCTAAGTGGAAAAATCAATATCAGGAAGGTCACTTTCATTCATTCATTCGATTAGAAACGAAAACAATATAACTAAATAAAAAGGATTTTTAAACTCATTACGCTTAGGCTCTTTAAAGGCCAATGAAGAAAATCACTCATGGGCATTAACAAAATATGATAAAATGGTAACCAAGCATTAGTGAATAAAGAACAGGAGTATATGAAGAATAAGCAGTTGGAAATCTGAAAAATAAACAATATATGGTGATTATAATTTAAAGACTCAATGAGTAGATAAAGTCTAGACTAGAAACAGGCAAAGAGGGGCTTCCCTGGTGGTCCAGTGGGTCAGACTCCAGGCTGCTGGGGCAGGGGGCCCAGGTGTGACTCCTGATCGGGAAACTAGACCCCACATGCCACAGCTAAGACCCAGCACAGCAAAAAAAGAAGAAGCAGGCAAGGAGTAAGTCAAGGTGATACCGTAAAGAAGGACAGAGAAACAGAGACAGACAGAAACAGACAGAAGCGATGGTGAGACTCTCACACGCACCAACAGAGACCTGAGACAGCATGAGAGAGGAGAAACCCACGAGAAACTCCAGAACTGAATAAAGCCACGGTCTCGGGCTTCCCTGAGAGCTCAGTTGGTAAAGAATCCTCCTGCAATGCAGAAGACCCTGGCTTGATTCCTGGGTTGGGAAGATCCCCTGGAGAAGGCATAGCCTATCCTCTCCAGTATCCTCGGGCTTCCCTGTGGCTCAGCTGGCAAAGAATCTGCCTGCAATGTGGGAGACCTGGCTTCAGTCCCTGGGTTGGGAAGATCCCCTGGAGAAGGGAAAGGCTACCCACTCCAGCATTCTGGCCTGGAGAATTCCATGGACTGTATAGTCCATGGGGTCGCAAAGAGTCGGACATGACTAAGTGACTTTCACTTTCACTGCAAATTAAAGATATTCTCTATGTACTGAGAACAATAAAATTCAATCCACACATAGACATTTCTTTGTGAAATTGGGGAACATCAAAGATAAACAAAATCTTTAGCCCTGAAAAATAACATGAAGGCTAAAAGAACAGAAATACCATCAAGAGGGGCTTCCCTGGTGGCTCAGCGATCAAGAATCTGCCTGCCACCGCGGGAGATGCGGGCTCTTCGACCTCTGGTCCAGGAAGATCCCACGTGCCTCGGAGCAACCACGCCCATGCAACACAACCCCCGAGCCTGTGTTCTAGAGGAGCTGCAACCTCTGAAGCCCCTGACACAGCTGCTGAGCCCCCGCACCCTGGGACCCTGGCTCCGCAACGGGAAGTCACTGCAGTGAGAAGCCTGCACTCCACAACCAGAGGGCAGCCCCCTCTTGCCACAGCTAGCAAAAAACCTCCACAGCAACAAAGACCCAGCACAGCCAAAAATAAATAAGTAAAAGTCTACATATAGAAAAGAAACGCCATCAAGAGAATCAGAAAGAAGAGGAGAAAATAAAGAGAACATGGAAAACCGTGTTAGCTCAACAGAAGGCAGAGAAGAAGAACGAGAGGAAAAGTAAAAGCTGATAAAGAGAAACCAGAAAGTGGAAATGAGTTTTAAATGTAATAGCAGTCATCACAATAAATATAAATTGAATCAACCTGCCTATTAAAGGACAGAGACCATCCAATTGGATTAAATCACATGAACAACAAACCAAATCCAGAAATTTTTCTAGAACATTCAAAGGTTAAAAAGAAAAGTCTAGGAAATGATATTCAGGGCATATGTTAATCAAATGAAGCCTTACAGTATTAATGACAAATAGGATTTTTTTTAAGTTAGTCAGGATGAAGAAAGGTGTTGCATCATGCTAAAAAATAATCCACAAGGTACAATAAGCATAATCTTTTATGCACTTAACATAAAACCCTGAACTACATAAAGTAAAAGCTCAAAGAATCAGAAAGTATCTAAAACACAGCGAGGAAGGTTTTTTAACACATCTGTATTAGAAAGGTCCAGGTCAAGTAAGTGATGATCAGATAATCTACAGAAGATTTGTTCAACATGATAAAAAATTTTTTTTTAATTTAGAAAACACAGATACAGAGGTCTGCTTGCAATAAAAATAGATAGCATGTATCCTTTAAAGAGGATCCCTGGCGGTCCAGTGGTAAAGAAACTGCCTGCAATGCAGGACACCTGGGTTCAGTCCCTGGGTCGGGCAGATCCTCTGCATGAGGGCATGACAACCTACTCCAGTATTCTTGCCTGGAAAATTCCATGCACAGAGGAGCCTGGTGGGCTATAGTCCATGGGGTCGCAGAGAGTCAGACACGATTGAAGTGGCTACGCAGCAGCAGCAGCATCCTTTAAAGAACACATGAAGTTAAAAATAAATAAAAATTTTAAAAAAGGACACATGAACAATTAAGAAAAGGATCACATATAAAGAGGTGATTTTCAAAAGCTTCTATTATTCAGTTCAGTTCAGTTGCTCAGTCATATCCAACTCTTTGTGACCCCATGAACACCCCAGGGAGCACGCCAGGCCTCCCTGTCCATCACCAACTTCCGAAGTCCACCCAAACCCATGTCCATCGAGTCGGTGATGCCATCCAACCATCTTATCCTCTGTTGTCCCCTTCTCCTCCTGCCCTCAATCTTTGCCATCAGGGTCTTTTCAAATGAGTCAGCTCTTTGCATCGGGTGGCCAAAGTATTGGAGTTTCAGCTTCAACATCAGTCCTTCCAATGAATATTCAGGACTGATTTCCTTTAGGATGGACTGGTTGGACCTCCTTGCAGTCCAACGGACTCTCAGGAGTCGTTTCCAACACCACAGTTCAAAAGCATCAATTCTTCGGCGCTCAGCTTTCTTTATAGTCCAGCTCTCACACCCATACGTGGCTACTGGAAGAACCATAGCCTTGACTAGATGAAACTTCGCTGACAAAGTAATGTCTCTGCTTTTGAATATGCTGTCTAGTTTGGTCATAACTTTCCTTCCAAGGAGTAAGTGTCTTTTAATTTCATGGCTGCAATCACCATCTGCAGTGATTTTGGAGCCCAGAAAAATAAAGTCAGCCACTGTTTCTTCATCTATGCTTCTATTATTAAAAGCAACTAAATGAAAAATCAGTTGAAAATTTCAACGTACTCGGACATTAAAGCAGGCACTCCTAAAGAACGCATGGGTTAAAGATAATACCACGATGGAAGTGAATTAGACATAAATAATAGAACCACACATTGTGATACCTGGAAGTGAATCTATAGCCTTACAGTCACATTAAGAAAATAAAGATAGGACTTCCCTGGTGGTGCAGTGGATGGGAATCTCCTTGCTAATGCAGGAGACTCGGGTTCGATCCCCGGTCTAGGAAGATTCCGCATGTCTCGGAGCAACTGTGCCCGTGGGATGCAACTACTGAAGCCAGCAAGTCGAAACGACTCAGACTGCGAGCTGCAGCTACCAAAGTCCGTGCAAGAGGAGCCTCCACAGTGAGAAGCCCGCGCAGCCCCGCGGAGACTAGAGAGCCAGAGGGGCCAGAGTAAACAGAGGCGCAAGTAAGCACAGCGGTGCCAGAAACAAACACGCGCGCGAGTAAACGCAGCGGCGCGGAGGGGACAGTGTCAGCCGCTCAGTCGGTCCGACTCTCTGCGACGCCATGGGCTGTAGCCCGCCAGGCTCCTCTGTCCGTGAGATTCTCCAGGCAAGAGTACTGGAGTGGGTTGATATGCCCTTTTCCAGGGGATTTTCCTGACCCAGCAATCAAACCCAGGTCTCCCACATTGCAAGCAGATTCTTTACCACGTGAGCCACTGAGGTAGCAGTGTGTACATGTCAATACATAAAATTTTAAAAAAGAATAAATTTTTTTTAAAAAGATGTAAAAAAGAAATGAATTTTTAAATGTAAGATTCTTAAAGGACAGCAGAGAAAACCAAAAAGAACAGAAAAGAACATCATAAACTCTGGAGAAAAATTAATAAAATAGAAAAAGAAACAGTAGAGAAGCTTTTTTAGAGATCTAAAGCAAACAAGACCCAGTGAAGAGTTCTTGAATCTGCCTGGTATATACACGGGGTATACATTATTCTGCGCTTTTCTATATGATTGAAAAAATAAATGAAGGTACAGGGGATGAGGTGGTTGGAATTCGCCTGGATCGCAATGTGCCAAGGTTAGCTTCCTCCAAATGCCCAGGGGCAGAGTCTGATTTTGGCCATCTTTAACCCGACTTGCCTGGGCTTTAGATTTTCAGCAAAGACATCAAGGTTGCTATTCTTGCTACAGAAAAGGTGGCAGAAGAATCTCCTAAACGACTGCTCCTGAAGTAGAGCTGAGAGAGCTTATTTGCTGAAGACTAAGGTACACTGGAGTAGCTGTCATAAGCGTCTACGGGATCGCCCTCACACGTCTTATCTCTGTGTGAAAACATACACTGGGGAATTAAAGGAACATATGTTACAGCTCACAGCATTCTGGAGTGGAAAGGGAACTCCAGTCCATTCTGTCTCCCACATCAGGGAGCTCTTTTTTAACATCATGGAGCAGTGTGTTCTGTGGAACAAGACCGAAACAGCTCACCTCCTATCGAACAGAAGTCCCTGGGACTCTCACCCACTGCTTCTAGTTTTGCAAGCAACACATCAAAAGTTTACCCACTTCCTCATGACAGCCCTCCAAATGTAGGAAAAGAACAGTCTCGTGCCTCTTCAGAATTCTCTCCTCTGTAACACATCCCCAGTGCCTTCAGAAAGGGAAGCACCCAGCGATTCTTGAATATCTATTCATATGCCAAGTGCTTTAGATAGAAGGCGTGATAATCTTCAAATTCCCTGTGATCATTCACATTGCAGACAGGGAAACTGAGGCTCAGGGAATTAAAGTAACTCAGCATGAAACCCTAAGATTAATAAGTCAGCGAAGCTACGCAAATTTGCCTAAGCCCACGGGATGCTTCTCCACGCTATCTGTGAGATGTGTGGTCCTCGGGGGACCCTGCAGCCCACCCTGCCTTCCACTCAAACATGCATCCTGGGATGTGCTACTGAGGACACGGTGTCATGACTTGTAATAGAATACAAGGATTCTATTCTTTAGGATATTTTAGTTTATCTGTGCTTCTCACCTACCCTTTGTATGTGCCAGGAAGGCATTCGAGCTCACGTACTACAGATCAGGAACCAGAGGCTCAGTACAATGGATGGCACCCCCAGAATCCAGCCTTTCAGTGAAGGAACTGGGGTGCCAACCCGGACCTTCACGTTTGGTATCAGTCTTTCCCATCGCACCAAGACGCCTGTCCGCAACCCAGAAGCTCTCCAGCATTAAAGACGCCTGTCCGTGACCCAGAAGCTCTCCAGCATTAAAGACGCCTGTCCGCGACCCAGAAGCTCTCCAGCATTAAAGACGCCTGTCCGCGACCCAGAAGCTCTCCAGCATTAAAGACGCCTGTCCGCGACCCAGAAGCTCTCCAGCATTAAAGACGCCTGTCCGCGACCCAGAAGCTCTCCAGCATTAAAGACGCCTGTCCGCGACCCAGAAGCTCTCCAGCATTAAGAGCTGATCCAGGGACGTCCCTGGAGGTCCACTGGTTGAGAATCTGCCTTCTAGCGCAGCGGGCACAGGTTCAGTCCCTAGTGCGAAGAGATTCCATGCGCTGTAGGGCAACTAAGCCCATGTGCCTTGACTACTGAGCCTGCCTGGCTAGAGCCCATGCTCTGCAACAGGAGCAGCCACCGCAGTGAGCAGCTGTGCACCCCAACTGGAGAAAGCCCGAGTGCGGCCGTGAAGACCCAGCCCAGCCAAAATAAATAAAATTAAAACAAAAAAAAAGAACCGGTCGACCCAGGTTAGCCTGGACTTGTCTAGTCATTGCCACCACACGGCCTTGAACAGCCACAGGCACCATCGCCTTGCGTGGCTTCTGCGACGGAGTAATCCCCCACACCCACCCCAATCTCTTGTGCTTTCCAGAAACTGCTGGAACATCACAGCTTCTCTGTGCAGTTGAGTTTAGATTGATCCTTGGTAAACTCCTCTTTCCTCCGTTGCACTGGACTCCATCGCAAACTCCAGCCCGGGAGAGTATTGTGGAGTCTCAGGGTGTCATCAAGGTGGCAGCGGCCACTTGGTGAGAACTGGGTGACAGGCACCCGTGACAAGCCTCTGTTTGCTCTCACGATGGGTTTGCTGAGGACACTGGGGAAAGCATGCCACTGAGAACTGAGCCTGAGGGCATGGGTTCCAGAGGCTCGGGGTCCTGGGGATGCATGATTGAATAGGAGGAAATCACGGTGGGCTCCTACGCTGCCACTGCACGGTGACTGGGATAAAGTGGGTGTGTGCTGTGCTGGGATAAAGTGGCACCCCTGGACATAGATGCTCTCTAGAGAGTGGGGGGAAGTCTATGGGTTTGGGGGGAATGAGACACATGTGGAGACATCCCCCCACATCCTCCCGATATAAAATCTTTCTCCTAATTTATTACAGACTGTGCTCAAGGTCACAGTGAAGGTTATTCAACTCTAGTGCTTTTCTCCACTGATGCCTCATTGGTGGAATTCAAGTTGCTCAGAAAAATCCCATCACAGCTGCCTGCCTTTGGAGCTTGTTTGGACTGAAGTAGACACACCGAGTCGGACATGACTGAAGCGAATTAGCAGCAGCAGCAGCAGACTCCCTTCCCCACCCCCACCCCCATACTCAGCTGGTCTTTCTCTAACTGCTTAGCATTCTCTCCTTTCCCCATCATCGCGCTCTCCCAGACACATGTGTTTATAGACAGGAGAGGGATGGAAGTTCTTCGGCTGCAAAGCTGGAATTGACAACCAGAAACTGACCTTTTGAAGATGCCAACCAGAAAAGGGTCCTCGTGGATGCAACCACCACAATAGCTCAGAGCAGGGACTTCCCTGGCGGTCCAGCGGCTGAGACCCCACGCTCCCAAAGCAAGGGGCCTGGGTTCGATCCCTGGTCCCAGAACCAGATCCCACATGCCACAACCAAGACCCAGCGCAGAGGAAGGAAGGAAGGAAGGAAGGAAGGAAGGAAGGAAGGAAGGGAGGGAGGGAGGAAGGAAGGAAGGAAGGAAGGAAGGAAGGAAGGAAGAATTTTTAAAAATAAAATCGCTCAGAGCAGAGACGGATGAGCCTGGCCTAGGCTGTGTCCCAGGGACAAGATGACAACCTCTTATGTTTGTAAGCCAGTTAAGTGGGATAAGTATATATATTTCCTGCTGGCTTTCCCCTACTTCTCTTTGGATTTCAGGGCTGTGTGTGTTAAAGTGGCTTTTTTTTTTTTTAAATTTAAATGTATTTATGTATTTATTTCTGGCTGCGTTGGGTCTTTGCTGCTTTGCGCAAGCTTTCTCTAGTTCCGGCGAGCAGGGGCTGCCCTTCAGGGCGGTGCGTAGGCTCCTCACTGCGGTGACTTCTTGCAGAGCACAGACTCCAGGCTTCAGGGGCTCTTGAGCACAGGCTCAGCAGGGGTGGCACACCGGCTCAGCTGCTCAGAGGCATGTGGAATCCTCCCAGACTAGGGATCGAACCCACATCTCCTGCCCCCACTGACAGGCGGATTCCCACCCACGGAGCCGCCCACGAAGTCCGTGTGAAAGCTCTGTGTTCACGTAGCCCACAGTGGAGACGCACCTCTCCTGAGCTGGTGGGCAGTCTCCTTGCTGGGAGGTGTTTGTCGCGCTTCTGTCCTCTGCTGTTCACCTGGTGCTGTGGGGACCTAGGAAATGTCCTCAACTCTTTTTAGTCCTTGAGGAGGCTGTGCTGTCAGGCGGGCCTGCCCTCTGAGAACTGTCCTGGGCAATGGGAGATGTCAGATGGGAGGCAGGGACGGGGTGCAGGCACGCTCAGTCGTGTCCGACTCTGTGTGACCCCATGGACTGTAGCCCGCCAGGCTCCTCTGTCTATGGGATTCTCCCGGCAACCGTACTGGAGTGGGGTGCCATTCCCTTCTCCAGGGGATCTTCCAAACCCAGGGATCGAACCCAGGTCTCTTGTGCCTCCTGCATTGCAGGCAGAGTTTTTACTGCCGAGCCATTAGGAAAGCCCGGGAAGGGGTGAGGCAGGCAGTGTGTTTGTGCTGATGTGCTGGGAACGAGAGGAGTGATCATTACTTGTAGAAATGCACACGCACACATGTACAAGTATACTTGACGCCCAGGAATCTTGAAAGTAAAGTGAAAGTCGCTCAGTTGTGTCTGTTTCTTTGCAACCCCATGTACTATACAGTCCGTGGGATTCTCCAGGCCAGAATGCTGGAGTGGGTAGCCTTTCCCTTCTTCAGGGGATCTTCCCAACCCAGGGATCGAACCCAGGTTTTCTGCATCACAGGCGGATTCTTTACCAACTGAGCTATGGGGGCAGCCTCAAAGAAAGCCAAGGACGCCCAGGAATCTTGGGTGCAGATAAAAGGGATGTTTGGGTTTAAGATGAGTGAGGGGCCTGATTCCCAAACCAGCTGCTAGAAACGTTGGAATGGAGTGCCCATGGTGGGTAGGAAGTGTGGGCTGGCGTGGGGTCTCAGGGGCTGGGAGAGACGATGGAAAAGGACACAGGTCCCCTGTAACCCTGGGGGTCTTCTAGTGGTTCAGGGGCCTGTGGGTAACATGCTATGGCAACACATGGGATCTCGAGGAAGCCTCCAAATCTTAGCCAATTACAATTTCAGGGACCTCTCTGTGTTCCCCGCTCTCCTTCCCTCCAAAAAGATAATTTCTCTTTCAGTCAATGCCTAAAGTGTCTATAGCAGAAAAATGCTTTTATACCACAATTTGAGATAAGGCTGAAAACGCAGCATGGCCCACTAAGGGCGATGGCCCCCCATGGAAGTTCAAGTGTAGTCTCTGGATTCCATGAGGCCTGGGATCCAGCCCAGCTCTGCCATTTGCATCTCCGGTGATTTCCATTACTCTCTGAGCGTCGTCTTCTTAAAGTTGAAGACTACAACGTATACCATCCTTTCAGGGTCTTTGTAGGGATTAAGGGAGCCGATGCATTTTTTTGTGCAGTCACATTTGTCAAGCATCAACAGATAGCAGCTTTATGAGTCCACCCATACAAGTGAGTGTAAAAGATTCATTCAACACGTAAGTGGCAGGGTTTTTATCTGTGTAAGAAAACAATCAAAGAGAACTCAGAGGAAACTGAGGGGCTTAAAGGCGGAGAAGGAGCAAAGGTGTGGGGGAAGAAAGGAAAGCAGCCAAGTCTGGGGGTCTTGCCAGTCCAGTGGTTAAGCCTTCGCCTTTCAAAGTGAGGGGTGAGGGTACGATCCCTGGTTGGGGAGGCTAAGCTGTCTCATGCCTTCTGCTAAAAACCGGTAGCATAAAACAGAAGTAGTATTGTAACAAATTCAATAAAGACATAAAAAAAACCCACAGCCAAGGTTGGCAAATGGACCCACAAGGTTGCATGGACTCAGGTTCAGGATGGTGACCAAGTTTAATACAGTCTGATCCTGCAGCCAATTACTGAAGCAGGTGACTCGGCTTCCGGCCTTTGCCATGGGTATTTGTCTTGGGTAAAGGAAGCTCATTTCCAGGCCAAATACTAATTAAATAGATTCCAGGTTGAGACTGGTCTCCGCCTCAAGAGACACACTGTCTGAACGGGGGATGGGGCACCAGCAAACAATGAGAGGACAGTGACAGGTCCAGCTGGGAGGTGCTGGGGGCCACCGGCGACTTGCCGCTGGGGGCCCAGGGCCGGGGCAGGGAGGGACCCCTGCAGGAGCGGCACTTGAAGGGCAAGGTCTGCAGCACGAGGGCAAGCGGGGATGGCATTGCCGCCAGTAGGGCAGCAAGAGTAACACAGGACCCTCACTCTGGGGAGACCTGTTCCTTGGGAGTGAAGCGCTCGGGTCTGCCGGGGGAATGAGCCAGTCCCAGCCAAGCCCGCACCTCGAGAAGGCTGTCATGGGGCCAAGTTCAGAGTCGGGCTCCCAGGAAGCTGCGAGAGAACTGTTGATTTCCTGAGGACTTTGGAAGGAGTCAAGGTCATGCGAGGGCAGGAAGGTCAAGGCAGTGTGTCCAGGCGGAGGCAGCCGCCTCAGAAAACACAGGGGCGGGGGGCCGGGCAGGACAAGCTCAGGCCGGGTCTTGTCAGGTCAATGCTCCGCACTGAGTTCAGAAGGGTGAAGCTGGGGACGCGCGGGGTGGATAGGAGTGTTCCTGCTTGGCCATCCCTTACTTACAAAGCTAAAAAATTCTACTGCCAATAAAAATATAACTTAACCTAGCTTTCCATAAAGATTACAGGCTTTTGAGAAATCAGATAATAAATCCACATATGGAAGGAAAAAAAACCCAGCTCTGAGCTGGTGTGCTGCCTGGCTCCAGTTCCCAGCTGTTTCCCTTCACTGCATTAAGCATGTGAAGACCGTTCTGCCCTTCAGCGTTTGACCCTGGTGTGTTCAGATCTTATCAGCCCTGTCCTTTGGAAGTCACCGCAGCCACCACATTGAGAGCTGAATGATGACAAATTCATGGCAGTCTCCGATTTTCAGTTTTTGTCTTTTACACACATACTACTTTAATGGCTTGGAGAAGGAAATGGCAACCCACTCCAGGATTCTTGCCTGGAGAATTCCATGGACAGAGGAACCTGGTGGGCTACAGTCCATGGGGTTGCAAAGAGTCAGACACAACTGAGTGATAAACACATACTTTAATGGCAAAGCAACCAGATTTAAAGCTATTAACATTTTCCTGTCCCCAAGCTCATTCTTGGATAATCTTGCTTGAGACTGGGTTGGGGGGGAAAAAAACCCCAAATGGTAGAGTATCTTCAAATTAGGAGGATATTCCTTGGTATTTATATTCTTAAAGTAAATTAAAATTGGTTTATCTGTCTTCTTTAGAATACATAGGAAAGTTAAGAGGTCATAGACTTTGGCCTCCAATTAAAAAATGTTCTTGTGGCCAATTCTGCTGTTAATTCATCCTGCTTGCTTGGATATTTAAGCCTCAGATAAAGAATAAACCTCAGTACCAATGGAGATTTAGAGTCTGAGTTGAGATGAAATTTACGCCTGTATTTAGAAATTATGGTAGATGATTGGGACCCTCTCTAGGCAGGCTTAAGCCAGGTTTATAAACCACCGCCTCCTCCATTCAGAAGGATTAACAGTTAACTTTAATTCAAAGTCAATACAGCACTCCAGAGAGTCTTCCCAGGCACAGTGGGGCCGGCACACTAATTAACTGAAAGCAACACAGTGTTTCACCTGCAGAGTCTGTGGTGAAAGGCCAAATGTTTCCAGCAAAAGCGAAACGAGTGAGGCATCCTCGGGTCTCAGCGACCCAGCACTATCTTAAAGGTGTCCTCCGGGAAATTTGAAAACAACACCATATTTAAACACAGCAATTCCATTCTTAGGGCTAGACCTTAGAGATGCAAAGTCATACAAAGATCATGCACCAGGATGTTTAACCCAACGTCATTTGCAATAACAAGAAGCAGGCAATGACTAAGCTAGCCAACGGGGACCGGTTAAATCAATGACCGTACCTTCACATAAAGGGACACTATTTCTTCAGAAGAAGGTAGATTTCTGTGTAGCAACAGGAAAACATTTCTGGTGTATTGTTTAGGGAATAAAGCAAGCTTCAGGCTAGAATGTGACTCCAATGGCAAAAAAAGAAAAGCATCAGCGCATGCAATTGTGGGGACTTTCCTGGTGGTCCAGTGATTAAGAATTCACCTTGCAAAGCAGGGGACGTGGGTTCTATCCCTGGTCAGGGAATTAAATCCTGCGTGACTCGTGGTGTGACCAAAAACAAAACACCACACGTTGTGGGTAAGAGTACACGCCCTGCAGGCAGACTGCCCGGCTCTAACGCTTGCTCTACTGCTCACCACCTGGCCAGTGTGAGCATGTGGAGGAGGCCTTGGTTTCCTCATCTGTAAAATGGGAACAGTAAGAGTACCAGCCTCGTAGGTACATGATGGGCTTTCGTACAAAATATCAGACAAGCTCTTAATAACAATCCACACTAGGGATCTAGACTTGGGGGAGAGGGAAATCTTTTTTTCTTACCTTGCATGCATGCTAGGTTGCTTCAGTCATGTCTGACCCTTCACAACCCCATGAACCATAGCCTGCCAGGCTCCTCTGTCCATGGGATTCTCCAGGCAAGAGTACTGGAGAATCCCAAGGGTATTGCCGTGCCCTCCTCCAGGGGATATTCCCGACCCAGGGATCGAACCCGAGTCTCTTATGTCTCCTGCATTGGCAGGCGGGTTCTTTATCACTAGCGCCACCTGGGAAGCCCTATTCACTTCCAAACTATTTTATTTTTTTGCAAAAATGTTTGAGTAGACTTAAAAAGTAATGTTCTCCCTGAACTAGAAATCATCTATCAACAGAAGAAGACTTTTGTCACACCCTTGGTTGACTGAGGATTAGCGAAAGGTGAAGACATTTATCATTTCAATCAGGAGACACCTGGAGACTCTCCTCCTAGGAGAGAAAGGCCTTGGTTAACAAGACTCAAAAGGCCCCTGAGAACCACAAAAATCTCCCAGAAATGACTCTGTCCAGCTCCCCAACTCAGTAACTTAACCACACCCAAGCACAGGTGAAAAGGAATCTGAATTCTTGCTCATGGAGCCAAAGAATGAACTCCACAAACATGCAAACACTCACAGTAGCAAGAGAATAGGATTTATTTTAGAGAGAAGCACAAAGCTCTCAGCACAGACACTGAGGGGGGTAAACTGTCCGCCAAAGGCAGGACTTACAGTGGTCTACATCCTCACCAGCACTGGTCGGCACATTTCGGTTGGCTCTTGTCCTTAAAATGTATCATTTCTAACCAATCAGTTTAAAGACCACAATGTTTAACTTAACATCTTTATGGCTTCTCTTGGTCCTCAGGTTAAGTCGCTACCCTTTTTCATGCCCCCTGGCCATTTTGCAATGGACCAGATGTATGGGCTAAAGATTAATGATCACCCGTTGTTTTCCCCTCAGGCGTTTGGAACAGAAGTTAATTACTGCCCTTTCCAGGATCTGAGTGCTGATAACTGATCAGACCAAGGACACATTCCAGGAACTTGGGACAAAGGGTATGGCTTTAGGTTAATGGAGCGAGATATTTATGGAAAACAAGATTGAGGTTCCGGAATCTTACACTGACTGCCTGGCAATTTCAACCACAGTAGAAGATCCCGCATGCTGCAACTTAAGACTCAATGCAACCAAGTAAATAAATAAATATAATTTTTAGAAAACCGGTTGTTTTTAATTGCTAGCCACCTTTGTTTCTCTTTGGAGAAGGAAATGGCACCCCACTCCAGTATTCTTGCCTGGAAAATCCCATGGACCGAGGAGCGTGGTGGACCACAGTCCACGGGGCTGCAAAGAGTCTGAGTAGCTTCGCTTTTGTTTTGTTTCTCTTTGACACTCCTGGTGAGGACTGACTTCGCCCAAGGGAAAGCCATGGCCACGGGCAAGGGAGGCCTCCTGTGGTGTCCACTCTTGTGTTTCTCTCTACTTCTCAGTAAATGCCGGAGGGAGAACTGGGTAGCCGTGGTTCACTGTGCAAAAGCCAACCAAAATGTGAGTGAGGCTTTCCCTTCCTTGTGAAAAGCACAGTAAGTCCTTAACTGAGTGCTTTGCAAAGTACCGAGAAACGTGCTAAGTTCTCGGTATACAGCATCGCATTAAATCCTCACAGCAACTGCACAAGTGTCATTATTTCCTTAAAACCTAAGCCTCAGAAAGATTAAGAAACTTGCTCAAGGCCACATAGCTTATCAGTAGCAAACCCAGGTGTCAAATCCCAATGTCTGTCTCCATTAAGATTTTGCATGACCTAGATAAAAACCATGGTAGCTCTGTAGACAAAGTACAGCTTAGATTCGTGTTTAGGCTGGGCAGTTTCTTCTCCATGGAAAACAGTTAAGTCTTAGTGCATGTATTAAAAAAAGTAGCCTTACTCAAACAATAGCAACAATACTTATCTCCTTAGTAAAACACTTGGACCGTTTTCCTCAAAACTTGATAAAAAAAAAAAAAGAATGTATATATGTATAAGTGAATCACTTCAATGTACAGCAGAAATTAATATAATATTGTAAATCAACTATGAAAGTGAAAAGTCAAAGTGTTAGTCGCTCAATCATGTCCAATTCTTAGAGACCCCATAGACTGTAGCCCTCCAGGCTCCTCTGTCCGTGGAATTCTCCAGGCAAGAATACTGGAGTGGAAAAAAATATTGAAGTGGGTAGACATTTCCTTCTCCAGGGGATCTTCTTGACCCAGGGATAGAATCTGGGTCTCCTGCAATACAGGCAGATTCTTTACCATCTGAGCCACCAAAAAAACTGAGTTTTCAGCCACTGATATCTGAGTGGTCATGGTACATATCTCAGGACTATGCCCTTTTTTCTTCATTTTCTTTCGTAATGGTCTTTGAAATGTTTTCTCTAAAGTATTTTCTCACCAGCTGGAAAATCAGTTCCCATTGGATAGGGATTTCATTTGTTTTCTTAACATCTGTACTAGAGAAGTGCTTGGCCCATGGTTGGCACCCAATAAATACTTACTGAAGGAAGGAAAGTTATGATCAACCTAAGATAGTATATTGAAAAGCAGAGATATTACTTTGCCAACAAAGGTCCGTCTAGTCAAGGCTATGGTTTTTCCAGTGGTCATGTATGGATGTGAGAGTTGGACTGTGAAGAAAGCTGAGCATGAAGAATTGATGCTTTTGAACTGTGGTGTTGGAGAAGAATCTTGAGAGTCCCTTGGACTGCAAAGAGATCCAACCAGTCCATTCTAAAGGAGATCAGTCCTGGCTGTTCTTTGGAAGGACTGATGCTAAAGCTGAAACTCCAAGACTTTGGCCACCTCATGTGAAGAGTTGACTCATTGGAAAAGACCCTGTGCGGGGGACTGCCCGTGAAGGGTTAAGTCTTGGGAGCTGCTCGGCGTTATGCAGAGCCTTAGGCATGTTCCTAAGCTCCCTGTCCCGCCCCCCTGAAGAATTTATTACCCTTAAGGCTCCAGGACGTTTGGTTCTTGCAACATTTCATAGAAGATAGATTATCTTATTGATAGAAGATAGATTATCTATTTGTGATCTGTACACAACGTAAGGGTCTTGTGATTGTATTTGGAGATTAAGAACAATCTTGTGAATGTCAGAAGTCACGTACTTTATCCTATATATACTGCAGCACAATAAAGAAAGGCATCAGCCATTTTGGTCTGATCCTCTCAACCCCATCTTTTGTCTCTCTCTTATTTTTCTTAGCGGGGACGCTCCGTTCTCTCCCTGTGCAGGTGTGACTCTTGCTTGTGCTGGCCGCGGCACCCTGATGCTGGGAGGGATTAGGGGCAGGAGGAGAAGGGGATGACAGAGGATGAGACGGCTGGACGGCATCACCGACTCGATGGCCATGAGTCTGAGTGAACTCTGGCAGTTGGTGATGGACAGGGAGCCTGGAGTGCTATGATACACGGGGTCGTAAAGAGGCGGACACGACTGAGCGACTGAACTGAACTGAACTGAACTGAAGGAAGGAAGAAAGGAGAACAGGAAGAAGGGAGGGAGGGAGAGAATTGAAGCAGGATTTAGAAATGTACTATTTCTAAGGACTTTCCTGGTGGTCCATTGGCTAAGACCTTGTGCTCTTGATACAGGGGCCTGGGTTTGATTTCTGGCTAGGGAAATAGATCCCACATGCAGCATCTGAGTTCTCATGCTGCAACTAAAGATCCAACACAGTCAAATAAGTAAGTATCAGTTCAGTTCAGTTCAGTCGCTCAGTCGTGTCCAACTCTTTGCGACCCCATGAATCGCAGCACGCCAGGCCTCCCTGTCCATCACCAACTCCCGGAGTTCACTCAGACTCACGCCCATCAAGTCAGTGATGCCATCCAGCCATCTCATCCTCGGTCGTCCCCTTCTCCTCCTGCCCCCAATCCCTCCCAGCATCAGAGTCTTTTCCAATGAGTCAACTCTTCGCATGAGGGGGCCAAAGTACTGGAGCTTCAGCTTTAGCATCATTCCTTCCAAAGAAATCCCAAGGTTGATCTCCTTCAGAAAGGACTGGTTGGATCTCCTTGCAGTCCAAGGGGTTCTCAACAGTCTTCTCCAACACCACGGTTCAAATGCATCAATTCTTTGGCGCTCAGCCTTCTTCACAGTCCAACTCTCACATCCATACATAACCATAGGAAAAACCATAGCCTTAACTAGACGGACCTTTGTTGGCAAAGTAATGTCTCTGCTTTTGAATATGCTGTCTAGGTCAGTCATAACTTTTCTTCCAAGGAGTAAGCGTCTTTTAATTTCATGGCTGCAATCACCATCTGCAGTGATTTTGGAGCCCCCCAAAATTAAGTCTGACACTGTTTCCACTGTTTCCCCATCTATTTCCCATGAAGTGATGGGACCGGATGCCATGATCTTTGTTTTCTGAATGTTGAGCTTTAAGCCAACTTTTTCACTCTCCTCTTTCACTTTCATCAAGAGGCTTTTGAGTTCCTCTTCACTTTCTGCCATAAGGGTGGTGTCATCTGCATATCTGAGGTGATTGATATTTCTCCCGGCAATCTTGATTCCAGCTTGTGTTTCTTCCAGTCCAGCGTCTCTCATGATGTACTCTGCATAGAAGTTAAATAAGCAGGGTGACAGTATACAGCCTTGATATACTCCTTTTCCTATTTGGAACCAGTCTGTTGTTCCATGTCCAGTTCTAACTGTTGCTTCCTGACCTGCGCACAGATTTCTCAAGAGGCAAGTCAGGTGGTCTGCTATTGCTATCTCTTTCAGAATTTTCCACAGTTTATTGTGATCCACACAGTCAAAGGCTTTGGCATAGTCAATAAAGCAGAAGTAGATGTTTTTCTGGAACTCTCTTGCTTTTTCCATGATCCAGCAGATGTTCACAATTTGATCTCTGGTTTCTCTGCCTTTTCAAAAACCAGCTTGAACATCAGGAAGTTCATGGTTCACGTATTGCTGAAGCCTGGCTTGGAGAATTTTGAGAATTACTTTACTAGCATGTGAGATGAGTGCAATTGTGCAGTAGTTTGAGCATTCTTTGGTATTGCCTTTCTTTGGAATTGGAATGAAAACTGACCTTTTCCAGTCCTGTGGCCACTGCTGAGTTTTCCAAATTTGCTGGCATATTGAGTGCAGCACTTTCATAGCATCATCTTTCAGGATTTGAAATAGCTCAACTGGAATTCCATCACCTCCACTAGCTTTGTTCATAGTGATGCTTTCTAAGGCCCAATTGACTTCATATTCCAGGATGTCTGGCTCTAGGTGAGTGATCACACCATCCTGATTATCCAGGTCATGAAGATCTTTTTTGTACAGTTCCTCTGTGTATTCTTGCCACCTCTTCTTAATATCTTCTGCTTCTGTTAGGTCCATACAATTTCTGTCCTTTATCGAGCCCATCTTTGCATGAAATGTTCCCTTGGTATGTCTAATTTTCTTGAAGAGATCTCTAGTCTTTCCCATTCTGTTGTTTTCCTCTATTTCTTTGCACTGATCGCTGAGGAAGGCTTTCTTATCTCTTGTTGCTATTCTTTGGAACTCTGCATTCAGATGCTTGTATCTTTCCTTTTCTCCTTTGCTTTTCGCCTCTCTTCTTTTCACAGCTATTTGTAAGGCCTCCCCAGACAGCCATTTTGCTTTTTTGCATTTCTTTTCCATGGGGATGGTCTTGATCCCTGTCTCCTGTACAATGTCACGAACCTCTGTCCATAGTTCATCAGGCACTCTATCTATCAGATCTAGACCCTTAAATCTATTTCTCACTTCCACTGTATAATCATAAGGGATTTGATTTAGGTCATACCTGAATGGTCTAGCAATTTTCCCTACTTTCTTCAATTTCAGTCTGAATTTGGTAATAAGGAGTTCATGATCTGAGCCACAGTCAGTTCCTGGTCTTGTTTTTGTTGACTGTATAGAGCTTCTCCATCTTTGGCTGCAAAGAATATAATCAATCTGATTTCAGTGTTGCCCATCTGGTGATGTCCATGTGTAGAATCTTCTCTTGTGTTGTTGGAAGAGGGTGTTTGCTATGATCAGTGCATTTTCTTGGCAAAACTCTATTAGTCTTTGCCCTGCTTCATTCCACATACCAAGGCCAAATCTGCCTGTTACTCCAGGTGTTTCTTGACTTCCTACTTTTGCATTCCAATCCCCTACAATGAAAAGGACATCTTTTTTGGGTGTTAGTTCTAAAAGGTCTTGTAGGTCTTCATAGAACCGTTCAACTTTAGCTTCTTCAGGGTTACTGGTTGGGGCATAGACTTGGATTACTGTGATATTGAATGGTTTGCTTTGGAGATGGACAGAGATCATTCTGTCGTTTTTGAGATTGCATCCAAATACTGCATTTCAGAATCTTTTGTTGACCATGATGGCTACTCCATTTCTTCTGAGGGATTCCTGCCTGCAGTAGTAGATATAATGGTCATCTGAGTTAAATTCACCCATTCCAGTCCATTTTAGTTCGCTGATTCCTAGAATGTCGATGTTCACTCTTGCCATCTCTTGTTTGAACACTTCCAATTTGCCTTGATTCATGGACCTGATATTCCAGGTTCCTATGCAATATTGCTCTTTACAGCATCAGACCTTGCTTCTATCACCAGTCACTTCCACAGCTGGGTATTGTTTTTGCTTTGGCTCCATCTCTTCATTCTTTCTGGTGTTATTTCTCTACTGATCTCCAGTAGCATATTGGGCACCTACTGAGCTGGGGAGTTCCTCTTTCAGTATCCTAGTATTTTGCCTTTTCATACTGTTCATGGGGTTCTCAAGGCAAGAATACTGAAGTGGTTTGCTGTTCCCTTTTCCAGTGGACATCAACTATCTCTAATTCAACCCCCACTCCCACCCAATGTAATGCTGCCATCCAGAGAGCTGAGTGACCAGCCATGGGGGCCAGGAGGAGATTAACTCCTCCATCTTTTTTGAGTGATGGTGATGGGGGAGGAGAGGGACAGGTTTGAGAAAAGCCTAGATGTCATTAGGTTTCTCAGTCTCAGCACTACTGACGTTTAGGGCCAGAACCCCCGTGTGTGGGGACTGTTCAGCACCTGACAGAATGATCATCCACATTCCTGGTTCCTACCCCCTTGAAGTCAGTGCCTCTGCCCTCACCTGTCACCTCTGAGTTGTGACAACTGAAAACGTTTCTAGGCATTGCCAAGTGTCCTGGGACAAAGGGGTTGGGGATGGGGGTTGGCAGCAAACTGGCCAAGGTTGAGAACCACTGGATTAAAAGATAGTGCAGTTACAAGCTACTAACTTGGTAAAGGGTAGGTGAGCTCCAGTGTTTAAACACGAGCGGGAGATGTGCCAGGCTTTCAGGAGTCCACAAAGTCATCGCGCCTGCTGTGGAGAGAAGCAGAGTCCTGGGGTCTGGGAAGGTTCCAAACGCCGAGGAAGGCGCATCACAATGACGACTCGGGAAATGAATATTCTCGGGGTCTGCTTTCCCTTCCAGGTAAGGCTTCAAGAAATTTAATAAGAAAATTGATCTGTCTGCGCATGGTGGACAAGAATCTAATGAGCACTGAGCCAGGCAGATTCAAAAGCCTCAAATTATTCCCCCTAATACCAGCACGGCCATTTCTGAACACAATTATGGACTTGAAACGCCCCTGGGGAATTCAGCGGAAATCATTTCAACATTTATTTGATATGAAATCTCTGACCCAAGCAATTCATAGAGCAATTAAAGAAGTGGGGTCTGGGAGATTTGACGGTAACATAGTTTGGGGTTCTGTTGACAAATGGTCAGTGCAAGTAACAATTAGTGGCATCTTAAATTAGATCTGAATGTGAATAAGAATCAAGGATCCCATAGGGTTCAGTACAGGACACTGTATTATCCAGTAGACAGTGCTCATTAACAACCCGGAGGGGAAAGGCAATTCGACATAGATTAAATTTGTAGATAATACAAACTGAGTGACAAGTGAGAAATGAGAAGACAAATTAAAGTTAGAATCGCCAGAGTTGTTGGAGGATCCTGGTCAGAGCTGGATAAGATGGAATTTAATGAGAACAGGGAAGCTATTACCCCGTCAGGTTCGATTACACTCGACGACCCACGTAATCAGGTAATACACACGAAGGAGGGGTCAGGATGGCGGTGGATAAACCAAAGGGAGACTTGGTATTCCTTCAACACACCTCCAATGGTTGGCTCAATAACTTAGCATATCACGTCTGAGGGAGATTTTGCAGCGGAGGAAGTGGGACATGGCAGGCATGAACCAGCTGCCCCTGCAATCCTAAGTCAGGGGTATAGGGTTCACCTACAGGGAAACGGGATTCTGGTGGCGCTCATACTCCAGTAAAGTGCAGGGTGATTCAGTGATTTACAAGCTATCGTTCTATCAGCACCATCATTCTCATCACCTATTGAGTTCCTATAGACAGTTATAAGGACTTTATTTCATTAAAAAAAATTTAGAACAAAGGTTGCTGAACATTACTCTGTCACTTAAACACATATATGTATATTGAACAGAAAACACCTAACAAAATACACAAGGGGAAGATAAAGATCAGCGTGACGGAAAAGGCTTCTTTCCCCTGATAACGGAATGATATAAGATTTTAAAACACTTTTTATTGGAGTATAGTTGATTTACGTTGCTGGGTTAATTTCGGGTGTACAGTAAAGTGAATCAGCTACATACACATGTAACGACTCTTTTTAAGATTCCTTCCCCATATAGACCATTACAGAATCCTGAGTTGAGTTCCCCGAGCTGTATGGCAGGTCCTTATTTTGTTCATTTTTTAATATAGTAGTGTGTAGGTGTTAATCCCAACCTCCCAGTTTAGCCCTCCCCCCTCCCCTTATTCCCAGCAACCTATGTTTTCTACTTGCTCTCACTCTATTTCTGTTTGGTAGACAAGTTCATTTGTAGAATAAACTGTTTTTTAGATTCCACATATAAACTACATCATATGATCGCTGTCCTCCTCTGACGTCACTCAGTCTGACAATCTCCAGGTCCATCCTTGTTGCTGTGAATGGCATTATTTCATTTTTTATGGCTGAGAAAGACTTCCTCAGCGATCAACGCAAAGAAATAGAGGAAAACAACAGAATGGGAAAGACTAGAGATCTCTTCAAGAAAATTAGACATACCAAGGGAACATTTCATGCAAAGATGGGCTTGATAAAGGACAGAAATGGTATGGACCTAACAGAAGCAGAAGATATTAAGAAGAGGTGGCAAGAATACACAGAAGAACTGTACAAAAAAGAGCTTCACGACCAAGATAATCATGATGGTATGATCACTCACCTAGAGCCAGACATCCTGGAATGTGAAGTCAAGTGGGCCTTAGAAAGCATCACTACGAACACAGCTAGTGGAGGTGATAGAATTCCAGTGGAGCTGTTTCAAATCCTGGAAGATGATGCTGTGAAAGTGCTGCACTCAATATGCCAGCAAATTTGGAAAACTCAGCAGTGGCCACAGGACTGGAAAAGGTCAGTTTTCATTACAATCCCAAAGAAAGGCAATGCCAAAGAATGCTCAAACTACCACACAATTGCACTCATCTCACATGCTAGTAAAGTAATGCTCAGAATTCCCCAAGCCAGGCTTCAGCAATACGTGAACCGTGAACTTCCAGATGTTTAAGCTGGTTTTAGAAAAGGCAGAGAAACCAGAGATCAAATTGCCACCATCTGCTGGATCATGGAAAAAGCAAGAGAGTTCCAGAAAAACATCTATTTCTGCTTTATTGACTATGCCAAAGCCTTTGACTGTGTGGATCACAATAAACTGTGGAAAATTCTGAAAGAGTTGGGAATACCAGACCACCTGACTTGCCTCTTGAGAAACCTATATGCAGGTCAGGAAGCAACAGTTAGAACTGGACATGGAACAACAGACTGGTTCCAAATAGGAAAAGGAGTATATCAAGGCTGTATACTGTCACCCTGCTTATTTAACTTCTATGCAGAGTACATCATGAGAAACGCTGGGCTGGAAGAAGCACAAGCTGGAATCAAGATTGCCTGGAGAAATATCAATCACCTCAGATATGCAGATGACACCACCCTTATGACAGAAAGTGAAGAGGAGCTAAAAAGTCTCTTGATGAAAGTGAAAGAGGAGAGGGAAAATGTTGGCTTAAAGCTCAACATTCAGAATACTAAGATCATGGCATCTGGTTCCATCACTTCATGGGAAATAGATAGGGAAACAGTGGAAACAGTGTCAGACTTTATTTTTTGGGGCTCCAAAATCACTGCAGATGGTGATTGCAGCCATGCAATTGAGACGACCCAGAGGGATGGTATGGGGAGGGAGGAGGGAGGGGGTTCAGGATGGGGGACACGTGTATACCTGTGGCGGATTCATGTTGATGTATGGCAAAACCAATACAATATTGTAAATTAATTAACCTCCAATTAGATAAATTTATATTTAAAAAAATAAAAGATGCTTACTCCTTGGAAGGAAAGTTATGACCAACCTAGACAGCATATTCAAAAGCAGAGACATTACTTTGCCAACAAAGGTCTGTCTAGTCAAGGCTATGGTTTTTCCAGTGGTCATGTATGGATGTGAGAGTTGGACTATAAAGAAAGCTGAGCGCCGAAGAATTGATGCTTTTGAACTGTGGTGTTGGAGAAGACTGTTGAGAGTCCCTTGGACTGCAAGGAGATCCAACCAGTACATTGTAAAGGAGATCCATCCTGGGTGTCCATTGGAGGGACTGATGCTAAAGCTGAAACTCCAGTACTTTGGCCACCTCATGGGAAGAGTTGACTCATTGGAAAAGACTCTGATGCTGGGAGGGATTGGGGGCAGTAGGAGAAGGGGATGACAGAGGATGAGATGGCTGGATGGCATCACCGACTCGATGAACATGAGCCTGAGTGAACTCCGGGAGTTGGTGATGGACAAGGAGGCCTGGCGTGCTATGATTCATGGGGTCACAAAGAGTCGGACACGACTGAGCGACTGAACTGAACTGAACTGAATATTCCATTATATACGTACCACATCTTCTTTATCCAGTCCCCTGCTGACGGACACTTGGATTGCTTCCATGTCTTGGCTATTGTAGATAGTTCTGCAGTGAACACTGAGGTGTATATATCTTCCAACTATGATTTTCTCTGGATATATGCCTAGGAGCATGCTTCAAGTTTTTTTCCCCTAGCTTAAAAAATATCCTTACAATGTCTACGTTTTATAAGTGAGGAAACTGAGGCACAGACAGGTTTTTGCCCAAAGCCAGGCAGAAAGTAGCAGAGAAAGGATTAGCAACCCAGATTCCTGGGGGAACAACCTGCAGCAGGGAGCGGTTGTGAGAAGCCCTAGACTCCTGGCAAATCCAAGAAAAGTGGTGAACGCTATTTGCAGACAAATTCTGTGTGTTGGCTGTAGTTAGAGAAACATGAAACGTGACATTTGCTTTCAATATGTTCCCATCTCCTTTTCCAGAACCTCCTCTATTGGTTAGGGGTTTATCTGGCTGTAAGAAAAGCCTTATTCACAGTGGCTTAAAACAAATGTGGTTTAAACAGGAGTTGACTAGTCACATGTAACAGAGGCAGACACTAATGATAATTTCCCATCTCAGCAATGTCAGGGCTGACATCTCTGTGTATTTCTTGCCTTTCTTTCACGGTTGCAAGATGGGGCTAGAGCTGGGTGGAGTGTGCGTTCAAGGCAGGAAGGCGGTAGGAAGGCAGCACCATCCACGTTTGCTCCTTTGCCCTGATGGCAGAAGCTCTCCCAGAAGCCATCACAAGCTGACTCTCACTAAGGTCCCTGGGCCAAAAGGGGTCACATGGGCATGCTGACTGGGGAGAGACCGGGAAGATAAGAAACTGGATTGTTAGGACTGAATTGGAGCAGCCATTGGAAGCAACTAGAAACCATTCATCTCAGATTGGGACTTGAATCCACGTGCCGGGACTCAAACCTGGAGAAACCCGTGGTCTTCCAGCTGAGACCACACGCCTGGTTTCAGGACCTACGGAAGCTCAGGTTCTTAGTGTCTCATCGCAGAAAGAACTGCGTGACAGACTAAATGATAGGTAAGAAGAGGATTTATCTAGAGAGAAACACTCTCCACAGACAGAGTCTGGAGCGTCTCAGAAAGCAAGAGTAGCCTTGGGAGAGTCACACTCCACAACAGAGGGCAAATGCAGCCTCGAAACGTAGTGTGGTTCGCCTTCATGGGCTGGGTAATTTCATAGACTAATGAGCAGGACTATTCCAACTATTTTGAGAAAAGTTCCCATTTTCTAGGGATTGGGCCACCACCCACATTTTGATCTTTGGTGGTCAGCCTTGGCACTGTCATGGGGCCTCTGGGTGTGTCACTTAGCTTGCCGATGTGTTACAATGAGTGTGTACTGAGGATCGAGGTCTAGTGACGTTGACTTGCCTGCCATCTTCGACCCGTTTGAGTCTCCTTGGTTTATGCCGCGCCCTTGATCTGCATCATTCGAAGGCTGTGTCCTGCCTGCTTCCTCCTGGTCCATGATGACGTCCTTCTCTCCTGCTTTCCGTCCACTCAAGCGGCCTGATTCCAGCAGCGCCTTGATCTGAGCAGATGACAACGTGTCTACACTTCTTTGAACCTTAAGAGAATCAACACTAATTTAAACTTGAATGTGATTTCCAATTTTGGCAGAAACGATTGTTTAATTTATCAAATTAAAACTTCTTTGTGTGTTGACGGAAAATAGTTCACTCCAGTGTGTATCTGTTAATTTGTCATCAAAAGAGCACTCTGCCTAACAGAAAGGACTGACAAGTGTGCAAAATGTTTACAATCTTTTGTGAAATTGCAGTTCATCATTGGTGTGTATCTGTCAGTTACTGTTGCAAACATTACCTGTACTTTTTACTGTTAAATATCCAGTGCTACAATAAGTGGTTGAAGCAACTTCCAGACTGTTTGTTTGAGCTGATGCTGCCGTCATCGCCATTGTCCGTGGGCACTCATGCCGGAATGAGGCTGCTCTCCCGTCTCCCCCGTGTCCCTACGGGGCTGTGCTGGGAGGCCCCCGGTGTGTTCTTGACCCACCAGGCCCCCTCGTTTCCATGGTAATGTAATATGCCTGTCTGAATACCTGGGTGCCTTATGCTAGGCGCCATCCAAAGGAGTAAAAGAGAGATAGATGTATGTTGATTTGATAACTCAAATCAGATTAAGCTAATGGAATTTCAGAGATTTGCCTGAATAATGTTTTCCTTATGAACTTGCTACTAAACTCGGTTGCAGTTCGATCTGGCTAGACTTGAGAGGCTCCAGCCCAGAGAAGTCAACAGGCGAGGGGGACGGTGACTGGGAGATACCACACGGCGCATGGGTGCAGTCAGCTCTTCACCTGGAGTCTGCAGAGCGGTCTCACATTTGTGGTCGCTTGTATGCTGTCCTTACAAATATCCCAGGGGAGAGGCAAGCCGAGATGCGCAGCCTCTGAGGGTAGGTCCCTGGAAGGAAGAACCAGAGCTGCTCCAGCCCGGAACGGCCCCAGCCTCTGCACCATCGCCGAAGGCACTGGGCCTCCTTCCACCCTTGCGCCCAGCGCCCTGCTCTCTGAAGGGTCGGGGCAGCATCTGAAGCCTCCCAGCCTTCCACGCACATCTGACCTGCAGCCGGCAGCTGCTTGTACTGTACCTTTCATTTCCCCAGAAGGCCAAGTGACATAGGCATGTACCTGTGGAAATTTCTGGAAAACAGTGCCTCTTGCTCACCAGATCCTCTAATTAGTGCTCAGCACCTGTGTCTCTCCCTTTCTCAGGCTTAAAGGAAACACAAAGGATACATGTACCCTTACATTCACAGCAGCACTGCCTACAATGGACAAAACATGGAAGCAACCTCAAGGTCCACTGACGGATGAATAGATAAAGAAGATATACTTTATACGTGCGTGTATATATATATATATAGTGGAATATATATATATATATATATATATATATATAGTGGAATATTACTCGGCCATAAAAGGAATTAATGCCATTTGTAGCAACTTGGATGGACCTAGAGATTATCATTCAAAGTGAAGTAAGGCGGACAGAGAGAGACAAATATATGATACCCCATATATCTACAAATGAAATCTACAAAGAGAAAAAATGATACAGATGAACTTACTTACAAAACAGAAATAGACTGACTGACATAGAAAGCAAACTTCTGTTTACCAAAGGGGAAAGGTGGGGATGGGGAGAGAGATACATTTGGAATTTGGGACTAACAGATACACGTGACTATATACAGGACAGATAACACAAAGGCCTGCTGCATACACAGGGAGCTATATTCAGTGTGTCTATCTGCTCAATATCTGTATCTATATAGGTATATAACTGAATCACTTTGCTGTACACCCGAAACACTGTAAATCAACTATGCTTCAATGAAAAGTGAAACAACACAAATTAAAAAAATGAAGGGGACCCTGGAGGATGTTCAGATCAGTGAGGACGGGAGAGGAGGCGCAGTCCTGGCCTCTGAGGAGGCACTGCCAATACAGAAGGCACCAGTGAAGAGAAGGACGGGGAGGGCCCGATGGAGTCTGCCAACACGAGGACAGGGCAACAGAAGAGGCCCCCTCGGCCCACAGGGGCGGCAGGCTGGAGAGACGCGTGTGGGTTCACGCTAAGGACGAGTTTCCGGGCATCAGCCGTCTCCAGAGAGGAGGAGGGAGTTCTCCAGCACTGGAGATGTTCAGGTGCAAGGAGCACCAGGCGAGGCGGGCGCTAAGGAGGAGAAGCTGGGTTAGGGCAGACCCTCCGCTGGAACATTGCAACGTCTGCGGATCTTTTGGTTGTCACCCTGAGACATGTCACCAGCATCTAGTGAGTAGAGGCCAGGGGTGCTGCCAACTGCCCCACAGGGCCCAGGACAGCTCCCCACAACAGAGAATCATCCACCCCAAATCCGAACAGCACTGAGGTTGAGAAACCCTGGAGTAGATAAAATAGAAGGCTGGAGTCTAGGGTAATTGACCCTGCAATCTGTCCAGGAGCTCAGAAGACCACAGAAGGTAATCAGTGAAATACCAGAAAGAACTGGAATTAAAGGAAGAGTTCAACGTCAGATATTCAAGTAGACGTCAGAAATATACTTGCAGTTTCAGACATTGTGGGCTACATTTTGGGACTCTGGCCATCCCAGCTATAGCCCAACCCAGGAGCCTGTTATCCTCCAAAAAAGCAAATTTATATGTCCCCAGCACCTCTGCCTTCTTCCACGTACAAGCTGGCAGGCCAGGTGCACGGATCTAGAGGTGGGGTGGGCAATAGCTGAAAATAAGTGGGCAGAGGAGACTGCCCGCAGTTTCACCAGAGGCCTGTAAAAATGATCCCTGATATCTCCTCTAAAATTATTTTAATATACATTTACACCTCCTGGGTGATGAAATTTATTGACCCACAAAAAACTATAACCTCAAAGAAACTCATCTTTGCCAGATCTATCGCTCAGATGGCTCTGAGTTGACTCTTGACTTTGCCAATTACCATCGGATCATTGGCCAAATGTTTTGCTGGAAGATTCACTTCTTTTTTTCAACAATTTTACTATTTATTATTGGCTGTGCTGGGTCTTCCTTACTGCCCGGGCTTTGTCTCTCTCTTGATTAGCGGGGGTCCACGCTCCAGCTCGGGTAAGCCTCCCCTTCGTGGAGCGCAGGCTCCCGGGAACAGGGGCCCCAGCAGTTACAGCACGTGGGCTCACCAGCTGTGGCTCCCGGGCTCCAGAGCGCAGCCGTCCCACCGCATGCGGGATCCTCCCAGACCAGGGACCGACCCGTGTCTCCTGCACTGGCAGGGAGACACCTCACCACTGAGCCACCAGGCAAGCCCTTACTCTCACTTTAGGTTTAAGGTATTCGTTAACAAAAGAAAGCATTCATTACACACAAATGAGCAATTTCAACTTTTAACAGAAGATTATTTAACTTAATTTCAATATACGGTCATTAGGAATAAAAGAAATGGAGACAACAGAGGGAAGTAATTATATATATACACATCACCAAACGGGGCCAGCCTGCGTCCAGACTTGAACAGCCCTGCAAAGTCCCTCCTAAACAGCAATCTGGAGTCCCAACCGGGAAAGGGTCCTGGGTGGTGCATCCAACCCATGGGTGAGATTTCAAACAGCAGTTTGGGGGGCTCCTGCTTATGATCCCAGTCCTCAGACTGATTTCATCATCAGTTTGTGTGCAAAATCGCAGCTCTGGTTTTACTTTAACTTTACAATGCTGTTTAACCCCAAGATGTCTTAGACCCTGGAGGGCTGGCAAGACCTCCAGGGACTCACGATTTCCAAGACCCACTCCCTTTCTTATCTAAAGTGCCACCTGCTTTGCTGTGCTTGCAGGCAGGTACAGAATCCGGACGGTGTCCAGGCAGGATGGAAGTGGGTCAGAGGTCTGCTCTCCTGCTTCTGAAGCCTGAACAAGATTTCCTCCATTTTAATTTCACTAAGAGCAAGTTATTTAACCCTCCTGTGCCTCAGTTTCCTTGTCTATAGTGTGTTAGTCGCTCAGTCGTGTCTGACTCTTTGTGACCCCATGGACTGTTAACCACCAGGCTCCTCTGTCCCTGGGATTCTCTAGGCAAGAAAACTGCTGGAATGGGTTGCCATTTCCTTCTCCAGGGGATCTTCCTGATCCATGGCTCAAACCCAGGTCTCTCGAATTGCAGGCAGACTCTCCACCGAGTGAGCCACCAAGGGGGCCATTTGTCTATAAAACAAGACAAATGACATCCGTGTCACAGGACAGCTGTGCAGACTCCACACCCACCCATGCACAACACCTGGGACACGCAAGATGCTCCCTGAGTGGCAGCTATCATTTATAGGGTCACCTCCTGGGGGGATCAACATAGCACATGGCATTGGGTTAGGCAATGAGCGAGGAAATTATGCCGTCTTGACACTCACATCTAAGATAAAAATTAGCTTGTCTTAATTATAGTTCTCCATTATTATTAATTAAACCAGTGAAGTAGCTGCCAGTCAAAAGAGACACATGACCTCACTTGATCCTCCTAACACCCTAGGGAGGGAGATGTTGCCAAAGCAATGGAGAAACCGGGATGCAGATGCCAAGTCACTGGCCTGGGTCACACAGTAGGTCCTCAGTGGCAGAGGCAGAATCGGAACGCATGTGTGTTCAGGACACCAGTGCCTCCCTGCCAGCCCCTCCACCAGCTGCTTTCGCAGGCTGCTTCCTTGGCTTCGGACCAGACCTGGGGCGCGTGGGGCATCCTACTGCAGCCAGACCTGCCCTCAGAGCCTTCCTAGACACCAAGGTAAATGACCAGTGACGGCAAAACTAGCCCCTAAACCTTGAACAGAGACCCCCCCGAACCTAGACTCTCCTTAGGACAAAGTTAGGGATGCATGAGCTACCTTCCATTTTTCAGAAAGCCATCCATCTACCCGATGCAGCTGCAAAGACGGGCTGAGAGGCAACGTTTCACTGATGTAAGCTAGAACGACATCGACTCTCTAGGGTAGCACTGGCGACTTCAGCCTGATTAGAGACTGTGATGGACACACAGTTCCTATGTCTTTGATGAGTGAAAATGAGACAGAAGCAATATGGCTTTTTTTCACAGTAAACACACACACACACACAAAAACATCAAAACCTGAACTCATGGAAGAGAATAATAATAATAATCAATGCCCTTAATGTAGTCTGGGGGTCACCGAGCTAAACAGAAACAGCAGAAGTCAGGAACTGTCAGGCAGAAGCCGGTGCCTGAGCTTCCGGGGAGGAGGGCCGCTGTGTGTGAGACGTCAGGGTGCCTGCCCACACCTTCTGTTTAGGGAACACCCTCCTGAGCAGAGCCCTGGGGAGTGAGCACTGCCATGCCTCTCACCGTGTGTCCTGACCCCGATAACAGCGCATCGGACAAGGTGTGTGTGCTTAGCTGCTCAGTCGTGTCCGACTCTGTGTAGCCCACCAGACTCCTCAGTCCGTGGGATTCTCCAGGCAAGAACACGGGATGGGTTGCCACGCCCCCTGACCTGGGGATTGAACTGCATCTCCTATGTCTCCTGATTGCAGGGGGATTCTTTACCTGCCCAGCCATCGAGGAAGCCCCGGACATTGTAGACGCCCTCAGCTTCAAGCTGTTAGGCGATCTAGAATCCATGTACTGTAGCTGGGTCAAAATAATGAGCTGGGTCCATCACGTTTCTCTCTTGGAAATCAGGAGTTGGGAAACAGAGATGGAGGCAGTTTCCAGCAGAGTTGGAAGACGGGAGGCCAGGAACCCAGCCCACCCGCACACACGCAAAACAAATGCCACTGAGATATTATGGCTGTTGGGTGCATCGATCTTTTGTGGAAGCAGCTAAAGGGTTAAGATCCATTTAGAAAGATTAGATGAAATGTTCCCAAACGGGGAATTCAATGAAGGAGTACCCTAATTTGTGCCACAGTGATAAGAGGGTGCAATGCCCCACTGAGCCAAAGCAAGTGATGTATCTAAGCCGGAGACTGGGTGCAGAAAGCCTGTAGACCAGGGGTTTAGAGCAGAAGCTGAAATGAACAGAGGAGCCCAGGTGCCTCTTGGCCTGTAACAGACCTAAGAAAGAGTGGCCTGCCTGAATTAGCTCTTTCTGTAGAACTGTTCCCACATTTTATTATATTTACAGTTGCTTTCCCTTGGTCTCATAGTGGAAAAAACTTTATTAAAAGATTCTAAAATAATCTTGATTAAACTAAGGGGAAAGGATATTTTTCTATCACTTAATCTGGAGAGAGAAAGGTTTAATGCCCCTCTGAAGGCACCGGTTGCAGAAGGCATTTAGATGCGAGCATTTCTCAGGTTAGCTGTTCATTCACCAAACAGCTGCTGTGTGCCACTGGGTCCAGGCGCTTTGCAGGCCCACAGGGGAATGAGACCCTGTCCCTGAGTTCAGGCGAGCTCCCCGCCAAGTGGGAGGCAGTGAGCCTACAAATGGTCACCTGATGGTGGAACATTTGCTGCCTAATAAGCAGAGCCTGGGAACCCAGAGGGATGGAGTCGAAGCTGATGTGGGCTTTCCCCCTTAATTTTCACTTGGGGGCATTCCCTCAGGATCCTATTACTCTGTTGCCTGGCTAATAATAGTGCTCTTGAAATTAGTGCTTGTTTTAACCTTCTAGCCAGACACATGCATGGAAATACTCTTCCAAGCTCAAGAACACTCAGTCATGGGACATGCACATGTCACCATCTGAGGCTGGCTCAGGTGCACTGGGCCACGAGATAAAGAATATGGTTTCAACTTAATTGGTATCAACGGCCAGTATTGACACGGAACACCAGCAGGGACCCACCAGCGAGTGATTCACCAGCACTTGGTGAGGAACAGGCACGCAGGAGCGCAGCAACACACCCCCAGCTCTGGCAGCCGAATCGTGGGCAACAGCACCCTCCCCGCTTCCAGTCGCTGCGGCACGGCTATGGCGCCCACCCGCTTTGTATCCATGGCATTGAGAATCTCGGGAGTTGAGCCGGTGGCCCTTCCTCATCTCCGAGAACAGAAGGAGCAGAGCAAAGATGCCCAGCCCTAGAGGAGTGTGTAAACAGCAGCTGAGGGACAGTTTGCGCCGTCTGGTAGGCGCAGCCTAGGAAACCAGCATAAAAGCTTCTTCCATTAGGCGGACGCTGATGAAGGGAACCAGGAGCGCAGTAAAACTGTTGCTAGTTCCATCACATTACACGTCTTTCCCGCTCCAGCTTCCATTGCACCTCACGGGCAGGGACGGAAAACCCAGGTGGGGTGAGGGTATTTGCTGGAGGCGGTGAACCGGCGGGGGTTAGGGGCGCTCTGCAGGAGGCAGGCAAAGGTCTGGAGTTTCGCGGGCTAGGACGCGAGGAGGGAGGTGGTCCCCAGAGCGGAAAGGTCTGAGAATCAGAAGTGCTTTGCAATTCGGGCTCCAATCCCCTCCGGCAAAGCCCGGCCTAAAAACATGCATCTTCCGTGTTCATCCCTCTCTACAACCCGCGCTCCGCCGCGCCCCTAGCCCCTGGGGTCAGGCGGCCGCGTCCTTGCTCCCCCTTGCTGGATCCGAAGGCAGCTAGCCAGGAGGCGCCCTGGCCGAGCTGCGAAAGGAGGGCTTCACTACATTGTGCTGGAGCGACGGCGTCGAGGGTGGAAAGGAGTCCAGTGTGGGGTGGCGGGCGGGTCTACGCGGGAAAGAGAGAGGCGCGCGGGGTACACCCGGCCTTTTCACCCCTGGGCGGGAAGATGGATGGTTTTCGGAGGCCGTGGTCCCAGCGCCCCGGCTCTCGCCACAGCGAGACGTCAGAGCGCTCGGGGCCGCGGCGGAGGAGCCCCCCCCCCCCGCTCCACGCCCCCCTACCCCGCCCGCCCGGGCTTGCATATAAAGCCCCGGCGCGGCGGCGGCCGGAGCAGAGGCGGGCGGCGGCGGCGGCGACGCTTCTCCGAGCTCCGGGTCCTGGGCTTGCCTCCGCGGGGAGAACGCGCTCTCCGCCCAGCCTAGCCGCGGCGCTCCGGGCGCCTCCCGCCGGTACCATGCGCGGCCGCGAGGTCTCGCTCGTCCTGCTGGCACTGGTCCTCTGCCCGGCGCCCCGGGGATCGGCCGCCCCGGTGACGGCTGGCAGAGCAGGCGCGCTGGCCAAGATGTACACGCGCGGCAACCACTGGGCGGTCGGTGAGTGTCCCGCGCGCTCGAGTCCCGGCGGGGCCAGCCCGCCGCCGGCGCGCGTCTCCGCATCTCCCGGCGTTCCTGCGGCTCGGCCTTGGGGGGCTGGGTTAGCTCCGACCTCTCGACCCAAACGCCCACCCTGCCCTTCAGCATCCAGGGAGGCCGTCGGGCCTTGCCGCTGCCTTCCCTCCTCCCCAGGACACCCACTCGGCACGCAGCGCTCCCAAATCCCAGCGATAACCCTCCGTGGGCATCTCCCTGCAGCACCCTTTATCCACCTAATCACAACCCTGTCTGGCACGGTTCTCTCCCCGAACAACTTCGGGGACCCGGGTCCCCAGGGCGTCCCGGAGCCCTGGTCCAGCCCGGCGGCTGCGCCTTTGCGCCTCACAAAGCCACAGGTGTGGGCCCGGGGCGCGGCGCCCACCCCGCCTTTCAGATCCGTTCAGCGCTTGAATCCCACCTCGCTTTGGGGCCCGCCTGAATTTCCTCAGTCTTTTTTTTTTTTTTTTTTTGCCTTGAAGCGATTTTCTTTTCTCTGCCCTTTTTCCTCTTTTCCCTCTTTCCATCTAGCAGGCTCCGCGCTCGGGGAATCGCCCGGTCTCCACGCGGACCCCGCGCCTCTGTCCCCAGAGTCCTGATTTCCCCCGCCTGTCTCGCCCTCTAACCTCGCTCCTTCCCCCTGCCGCTCCGCCTGTAAGCCCCGCTCTCCTGGCTTGGAGGTGTGGTGGTCCCTGCCCGGCGCCGCGGTGGGTTGGACGCCGGGCCGCGGAGCGCGTGCTCGCTGCCTTCCCGGGCCGCCCGGAGCGACCCCGCCGCTTCGACATCACCCCGGAGCCCTCTGCCGTGCGGAGCAGAGGCTCTGGCAAATAATGCAAAGCGTTCGGTTTTCTCCACCCCACAGCCAGCTACAATAGCCCAGCATTTCCCCGGAAGCCAGTCGATCGCTAGAGAGATGTCAGGCGGCGTGTGTGTTTCACGATTCCCTTAGTCATCTACTTAGGAGAGGTGGGAGGGTGTGTTGGAAAGATACCTGCTAATTCAACTCTCAGAGGCGTTACAGGATCTCTGTGTGAAGACCGGGATGCGTTTATGGGGTGGGGGTGAGGTTAGAACTTCGGGCGCTCAGATCCCGTGCCTTGTCGGGGTTTCCCGCAGAGAAGCGGAGAGCTCTGGGTTGCAATAGCGCAGTTTTCATGACTACTTAAGGAATCATTTGCCAAGTCCTCAACCCCAGACAGGAAAGTATTTGTCATCTTTGAGCGACAGTGAAGCCTAGGAGCCGGGGTACAGAAAGGAAAGATTGGGATGAGTGAAAAGCCCTGCACACCCAGAGAGGACATTTGGAAGGTATTAAGAAGCCAAACCTAGAATTGATACTGAAACAGCTGGGTGTGTTTGGGGGGTTCTGAAGAGCTCTGGTTCCACAGGCTCTTTACGTCCTGAGACCTTACTGGGCTACGGTTTCATGATCAAAGGACAAACAGGGAGGGGGGAAGAGCTTCTTTGCTTTGAGTAGAGGGTCATGCGTCCACCATCAGCCCCTCCTCCAGGTTGGGCAGGGGAGTTCTGCGGTCCCTATGTGGTCAATCTAGGTCTACAAACTGTTGCTTTTCGTGTGTCCAGAGAGCATGTCCTAGGGACCATGAACTTACTGAGCTCACTGGCAGGATGTGGGTCTCATCCCACCATTGCTTTGTTGTTTGGGGACATGTCATGTCTCATTCTTCTGTTGCATGGTTTTGCTGTGAGCAAGCCTGCTTGGTTTTGTCATTAAGCAAACCTGTTCTCTTGAGTAATCGTGAACTTACAGGGGTCTCCCATATTTTTCCTACTTACAATCGTCTAGTGGGGTTAACTACTCAATTACCTACTTTGTCCCTTTACTCTGTCCCTATCAATACGTAAAAAGGGCTCCTGGGAGTTTAGATCAAGTGGCCGTTGCCTAGTCTGGCCAGCAGCCAATGGGCTGAGAAGGTGGAAACCTCCAGATTTCTAGCCTCTTTTTGCTCATAAAAGAGAGCTAGCAGGAAAGAGAGAGTTAAGTTGTTTCTTTTTAAAGATTAATTTTGGGGACTTCCCTAGGGGTCCAGTGGTGACAATTCCGTGCTCTCAACTTAGGGGTCCTGGGTTCGATCCCTGGTCAGGGAGCTAGATCCCACATGTAGTAACTAAGACCCGGTACAGCCAAATAAATATAAATAAATAAATAAAAAATAACAATGTCCTTCTAATTTATATTGGAGTATAGTTGCTTTACAAAGCTGTCTTAGTTTCTGCTGTACAACAAAGTGAGTCAGCGGTACATGTACACTTACCCCCTTCCTTTTGGGTTTCCTTCTCATTCCCGTCACCACAGTGCCCCAAGTGCTTCATGGCATGTTCTCACTAGTTATCTATTTGGTACACAATGTCAACAGTGTTTACGTGTCCATCCCCACTCTCAGCTCCTCCCACCCTCTCATTCCCTCTTGGTATCCATATATTTGTTCCCAGCTCCAAAGTGTGCCGACCACTGGCACCCCAAATTGTCTTATTCTCTTATGTGCTCGCAAACACACTCATTTTCCTTTTTCAGAGTTGTGCAGAGTTGATGAAGGGAAAGAGGGAGGTGATGCAGAGAATCACATTTGAGTTGAAAGTGACTCAACTTTTTCTGCAGTGGCGAAGGAGTTTGCTTTGGGAGGATGTGCCCTCTCTCAGCCTGTGAGCATTCACAAGCATGAACACCACGCTAGGCTTTCAACTGAGCTTTCCGCTCTAAGTGAATGCCTGTCCTCCCCAATCACTGAAGATATGCAGTTTGGTTTTAATTAAAGCAAACGAAAGCCACATTTCGCTGGCCATGAAGAAGCTGTCAGCACAAATTTGCAGGTTTGTCGAATGATTTGCTTCTTCCAGCTGAGAGGAACGTGATGTGGCCGCGGAAAAGAAGTTAGCAGACTGAAAACTTAGCCAGTTCTTACCTGGCTTGATGTTCATGGAAATGTTCTGTGTGTGATGCAAATGCAGGTCAGCACTAATGCTGGGGCCTCCCCCTTGTGTGCCCTTGAAGCGTTTCTGGTCATGGTTCTGACTCTGGTGTGAAGCGTGCCGTGGAAGGTTCCATTCTGAACGCCAGTGCTCAGCCGCAGAACGGTTTACAGAACCGCTGCACCAGCCACTGTAACGCATGGCTGAAGTATCACCTCCCCGCAAAAGAAAGAAAGAAAGAAAGAAAAACCAGCTCTTACACTCAACACTTTCTGTCTTAATAGATATTGCCTGAAGTTAGGATAATCTTCAAGTTTGCAGTTCAAGAAAATTCTTTTCTCTTGCAAGCCTGCCATTTTAGTGATATTTTTAAGTGATAAAAAAGGACAAAACCCACCCCCGCCCCAGCGAGGGTTTATTTTTTCTATTGCCTGTCTTTTGTCTGTGCTGAGATCTCCATTAATGTGATATGGACACATAACAAATGATGATGGGAGAAGAGATGGAAGTGGGCATATCATCCATGTTGTCATGGAGACAATTATTTTGTTGATGGTCACTAGCTAAGTAGTGCATTAGGACCCAGGGGATGTGTGCTTCCCTGGGATGTTATAGGTGGTTCACTTTCCTTAGAAAAGGAAAAAGGTCTGTGGTCTAGGGAAGGGAGTCTGAACACCCACCCACCAAAATGGCAAATACTGAAATTCAGTCAGGGTCCCCATAGCTGTGTGTAGCTATGTGCTAGGCTCCGTCATGTCTGACTCTTTGCAACCCCATGAACTGTAGCCTGCCAGGCTCCTCTGTCCAGGGGATTTCCCAGCCAAGAATATTGAAGTGGGTTGCCATTTCCTCCTCCCCTGGCCCAGGGATCGAACCTGAATTTCCTGTGTCTCCTGCATCAGCAGGCGGATTCTTTACCACTGAGCCACCCGGGAAGCCCCCAAGGTCCCAAGAGTCTATGTTAAATCATCCACAGAATGGAGGCCTACGTTAGCCTTCCATTGTAGAAAAGTCACAAAATTACTCAAGCATGACAAAAATGAAGTCCTTTTTATAAAAAACATCTCCATCGTCCCTCCGCTTCAGTGCCAAGAAGGCCTTTCTCATTTCCAGCATCCTAACTAGATGATAGGCAATGACCAAGAGCAAGAGCGACTGAGGTCATTATTGGGAGCATCAGATTCTAATCCTGCTTTCCCATTATCATGATTCAATTTCCTCCATAGTAATAAAGCCAAGTGACTTGCTACTTCCTGGGAAGTTGTGTAACATAATCATTTTGATGGCTAAAGGCAAGGTTACTTAGTGCATGTCTGGACACCAAGTTCACCAAGCAGATAAGTAGGGAGCCAGCCTTTCAAGATTCCAGTCCTTCAGTTGGGACAGTGTTCTCAATCGAGTCTTAAAATTGTGTGAAGTGTCAGGCCCTAAGCGACTTGGCAAAGCTCACACTGCAATGCGGGAAAACCTCATTTTCAGGCTTCCCAATGTGCACAGAATCAATTTTTCTGAGTCACATAATGAGTCATGACATAGTGATATATGATCGCCATTCCTTTTGATGATATTAGAAAGCCTTTTGTAAACCTTATCCTTATTTCCAAGCCCCAGAATGATTTCTAACTGCCTTATGTTCTTAGGAAGTTCAAAGACACTTGAAAAGCAGTATAATACTGTAGAGTCTGGACTTCGAGCTGATTTGAATCCCAGAATCTTTACTTGTATGTGTGCGACCTTTGGCAAGTCTCATTTTCATCAAATTGATTGGGGTGTGGGTCAAATGAAACAGTCCGCATTTAAACATCCTGTGGACTGTAAGTCACACACACAAGCAATAAAGTCACGGTCTGGGCTTCTCTCTTGGTAGACAGAGCTGTTAGGAAGGAGCCTCGTTCCATTTCAAGTGGTCTCGGGGTCTATCAATCCCTTTTTCACCGTCTTTGCCTTATGTACTTCTAATGCCAGTCAACCCGAAAGCCACAAAGAGCTCTTTCCTTGTGAACTTTAAATCAAATGCGCCATAGTTTTATTAATGTGAGAAAGTAAAAGTGTTCTAAAACTCAATTACGCAGACTTCCCTGGTGACTCAGTGGTAAAGAATCCACCTGCAATGCCGGAGACTCGAGTTTGATCCCTAGGTCAGAAAGGTACCCTGGAGAAGGGAATGGCAACCCAGTATCCTTGCCTGGGAAATCCTGTGGACAGAGGAGCCTGGCGGGCTATAGTCCATGGGTCGCAGAAGAGTTGGACACAACTTAGCAATTAAACAACAACAAAATCCAATTACAGAGAAATAAGGAAAATCAACCGGAGAAAGTAAATAAGATAACGTGCGTATATTTAAGCCATGTTAGGAACGCAGTCGTTAAGTTTCATCGCCTTCTGACCCTATGGCTATCTCCATTTGAGTACATGAGTTTTTATGGTTTTAGTGGTTTGGCCTCCTGCATAGCAACTTTTATTTTTTCATGGCAAATGCTCGTCTCTGGAGCTACTGATAGACTTCTGTGACCATTCTAACCTCCAAGAGAAAAATCCTGCATCTCAGTGGCTGAAACGCACTGGCCAGAACTTGTCTTCAACTTATTTTTCATTACAAACAGTAATTTCTAGGCGCAATTTTAGCTTCAGTCTCAGCTAAAATTCTAAGAAAGTCTAAATGAAAAATCCCTTTGGTACAGATAAGAGGAAAGTAACACCTTTTTAATCACACAGAGAAGAGCATGGAGATTTTCAGGAGAAATTCAAAATTGACTGGGGAAGATGTTCAGATGTCATCCTTTAGCTGGGAATAGAATTCTATGCACACAAAGCTGGTGATAGAATTTTAGATATAGAAGGTTCCTTCCATGTCATGTGACCCAACACGTTCATGTTATGGTTGATAAAATTGAAGGCTGGGGGTGCAAAATGACTTGAGAGAGGTCACCTGGCTAGTGAGCAGAGGGACCAGACCCAGGGCTCCTGAGCTGCGGTTCTGAATTCTGTCCATTCATTAGGGATTTTGATCTGGGAGCAAAATCTGTCAGTTGCTTACAGACTAACTCCTCCTATTAATAAGGTGCAATTTATATCGCATTTAGGAGGAGGAAGCACAAACACAGTTGGTGCCTTTTTAAATTTCTCGTTCATTCATTCCCCTGGGTTAAATTAGTGGCATGCTGTTGTTGTTTTTTTTTCACCCAGAGTATATCTTTATCTTATTTTTTATCAATGTGGCATTGAACATCCTTTTTTAAAATTGGGGTGTAATTGACATCCAATGTTTTGTAAGTTACAGATGTACAAGATAGTGATTCATAATTTAAAGGTTAGACTTCATTTCTAGTTATTATAGAATATTGGCTGTGTATGGTTTCTGCTTTCGCTGCTGCTGCTGCTGCTAGGTCGCTTCAGTCGTGTCCAACTCTGTGCGACCCCATAGATGGCAGCCCACCAGGCTCCCCCATCCCTGGGATTCTCTAGGCAAGAACACTGGAGTGGGGTGCCATTTCCTTCTCCATTCTGCTTTTGAACAGGACACTTAATGGGAAAAAAGAGTGTGGCAGAGTCCCCACAACTTCATGAGGAGGAGAGCCTGAAGGAGCAGCTGAGGGAGTACGCCCAGTGGGAAGAAGCGACAAGGAACTTGCTAAGCCTCCTACAAGCAAAGGTGGCCCAAGGCCACCAGCCGCCTCGATGGGAGCCCCTGAGCATTCACCAGCCTGCCTGGGATTCCGAGGACGTCAGCAACTTCAAAGACGCAGGTTCGAGACTCAAGGGTACAGAGAACATACCAGGGAGGTGGAGGTCGGGAGAGGTGGGCTGG